>NC_047066.1:9379144-10579144 GCF_902459465.1 Asterias rubens | reverse complement strand
CAAAGTTCCATTTGTTAAACATATATTTAAAATGAAATAAAACCTGGCAAAACTATTTTACTGTATACTGAGCATAACATTTAATTTCAGTCAAGTTAAAAAAAAAACTATACCTTGTGATATTTCTTGTCTAGGGAACAGATTAGGCAATAGTCCCATTGAAGCATCTGACTGCCCTCGGCTCTTGCAAAGACCAGTGTCCTCATTTGGTGTATTCCGTATGCATAAAATAACAAATCTGTGAAATTTTTGGCTCAATTGCCATCGAATTTGCAAGAGACTAATGACAGAAAAATACCCTTGTTGCACAATTTTTGTGTGTATTTAGATGCCTAATAAAAGGCTTCAGGCCTGAAGTCTCTTACCTCTTTCCCATTACTGAATAAGATTCGTTGCCATTCCTTCTCACAATGTCTTATTCTATCAGCTCTCCATTGCTCATTACCAAATAAGTTTTTATGCGATCTTTTATTTTGAGTCAAGTGCCAACAAACAAACAAAATTCGCGTGTTATTCCCCCCCCCCCCATTTTTTTTACGAATGGCTATCGTAGATAAGTGGTTATGTAATATTCCGGGGACCAAAAGGACAGGGGGAGGTGATGGCCGCGGATCGTTTTACAAGCTCATTAATATTTGTTTTAGATTACATAATCAAATCGTTTGGTGTCAGGCTGTAATGTTTCCAGAGCTAGAGAGGTAACGAGATAAAGGAAATAATATTGGATGTGAAGTATGTTTAGTTTATTATAGCAAGCTCAAACTCTCCTTCCTCTATGCTCCAACCATAGAGTAAGGACAGCTCTATGCTCCAACCATGGTTCCAACCCAACTGTTTAAATTTCATAAAATTAATTTTTATTTATGACGATCAGTACTTTTGTTTTCGGGTGTTTATGCACGTGCTTGCGATGGTTTGCCATGCATGTTTTTGGAACTCTTATAGATTCCACAGGCGTGCATTATTTATCAGGATATCCTCAGTCTCCCTGAGCAATTTCTTGAAAGAAGTAAATCAGTCACCAAGGGGGGGGGGGGGGGGGGGGGGACAATAGCGTATAATCCTGTAAGTGTAAATTGTTTATTTCTAGTAATGCTCAGATGTTGTGAACTCCCCGCTCCTGAGTTATGTGGGAGGAATTCTGGGTAGAATTTAAAGGGGGAACCTAGGCGAGGTATGTAAGCTTCAGACAGGGTCCACAATATTTTCCAAATCTCATCCCTGCACATTCCTGACTTTGGCTGTACCTGTAAGTTTAATTGTATTTTGCAATATTTCAGATTGGATTTGAATATGATCGGTATTCGTTTCGAATATCAGTTAGTCTTTACTAGGGATAACAATGTTTGCGGCCCGTCAGCACGAACACGAGACTATACAAAGCGTACCACAATTTCTGGGAAATTATTTGCATATAACTGTGTTGAAATGTTCCATTACATAACAGGTAACAATAACGACATTATTTTTTACTTCTACCGAAGTTAATTATGTAATATTTTAGAATTGATTGTCTCTAAACGCAATCAATTTGAAAATTGAGATTTCAATCTACTACCAATATATAAAGACAAGGATTGGGTATGAAAATATAGCAGGACCACACCTGTTAAATAATGGACTCTCCCAAATCGAATAAGGGCGCTGGAATCTGCAAACTGTACTGCTGTGTCTGCAGGGGTGGGGTGGGGGGGGGGGGCTAGGGTGCACCACTATTCATCAATTCAATTCAAGTGGTCTGTGACTAGTGTTCCTCTACTGAGGGAATATGATGCAGAACTAAAAAATACACGCAAACAGTAATATGCTGAATAAATTAAATCAACATGAAATCTTGGTATGCAATGCTTTTTAATGCAGGTTATTAAAAAAAACTCTCAAACTATTTAAAGTCTTAAGATTGGCCTCTGACCTACACGTCTGAGGAATATGCTCATATAGATCTATAAAGAGAGAATAATAATAAAAGCATGGAGGAAAAATTCTCCATCATGGTTGGTCATCTCATCCAAGTCCAACCAAAAAGGACATGCTCCAGGCACCATCTTAGACAAATTGCGGCCAGTGGAACTTTCCAGCAAATGCTAGTGTAACAGCAAATGATGGAGGGCATATTATTGACAATTTTTTCCACAAATTAATCTTAAATTACATGACTTGAAAACAAAAATCACATTAACTTCTCTTCATTTTTCTCGCGACTTTAAGTTACGACTTGATATGAAGACTATTGATGGTGGCGCTCTATCATGTCAATGCATTGATGCACCAATTACGCATGCTGTGTGATCTCGCGCGCTCCCGGTGTGTGTGTGTGTACGTGCATTCTGATCCTATCATATCAGTACATGCAGTATGGCGACTGAAAATGGCGGATAATGTGCGTTGTTTACTAAAATTTTTCACCTGTTACGAGACAGAAATACAACAAAAATGGCGAGGGACGATTTCTTAACATCGAAAGAACATTCCGGACTCGGTGGATTCGACAAGGGAAGTTGGCGACACCCCAATGATCCGTTCGAAAAACAGCCCAGCCCGAGCAGTCATTTGGATCATAACGAGCTTCAGCAGCAGAACAGTGAAACTGACAATGCGAACGGTGACGAAAATGACGGTGTTAATGTCATTCACTCGGGACATTTCATGGTCAGCAACCCTCACAAAGTGAAACATAAGCACAACAACGTGGGTTATAATTTCGACAATGCTCCAACGGAACCCAGTGCAAGCTACAAGTTTCAGGAGAATCAAAATCGTGCGGATATTGATGTATCTTTTTCTAAACTGTTCGACTGCATGAGTTTAGCCTACACTGGGTACGTATTGAAATTATTTTACACACACACTGACTGCGTTTGGGTTTTGGGTGCAAAGTTACATAACATTTTTGGAAAACAGCATGCTGGGTTCGCCCTGATCCTTAGGATTTTTGAAAAACTGGGGCATTCTAGATCCAAATTGTTGTTAATTGGCCTTTGAAGCATGCTGAATGTTTTCTATTTCAGTTTTTTTTTTTCACTTGATTTTTTTTATTGGACTTTCTATTCTATTTAGTTGGTTGGTTGTGTTTATGGATTACTTTCCGTATGGCGCCACCACTTTTCCACTCATTTTTTACAAAAAGCAATATCTCATTGAGGTAAATTAGATACTTAATTATTTTATATCGTATGAAAAAGTGGTGGCACTATCTATACGGAAAATTGGCCGTGTTTATCTTCAATACTTTGTATTTAAAAAAAAATATAATTGCTTTTGGTCATTTTGGACTTTGGTTTTATCATTTCGCTTTACCATGCCTAGCCCAGTATTGTTTCAGACCCAAGGGCAAATTATTATTATTTGTTTTTGTATTACTTCTTAAACTTGTTATAACTTTGATTCAGTCTTTTTTTCAAGGGTGCTAAGTTATCTGCGATGAGAACGAACGCTTTTCTTTTTGATAATATTGGTTATTTTTTTGCTTTTTACTTTCTGCAGAGCAAGACTTGTTTCACCAAAATGGAAGACTTTCAAAGGAATGAAGCTAAGTTGGAAAGATAAAATCAGATTGAACAATGCTATCTGGAGAGAATGGCATCAACAATGTAAGTTAATAAAAAAAACAGACTGCCAGTGGCATAGCCACACAGCACAAGGGCAACAGTAATGGACCCTTCCCATGAAATATGCTAATTACATTCACGCATGCCTACAGACCCTGTTGGTTGGCAAACACCATAGAGTTGTGCACTAAGCAGACGCGCAATCGCATCTGCGTCACGCACCCATTTGCCGTGTACAAAACAGCAAGATGTTCCCTCATTTTGCCAACCAAAACAATAGTGTGCACGCGCTATGTGCAATTTACATATTTCATGGGAAGGGTCTATGGACCGATCTGGCCTGTCAATCAAACTGAGCGCGTTCACCCATTTGACCAATCACAGCAATGATTGTGGTCGGACAATCTGGACGCCATTTCAGCGAGCACCTCTTTTTTTACCAAAAACATTCGCTTGCTGAAATGGCACCCCTGCATACAAACATGTACTTCAAGATCCAACAATGAACACAGCTCCAGTTCCCCATCTTGCACTTTCAGCAGCCTTTAATCTTTGACATAAACCTACAAATGAAAGCATCATATCAAACATTCGGCTCTACATACAAAGAACATTATTTTGTAAGCTTCATACACATTTCAAGTTTCAGGTTCAACCTTGTTAAATGGGATGCAGAATTTTTTTTTTTTTTCTGTATTCAACTCCTGCAATGTTTGAAACATGAAGTCAACGTTGGTTTATAGACATGATGTATACAATGCAGTCCCAAACAAGTAGCAGCAAATAACAAGTATATATTGTAATGTAGAGCCAGTAGCATTGATCCGTTTCAGTCTTGTTTTTCCATTATTAACCTGTTATGATAACAGACACCCTGGCCCCCGGTGCAGCTCACATTCATACGATTTCCATTCTTGGTCTGTATCCCCAGGTACCTGTCATAAAGGCTTGTTACTGACACGAAAGTATGTCACCTGCTGGGTTTATCATGAACTGTATAATAATGAGAAACATTCAATGGCCCTACCCTGTAGGCATTCATTCTTAAAGGGAAAGTACCTTATAATATTTGTGGCTTTAAGTGAAATAACAGGTAACATACATTACATCATTACAACTGATCTGTGAATTTTGTTATCAACTTCGGTGATCACATGTATAAATAATATTGCAATTTGAGCAACACAAATTCTAAATAATTTTGTAAAGTAAATGGGGCAGACATCACTTCTAAAATTTGAAATTGCTGAGTTTCGTCAAAGCCCTTGTTCTCTGCTGCATGCCTTTTGGTAATTTTGTAAGATTGCACTAAGGTTACTATACGTACATGAAATCCTCCCTCACACCCCTCACCCAGAACACTTTACATCATGTATGGCTGGAATTTGGGGTGAAATTCCACTAGACCCTAGGGGCTAGTAGTACACGTATACATGTAGCTCAACATTTTTACTGAAACCGGGTTTCGATTTCACTCAGCACTAAGAGTCATTGTAAGACATGCCGTTGATTTCACAAAACTCTTCCTAACTTAAGACTAATCTTAGGACTTAGGACGAGTCCCAACCCTGCACTGTAGCATGCAGACCTTAAGATTAATCTCAAGTTAACTCGTCCTAACTCGAGATGAGACGAGTCCTAACTCTTTGTGAAATCGACCCATAGTAAGATGATAAGTTGTCAGTATTTCCTTAACTACTCTTTTAAAGATTGACAGTGAAATTGAAAACTCTGAATTGCTCCTTATTTAAAGCCATTATACACTTTCGGTACAGAAAAAAAAAAAAAGTTCACAGATTTACAAATAACTTAACGGGTTTACAGAAGGTAATGGTGAAAGACTTCTCTTGAAATATTATTCCATGAATTGCTTTACTTTTTGAGAAAACATTAAAACAATATCAATTCTCGATAGCGAGAATTACAAATTTATTTTAAACACACGTCATGACACGAGGAAACATGCGTAAACAAGGGTGTATTTTCCTGTTATTTTCTCCCGACTCCGATGACCAATTGAGCCTAAATTTTCACAGGTTTGTTATTTTATATATAAGTTGTGATACACAAAGTATGGACAATACTGTTTACCGAAAGTGTCCAATGGCTTTAAAATACATAATTGTACAATCATGATCATTGGCCCATCTCATAAAAGTGGTGCAAACGATTGCATGTAAATTCTTCGCTGAAGACTGATATGGCCCAATCATTTATTTACACAGTCAGTATACTGTACTGTTCAGGGTAGACTAGTGTGTACAGTATCTGACTCCTGCTTGTAATGTAGGCCTACTACTAGTACTACTGTAGGTATTGCTGATTTTCTCTTGTTTAGTGTGTGTTCAGTACACAATAATAAACCTCTGGGGTGTGTTTGTGGTTTTGTCGTAGGCCTTCTGTATTGTAGGATTGTGGAATTTGTTTACGCCTACATGGAAATGTACAATGTAAGAAGCCATAATATTTCCGGTGTAGTGTATACATTCAAAAAATATTTAGCTTGATAGTTTAATGGAAGGGATGTTTGTTTTGATGGAGGTAGAAATTCCTCAATTAACAGGAGCGTGAAGCAGAGCATCAATCTAATGTGTACTGGGGTGGGTTTCACAAAGAGTATAGGACTAGTCTTATCTCGAGTTAGGACCAGTTACCCGTCCTAACTTAGGGCTATTCATGCAGTTTGTATATTTCCTAGGACTAGTCCTAACTCTTTGTGAAATCGACCCCTGTGCTTATTGTATATGAAGCACAGTACTACTGAATAGGCATGTTGTTTGGTCTATTGTAGTCTATGGTAGGAAACTGACTAGACCCGTGGAAAAGTCGTTAAATGTTTATTGTGGTGTTTTCTAAGTCATGCAATTTACTGTTTTCACACAACACTGCTCTCACTAAATTGCTCTCTCCTGAATAGCGCCCGTACATTGTAGTCCTGAGAGCAGTAGTCTCGTATGAAACAGCAGTCTTCTGAGTTGCAAGAGAGGCGAGTGTCACCAAAAACATTAAAAAACTGATGTAATTATAGGTCCCTTTTTAAAAACTCAAACTATACTATTTGAGATGGAGGTCACCAATGTTTAGTTTAATTTTTTAATTAATAATAATGATCATAAAATTTACCGTAGCCACTCTGAGCTCATCAAAATCCAACAGCATCCTACAAAACAACATTTTACAACAAAACGACAATCAACAGGCATACAGGGCATATTCTTTTAAATCTTTATAATTGTTTTTTACAATTTAATACACGTTCAGGTGCATTGTGTGTAAGGCTGTAGGCTGCACATTAATGTGTCTGCCATCAACACACCTGTCTGTCTTGCATTGTTCATTTATAATGCATTGTAGTGCACAATTCATTTATGAACACACAAAGCAGTGCACATCATTTTATCGATTTTAAGAACAGTATGCCATACTGACACATAAATTAACTTGGTTTCTTTTGTGTATTTTTAGTTTTGCACATAAATGCACAATGTGTGATGGACACATGGATTTCTCTCCTAAACATGACTACAAAGTTTTTTCACACAAAACAACATTATGCACCCGTGCGCTTTGTATGTATTTTGAACAGACCATGGGCTATGTTGAATATGCCGGCCCCTGTGCACTGTGGTGTTATACAGGCATGGTATTCTTCCTACTTCCAATTTTGTTGCCCTGAGAAAATTTGAAAAGTTTTCATTTGATAATAATAGCCTGACAAATATTATTAAAGACACTGGACACTATTGGTGATTATCAAAGACCAGTCTTCTCACTTGGTGTATCTCAACAACATGCATAAAATAACAAACCTGTAAAAATTTTAGCTCAAATGGTCATCGAAGTTGCGAGATAGCAATAAAAGAAAAAAACACCCTTGTCGCACAAAGTTGTGTGCTTTTAGATATTTGATTTCGAGACCTCAAATTCTAAACTTGAGGTCTCGAAATCAAATTCGTGGAAAATTACTTCTTTCTTGAAAACTACATCACTTCAGAGGGAGCCGTTTCTCACAATGTTTTATAGTCATCAACCTCTCCCGATTCCTCGTCACCAAGTAAGGTTTTATGCCAATAATTATTTTGAGTAACTACCAATAGTTTCCACTGCCTTTAAACCAGACACCTTATAAACAACTACATCGGCCCTCTTGCTAGAAAATTATTTTCCCTACTTTTTTCAAGAACCAAATATCATGCTTGATATCAGTGATATTTTGAACGGACACGATTTGTAACATCACACGCATTTCTCACCCTGTGTGTCAAGTGCGTTGATCAAGATTCAGAACTTGAAATAAATGACATGTACATATTGTACCATAACGGTACAGATTCATCATGGCGCATTACTATGAAATGGTCTGTTGCAGATTGCCATTACATGTAGGGACCTTTGGTTAATGCATGAGTTAAAAGCGATAATAACAGTGATTATTCAGTGGGCCTTCCTACTCTGATTACTGACCTTGTCCTATGAGTCATCGGTCGGCAAACAAAAGTAATCAGTCTAGATCACCCATCATATCGCAGTTTATATTTATTCAAAGACGGATTCTTTTCTGCTAGATGCAAATTTACACAACAGGTCATTGAAATACCCTCTGGACCAGAGACCAGGGCTGAAAATTCTTAAAGCAGCTTAAAGGCAGTGGACACTATTGATAGTTACTCAAAATAATTGTTAGCATAAAACCTTACTTTGTAGGAGTAATCGGGAGAGGTTGATGGTATAAAACATTGTGTGAAACGGCTCCCTCTGAAGTGATGTAGTTTTCAAGAAAGAAGTAATTTTCCACGAATTTGGGTTTGAGACCTTAAGTTTAGAGTTTGAGGTCTTGAAATCAAGCATCTGAAAGCACACAACTTCGTGTGACACTTGGGTGTTTTTTCTTTCATTATCATCTCGCAAATTTGACGACCAATTGAGCTCAAATTTTCACAGGTTTGTTATATTATGTATATGTTGAGATACACCAAGTGAGAAGACTTGTCTTTGACAATTACCAATAGTGTCCAGTGTCTTCAAAAAGAACTAAATTTAGCTGAGTACTTCAGTCTCAGCTACTGAATACATGTATGTACATGTACCATCCCACATGTAGCATACTGTGACTGGTAGTATCCTGAAGCAGCGTGCAGCATAGAGCTACCCTGAAAATGCCGCTTTACAAATTTCTGATTTTGTTTGCATGCAGGCAGTCACAAACTGTTTGTGAAGTGTTAATGTTAGTTTGGCTGGTAACCTGTATATAATATTTCTTTAATTTAATAAATAAGGTCTTAAAAAAAAATAATAATACAAAGTACACATATGCACAGTTACATTGTACGTACATGTTCTGTATACTGTGTAAAGCCCGGTTCATACTTCCTGCGAATGCGACTGAGATACGAATGTAAATACTCTGCTCAACTCACTTGCGAATATCGCTGCGAAAGGAGGGTTGTGACGTCAAATTCATGTCGAATTTGCCTGCATTCGCAGGAAGTATGAACTGGGCTTAACTCTGATCGCAGTAGAAAGTTCTGAGCTTTAAGACTTTGTGTTCTGCACGTAGTGAAGATTTCCTAGGAATACAGCCTCTTTCAAGGAAGATGCTTAATTGCTTTATCCTGTCCCAGGGTATAATATCTTATTTTTGTGATTGATGTGACCTCAGCACCCCTGGACCTCACTCTGAAAGATTTGTTTGGCAACAAATTAAAGCAACCTCTCCAACACTTTGGATATGGAGGTGCTGCAGTTTTTATCATTCAAATTTGTTTCACAGAAGGAGGCGGGATAGTGGGGGAGGTGTGCCCTAGAGAGATGCCTTCGAGTGTTTTTCTGACTTTTTTCGCGTGAATGTTGCTGTTTGTCCAATTATTAAAGTTCTGTGGTTGTGAAACTGCAGGCTTGTGTTTCCATCTAGGGTTGTTTGTTTGTAAGTGTACATTAGGTGTATTTAAAGGATTGTTACAGAATTGGTAAGAAACAAAAGCAAATTTACTTACACGGTCTAATGATGATGATAGTAGAAAACATCCCCTGAAATGTTTCTGTCTGAAATGTCGTTTTTGATGAGAAATAAATAATCTAATCAGTGAGCGTTTTATTTGTTTTTGTTTTGGCATCGGATGCAATGCTGATGCAAAATTTGTAATCATTTTTTTTTTTCTTCATTGTTTTCTCGTGACCCAGATAGTCGATCAATCTCAAACTTCTACAGGTTTGTCAGTTTATGTATATGGTGGATTACATAAAGTGCTGCAAACACTGACAACAACTTTTTTGCTAGCAAAACCAATTCTGTAATGTTCCTTTAAGGAACACGTTGCCTTGGATCAGTCGAGTTGGTTTTTGAAAAGCGTTTGTAACCATTTGTTATAAAATGCATATGATTAGAAAGATATTTTAAAAGTAGGATATAATGATCCACACAAGTATCACTCGAAATAGTATGGTTGTCCTTTTACCTCGTCGACTAACACGATTGGCCATTTATGGGAGTCAAATTTTTGACTCCATAATAAATGGCAGACCGTGTTAGTTTGCAAAGTAAAAGGAAAACCACGCAATTTCGTGGCAGATTTTTGTGGCAGATTTTTGTGGATCATTGTACGGGCCGGTATTCTACTTTAAATCATCTTTCTAACCATGCATTTTATAACAAACAGTTACAAACGCTTTTCAAAGACCAACTCGACCAATCCAATGCAACGTGTTCCTTTTAGGATACACTGTCCACTGTGGGTTTTTTTTTTTAATATAAATGATAGGCTGGATGAGCAAGTTTCTAGTTGGCCATTCCCCCCCCCCCCCACCTTTTCGCCATCAAAAATCAAACAGTGTGGTCTCCGCGGAATATCAGATTCCATTGAGCTGTGTACTGATCATGCCTGCAGCAGGAAGGCAAGTGTCTGCATGGTAAACATGATGTCACAGGTCACATGGTCTATACATTGTCATAAAATATGTGAGATTCATTGAATGCACATGTGTGGAAAGTTACAAAAAATACCTGGTAATTTTCCATTGACCCTTTCTATGGGGGATGCCCTCCTCAGTCCCTCATGTCATGCAGAGCTAGGGAATAAGTTTGGGAGAAAGAAAGAAAAATGCTAGAAGTCTCCCTGCTCTTGGGAGCTGTCATCCGTATTAGGAAGGAACAAACACACATATTGATTTAGTTTGAGCTCTTGTGCAAATTCCCATTCAACAAATTTAATACATCAAGTGACAATTGTAGGCTAGATTATTTACCGATTGTGTTTATTAATTAAGTAGATGATTTGACCTCAGGTAACATCATTGTGTTGATGTGTAGTTCCAGACATGTGGGTGATTACACGCCAGATGCATCGAATGGAAATATGCATTAGTTCACACAAAAGAATTTGTAGAAATAGGCAGAAACAAATTGTAGGATTTTCGTGTGACCATGGAAACCATGCCTTCCCTGCTCTGGCTCCGTCTGTTTGAAGCGCCAAAACAGGCATGCAAATACTGAGGATTTGTCCTTAATTTGTGTAGTTTGTCCCACAACAAGCACACTAAAATTTCCCTCATAAAGAAGATCTATAGCAATCACCAAAATAGGGAGAAAGAAAGTTCACATTGTTTCCGAACCTGAAGCATAGTGTTTTTGGTGAATTGTAATGTTTATGGAATAGGGAAACCCAGGCCAGTAAGCCATTTATTAAATCTCACACATCCTTAAGAAAAGCTAATGTGTTTTATGGTTTTTTTTTAACAGAACTACATGTAAGCCCTTGCTCAAGTCATGGTTTATAGAATATAACCTTGGTACAGCTGGTACTCCTGGTTTTTTTTGAGGCAATAGGGAGCAAGAAATAGTCCACAGTGTGTCCAAACATGCTAAATCCTCCTGAATCAAAACAACTGACCTGGGAAGTTGTGGGTTTAGAATTTAAAGTGAAGGCAATGGCCAGTGACATTGCAGCAGTTTCCTCCAAGAAGCACAATGTGGTCAGTGTATAACCAATACATTTACTTCTTGAAATATTGATTAAAGATCATACGCATAGCTGCCTGCCTTCCACATAATAACATCTTAGAGGGACAGGCCTGTATGCTTCATTTTTGGAAAAGGGTAAGGGCACCAAGGCATTTTCTCCTTGGGAAAGGGCACCCTATGAGGAAATTGTAACATTTTTACTGAAGTAATTAATTTAAGATGAAGGCAATGACCAGGGGGCATGAAGGCAATCACTTTCATTGCCTCATCAGGCCTGAAGGGAGCCTGGGAATTACATGTTTTTTTCTATGTTTGCTTACAACCCAGCCAGTCCCAGCACAAGGTCAATAGTACATGTAGGTCAACTTTTTCACACAAGCAACTGTGGAGGCCCTATCATGAAGTCACTGATTGTAGGGGGTCCACATTTTTCACACATGATGGGGATGAAATAATAGTTGACTAAGAGCATGTTGCACAGTAAGCCCCTATTTAGTTTAGTAGTGCACAGGGCAAGTTTAGAAGTGGCGTTGGCTAGCCTGTAGCAATAGGCCGATCCCATTAAGCTCCGCCCCATTGCGTATTGACCAATCACAAAGCAACGAAGGTCCGACTCTAAGGTCCGACATGCGTGCGCGTATCTTGGCGCGCGCGGCAGAGTTGTGCAGAAAGGCATTGGAGAGCCTTTGTGCTTGATCACACGTGCGTCGTGGGTGGAGTTTACTGGATCGGTCTGTTGACGGGTGCATCACGTTCACGTGTATAAAACATAAAGATATGACAGTGATTATTGAAGTGATTAAACTGTATGTAATCCCTTGGATGGTTGATAATATGTAGTGTAGTCAACATGCATATGATGTGCCATCAGCTCTTTTATGATCATACTTTGACCTTTGACCGATCAGTTATTAGGGTTTGTACTTTTTTATTGCACTGTTGATCGTGTACATGATAAACATTGAGCAAAGAACTGGCGTTGTCGGTCCAAACATAGAGCAAATGTATGCATTTGAGATATAAGACAGTGGACACTATTGGTAATTGTCAAAGACCAGTCTTCTCACTTGGTGTATCTCAACATTATGCATAAAATAACAAACCTGTGAAAATTTGAGCTTGATTGGTCGTCGGAGTTGCGAGATAATTATGAAAGAAAAAAACAACCTTGTCACACGAAATTGTGTGCTTTCAGATGGTTGATTTCGAGACCTCAAATTCTGAACTTGAGGTCTCAAAATCAAATTAGTGGAAAATTAATTCTTTCTTGAAAACTACATCACTTCAGAGGGAGCCGTTTCTCACAATGTTTTATACTACAAACCTCTCCCCGTTACTCGTTATCAAGTGAGGTTTTATGCTGATAATTATTTTGAGTAATTACCAAGAGTGTCCTCTGCCTTTAACCATGGTCTGCGGTAACACCATTTATGTATCTACTTGCCAGGTAGAGTTGTTCTTAGAGAACTGTCTTGCTTTGTTCTACTGTCACGGAGTAGATAATCAAAGGTTCGGGAGACTTCTCAGTTCTCCTGACAATGACTAGAGCAAGCTAGTCGAAACGTTGAGACCAATTCAGAACTGACTCCGCGGCAGTACAGTTAATTACGATCCTATAAGCTAAAGTAGTAGTCCAGTCTATTTTCTATACCATTCACCTTGGTAATAGTTTAAAAGCACGGAACAGTTCTTTTCAGAACTGAGAAGTCTCCCAAACCTCTGATTATCTACTCCGCGGCAGTAGAATAAAGCAAGACAGTTCTCTAAGAACAAACTCTACCTGGCAAGTAGATACACACATGGTGTTACCGCAAACCAAATACATTGATACCTCACCATGCAATGCCTCAAATCCTATATAGTATTAACCATCTTTAATATGTGTGACGTCTTTTTTAGTGACTAATGTGTAAAATATCAAAACTAAATTTGTTGCCGAGTGTTTTGGTTGAGAGCTCTGAGCCCTGATACTGTCAGAGAATTTTGACAGGAACTGTGTTGAAAGTGTTTGGTATGTTTGGTGTGAACTGTTCACTCAGTTATGGGTTACAGCCGCGCATCGACAGGTGTAGAGCTTTAGAACACTGTATTTGCCAACAAGGCATGTTCTGAACAAACAAACAAATCATCATGGTCCTAATCCATCTTATCTGAGAGACTGATACAAACACGTGCGCATGGGCTTCACAGAATCGTCTGCTAAACCTTGCTCTTTGGCTAAATGAATAGAACACTGTATTTGCCAACAAGGCATGTTCTGAACAAACAAACAAATCATCATGGTCCTAATCCATCTTATCTGAGAGACTGAAACAAACACATGTGCATGGGCTTCACAGAATCGTCTGCTAAACCTTGCTCTTTGGCTAAATGAAATAACACGAGTAGGCTAGGCCTATATAGGTTGGGCACGTAATGTACGCACTATTGTATAACTTTATATCCATGTTTCATATTGTGAAATTATGTATGCTGCAACAGGGCCCAATTCCATACAGCTGTTAAAGCAGAAAATATTGCTTGACAAATTTCTTTGCTTAGCAAAAAATTAATGGGGGCCAGTCACAACAGTTCAAAGGTAATGTAGTTTTGGCTGTGGTAAACCTGTTTTCTGTTTTAAAAGTAATACTTTTTGTGCTTTTTAAACAAGTTTGTTTTTGCTTACAGGCTTTATGAATTTGTGCCGAGATCTGAGGCATGTCTGGAATTTTCCTTATTGAAAAACAGAATTTCTTAAAATAGGTGTGTGCAAAACTAGGCACATGTTACCTCAGCAATGGCCGCGGTGCTCAACACTTGCGCGCATGGTGCGCACCTGAATTGGTGTATGGATACGAACGTAGCAGACCAGGGTATACCCCGGGGAA
Source organism: Asterias rubens (assembly GCF_902459465.1). Lineage (NCBI taxonomy): Eukaryota > Metazoa > Echinodermata > Asteroidea > Forcipulatida > Asteriidae > Asterias > Asterias rubens. Next base: position 10,564,772 of record NC_047066.1, on the reverse strand, counting down.
GCTAAGCAAATGCACCCAGAGTTTGGCTCAGACATTCTAGTCTTGAGACTCTTCATCAGTATTTTGTTAAAATACTAAAGTGGCATTACAAATAAACCCATTCCTACATTCAATGCATTTCTATAGATTAAAATTTGATCTGTTGTATTGCATGATGAAAAGGCTCATTGAAGCATGATGAGTCTTGAGTCTTTTAGATACAGTCTATATTGTGAGTTTGGCAGGTCACTTTTGCATTATGTGCCACAATCACTGGGGGCCATTTAAGGGCCCTGTTTTGTTTTGGGTGCAAACAACCTATAAATTAGTCTGTATTTATGCAGAAAGTTTTGTAAAGTGAAGTTTTGCTCCCCTCATTGGCGCACACAGAAAATTCTTGTGGTTTGAGGGGGGGGGGGTGAAGGGTACATGTACATGTATGTATGTAGATGTTGAGTTATGTTTTTAAAGTATTTTTGTATAATGTGTGAAACGAGACACCAACACAACAACAGTTTTTGTGTTGTGCCAACCAACTTTTCAGGGCCCTAAATATATTTTTAAGTAATAAAATTTTGAGGGCAGGCCCTTGGGTTGGTTGCTCTAGCATTCACCAGCCAACCCTTGAGTGAACCTTGTCTGTTTTAATGCCCTTTTTGTGGCAATTAAAAACAGTTAGAAGTTTTTGCTTTTCCCTATCAATTATTGCCGATTTTCATGAAATCAAAGATTTATTGAATTGAAATAAAAGACACAAAAACACTCTGGACTTGTCAACCAGGCAATGTTGTGACATCCCTTTAAAAAATTGTCATCCAACCTTGACCTCATGGTTGGTCTAGCTGTGACAGCATTTAATGTGTTTACATACAATGTACATGTACTAGACTTGTACATGTATCCACAAGCTTGACAAGAGATAAAACCACTAACTACATACAATTACACCAGCGTGTGCACATGCACACAGGCCTGTTGAAAGGGCAAGGGCACCAAGGAATTTTCTCCTTAGTAAAGGGCACCCTATGATGAAATTGTAAGTTACTACTGGACTATTTTAAGGGTACCAAGGCACTGCCCAGTTCGCATGAAGGCAATTGCCTTCGTTGCCTCCATGAAGTATCAAGCCTCTGTACGATTGTGTAATCGAAATTTGTCATTTCAAACAAAGTGACTTGGATATATGTACAAGGGTTTGCCCTTAACATTTTTAGTGAGTTCCAAGCAACACCAGGACCGAAGCTCCAAAGAATTCTGCACTTAACATCCCATGATTATGTGCTCTGCACAGGGCTACTGTAAATACTTTTCTAAATGTTGAAAAAGAAACACTCAATTCCGCCTCCTTAAAGACAGAGGATACTATTGGTAATTGTCAAAGACTATTTCAAAGTGTATCTCAACATATGCATAAAATAACAAACCTGTGAAAATTTGAGCCCAATCGGTCGTCAAAGTTGCGAGATGATAGTGAAAGAAAAACGCCATTGTCACACGAAGTTGTGTGCTTTCTGATGCTTGATTTCGAGACCTCAAATTCTAAAGGTGCGGTCTCGAAATCAAATTCGTGGAAAATTACTTCTTTCTCAAAAACTATGTCACTTCAGAGGGAGCTGTTTCTCACAATGTTTTATACTATCAACCTCTCCCCATTACTCGTAATCAAGCAATTATGCATTACATTTTCTCCCACCAAAATCGTTGGCAAATGTAAAGAAAAACATAAGGCCCCAAAACGAGTTGGTAAAGGCACTTCGCGGCTTTGCCGCTCGTGGTGATAGTATTTTTTTGTGCGTTACATTTTTGGGGTTGTGCGTGCCACCGGTGTGCCGTGTGCGCCTTGACTAAAGGCTACTGTGAAGGGAGAATGCTGTTTACTCAAACTCTGTAAACACTTAGCTGTTTGACTTGATGCATCTGTGTGGTAGGGCCTATGCATTTGATGCTTGATTATGTCAGATCCAATGCATACGTAGTACTGCAGTGATGGAGATGGACAGACAGACATGAACAGACTAGACCATAGTGTAAGGACCGTGTTCAGTGTTGTGAAGGAGGAGGATGGAATTCCTTACGCATTTGTATGTACTGACACGCTAACTTACATACATACATACATTGTACAATGCCCCTACATAAGTATACATTATCATTACATGGTGTTACCGCAAGCCTTTCTATATCGTACTTCCACCATGCAAAGCTTCAAATCCTACTTACATCATGATCTTCTCAACCCATACAATGCTATCCTCCTTGCAAACTCTAGTCTTACAATTACATGTACATGTAATAACCTTCTTTTCAAAAGAAGGTTTGAGCCCATATCCAATCACTCAATGAGTAGGACTATCAATGAGACACCAATCACATGCTGCACCATGCGCCTGTGGAACAATTTGCCACCAGATGTAAAATCATCAGTTTCTTTTTCCCAAGTTAAAAAAGTAGTCTTTTCAATCCAGTGTTTAAAGGCAGTGGACACTATTGGTAATTACTCAAAATATTTAATTAGCATAAAACCTTTCTTGGTGACGTGTAATAGGGAAAGGTTGATGGTATAAAACATTGTTAGAAATGGCTCCCTCTGAAGTGCCATAGTTTTCGAGAAAGAAGTAATTTCCCACGAATTTGATTTCTAGACCTCAGATTTAGAACTTGAGGTCTCGAAATCAACCATGTAAACGCACACAACTTCGTGTGACAAGGGTGTTTTCTTCTTTCGTTATTATCTCGCAACTTTGACGACCGATTGAGCTCAAATTTTCACAGGTTTGTTATTTTATGCATACGTTGAGATACATTAACTGTGAAGGCAAGTCTTTGACATTAACCAATAGTGTCCACTGCCTTTAAAGGAGGTTTGAGCCCATCCAATCACTCAATGAGTAGGACTATCAATGAGACACCAATTCTTCTCACATCACATGCTGCACCATGCGCCTGTGGAACAATTTGCCACCACATGTAAAATCATCAGTTTCTTTTTCCAAAGTTAAAAAAGTAGTCTTTTCCATCCAGTGTTTAAATACAATGGGTTTTTTTTTTGTGTTTTTTAAATTTCTTACTAACATATGTATGTTTCTTAACATAAATTTTATTTTAATCATTGTACATTAACATTTTTCTTGTTTGTCCATTCATGAGCACTTTTGTGGAGTGTGCTTTATAAGTTTTTACTATGTAGGTGTGTAATGTATACGTAGGCTGCATACTCAATGCACCCAGCTTGTAGTCTCTTTCTTCCTTTCATTTTCTGCTCAATATCAGCATTCAGTGAGCAAAAAAAACCATTCAGTATTTGAAATACTTGGCTTTGCAATATTGTCAGACAAAATTATTCTCTGCATAAAGGATCATTGGAAGCGTGTTTATGCATGTGTACCACACACAAGTCATTTTAAAAGCAGCGCACACATTCACAAAAATGCATCCCTGTGGAGCACTCTTTCATTCTTTCCTTTGTCCGCTGCCCTTGACGTTTTCCCAGACTTTGTACACACAATTCCTGGAGGAGCACCCTAGTCTTTTAGAAAGGCCTTGAACTTTGCTATTGAAGGGGCACGATAATTTCTGGGGCCAATTTTATGTAGAGCTGCTTGTGATTGACAGAATCAACATTTTATTATGTTGGCTTCTTTTTCTGCTTTTAAGCAGAGGGTACCAGCCAAACTACCATATTATCACATGTACAATTAGTGACTTACAAGTGTCCTCATTTCTGCTACGAGCAGACAATTGTTTCAAGAGCATATTTTCTGCTTTAAACATGACTTAGAAGCAGCTCTATGAAAATGGGCCTAGCTCCGGTTAGGGGACCATCTCTCAGAAGAAAGTTTCAATTTGTATGGTAACTTAGCAAAGGGAACCACGGCAATTGCTTTGAGTGCTTTTGGTTACATGTTATTTGGAGCCTGGGGTCATTGTCCACACACATTGTGTTCATGTCAGGATTCCAGCATGCTTTCATGCGGTATAGAAAATCATTATGAACTGATCTGTTTGCTTTACATGTGTTTAATTAGGCATGTTACTCTTCAGAAGTTATTGAATCGTCATTTGTCAGTAAAAGAACCCGGTGCAAATAGGGTTTAAAGGTTCCGTTGGACTGCTAGACCGAGTGAGGTCAGCTTAGCCACGGATCTTTGATTTTCTCACAACTGAACCAGTCTGGTAGTCCGGTATTTTTCCCGCCATTTTTTTCCAAACGCTTCTAAGGGATAATATAATTTAGCTTTTGAAGGTCAAACTTTCTTATATTTAAGCGATAGCTATTTATAACTATTAAAACATATGGGCTGATACGCGCAGCACATTGCATGCCGACGCGTGAAAATTTTTACCAGTAGGGAAAAATTTTTACCAGTAGGGAAAAATTAATATAGGTAATTTTTATTTATTTATTTATTTATTCTTTATAATGGGAGGGGGGCGGGGGAGGAAGGGACTTCAAATAAAATTCCAATTCACACAACCATTTAAAAGGACGAAGCCATTTAGATTGCTCCAGATTGCACAAACCAAAGATAAGCACCGAGTTTTAAGATTATGACGGTCCCTTGTTTCAATTCAGTGTACACTTGTAAGCCTTGATTTTCGACCTTATTCGCGCAGGAATTGTTTTCTCTCGTAAGGAGCACTTCTATGAGTATGAGGAAAACTTAAATTTGCATGGAACTTTGCAGAGGGCAGCACAGCAAAAGCACTTTTGCAATTGCTGTGGGTGTCATTTTTTTTTCAGGCCTTCTTTGGGCAAATGTCCAAAATAACATAATGCACATAATATTGATAATGATTTGATGTGTTTATTTCATTTTCTGCTAATTTATTCTCTTTTGTACATTTGCCATCTGCTGTGCACTTTGTACCGTGGTGTCAACATGACTATTCTGGCTCAAATCCATAAATTCAAATCCAATTGTAGTTTTAATTTCCTGTTTTAGTTGCTTTCAGGAAACATAAATATTATTGTGCAAAGTAATACAACTCAATTTATACTTTACTGTAAATTAATGTGCGACCGTACCGTTATGTAGTACAGTTCATTTTGAGGGTATAATGGTTGACCTTTTTTTAATGTGCAATATCTAAAGTACATTTAATTTTATCCGATCAAACCCATAATCTTTTTTGATTGCTTTGTTCCTAATAGTTGCGGTCTTACACTTTGTGTTCCTCCATACAAACTTTGCTCGATACAGGCAATCCTTTTATTTGTCAATAATCAATTTCCAACACATCAGGTGTAGATAAATAAGGGTACTTATTCGTCATGTTTGTTCATTGCAGGTTTTTCAGTTCATTACTGAATGATTGTTATGATGCGGACAATAACATTTTTAATTCTATGGGGTTTTTTTTCCAAAATAATTGATGACTATTCTTTTAGGTAGAAGCAATTTTCAGGGAAAACATTTTTCAAAATGTACATTTTTTTAATATTAGAAGGTGCCATTCAAACACCTATTGAAAATAAAACCCAGAATGCTAATATAAAAGTTGTGGGTTCGCATCCCACCTGATTAATATGCCTGTGAATTTTTCTTCTTCACAGCACTCAGGAAAAAATGTTTACCGATTAACACAAAGGTGTATGGATTTATGGACCAAATAACATGTTGTACATTGCAAACTTTTCCAATAGTTATAAATATATAATATACATTTTTTTTTTTTTTTTTTTGGGGGGGGGCTTCTTTTACATTCTGCACTTAAAGCCATTATACACTTATGGTACAATACACACACAAAAGTTCACAGATTTACAAATAACTTACAGGGTTTACAGAAGGTAATGGTGAAAGACTTCTCTTGAAATATTATTCCATGAAATGCTTTACTTTTTGAGAAAACATGTAAACAATATCAATTCTCGATAGCGAGAATTACAAATTTATTTTGAACACATGTCATGACACCAAGAAACGTGCGGAAACAAGGGTGGGTTTTCCCGTTATTTTCTCTTGACTCCGATGACCGATTGAGCCTAAATTTTCACAGGTTTGTTATTTTATATAGAAGTTGTGATACACGAAGTGTGGGCCTTGGACAATACTGTTTACCAAAAGTGTCCAATGGCTTTGAACACAAATGAATGAATATCCTGTGAACTGTTACTTTGTATTGTTGCTTTGTAAATAAACAGTCTAATCAATTTGTGGTTTGTTTTTTGTTCTCTTCTTTCTGCAGTTTGTAAGAGGAGGAAGCCAGTGGTCTGTCATTTTGCCTATCCCATTGCAGAGCTTGCACATTTTGCACCGCAGGTAAATGATTTGTAGCTTTGGACACGGTACACAAGTTTGGTGTTTTGTCAAAGACCAATTGGTCATCGAAGTTGGAAGAAAATAATGAAAGAAAAAATAACCTTGTTGCACAAATTTGTGCGCTTTTACATGTATTACAGAAGCCTGAGAAGGCTTTAGACCTAGTGTTTCTCAGATTCACAGTAAAAATTTAAAATTTCCTCACAGGGTGCCTTTACAAAGGAGAAAATGCCTTAGTATTTGCCCTTTCAAAAAAATATTGCACAGTACAATGTGGTGTACTTGACCTTTGACCTGCTTGGAAACTACCCAATAAATGTAGTACGTGATGTGATGCTGTGCATACATGTAGCCAAGCCTCATTTAAAGGCACTGGACACTAATTGGTAATTACTCAAAATAAGTGTCGGTATAAAAACTTATTTGGTATCAAGCAATGGAGAGCTTGTGATACATAACACATTGTGAGAATCTGCTCCCTCTGAAGTTTTAGAAAGAAGTAATTTCTCACTAAAATATTTGAATTGAATTCAAGACCTCAGCTGATGTCTCAAATTCAAGGCAGTTTTTTCCCATTACTTATTCTCTTGCAACTTCAATGACCAATTGATGAGCCCAAAATTTCACAGGTTGTTATTGAATGCATGTGATACATGTACACCAAGCTAGAATACTGGTCTTTGACAATTACCAAAGGTGTCCAGTGCCTTTCTAGGCTAATAATAAATAATGTCAATGCCAAAACCTGTTGACATTGAGATATGACTCTTAGAAAATGCAAGATAAGCATTGTTTGTATTTGTTGATGATTGTTTACCTTCAGTATGGGATTTTAAAGGTTGATGATTGGTCAGTTAACACTCCTGTCTGGCTCATCCCCCCCTTGCTATTATTAAAGGAACACGTTGCCTTGGATCGGACGAGTTGGTCTATAAAAAGCGTTTGAAACCGTTTGTTATGAAATGCATATGGTTAGAAAGATGTTTTAAAAGTAGAACATAATGATCCACACGAGTATCACTCAAAACTGTACGGTTTTTTTTTTACGTCGCAAACTATCACGGTCGGCCATTTATGGGAGTCAAAATTTTGACTCCCATAAATGGCCGACCGTGTTATTGGACGAGGTAAAAAGACTACTATGCAATTTCGAGGCATATTTGTGTAGATCATTGTATTCTACTTTTACAACATCTTTCCAACCATATGCATTTTATAACAAACGGTTACAAAACGCTTTTCAAGGACCAACTCGACCGATCCAAGGCAATGTGTTCCTTTAACCTTTATGAATAAATAAATAATAATACATGCCATTTGTTTTTGTTCTATAAATGAATAAATAAATAAATTAGATAACTATTAATTAAAATTTAAAACGAAGTATATTAAAACAGAAATCCTGCTGTACTTTCGGCACACTGCAACTTTTAGTATTATGTAGCAGCCCTGGAATTTCATGTGTGAAAGGACAAGGCCATTTTCATTTGGCAGAGGGCACTTCCGTTAGAAATTCTTAAAGTCAATGTGAAAGTTTTGAATGGGCACCAAGGCCAAGACCAGGGGTGGCCTGAATGAAATTCCAGTCCTGGTATAAAATATTGGAATAGTATGACCTTCGACCTGCATCTGGCAAGTCTGGTTTGCATTGTATTGTCAGAGTCGGTAATCTCGATTGTCAAAAAATACCATTCAGAATTCCTCTGGGTTCAAGGTACAAAAACAAGATCTTGACTTGAAAGCTATTAATGAAATACTTGCAATTAATCATTTGTCACAAAAATGAAACATACATTGTACACACTTCTATTCACTTTAATCTCATATCAACCCAGAAGTGTTTGTTATATTTGACTGCGATTATTTTCTAGAGCTTGCCAGCAGTCGGCCTATTGCGGTACTTTCATCAAAAATTTTATAATTATTCTTGCATTGTCAACAAATCCACTTACATGTACATGTAGCAGTCACTGCCGACTGTTGGACTAACAATTTTATTTATAAACATTGACGTCAGTCCAAAACAATTCCTTATAAATTCCTCTTTATACTACGACGTGGAGGGTTGTAAACAATTTATTGCATATAAAGAGGGATCCAAGGTCCAATTCAGTTTTTATAATGTACTCAGTTTTCAATAGAAAGAGTGCTTTGGGGGATAATTCAAAGAATTAAAATTAAAGGAAAATTTTAAACTTAAGCGGTATGAAGTGTCATATTTTATGATACTTTGGTGATGTAAAATTATCTCTTTCTCTGAAACTATTTCTTCAAAGGGGGTCGTTTCTAACAATGTTTTATAACATCAACACTCTGCATTGTTTTTACCAAGTAGGTTTTTTATGGTCATAAAAGGAGCATTACAGATTTGGTTTTGCTAACAAAACAGTTGCTGGCAGTGTAAGCACTCCAATGTAATCCACCATATACATAAACTGACAATCCTGTGGAAGTTTTAGAACGACCTGCCATCTGGATCAAGAGAAATAGTGAAAAACCAATTGGTAACACATTTTGCGTGACAGCGATGCAAGAAAAAAAATGAATAAAATGTCACTGAGCGATAAATTCCAAGCGCGAAATTAGAATATTTATTTCTTACCAAATATGACATTTCAGTCATAAATATTTCAAGGGATGTTTTCTGCTATCATCATCAATAGACCGTGTAAGTTTGATGTAAATCTGTGATCTTCACGATTTTGTTTCTTACCAATTCAGTTCTGTAACGTTCCTTAAATAATAATAATAATAATAATTTATTGATTTATACTGCGCCCATCCTTAAAATGTACGCAAGTGCATTACAAAATAATTAGACAATGATTAAAAAACTGAGAACTGGTAAAAGAAAGGAAATACCACAATCCAAGTAAATGAAAACACACGACACTTACAGGACTTCTAAAACTTGTGGAATAGTTACCAAATGTACACCCTGCCTTTGATTTGTTGTTGATTTGTCACTTCTTCTTTTTTTCCAAAAGGCTATCGTTCTCGAAGGGAAGTATTGGAAGAGAACTCTGAGCACCGTTGTACGAGAATACCAGAAATGGCGCATCTTCCATCGGAAGTTAAGGTCATCATCCTTGAAAGATGGGGACAAAGAAGAGGTTCGTAAACTTCCTGGCCTGAAAGTACACGGAGGCCATGGCATCTGTTGCCTTGGTGCCCTTTCAAATGTTTCCCAAAGGCTATAAGGATTCAGGCATGCAACTATTCCTCTGATCTGGCCCCAATTTCATAGAGCTGCTTAAGCACAAAACTTTGCTTAAGCAAAATAATCCTTGCTTAGTAAAATCAGATTACCGGCCAAGATTCCACCCAAATGTTATGCTAAGTGAACAACAGCTAAATACCAGTCACAAGCAATGTATATGCCATGAAATTTTGGCCAGTAACATGTGTAAAATAGGTGAGCTATTTTGGTGCTTTTAAGCACATTTTTTGTTTAAGCAGCTCTATGAAATTGTCCCCAGCTGATTTCCTTTTTTTTTATTCTCAGTTTTACCATTAAAAATTGAAAAAAAATATACAAAACCATTGAAATTCTGTAATTTCCTCTTTTGGGGTAAAGTTACAGTTGCATGCCTAAAGATTTTCCAATCGAATTGCACTTCAAAAAATTTAAATGGCCTTGCCCTCTCCAAGATAAAATTTCTGGCCTGAACTTCATTTTGATTTGTCATTTCTCCTCGTCTCCACAACATCTGGTTGTTTTGGACATACTTGAAAAGTTTTTATCTACGATTCCTCACTAAAATTTAAGTGTACCCTCTGCAATCATTGATGACTTTAAAATCGAAACAAATTCAAAATATCAATTTCAACCCAACCGCTCCTTAACTCCTCAAGCCCGCCCTGACTTTGTGCTGTGACTAAAAGGAGTAAAACTGCACCATTTGTACCAGATTATGCGTCTTGTACCCCTTTGTCTGTTGTGATGGTTTTTAAAGACACTGGACACTATTGGTAATATCTCAACATATATGCGTAAAATAACAAACATGTGAAAATCTGAGCTCAGTCAGTCGTCAAAGTTGCGAGATAATAATGAAAGAAAAGACACCCTTGTCACAATGGTCACACGAAGTTGTGTGCTTTCAGATGCTTGATTTCGAGACCTCAAATTCTAAATCTGAGGCCTCGAAATTAAATTCGTGGAAATTTACTTCTTTCTCAAAAACTACATTACTACAAAGGGAGCTGTTCCTCACAATGTTTTATACTATCAACAGCCTCTCCATTACTCGTTACCAAGAAAGGTTTTATGCTAATAATTATTTTGAGTAATTACCAATAGTGTCCACTGCCTTCAAAGAAGAGTTACTCGTTCTAGCTAGGACTAGCCTTTAAAGGAAGTCCTAAGTAAGGAGTGCCTTTGTGAAATCGATCCCCGTTCACTTTGTCCATTGCCTTTAATCTATTGCAGTGATCCAGGTTTTTATGACTGGTATGTAACAATGTTAATTAGCCTGATGACTAAAGCCATCAAGGCCAAATTTCATAAATCTGTTAAGTAGAAAATACCGCCTAAAAAAATTATTTCTTTGCATAGCAAAAATTTAAGTGGGGCACATCCCACAACAAGGCACACTTAATGTGATTTTGGTCGATAACCTGTTTCTGCGATTAGCAAATTGTTTTGCTTACAAGCTTTGTGAAATCAGGCCCTGAGCTAAAGCAGAAAGTGTTGCTCACTGATTTCCAAACTTAGCTGAGATGAACAGGATACACATCACAAATGTCACAAGCAACATGGTAGGTCAGCTGGTAACCCCGGTCTGGTAAGCATAATTTGGTTGTGCGTAGTCTTTAAATTTTGACTCAAGCTCATTCACGTTTGTTATTTTTTACTCTGCCCTCAGGAGATCCAAAGCCCAGACAGATCGGTCTTCGAAAGGATCGTTGGTATGAGCTCGTCCCCTTCACCTGTCCCTATGATCCTGGATGACGAAGCGTTACTCTCTGAGTTTAACGACACCCTCTTCTCAAGTCTCAGCCAGAATTCCTTTCAGTTTCCTGTGCCTCGGGAACTGAGTAAGTGTTAAATTTGGCCGTGTGTTTTTGTTGTACTTTATGCTGTGGCCTGACAGTTCAATAAAATTAATATTGATATAATACAATAAAGCCCAGTTCATACTTCCTGCGAATGCAAATGCGATGTGAATTTGATGTGAATTTGACGTCACAACTCTTCTTTCGCTGCGATATTCGCAAGAGAGTTGAGCGCAACCCAACTCAGTGCAAATTTCGCTGCGAATTTGTGATGTCAACATTCGTATCGCAATCGCATTCGCAGGAAGTATGAACGGGGCTTTAGAAGAAAATGAGATGGTCGGAAATGCAAGCGTTACAAAAGTGTGTTTTCATTGTCTCCTGGAGTGCGGTTGTTATCAGTGTGTGTAATGTTTTCAGTTAGTGGAGCAGTTCAAGGGACACGTTTTTACATTGCTAGTCAGGCCACAAAGTTATTTATGTGTAATTTGACTCCCAAGATGGGGAATTTGACTAACAGTAGCCATATGAGACATTGGTACACAGGGCCCACAGGAGACTTTGAACGCTAGGTGGCAGCAGACTCACTTTGGGTCGATTTCAAACACTCGTCCTAACTCAAGTTAAGACTAGTCCTATCTCTTTGTGAAATCTACCCCAGGTAAATTTCCATTGTTTTCGTCAGTCTGAGCATGCTCACATCTTCAAGAACAATGTATTTATCTGGGGCCTTTTTCAAACCCCGGCTTAGGCTCCGCGCGCTGCGTAAATGCCCTATACTTTGTTGGAGCAGTGTGCCGGTGGTTTAAACATTGCAGGGCCCCTGGAGTCGGAGCCCAAGCCGAGGTTTGAGAAATGCCACTCTGGAAAGTTGGGCCTCCACCTAGAGTTCCAAAAAGTCTCCCATCGGCCATGTTGGGGAAAAACATAAGTTACCATTTTACTTTGTGTTTTGTCTTTTCAGCCCATGTTGGTATGAACCCAGACATCATTCAGCCAGGCCTCATACAGCTACAGCCTGCATTTGATAGCTACTCCGGTACATTAGAGACGCTGCAAGGTACGTTACCATCGCTCACCTCTGGTTTGTAGCTTCAGCTAACGTTTTGTCAGAACGAAACATAATTTTAAGCCAGTATGCAGCATGACCCATGCTTAAAGGTTGGGAAAACAAAGCTTTAATTTAAAATTATGTACAATCAGTATAAATAAATTTGTATTCACTGAAATGCTGGTGTGTTCCTCGCCTTGGTGCCCCTTGCCCTCTCAAAGACGATGTTACAGGCCCGAAATGTATCCATCTCTCCACAGGCAGAAGTAAAACATTTCTCTAAATTCAAAAAACAAAATAATTCATAGCAAACATTAATAATAACAAATCTAAGAAATAATAGATGTTAAATTTTCAATGGGGATAAAGAATATTAATTTTGGTTTTTACCCATACTATGAAACTTAACAGATTTAAAGACATAAAAGTGCAGACCAACCTTCGACCATGGAGTGTTTTGGATTGATTCTTCAAGAGACATGGCCCGCAACCATGAAACCTCATGTCCAAGTTATTTTCTTTCCTTATCTTTTGACAGAAATCCCCCTGAGGCAAACCAACGAGCATGTGGGCCACCTTGCACGAGGGACGTTTGTCTTCTCTGGGAACCCATTACAAAATATTACTCAGCAGCAGCTTCAGGTAATACAGAAGTTTGTGTACTACGCCAGGTCTGGAATAGACCCATCCATTGAGCTCCGCCCCATTGCGTATTGACCACTCACAACCCATTGCGCAGCCAAAAGTCTGACAAATAAAGGTCCGACATGCATGCGCGTATGCCTGGCGCGTACGGCAGAGTTGTGCAGAATGGCATTGGAGAGGCTCACGTGTTCTTGGTCACACGTGCGCCATGGGCGGAGCCTAATGGATTGGGCTATAACATACAGGCCATAAAGGCTGTGGCCTCTGTCTTGGTCGTCTTGGTGCACCTTCAAATTGTGACCCGCTCTGTCAAAATGAGTCAGATGTCGCCCAATGCATTATTAAGTTATGGACAATTTAATGTGGGGAAAAAAAAAGTTTTATTTTATTTAATTTTTTTACTTTTTAAGATCTATATTTGCATGGTTAACCTTTAGAACACTTACTGTTAGGCAATAAAGCTATGAATACAACAATTTTGTGATCATACTTATGTCTAATTTGTATCTTTTTGCGCGACATGGTAGTTTAAAACATCACTTTACATGTAATTCGTTTTTCAGAAAAAAATATGTATTGCCTAAATTCAAACGGAAGTAACTGAGCAACGCGATACACCCCAAAGCTTAGACATTAAAACGAATTACTGCTGATGGTTTGTTCTTTCCAGCCATGCATATAACTCAATCCTTGAAATTGTCAACATCTGACTCATTTTCACGTAGCGGGTCACAATTGCATTCTCTTGAAGACAATCGGAGCATACTGATCGAAACCTTGAGTCAATAACACCAGTTCTTTTCAATACCAACACTACTCAAAAAGAGATATTCACATGGTGACATTGTGAACCTCTCTTAGTGCATACAAACACCATGCAAAGTTTCAAATCCTATTTCAAAGGTTTCCCACGGTATTTTAAGATTTTCCAAAATTGGATGTGGCCCTGCCCTAATAGGCTTCCATAACATTTGAGTTGTCTCTTTACACTTATGCTACAATAGAAGCAAGTACTCGGATCTCAGAGAAAACATCAAAGTTAGCTAAATTTTCAATACATTTGTTGACGTAAGAGAATCCAGACCTGAAGCATCATGTAGGTACCAGCGCCAGTTGCCTCTGTTGCCCCTGGGCATTGCCTTGGTGCCCCTTAAAATTTGCAATTTCCTCTCAGAGGTGCCCTTTTACTGAGAAGAAAATGCCAGGGTGCCCTTGTCCTTTCAAGAATGAAGTATATGTATAAGGCCTGAGAATCAATACGTATTTTCAAAAGTTTATTGCAAATCAACACGTAGTTTACAAAGTTTGTTTCAATTTGAAAATATCTGAAATGTATTACTTGTGTTTTGGTTTCATAGTCACTGACAAATGGCGGTGCGGATGGAAACCTCCAGGATCTTACGTTACAACAACAGATGTTTCCTAACTCGCTGGAGGATGCAATTACATCCCTCAGGCAAGAAGTTAATCAAGGTCACACCATCCAGCCACAGCAAGTCAGTCTCCAACAGCAGCAGCAGCAGCAGCAGCAAATGCTGCAGCAGCAGCAGCAACCGTTACAGCAGCAGCAATCGATGCAGGAGCAACAGCAGCAGATCCAGCAGCAATCCAACGCTGTGGGTAACCAACATGGGATGTCTGGCATCACTGAGGGGCTTGCCACAACAGGCAACACCATCACGATACCACTGCTGCAACAGGGCAACGACAACACGGTCACGCTGAACAATATTCTTGCAGCTACAATGCAGCAACACCAGCAGTCTATGAACACAGAACAACCACAGCAGGTAGTTACGCTGCAAGTCGGTGTTCCACCAGCCAATCAACTTCAGGCGTTGGTGTCCAGCGGGCAGCCGGTAAACAACGGTCAAGATCAGACCAGCAGTAATATAACAATAAACCAGCTGACGCAGCAGCAGCTTTTGTCTGGGTTGAATTTTATCTCCTTTGAACAACTTGCTCAACAGTCTCAGCAACAGCAGCAGCAACAACAACAGCAGCAACAACAGCAGCAGCAACAGCAGCAGCAGCAGCAACAACAACAACAACAACAACAACAACAACAGCAGCAGCAGCAACAACAACAACAACAACAACAGCAGCAACAACAACAACAACAGCAACAACAACAACAACAACAACAACAACAGCAACAACAACAACAACAACAACAGCAACAACAACAACAGCAGCAGCAACAGCAACAACAACAACAACAGCAACAGCAGAGATTGTCATTTGATAGCCTACCACAAGAATTGAATTTTGGATCGAATACACTCTCAATAGAGGACTCCCAAGCGGCTTTCAAGCTAATGCAAGCCGTTACGAGCCAGTTGACCAATCAGAACCAGCCGTTATCGGTGCAACAACAAAAACAGCAGCAACACACGAACATAAGACAAAGCACGTCAATTGCTGCAGACGTCAAAGCAGGGCGGCAGTTCAGACGGAATGTGATTTCGGCAGACACTTTACATCAGCATCAGCAGACAAAGCCGCAGCAGGCCATCATTGCGCCCACGCCTATATCCAACCAACCGATCCCCGTTCATTTAACCAGGGCGGTCGACATGGACTTAAAGAAAATAGGTGTGAGCAAAGCAACTGCAAGTTCCTCTGTCAAGATATCTCAGATGGGTGTGAAGCCCAAGAATCAAGCAATACGTCCGAGACAGCCAGCTAAGATTGCCCCTGCTCCACCCGCCCCATCAACGTCTGGATTGGCCGGCAATGCTGCATTGATTACTCAATTGCTTACACAAGGTTAGTTACTTTTAAGCCTGGGCGGCTAGTGTCCAATATTGATTGCTTAGTCGAGTCGCGACTACCAATTTTTAACTACCCAGTTAATCGTGCCATTTTGTCTATTACAAAAATAGTCACGTCTAGCAGTTGGTGAACCAATTGTGTCACTCTAACTATTCATAACAACATAAGTTTCTTACGAATCAAAATCAGACATCAGTGACTACATTTTGTGAATTTTATTAAATAGTATAATTTGCAGTGCACCATATCGATATCTCTGGTCACTAACCTCGGGTAGACATGTATTTAAAAACTACTTGTATTTAAAAACTACTGTTAAAAACTTCAAAGTGCATGTATGGTGCTTGTAAAGCACTTAGTATGTGCTTGTGAAAATGCTTGTGTTTTGACGCGAATCCATTTCAAATGAATCATATGTTTTTACTCGATCACCCTAAACTGCATACAGTTAGACATATCACAAGATCAAAGTAGAATCAGAGGAGACCAGTTGCTGTATGACTTGATGCCTCTGATGCTGGCAGCCATAAATGTGCGGGCGCGTAGAGTCGATCGGCCTAATAAAAATGCGCCAGATTCATTTTAATGAACCAATTCCAGGTGTTGTGAGTGAGCAAGGCATACTGGGCAAAAATTGCCCGACAACATCGATCTCACCTAGGAACATAGGAACAAGGTTTGGCTCTGACTGTATTCCCAACCCTCTCCCCACTAAATATTAGGGACTTTTCGTTTTCGACGACGGATGGTTCTGCGACGGTTGTTCAGTTAAACGTTGTCGTTTTCAGCACAACGAAGATTCATCCCAAGTACTGTCGTAGAAATTGAGGGACGACCGTACTCAAAGCCGACGCATGCGCAGATGACGCCAAATGTCATCTTTACCGTCGCAGAACCATCCGTCGTCGAAAACGAAAAGTCCCTATTGATAATACAAGGAGACTGCCAACATTAGGGCTAAGAAGCTCAACAGTTAGAAAAGGTGGAAATGCCATAATTTGATTGATCTAGGATCCAAGTTTCAGACTTTTTTCTCAGCAATTGCTCTAGACCCTGCAACAACCGATATTAGTTTTGAGTTAACAGACGTTCAGAAGATCTGTAATTGATGTTTGTTGTATCTAATACAGGAGCCATTAGACAACAGAGTAGTTCTGACATCTTATCTGCTGCAACTTCAAATACCACTATGTTCCAACCCGTGAAGACAGAGTTCCCAGTCACCTCTACACAAAGCTCACTGGTAAGAACCTAGCATTCTTGCGTAAACCATCGACTCTTTTGTGAACCACCACAACGGCGTGCCATGGCCGAGTGGTTAAGAGCACTGGACTCAAGATCTGGTGTTTGTGATCAGCAGATTGTTTGAGTTCTGGGTGGATTTCACAAAGAGTTAAGAGACCAGTCTTATCTCGAGTTAAAACTAGCCTTAGTTTTTGAGTATCTTCTAGTACTAGTCCTAACCTAAGTTCTTTGTAAAATCGACCCCAGGTCTTGAAACTCTTGTCCTTAAGCCAGACACTTCACCATTATTGCTTCGTTCTTTGGATGGGACGTAAAGTCATGTTGCGTAAAAGAACCCTGTTACACTTATCACCAAGCGAGGGAGTGTGCCCAGGTGTTTCTGACAGTGGCTGCTGACTGCTGCACCGTGTAAACCCATGTAAAGGTTCTACATAAATCGGCCTCATAATAAAACAAATTTAAAAACTGTCTGAATTAAATAAAAAAAATTAAAAAAATAAAGTGTGTGAGTACCTTATTGGTAGATATGCGCGCTATAAGACTTATTGTTACATGTTCCTAATTGTGTTTGTAGATGACAGATCTGTCGTCGAGTCTCTTTGCTTCACCCTCAAGAATGCCAACCACCACATCTGCAGCTTCTTCCTTCAACACTGATATAGCATCAGTCCCAAGCACTAGTAAGTATATCGCTACATGAACCTTTTGCAGACTTATGAGAGAGACGGGTCTCAAATAAGCCTATCGGTCGAATTGGTCTTTGAAAAGCGTTTGTAACCGTTCGTTATAAAATGCATATTTTTAGAAAGATGTTGTAAAAGTAGAATACAATGATCCACACAAACATGCCTCAAAATTGCACGGTTTTCCTTTTACCACGTTGACTAACACGGCCGACCGTGTTAGTTCTCAAAGGAAAAGGAAAACCGTGCAATTTCGAGGCAAATTTGTGTGGATTATTGTATTCTACTTTTAAAACATCTTTCTAACCATATACATTTCATAACAAACGGTTACAACTGCTTTTTATAGACCAGTTCGTCCGATCCAAAGCAACGTGTTACTTTAAGTCTGATAGATAAAGCAAGGAAAGTAGTGGTAGCACTGGAAGCCATATAGGTACACAAAGGAAATGACTCCCAAAATGTTGGAAATGGTTGATGGGAATTTTGCAGAGGTGCGTTTTGCATTGTGCGTGGTGTCAATTGGAGACTTTGGAATGGTTCTCGTCAGTAGTGAATTCATTTAAGGCAAAGCTTAAAACCAATTAATTTTTTTCAATAGTATTTCTCACTGTGTCAATTGTCAATTGAATTTTCCAAGATGTGTTTACTTACTTTTCTCTATTGTCTAAATTTAAATCCAAATAAATTTTGGTTTCGGACAAACCAAAAATTAATATTCTTTATCCCCGATGCAAATTTAACATCTCTTATCAATTTAAATCGTTTTTTTTTCTTCTTCTTTTTCTTCTTCTTTTTTTTCATTCATTTCAAAGCGCATACAGACTTCTCTGTGATGGTGATATGTGCTATACAAGAATGGTTCATTTTCATTATTACTAGTGCGTGTGGTCAGACCTATACCCACAATACTGAACATGTGCTAGCATGCTCAGAGCCACTTAAAAAGGGCCGTTATGTATGCTGCCACCAGCGTCTCAAAAGTCTCCCATTGATGACAGTGACTGGTCGTGACCATTGTCACTAGTGGCCATATCACTTGTGTAGTCACCCAGGATTAGTCTCAGGTCATCTCATGGCATTCAAAGTGAAAAAGTGAATACTGGACTTTGTGACTTCTTGTTAAGTTTCTGTGATGTTCGGCCATGTAATGTAATGGTTGATTTTGTATTTGCAGGTTCTGGTGTATCTCGTCCAGACTCTCCTGTCTTCTCATTGGGTGCCTCGTCATCACCGGGAGAGGTGTGTATTTCCCTAATCAAGATTCTCTCTTTTCTGGGCCCAATTTCATAGCGCTGCTTAACGTAAGCAAATTGATATGCTTATTGTAGCAGAACATTTTGCTATGGCGCACGCGTATTTCACAGGTTAGCAGAAAAATTGGGCGGCTTTATTGTGCATTTACCATGGATTTGCATTGTGACGTCATATATTTTTGTGTGGTAAGCACTGGAAGGTTAGCATGCCTTTTCGCAGCGCTATGAAATGGAAATCGCACAGTAAGAACAAAATCGGCTGCTAAGCAGCACTATGAAATTGGGCCCTGTTCATACTCTCACCTTTTGTAGCATGTTCCATTTTTATTATAAAAGTTAATAATAATGGCTTCTTGTTTAGTGCTCATATCCGTCACGCAGTGACACTCAAGGTGCTTTAGTATTTTCCTGAAAGGTACGTGGGACAACATTTTACTTATGAGGCTGAAGGCATTCTACCCGCAAATGCATTCCACTCGTGCTTGTGTGATAGCAAATAATGATATCTTGCCATGTTTCCCGTCTCATATCACTAGTAGTGAGAGTGTAAAGAAAGCCACTAACTTCTTGTTCATCTAAAATTATTTTAGACAGGTCTTTTTCTTCAGCTGCGCCACGCATCTGGAACTCTCTACCACTTAATCTTAGATCTTGTCTTTGTACCACAACATTCAAATCTCTTCTCAAAACTTATTTTATGTCACAGGTTTTCAAGTTGTGTCTGTTTTTCTTTGTTTTGTTTTGTTTTTTGTTTTTTGTTGGTTTTTACTGCGCCTTGAACACCCAGCAGGGTGGATACATGCGCATTACAAGTCTTATTATTTATTATTATTATCTACAAGTTTTCTTGTGATTCTTGTTATTTGTAATTAGGCGCTAAGAATATCTGTATATGTCAAATACTGCATTGTTGTTCACACTGGGATATTATTAGTTGCAAGCGCAATGTTTGTGTGTTTACTGGAAATCCTGTAGTTAAAGGATTCGGGTACTTTTTCAAAATGTCCACAGATTACATTAAACTTAAACGGTTTGAAGATAATGACAGTAGAAAGCTTCCCTTCAAATATATATTACTTGCTGAGGTGATGTAGTTTTTGAGAAATGAGTCAAACAAGTCACAAAATAATTTTAGTCTCAGTGAGACGAAAATTATTTTAGCATGTAAAAAAAACATATTAAAGGATTTGGGTACTTTTTCAAAATGTCCATAGATTTACATGTAACTTACAGGGTTTGAAGGTAATGATAGTGGAAAGCTTCCCTTCATATATTACTTACTGAGGTGCTGTAGTTTTTGAGAAATGAGTAAAACAATGTCATGAAAATACGTTTGTAAATGATTAAAATAATTTTCATGACATTGTTCTACTCATTTCCCAAAAACTACAGCACCTCATCACGTAGTATTTTCAGGGAAGCTTTCTACAATCATTATCTTCAAACTGTGTAAGTTTAGTGTAAATCTGAGGATATTGTGTTTTTTGTCCTACAAAAGTTGCATAGACCCCTTAACCAGTTATGATATTATATCATAACATAGCAGAACTCTTATAACATCTCTCATAGCATAACTGTTTTACACGTTTTTACATGCTAAAACTGAGACGAAAATAATTTTTGTGACATTGTTTTACTCATTTCGTAAAAAATACATCACCTCAGTAAGTAATAATTTAAGGGAAGCTTTCTACTATAATTTTTTTCAAACTGTTTTAAGTTTTATGTAAATCTCTGGACATTGTTTAAAAAGTACCCAGACCCTTTAAGCTGAGATGGGTTCTTTTTAGACTTTTTTTTTTTAATGTTCAGGGTTTGAAGATAGACATGCACATATCAGCTGAGCAGAAAAGACGAGTGAATATCAAGGTATGTTAACAATAATAATAATAGTGGCTTCTTATAGACGATGTGACCTCTGACGTCTCTCAAATGCCATAACATGATTCGCGCGGTTACCGCCAGGCAAAACCTTTGTGTTTTGGCAGCTAGAAAGTACACGCAATCTTACCATGACTACACGTCTTTTTGCCTGGCGAAACATGACGTGTACAGTGTTTTGTCAACAGAGGGCGGTTTGAATGTAAACATGGTTCACATCGTCTATATAGCACTCATATCCGTTACTCAGTGACCCTCAAGGTGCTTTAAACACCAGGGCCCAATCTCATTGAGCTGCTTAAGCACAAAATTTTGCTTAAGCGAAAAAATCCTTGCTTAGTAAAATCAGATTACCGGCCAAGACTCCGCTCAATTGATATGCTAAGTAAACAACAGCTAAATACCAGTCACAGGGAATGTATATGTCATGAAATTGTGGCCAGTAACATGTGTAAAATAAGCAAGCCATTTTCGTGCTTAAGCAAATATTTTGCTTAAGCAGCTCTATGAAATCGGCCCCTGAGCTTGAGTCCAGTGCTCTTAATCGCTAGGACACGATTTGCTGTTGATAAACTACCCTCACTTCCTAACTACAGTAATTTTCTGACCCTAAGCTGCCTGGAATGTAGGCCATAGCACCAAAAATTCTTTGAAACCCTTTTTCAGTGGTCAGGTGTATATTTTTGTTGTGCTCGGACCGCAATGAGGATTTTTATTTATTTTGAATTAATAATTTTGCTACTGGTTTGTCATGCCTGTTCATATTTTAATTTATTTCTTTTTAACCAGTAAGTGATTAAATCCTTTATGAGTAGAATTTGAAAAAATAATCCTTTATGTTCATTCTCTTCCAGTCTGGCTTTGACACGTTACACAAGCTCATCCCAGCCCTGAGTCAGAACCCAAACGCTAAGGTCAGCAAAGCATCCATGCTACAGAAAGGTAGGTTTGACAGTAGACTGTGCAAGTGGTGTATATTCTAACTTCTGGGTCCAAGTTGGTCCCAACCATATTGAGCTTTACGTGTGCGGGATTCTTCTCACTTGGTGTATCTCAACATAATATGCATAAAATAACAATTGGTTGTCGAACTTGCGAGATAATAATGAAAGAAAAAACACCCTTGTCACATGAAGTTGAGTGCTTTTATTTTAGATGCTTGATTTTGAGACCTCAAAATCTAATTCTGAGGTCTCAAAATCAAATTCGTGGAAAATTACTTCTTTCTCAAAAACTACGCTGAAGCTGTTTCTCACAATGTTTTATACTATCACCTTCTCCGCATTACTCGTTACCAATGAGGTTTTATGCTAATAATTATTTTGAGTAATTACCAATTGTGTCCACTGCCTTTAAGTTTAATATACATGTAGTTTAAAACTATATGTATTTATGAAAACAAATTAAAATTGGTGTATTTTATTACCTAGGAATTGAGTACCTGAAGAAGGTTCAAGCAGAGCGAGCTAAAGTGAAGGAAGAGATCGATGTCCTACAACAACAGATCAATGGACTACAAGCATCAATTAAGTAAGCACCCAATTGGCTAAACTTCATAGAGAATCTTCAATAATCAAATAAAAAACAACCTTTGTTGCACAAATTTGTGTGCCTTCAGATACCAAAAAAAGCCTTTGGGGCTGAAGTATTTCATTATTTATTATTACGTTACTTCAGAGGGAGCGGTTTCTCACAATGTTTTTTTTATTATCAACAGCTCTCCATTGCTTGTTACTAAGTAAGTTTTTATGCTAACAATTATTTTTTTGAGTAATTACCAATAGTGTCCAGTGCCTTTAAAAGACGTAATAGAGATGTACCACACAAACTGACGCATGTGTTTATCGCTGTGGTAACTCAAGGAAGTCTCATTGTTCTTCTATTGTTTGGACTTCCTTGTGCAAACGTTAAAACTTTTTGCTACTTTTTCTTTTTTACAGTGAGAGTCAGAACCAGCTCCCGGCAAGTGGTGTGACGTTGTCACAGCAAAGATCAGATCACATGAGAGATGTCTTTGATGACTACGTCAGAGAAAGGACAAAACACAACTGGAAATTCTGGATTGTATCCTTTTTATAGAAACACGCTCTCCAAAGCGATCGAGAAGCAAGAAAAAATGTGGGCGCTTTTTACCGAGATGAATCAAAACTCATGACTGCGTACTGAGTTATTTTGAAACATTTCCGAAATTGTCTCAAAAGCAGAAAGTTTACTTAAAGAATTCTGAGCTTAAAGGGAAAGTGTATCCTTGGTTTTTGGAACCAATTGATTGTTTTAATCCTACATAAAATTTAGATATATAAAATAAAACTAACCTCTGAACAATTCATTTCAAAAGGGAGTATGGTTTTTTGGGATATCGCACAAAGTCTTTGGCGATTATGTCCATGCAGAAAGACAGTCCGTAGTTGGAATACACAAAGAGCATTACTGTCAGTACTGTCAGTAATGCTTTTCAGATTCAAATTGATGGGGATAAAAACTGATACATTCTTCCTTAACCAGAGAAAAATGATTCTCAAAATGTTTTATACTATCAAAAAGCTGCTGTACCTTTTATTGGCATTACTTTAAAGTCACCTGGAAATAGAATTTTTTTTTCTTTCAAACAAAAGAGTATGTGCTTACGAACAATAAAACAATTTTTTTAGTAATTGTTTGTCACGATTTATATGTTTAAAAAATATGTATTTGTTTGGGGGGCTGACTCCGCCTACCCCTTTTGTGATGTCAATCGAGGCAGACTTTGCCTGCAATGCGTATAGTAAACACACGTGCAAAGTACCTGTACGTCCAAGTCGTGAGTTGGTACATTTCAAAAAGTGTTTTTCTGCATTCAGCAGCAATACACCTGGTCGGCATTGCCGGAAAACACACAAACAATTTTTTTTTTGAAACGTACAAACTCACGACTTGGTCCGTACATGTACTTTGCAATTGTGTTTACTCTACGCATTAAAGGCAAAGTCTGCCTCGATTGACGTCACGAACAGCGCCCTCTCGGGTCAGGGTCTACTCTTAAATTTGTAAATAACATAAGAACTGATTTTTTAAAACCTTAGTTAACTGTTTATTCACATTCCACTCATCAAAACACATATATCAGTGACAAAGGCTTTATTTTGAAAAAATACCACTTCCAGGTGTTTTTAAAGAGTGATTACCAAACATATACGTTTCCATTTAAAGTTGGGTCATTTTTGGGGAATTTTTATACAACCAATGCTCAAATCCTGAATCCATGAAAATGCTTGTTGATGAAAAAAAAGTCTTTCTTATGGGCAGAAATTAGGTGATAAGATCGTCAAAAAAGGAACTTCACCGGTTCATTATGGGTGCATTATTATGTACACGCTAGTAAACTTTCAGGCGACCCAAAATTTTGGTTGACTCGTCCGGCCGGCGAGTGAAAAAGAAAGTTGAGGGAAACCCCTAGGTAGGGTTATCGTTTTGTTTTCATCAAGATATTGCAGATTTATTTATCCTTAACTCATTGGTTTCAACAGTTCAGCATTATCATCCGCCCTTTATTTGAATCCTACAATACGTCTGTCTCGACCACAAACACTGAAGAGCTGTGCAAAACGGTCATCTCATGGCTGGACCAATACTGCTCCCTTCCAGCTTTAAGACCGAGTAAGTCTCACCACTAGGGCGTCGATCACAATTATCAACACTTTAGCGCACAAAGATTGACAAACCATACAGTATTTAATACCCCCTTTCTTCCCCCTAAAAGTGTACGAAGAAATTTTGTTCTTCAGACCATTCTACACAGAGATACTTGAATGTGAATTGCATGCAAACCCGTGTTTATTTCGAGCACAGGTATAAGAAATATAGGAATGTCGACTTAAAGGCAGTGGACACTATTGGTTATAACTCAAAATAATTGTTAGCGTAAAACCTTTCCTGGTGACGATTAATGGGGAGAGGTTGATGGTATAAAACATTGTGAGAAATGGCTCCCTCTGTAGTGCCATAGTTTTCGAGAAAGAAGTAATTTTCCACAAATTTGATTTCGAGACCTCAAGTTTAGAACTTGAGGTCTCGAAATCAACTATCTAAACGCACACAACTTCGTGTGACAAGGGTATTTTTTCTTTCAATATTATCTCTCAAGTTCGATGACCTATTGAGCTCAATACCAATAGTGTCCACTGCCTTTAAACCAGATGTATACAGGCAATAAATGACCTCAGTTGACAATATACCATGTTTTTCTTGTTATAATACTACTATCCTTCATTTTTGAAAAAAAAATTTGAGCAAAGACAAATTTACTAAAGGGGGACTTCATCATTAAACCTCCAGATTTGCGAGCTATCCACTAGCCTTATGATGGCCGTCTCCCTATTTTGACTGTAAATCTGTTCGGGGTGCCAGTCAGAAGCCGCACAACCCAAGTTATTTGTTTAATTTAACCCAGTCAGTGCCTCTTGTTAATGTACTGATTTATGTTATATGGCATTATTTCTTCAGACACTTTCACTGGAAAAGAGTATTTAAAAAATAAATGTCTTTCTGAATATCTAGAAATGTGGGAACAAATTTGATGCAATGGAACGTGTCGGAAGTTTAAAAAAACAAATTTTTAATTTATTTAGTTGGTATGGTTTGCACCTGCCCAAGTACTTATTATTTTCTTGATGCTCAATGTGACTTGGTTCTTTCTATCTGACAGCTGTGTTGTCGTCCCTGACGGTGCTGATCCGCACGACGTCATTTCTGACTGATCCAGCAGAGGTACCTCGTCAGGCTGCAGAGGCTGTCAACAAAAAAACAGAAGGAGGCAGTGAGACCGAGATCTAGATCAGCATCAAACGCACTCACTGGCTCCAGTCCGAGATTATTGCCAGCTTGGACTCTTGCGGGTTCCAGTCCATTAGTACTGCAAGTTTGGAGACTTCACCTAGCCCCCCCCCCCCCCCCCCACACCAACAAGTCTGGAAGTGGTAGTGGTGCAAATATTATGGAGACAAACTTGTGGTTTTGGTTTCCCGATCTTCAAAAGCCATAATTAATTTGGCAAGCTACCATTGTTGCATTGATGGAAACACTTGTGCGATCCGATTTGCCAAGCCATTGAAGTCTAGTAAGTGTTAGTGGTTTGACTATCTTGGAGAAAAACTAGTGGAATTTTTGGTTCCCATTCTTCGAAAGTCACCATTAATTTGGCAGGCTCCAATCATGGCATTTATGGAATTGCTTGTGTGCTAGGATATCTAGTAAGTGTTAGTGGTGCAATTCTCTTGGAAAAAAAACCTCATGGAATTATGCGCCACAATCTTCAAAAGTCATTAATTTGCAAGCTCCCATCATGGCATTGATGGAAACGCTTGTGTGATCTGATTTGCCAAGCCATTGAAGTCTACGAAGTGTTAGTGGTGCGACTATCTTGGAGGAAAACTCATGGAATTAAGCGCCACAGTCTTCAAAAATCATTAATTTGGCAAGCTCGTATCATGGCTTTTATGGAAACGCTTGTGTGCCCTGATTTGTTCATTGCTTCTCGATATTATGTAATACCAAAAACAGAGGCTTACTGTGAATAGGCTGTTCACCTCTTACGTACTGTGTTGTCTTTATCATGGAGCTACGGGGAACCCAACAAATATGGCAGGACGGAGGAGTTTTGACACGTGGATGAGTCTTCTAATATCCTATTTAACAAACAATTACCCAGGTCTCTATTAACAGCAGAAGGACAGTCAACTTTTGAAAAGTTTTTCAACGATTTATTTTCTTTGTTCATTTTCTAACGTGTGTGTGTCTTGCGTAACTTAGTGACTAGTTTTTGACAAATGTTGCGTCTTCTGGAAGTTGGGAAGCTACTAATACTACTTAAGAACTATATTTTTGAACTTTTCTGTCGGTTGTGAGTAATTAAGGAAGATACTATTGTTTACTGAGACTGTGACCGCACAAGAAGGTGCAAGAGTGGTTTTCAGAAATGCATTGATTCCAAGTCTCTTGTTTACGGCAGTTGTGTCATCTAACTAAAGCCCGGTTCATACTTCATGCGAATGCAAATACGAACCAAATTTTGACGTCGCAGTGAATGTTTCGCAGGAGTTCAGCATATTTCCACTTATGCAAATTATTCGTTGCGAATTTGTGATGTCAAAATACGTATCGCATTTGCACTTGCAGGAAGTATGAACCAGGCTTAACTACAAAACAATCCCATAAAGCTGCAAAGCAGAAATAATCAAATACTGCTAAGCAAAACGTAAGCAAGGTTTTGCTGTGCTAAGCAATTTGTTTGTGCTTTAAAAGCTCTATGAAATTGTTCAGGTGGTTTCAAGTCACATGTTTTTCCAAAAGGATTTACTTAAATTTTTGTCACATCATCTCCACAGTCTATGTTGATGGGGATTTTTTTTTTTCGTCACACAATTTGCAATTTTCGGGATCTTTGTATATTTTTTAAGAAACATTATTTAGTATTCGACTGTTATTTAAATTGTTATATTTTCTTGGCTGATCTAGGCCTTATTTCTTGAGGATGTTGGAGCAAAAACTTACTAAGCATATACAAGTTAGCTTAGTAGAACCAGTGTACCAGTCACTGTCTGGATGTGAAGTCTAGTGTTTTTGGCTGGTCCCCACGACTCATTTCTTGATGCACGTCAGACTAAGCATGGTTAGCTTGAAACAATAAAGTTGTACATACAAAATTCAATGTATTTATCTGAATATTCATATCAATATTTGTTGCTTCTTTTTGAAACGAAAATGCTGACTTTTTTAAGTTGTACTTCCACAATATTTTTGTTTTTGATACAAAACCAGTCCGAAATGTAAGTATTATCATTTTTTCATTTTTGCAACTGTAAAAAAAACCTCTGAAAATGAACTTTGAAAAAAGTATTTAAAAATTAACTTTGAGACAACTTTTCGGGTCTTTGACATTTTGTCTCCAATTTCATAGCGCTGCTTAAAGATGCTATGTCAGATTTTTGGCCCAAACATTAAATTTTTTTTTTTTTTTGAGTGAATGTATTTCAAAGAGTATCACCCGCTCTAACGATTTTTGTTTTTAACTTTTACTTGGTCAGGAACCATGACAATTTTTTTAAACGTTTCTTATAAAACACATAAGAATTGGTCACGTGATATATTGTCAGGATCCAGACAAAAACTAATTTTGAGCACTTTATTTTACTGCTACTAATAATTGGCGGACTTTTTCGAGCAATGGCTCAAATGAAAGCTTGTAACTTTCTCGACCCCCATCAAAATACCTATTGAATTTTAAATCAAAATTTTTGGGTCAAATCGGCCAAAAATCTGACGTAGCATCTTTAATGCTCACCGAATTTGTGCTGATTGCAGACAAAATTAGCTTAAAGCGTCAACGTATTGCACAGGTTGGCAAGAAGAAAGAAGGCTAACTTGCAAGCTCAGCATGGAATTGCATTTTTACATGTGTATGTCATTTATTTTCATACTGCAAGCACTAGAAGTGTGGCATGCACTACATAATGGATACTCACGCATTGAGCACAACATTGGTCGTTAAGCAGCTATGTGAATTAAATTTTTTCATTTTTGTCATGTATTTTATTGCCAGGAATTGTATTTAAAGGTTGCAAAAGGGTAAACTAATGCAAAATAGGCTTATGGGATATATGTATCTAAGCCGATACCAGGGACTGATTTTAACAGCTGCTTAAGTAGAAAAATTGCTTTAAAAAAAATTATCTGCTTAGCAACACTAATTTTTGTTGGTAACCATGGTCTGGTAAGCATGATTTTGTTGTGCTCGGCTTTTTTATGTGCTTTTAAGCAGCTCTTTGAAATCAGATCCTAGGATTTATAATGGCTGTCGGTTATTTGGCTATGGTTTTATTAAGAGCAGGGAACAAGAAAGTCGGAAGACTAGGCAGGGATGCATCCTCTGGAATATGAAATCACTCAGTATTGAAGGAGGAATTAGCCGACACTAAAAGAGAAGTTACATGTATATACTCGAGCCTGGTTCATACTCTCTGCGAATGCTAATGCGAAGCAGATTTGACGTGAATTTGATGTCACAACCATCCTTTCGCAGCGATATTTGCAAGTGAGTTGAGCAGAGTTGAACTGCTGCGAATTATTCGTTGTGAATTTGTGACGTCAACATTCGTATCGCATTGGCATTCGCAGGAAGTATGAACCGGGCTTGATGGTGTTGTTGTAACTTAACTAAGCCCTTCACATCAGGCACGGTTTCATAGTGCTGCTTCAGCATGAAATATTGCTGAATAATTTACTGCGGATCAAAAATGGGTAGGATAGCTGTATAAAATGTGTGCACGCTGTGACAGGGTCCATGGTGTTTTGTACACCCGAGGGGGTAATGGACCGTTGCGGCTTTCCATTAAGCTCCGCCCACCGCGCACGTGAGCAAGACACGTGTATGAACACTCCCAATGACATTCTGCACGATTCTGCCGCGCGTGCCAAATATACGCGCACGCATGACCGAATTTGGCCTACCACAATCATTGCTGTGATTGGTCAAATGGGTGAACGCGCACAGTTTGATTGATAGGCTGGATCGGTCCATTGACACCAAAGCTGAGGGTGCCATTTGCCCCTCTCGGGTAAACCCATAGACCATGTGCAACAGTTGTTTTTTTTATACCATGGTGACAATATTGCAGGAGGAAACAAACATTACATGGGTGAATTATATGCAATGTGATCAGATGATATCAACAGGGTGGCAAACATAAACAACAAAGGCGCCACTTTTTTTATACAAAAATGTTGCTTCACTATCATGTTACCTAGTACCAGCATAATTACAACCTCATACCTAAAATAAAGACAGGACAAAGCGTGGGTAGGAAAGGAAATGATATTTTAAAGGTTTGTATCTGTCAGTTTTTAAAAGTGGAAGGATTTTTTTTTTCACAATGGTGTCAATCTCCTTCAAATTGCTTATCACCACATATGGCCTTCTGCAATATATTATGACATTTCCTTTCAATTGACTGAAATAATATGATGGTCCGTTCAAATATTTTGATATAATTGACTTTTTGATTGTTAACTTCTCAGGAAAACAACCCGATTATTACTCGAGACTTGGTTTTATAGAAGAACGAGTGTGGGCTGAAAATCTACTGTGCTGACACTTTTTTTGTTTAGAATGGTATTTTTTTTAGTCGAGACATTAGGATGCCATTTTTAGATTTAAAAAAAAGGATGTCCCAAGATTGGTAAAGCCACTGAAGGGGCCATACTGTTCTCCAAATAACATTCAAAGTCTGGTTCCTCCTCCTTTGAGTCTGAGACCAGACTCAAGTCCTTTAGCACTGCCAATTTCATAGCTATGCTTATCATTAGTGGAAAATGGCGCTTACAGCAGGTGTATTGCACCGGTTAGCAATTTTAGTTTGTGCACACACACGTTGTAGTGGACAGCAACCTTAGCAACACCCGGCCCCTTAACAACAGTGTGGTTCCTCCTCCTTCGAGTCTGAGACAAGACTCAAGTCCTCTAGCATTGCGAATTTCATAATGAAAAATGGCGTATACAGCATTGCACCGGATAGCTGTTTTTGTTTGTGCACACACACGTTGTAGTGGACAACGACCTTAGCAACACCCCTTAACAACGGTCATAGTCTGGATACGGCTTCATACATGATTCTGACTCCTGAAACGGCCTTACCAACATTTATAAACCTTTATCATGGTGTGGTCATCTTGATTTTACTACATTCCAACTCATTGTTAACCAAACTGAGGCTGGGAGAAATAATAGTCTGGTGCCATGCGCAATGAATGTTAGCATGCATTACTGTTATAAATTGGAAACAGGGAACATGACCAAGATGGTGACAGCGGGATAAAGGTCTATTGTGGGTACCAGTTAAAGGCACTGGACACACTTGGTAATTACTCATACATGTAAATGTATTTTAGCAAAAACACTTACTTGGTACTAAGCAATTGAGAGTTGTGTAGTATGTAACATTTTCAGAAATGACTCTTCCTGAAGTTGCGTACTTTTTGAGAAAGAGGTAATTTCTCACCACAATGTTTGAATATGAGAAAAACTTTAGGCCACAAATTTGTGCAACAAGGGTTTTTTTTTCTTTCAATATTTTCTTGCAACTTCAGCGACCAGTTGAGCAAAATATTGTCACAGATTTGTTATTTTATGCATATGTTGAGATACACCAAGTGAGAAGACTGCAGCCGACTTCACGAAACGCTAGGATTAAGCCCAACTCGAGTTAGGACGAATAACTTAAGTTAGGAAGAGTTTGGTGAAATTGACGTAGTGCCTTTAAAGGGGAAGGTAGACGTTTGGTAATTGTCAAAGACCAGTCTTCTCACTTGGTGTATCCCAACATAATCATAAAATAACAAACCTGTGAAAATTTGAGCTAAATTGGTCATCGAAGTTATGAGAAAATGATGAGAGAAAAAACACCCTTGTTGGACGAACTTGTGTGCTTTCAGATAGGAATAAAAGACTTCTAGCTAAACGTCTTTTATTATTTTAGTGAGAAATTACCTATTTCTCAAAATCTATGCTACTTCAAAGGGAGCCGTTTCTCACAATGTGTTATACTTCCAACAGCTCTCCAATGCTCGTTACCAAGTCAGTTTTTAAGTTAATATTTGTTTTGAGTAATTACCAATCATGTACCTTCCCTTTAATGTACTTGATTACATAGACACACTTTCCTTCACTATCGCCACAAGAAAAACAATACACCATAAAAAGTAGAACATTCTGCGGATAAGACTTGTGCATCCTTTAAAAGTAATATTTTAAAGACGTCTAGTTATCTGGTTTTCAAGAAGAGCTGTGTTTATTGTTAAAATTTAATTGATTTGAGCAAGGCTCTTTTGTAATGTATATTGAAGTAAAGGCACAATACTAAAACCATGTACATAATGTCATGAAACTGTGTTTAAAAGGTAATTCTGTAATTTTTTGTAACAAAATCTGATTTTGAAATGTAACATGGTTTAGTTGTCTTGTAGACCATACTTTCATCCTGTCAGTCATGGAAATTGGCCCCTAATTTTAGTTCAACCGGGTGTTCGCTCTTGTTCACTCTTTTGTTTTGAAGGTGAATTGGACCTTTTCCACCTTGATGGAATGTTTTAACTGTGGAATGGCTGAAGGTCATTTTTACACACATAAGTGGTTGTGAAAGATTAACACACAAAAATTCAAACACATTGTAGAGTCTTCCTATGGATTACATAATGATGTCAGAGGAATGAAGGTTGGGTACTTGCTGCATGTAGTACTGAGGCCATTTTCAAGACTACAGCTTGGGGCTCTGACTTTGGCTCTGACTTTGGCTCCAGCTTGGTCTCTGGCTTGGGCTCTCGGGCTTTGCCTCCAGCTTGGTCTCTGGATTGGGCTCTGGCTTGGGCTCTGCAGGTTTTGCCTCCATCTTGGTCTCTGGATTGGGCTCTGGCTTGGGCTCTGCAGGCTTTGCCTCCAGCTTGGTCTCTGGATTGGGCTCTGGCTTGGGCTCTGCAGGCTTTGCCTCCAGCTTGGTCTCTGGATTGGACTCTGGCTTGGGCTCTGCAGGCTTTGCCTCCAGCTTGGTCTGTGGATTGGGCTCTGGCTTGGGCTCTGCAGGCTTTGCCTCCAGCTTGGTCTCTGGATTAGGCTCTGGCTTGGGCTCTGGCTTGGGCTCTGCAGGCTTTGCCTCCAGCTTGGTCTCTGGACTGGACTCTGGCTTGGGCTCTGCAGGCTTTGCCTCCAGCTTGGTCTCTGGATTGGGCTCTGGCTTGGGCTCTGCAGGCTTTGCCTCCAGCTTGGTCTCTGGATTGGGCTCTGGCTTGGGCTCTGCAGGCTTTGCCTCCAGCTTGGTCTCTGGATTGGGCTCTGGCTTGGGCTCTGCAGGCTTTGCCTCCAGCTTGGTCTCTGGATTGGACTCTGGCTTGGGCTCTGCAGGCTTTGCCTCCAGCTTGGTCTCTGGATTGGACTCTGGCTTGGGCTCTGCAGGCTTTGCCTCCAGCTTGGTCTCTGGATTGGACTCTGGCTTGGGCTCTGCAGGCTTTGCCTCCAGCTTGGTCTCTGGATTGGACTCTGGCTTGGGCTCTGCAGGCTTGGTCTCTGGATTGGGCTCTGGCTTGGGCTCTGGCTTGGGCTCTGCAGGCTTTGCCTCCAGCCTGGGCTCAACTTTGGACTATGGCTTGGGCTCGGGTTCAAGCTCCAGCTTGGGGTCTGGCTTGTTTTCCGGCTTAAGCTCCAGCTTGGGCTCTGGCTTGGCTCCAGCTTGGGCTTCGGATTTGGCTTTGGGCTCTGGCTTGGGCTCCAGCATCGGCTCCAGCCTGGGCTTCGGATTTGGCTCCGGCTTTGGGCTCTGGCTTGGGCTCCAGCTTGGGCTCCAGCCTGGGCTTCGGCTGTGGGCTCTGGCTTGGGCTCCAGCTTGGGCTCTAGCTTTGGGCTCTGGCTTGGGCTCTGGCTTGGGCTCTGTCAGTTAATTTAAAAATGTACCCTTTTGCTTTGGGATTTTAGTGGTTTGTGCCCTATTCGGAGTCTAAGTTAGGGGCACATTTTACATGGCTGCTTAACATAGTACACCAATGGCAAACCAGCGTTGTTCTTGCCTCTCAATGAAATAAGTAATTGTAAAAACCTATTGTGACAAAATTTTCATTTTGATATTGAGCTTTTTCATGCTACATAATTTGTTTTCCTTGAACTATAATCAATGTCAGCAAATCAAGACTGAAAGGGTGGTTTCATCCCTATGTTTGGACAAAATGTTTGGACCAAATGTCGGACAAAATTTTTGGTGTAGACTTTTATCATGCTGCATATATCCCTGTGTTGTTGTTTTTTCTTGTATAACAACAGATACGAATGGTCTCTCTGCACAAAAAAGCACCAGACTAGTTTTTTCTTTCAAGCCTCATTTTGGATAGAATTTAATTAAAAGGTAGTGGACACTACTGGTAAACACTCAAAATAATTATTAGCATAAAACCTTAATTGGTAACGAGTAATGGGGAGAGGTTGATAGTATAAAACAGTATGAGAAACCGCTCCCTCTGAAGTGATGTATTTTTCAAGAAAGAAGTAATTTTCCACGAATTTGATTTCGTGACCTCAGACTTGGAATGAGGTCTCGAAATCAAGCATCTGAAAGCACACAACTTCGTGTGACAAGGCTGTTTTTTTCTTTCATAGTTTATCTCGCAACTTCGACGACCAATTGAGCTCAAATTTTCACAGGTTTGTTATTTATGTATATGTTGAGATACACCAAGTGAGAAGACTGGTCTTTGACAATAAAATTACCAACCGTGTACGCTGTCTTTAATGGAAGAAATTATACAAGATGGCTGCGCTATGATATTGGTCAAGCCTCATTTCATTAAGCCGGAAGGTACTGGACCCGTGCAAGTATCACATGTTGCTATGTATTCAAACATTATTGGAAACCTGGATTTTCTCACATACATGAAATTGAATTATGGAATTGAATTGAATTGAATTGGTTTAGTTTGTGTGAATTGAGCATTGCTGTAGTTAAGTCCATTTTGCCCGAGTCTCTGACCGTCTTGTGACTTAGACTGGCCTTGAACCTAGGTCCATTTTCATAAAGCCTGTAAGCACAAAATCTAGCTAAGCACAGAATAGTGTTGTTTAGCAGAAACAGGTTACCAAAATTACATTAAGTTTGCATTGTTGTGGCTGGTGCCCCACTCAGTTTTTGTTTAGCAAAGAATTTTGTCAAGCAGTAGTTTCTGCTTAACAGCTTTATGAAATTGTGCCCAAAGACCGACATTGAGCCCGCCAGCACTGGCATAAGGAAACGCAATCAAGTTATTTATTATTCAAATGTGTTTGAGGATTGCTCAGTCTTTTTACTAGCAAATCTCATGTTAGTCAGGCTTGTGGGAAGCAACATGTCTTTTAGACTGCGGACAGCTTGTTGAGTACCTAAAAGTTGGTCACGTGGTTTGGAATTTAAGAGTTGGTTTACAAACTACAGAAATTGCAGGATTTTGCCGCCTCTTTTTCCTTGCC
Source organism: Asterias rubens (assembly GCF_902459465.1). NCBI lineage: Eukaryota > Metazoa > Echinodermata > Asteroidea > Forcipulatida > Asteriidae > Asterias > Asterias rubens. The sequence continues at coordinate 10,529,985 of NC_047066.1, read as the reverse complement.
AAAATGTTGCCTTTATTTTTGTTGAACATCAAGTTTTTCCACCTTGTTTATGATAACAACACATTTAAAGTTCTTTTAAATTGTTACATCACCTGCGCCCAGTTTAACACTGTTGTTGGACAACGGTTGAATCTTGATTATTTTCACTTGGCAAGAAAGAATAGCTTTTGTAATGGAGCTGTTGTAAAAATGTAAAAAAACTACATAAGACTAACAATGCATGCATGGCTCACAAGCCATATCATTTTGTGAGTTTAAATGTGGGTTATTTTATTGCAAACACCATGGTATTGCAATGGAGGGGTATGCGTAAATAAATACTGATCATTTTGAACTCTGTTCTTGTTTCCGCATGCGTTTTATTTTTGTATGAAGGTTTGTATGTCAATTGAATCATTGTTAAGGGCACTGGACTCCTTTGGTAGTTGTCAAAGACTGTTTTCATTAGGTGTATCCCAACATTAGTATAAGTTAACAAAATTGTGAAAATTTGGACTCAATTGGTCAGCGAAGTTGCAAAAGAATAATGCAAGGAAAAACACACCCTTGTTGCACAAATTAATGTGTGTGCTTTCAGATGCAGAATAAAGGCTTCATGCCTGAAGTCTTTTAATATTTTGATTGAGAAATTACCTCTTTCTCAATTAAAACTACGTTACTTCAGAGGAACTAGTTTCTCACAATGTTTTATACTATAAACAGCTCACACCATTGTTGGTACAAAGTTAGTTTTATGCTGACAATTATTTTGAGTAATTACCAATAGTGTTTAGTGCCTAAACGAAAGGGTGTATGGTTTATTAGGGAGGGCGTGATGTGGTATTGATGTGATTTACCGTTGCTTTATTTTAGTCTCAAAGTTGACATGAATGTGAAGTTTGGCTAGGACATTTGTTTTCCTGTGTAATGAAGTCATATTTCATTCAAAGCTATTTTTCATTCATCACGTTGAAGCCGCTGTGGCAGGCAATTATCATGTGATTTGTGCCAACCAAGTCGTTTTATTCTGTGATTCTCGCAATGCTGCCCAACCTAAACGATGGTAAAGGTTTGTAAACAAAAGAAGTGTACATTTGTTTCAAGACACATCAATAAATAACTACAGCGCCCTCTGTTGATTAATTTAGGTATTGCTGGGTGTATCTCCACATGGCGAAGTGGCTTTATTAGCACTGCATTTGCTTGTATGCTTCTAGAGACTAAAGGCAGAGAGATGCAGGTAGGCATTCTAGTATTAGTGACATTGTTGATCGAGCAAAATGAGACGATTTACGATCAAGACCAAGGTAATTTTTTCATTTGTTGAATCATTTGAAAAGAGCAAATCTTATTATTTTGAATAATTGTAAAACCCCATGTTGATACCTTTCTTCGGGTTCAAAATTTGGGAATGAATACAAAGAGAATGAAACTGAGAAATTAAAGGACTCCATCACATTTTATCCACAATATAGTGAAAAACGGTGATTTTGATTCAATGTCCATACTACTTAAACAAGATTTTATTAAGAGCCTTTTCGAAACCTTGGCTTTGGCTCGGGCTTGATTGAAATCATGTAGGGAAAGTGCATGTTTTCCTAGAGCATTTTTCTTCACTTTCTATGTACAAAAGTATGGAACATTATCTCTTTTTTCGAGCCCGGTTTTTTCTTTTCCTTTTTTTTCATGATTAATAGTTACATGCCTGTATCAATCAGTCTATAATTAATATAACAGTTTGAGGTTTGAGGGCAGACCTACAAATGTGGCGGTCTTGTTTCCCCAAGTTAGTGAGGTGCACACGCCACTGTCCATTGCGACTTCAAACTTCTGGACGGACAGAAAGCTTAAAGCCATTGGACACTTTCGGTAAACAGTATTAAACAAGGCCTACACTTCGTGTATCGTAACTTATATATAAAATAACTAGGCTCAATTGGTCATCGGAGTCGGGAGAAAATAATGGGAAAACCCACCCTTGTTTCCGCACGTTTCGCCGTGTCATGACATGTGTTTAAAATAAATCCGTAATTCTCGATATCGAGAATTGATATTGTTTTAATGTTTTCTCAACAAGTATTAAAGTATTTCATGGAAAAATATTTCAAGAGAAGTCTTTCACCATTACCTTCTGTTAACCCTGTAAGTTATTTGTAAATCTGTGAACTTTAAAAAAAAAAATTCTGTTCCGAAAGTGTCCAATGGCTTTAAAGGCCGTATCCGAATCAGCGGATACGGCTTCGGCTATGGCTGTAAGACCGTGGCTAAAGATATCCTATACCTCGCAACGCATGATGACGCGGCGTAGCCGTATAGCTGTTGCCTCGCCAATAAGCCATTTGCGTGTTAGAGTCGAATATTGTCTGGTACCTTGACGTGCTTTATCACAAGTTATCACTTAAATTTGAATTCACCAGACTATAAAGACACATGATTCGGGGCAAGCTTTTGTATAGTAACCCCCAGGGCCCAATTTCATAGCATGAAATTTTTTCCGATAAAAACAGGATTACCAACCAAATTTCCATTTTTTTTTTTTGTATGTTGCTTCTTAAAGGCATTGGAGACTATTGGTAATTGTCCAAGACTATATAGCCTTCACAGTTGGTGTATCTCAACATATGCATAAAATAAAAAACCTGTGAAAATTTGAGCTCAATCGGTCGTCGAAGTTGCGAGATAATGATGAAAGAAAAATAACCCTTGTCACACGAAGTTGTGTGCGTTTAGATGGTTGATTTCGAGACCTCAAGTTTTAAATCTGAGGTCTCGAAATCAAATTCGTGGAAAATTACTTCTCTCTCGAAAACTATGGCACTTTAGAGGGAGCCGTTTCTCACAATGTTTTATGCCATCAACCTCTCCCCATTACTCTCCCCCGTCACCAAGAAAGGTTTTATTCCAATAATTATTTTGAGTAATTACCAATAGTGTCCACTGCCTTTAACTGGTATTCAGCATGCACACATGATGATGGTGTTTGCGTCCTTGTCCTGAAAATCGCGTGGAAATTTGGTTGGCATTCCTGTTTTTATCAAGGGAGAAATTTCATGCTAAGCAATTTTTTGTGCTTAGCAGCCCTATGAAATTTGGCCCAGATGAGCAGACCCTGGTACCATTGTGACGTAAGCCTACTAATAATTCCATAAAATGTATGGGTGTTCACCGTCTCTTACGTACATGTAACTATGCTTGCCCCGCATCATGTGACTTAGCAACTCGAGTCTGAGGAATGTGGTGACTTGTCAAGCACGTCATTGTACCAGACAACATTCAAATTTTACACGAAAATGGCTTATTCGGTCTCTGTACTTTGTATGTCGGAGGAAATCAGAATGATAGACAGCCCTGTGAGACTTTTGCGGGCACCCTTCCTCAAGCACATCGTCCATTAATGTACTCTTAGCAGCTTGTCTAGACATGCTGAAAGGTCTCAAGGCTTCATCAAGGTTCCTGTTATATAACTAGTTTTATACACCTGTTATAATACACTCTCTCTCTCTCTGATGTCTTTCTTTTTCAATATAGTGGTTTGTTCTATGTGCATTATGAATGTTATTATATTTTATAACATGCGTCTCTGGAGGTCGCAAGGCCCTACAAACTGTCGTGTATAACAAGTTGTATGTAAATGGTATTCTCTCTATTGTCTTTCCTTTTAAATGTAGTGGCTTTATTGTTCTAGGTACATTTTAAAGGAACACGTTGCCTTGGATCGGTCGAGTTGGTCTTTGAAAAGTGTTTGTAACCGTTTTTTTATAAAATGCATATGGGTAGAAAGATGTTGTAAAAGTAGAATACAATGATCCACACAAACATGCCTCGAAATTGCACGGTTTTCCTTTTCACGCAATTTCGAGGCAAACTTGTGTGGATCATTGTATTCTACTTTTAAAACATCTTTCCAACCATGTGCATTTTATAAAAAAGGGTTACAAACGCTTTTTATAGACCAACTCGTCCGATCCAAGGCAACGTGTTCGTGGTTGCGCCACGAACCCGCCACCTACGTTGAAAATAATCTCATTCTTCTCTCGCGACGAGCGCCGGTCGAAGCTCTCCTTACAAACCTACGCAAAAGGTGCGCTGTGTAGTGCACGTACATTCCCTATATAAAATTTTCGAATACGTTCTACCCTTTGAACGCAGGCGCGCGGCCGTTTAGACTGCCTGGACGCGTCCATGTAATCAAAGGGTGCGTTTATCTCTAAATAGTGTTAATTCACCCAATGTTTACACTAGAAAACATCGTAAACGATTTGTTTTGCATTACCAACTGCTTCAGTAATTTAATAATTTAATAAGCAACATATATTTAGCGTAAACGACATGTCTTACATAATGTTTAAGATGTGCGCTTGCCTCAGAATGAACAATACCTGCGGCGAATGTTCCCGTCCGTCAACCAAGGATAGGCAGAAACCATTTTCTCAAAAACACCTCTCAAAAAACGTCAAATATCCAGAGGATGTACGGAGGGATTTTGTTTAAACTTTCAGGAATGAAAGATCTATCCGTCATCATAACGTTCAGTAAAAAAAATCAGAGGATGAACGATAATTTTTTTCACATTATGTCGATGTTTATAGCCATTTTAGGGGTGACGTTTTGTAACAAAACTCCCGCCTGGACCCATTCATACACGTTGGCCGCTGCAATAAGCCAACGAAAATTGTCGGTAAAATGTTTAAGCATTTTATGTAAAACTAACCAGTTTCACAATTGAAAATGCTCTTACAATAAGTACTGTTATGTTTTCAGTGCTGTTAAAGAGAGCATTTCAGCGGTATTCATGTTATCTTTTCTTGTTAAATATTGTCATCACCTATTTTTAAAATGGAGTGTACCCAAAACGCTCTGGCAAATGATTGCGCAATACCCCTTCCGCCCCCCCCCCCTGAAAATTGTATTTTTTTATGGTCATTTGAATGAAATAAGCTTCGAACTGTTCCCAAATTTAATTTAAAATAAACAACTCAATTAAATTCAATTTGAATACTTCATGTCTTTGTATGAACTTGTGTTTTGCATAGAGGCTCCTGTATTGTGTGCCATTTATACATGTTTTGTAATAATTCATTATAAATCAACTACGCCACAGCTGGCCTGGTTGTATAAATCTAGAGTTGACACTCTATTATACGAAAGAAGAAACAGTATTCAAAATATGTATTTGTATTAAAATGACTAATGGGCCATATTGTTTTCATATGTCATCAGGCTGCATACATCAAGTCAGTAAAAACTGTCTGTTGTCGGGCTTAACCATCTGTCAGAGAAACGTACACGCGTTCCCGGGTCAGAGTGACAGAGTACCAATGCAATCTGGAAAAAAATAAACGTTGCCACCTTTCAAATCGAGAGCCACTTTGACATTCTGACAACTCTGGGCGAGTAGCAGCTATTGTTACGCAAGTTGTTCAGTTAAGCAAATCAATAGGTAAAATTCAATCCGTAAATAGACAAAAGATAAAGATTACACACTAATATGCCCAGCTGGTCATTATCATGGTCATCAAAGTTGGCCATGATACAGAGCAGGGCAGACAAAACAAAAACATACGCAAGACATATCACCAAGAGAAAAGCAAATGAGCAACAAAAATAACTTCTAAGAACAATAACTACAGTCGCAGGTGAGTTTCTGGTCAGTATACCCCCAAAGATGGTTCGTGGCGAGCAATCCATTATTATGGTGTAGCTACAAAGAACGGCAATTTTACTAAGTAACTTCTTGATAGACTTAGGAGCTGTAGTTTTGGTGAAAGAGTAGAATCGAACCCCAACCGACCAACACCCCAACCCCCCAAATCAATCTTCCTATACAGGCTTAACTGTACAGAAGTACCAACAAAGATCCTCTAGAATTCTCTAAAGAATTCCTGGGATTCCAAGCACGCAATGAAGACACAATAGAATGGGAGTTACACCATATCGAGAACCAAAATGATTCTGAACTCGGAATAAAGGCGTCCAGTCTTCGCAATGGTTTTTTGAAAGAGTAAACTTAACTCTATCCTCTACTATCCCAGCGAACACACCAATGGAAATGTCAACAATATTATTTTACATTAGTGGTTTTGTGTACGTTCATGTTGGGCTGGTTTCGATTGCTGCATGCAGATGGATAAGCAACCGGTGATTTTGTGATGGGGGTCTTCAAAACTGGGACATTTGCTACGCTGTCTTGGCTATAAGACCGTGCCCAAAGTGGCGGCTACGGCTATCTGTGCAGGCACCAAAGGTATAGGCTACTTCTATATGCTTTTTTACATGAGACAATGCTGCCTCTTTCTCACAAACTACGTTACTTTAGAGAGAGCCAATTCCCACAATGTTTTATCAACAGCTCTCCATTGCCTGTTACCAAGTAAGCTTTTATGCTAACAATTATTTTGAATAATTACCAATAGTGTCCATCCAGTGCAATGGAATTAAACAAGAAAAGGAGTGTTTGTTTTGCTTTCGCTTGAATATTAATGCACTGAAATCCCACCATGATTTGAAGAAAGTTGCTGGTTGCTGAAAAGGTGACCCCAAAAAGGTTTAGCTTATTGAATGTTCAGTGGTTTAACTCGTTGAATATTCAGTTTATTTCAATTATCGTATGACCTGGTGGACTACACACAAACCTCAGGCTGTCGTATGCTGTTCAAACTTGCTGCCATATGTTTATGCGAAATGTATATCTGTTACAATCTACTATTAATAATTATTAATATGCAACTAGTGTTTCAATGCTGATGTATGCGGGCATTTTCCAATATCATTATCAAATGGTCTGCTATTGAAGTCGGTATACTGGTGGCGATATCGCATCTATATCACTTAAGTTATAAGGTATTTTTTTTTATATAGTTGTAGTATAAGGAATGAATGTTTGTATCCGATGGAAGACAATGTCCTGTTCTGAATGGTAGTCCACACGATGTCACGTCTGAGTCTAGCACCAATGGTGTTAGGTTGATGTACCGGCATATTATCGCTTAAAGGAAAACAGTCAACAAGGCCAGATGTATGATATCGCTGTTTAGGTAAGTCAATGGCGTGTGTGTGTGTTTTTTGTGTGTTATAATTTAATATAATATTTTACATTGTGTTGAAACAATTATTTGAGTCGCTTCTTTCGAAATGCCTTTTCTAATAATATGGCGAGTTTACAGGGGTATACATTTTTTGATCGTTTTTTTTTCTTCAGAAAATGCGGAACACATGTTTCGAAGGCACTGAACACTAATGGTAATTACTCAAAATATTTGTTGGACTAAAAGCTTACTTGGAAACAATGGAGAGCTGTTGGTAGTATAAAACATTGTGATAAATGGCTCCCTTTGAAGTAACGTAGTTTTCGACAAAGAAGTAATTTTCCACAAACATGATTTCGAGACTTCAGATTTAGAATTTGAGGTCTCGAAATCAAGCATCTGAAAGCACACAACTTCGTGTGACATTATATCTCACAACTTTGACGACCAATTGAGTTCAAATTTTCACAGGTTATTTATTTTGTGCATATGTTGAGACACACCAAGTGGGACAAGTGTGTCTTGAAGTGACATTTAATGAGTAGCGACGTGCCACGACTCGCATAATTATTATTATTTTTTTCAATCTTCAGACAAAAAGTACAACAAAAAGAGTGAACTGTCAAGGATATACAAAATCTTATTTTGAGGTCTCGAAATCAAATTCGTGGAAAATAACTTTCTCGAAATCTACGTTACTTCAGAGGGACCTGTTTCTCACAATGTTTTATACTATCAACAGCTCTCCATTGATCGTTAACAAGTAAGTTTTTATGCTAATATTTATTTTGAATTATTACCGATAGTGTCCACTGCCTCCAAAACATATTTGACAATACAAAACCGAACACTTGGGTAAACAAAAAAATGAGCAACTAAAAATAACGTATACAATTCTAACCCAGACTGATGATAAGCCGTCTGGATTTTATGAATTACACAAACACACATTTTAATTTTTGCCGAGATTACAGTAAACAGTTATGATAATTAGTACTTGTTTGAAAGATGGACGATTTTATGACCGTCACACCTTATTGATCGTCAAACTAACCAAAGTAACACAAAAATGGAAAACAATTCTCCTTAAAATTCTGCAACTCGGGGTGTTTTGACGGACATAATTTTTGACGACTCGGTAAATGACACACCTAAGTACATCACACAGACCATGGCTGACAGCGCACATTTGTTTAATTGTCCTCGTGTTACATAAATACCATGGAAGTATTTCTACCTCTACAGGGTGTTTAAAAAAAGTATACATCTAAAAAAAAATGTATCCCAAATTGATTTTTTTTCAAGTTTCCATAAAATCTGGCACTATGTATTGGTGAATCAAGGTCATAGTTTTGTAAATTTCTACCAAATCGATCCTCAACTGTTCCGCATAAGTGAGCATCAGTTAATTACTTTTGTCAGATTTTAATTGGCTTGCGCACAAAAGTGAAAGGATTTTACCAGAATCAAACACCGTAGTAGGGAAGGTGAGGCATGTGCGTTTTTGCTGACAAATTTGCTAAGAAATCGGATGAACCCTCAGTCCTCCATGAGTCTACCAAGTTTGGACGCAGACCAAATTGAAATCATCATGAGAAATGCAACATTTGATGTTTGCAGCAGATCGACCAGTTCTAGGTCGCACAGATCGTTTCTTTGTCAGATTCCGACTTGCCTTGTACTTCATAACATTTTTGTAAAGTGTTATTCGTCACTTCAGAAGGAGCTGTTTATCACAATGTTATATACTATCAACCTCTCCCCATTACTTGTAATCAAGAAAGGTTTTATGGTGGTAATTATTTTGAGTAATTACCAATAGTGTCCACTGCCTTTAAAACCCTTGCACTTTTGTGCGCAAGTCAATTAAAATTTTAGTAATTATTTAGTGCTCAGTCATGCGGAACAGTTGAGGATTGATTTGGTACAAATTAAAAGCAATATGACCTTGGTCCATCAATAATTAGTGCCAAATTGTTGTAAACTTATAATATTATTATAAAACTCCATTTGGGATACATTTTTCTAAATGTATACTTTTTTGCAACACCCTGTTTATACAATAGTCATCTGGTGTACACAAAACACATGTAAAGTTTTTAACGTAAAAACTACACATGTATGTGTGCTCTCCACCAATAGGAACAGCGAAACTGAATGCAGCCAGGAGTGCATTTTGGCGACCCCAACCCAAAATTGTTTCTGACGTCATAACCAATACGGTAACCGAGCTCACAACTCGGCTATCGTTCCGTCTGAACAGCAGAACCAACGACCAACAACCGAAACAGTTTTTGGTTGGGGTCGCCAAAACGCACTCCAGTCTCGCTGTTCCTATTGGTGAAGAGCACGTTACGTGTAGGTGTTTAAACAAGTATTGACAACTTACAACAAATTTTGATAGTTTTTTCAAAATTATTACCCTTTTAACTAGTTTTTTTATTTTTTATTCAAGAGTGGTGACTCAGTCTTCAACATGCGTTTAAAACCATGTGGCCTATAAAGGACCTCGCCATCGGCTAGGTCCTTTCGCACGGCCTCGACGGCCGGTTTTAAACGGCTGTTAGACCTTGCTGTCTACTCTGATATTTCCTTAATAAAAAAATACCCCAACCAGCTGTTTGAACTATCAAGAGTGATGGTCTAAACATGAATAGTTCACTACAAACCCTACCATTACGGTGTCAATTTTGATTATTTTTTTGGGTATCTATAAAAATAATGTGACAACAGTAATTTTTAGAAAATGTTAACACTTTTTTTGCAGTGTTCGTTTGCAACTTAACCAATATTTAATAAAGTATCATCAATCATCCTAATTGGGAGGTATCGAAATCAAATTCGTGGAAAGTTACTTCTTTCTCGAAAACTACCCTACTTCAGAGGGAGCCGTTTCTCACAATGTTTTATACCATCAACCTCTCTCCATTACTCATAATAAAGAAAGTTTTTATGCTAATAATTAGTTTGAGTTATTACCAACAGTGTCCACTGCCTTTAAGGGCACTGGACACCTTTGGTAATATTGTCAAAGACAGTGTTCTCACTTGTTGTATCTCAACATATGCATAAAATAACAAAAACCTGTGAAAATTTGGAAACAATTGGTCCTCTAAGTTGCGAGAAAAAAATGAGAAAAAACACCCTTGTTGCACACTAATGATTTGTGTTCTTTTAGATGCTTGAATCCGAGACCACAGCTATGTCTGAGGTCTCGAATTAAATTTCAAACGTTTTAGTGAGAAATTACTTCTTTCAAAAATGCATTACTTTCTCACAATGCTTTATATTATCAACAACTCTCCATTGCTCGTTACCAAGTAAGTTTTTATGCTAACAATTAGGTTGAGTAATTACCAAGGCTTTTAAAGGAAGTGGACACTATTGGATATAGTTACTCAAAATAATTATTGCCTTAAAACCTTGCTTGATTGTGAGTAATGGGGAGAGGTTGACAGTATAAAATATTGTGAGAAACATGTAGTTTTCTAGAAAGAAGTAATTTTCCACAAATATCATTTCGAGACTTCCGAAATCAAGCATCTATAAGCACACAACTTCGTGACAAGGGTGTTTTTTCTTTCATTATAATATCTCGCAACTTCGACGACCGATTGCAAGGTTTGTCATTTTATGCATATGTTGAGGTACACAAACTGTGAGGACTAGTCTTTGACAATTACCAATATTGCCAACTGCCTTTAAGCTGTTCAAAAGAATACATTATGATGCAAATAATTATTGCATGTACGTGAGTGCATTGTCGCAGAAGAATCGAGGTGAAATCTGGACTATTCCATTTCATTTGCTTGCCTCTTGAATAAAAAAGCCACATTTCACGAAGGCTGATTAAACTGCAAAAGCTACGTAAGAAATGAATTTATTAAACGCATCTTTGTCATTATTGATTTTGTTTTTGTTTTCACAATGAATTTTTTTGTTAATTTGGGTTCAGAGATGTTAAATTGGCATCAGAGATAAAGAATCTTAATGTTGGTCTTATCCTACACCGATGTGTGTTAGCATTGTACACTCTAAACTTTCCCGAGTCCTGTGAACAAAATCACAAGCATATTACTCTGGTCGGATTCGAACCCTAGTACTTTACAATGCATTAATTCTGTACAAAATATACATGCAAACTTGTCCACCTCACACTCTTAAAAAAAAAACATGTTTTAACTTATCAATAACGTGAATGACGCCCACGAGACACCAACCTTGTCCGACGTTACGCGACCCTTCACTTGGACGAATGTGCGGGAGCGATTATTTTGGACACGACGCTTCAATCTTGTCCCACGAATGTGCGGGAGCGATTATTTTGGACACGACGCTTCAATCTTGTCCCAAGCGTCCTATATAGGACTCGTACAATCGCGGCAATAAGTGTATGGCAAAATAAAGTTTATCATGTCTCCTGCTGACGATGACTAGAGCAAGCTTTTTAGTCGAAAGGTTGAGACCAACCCAAAAACTGGCTCCGCAGTAGTGCAGTTAATTACGATCCTGTAAGCTAAAGTAGCAGTCCCAGCCTATTTCTATACCATCTGCCCAGGTGATAGTTAAAAAGCAGGACAGTTCTTTTCAGAACTAAGAAGTCTCCTGAACCCCTGAACATCTACTCCGCGGTTGTAGAATAAAGAAAGACCGTTCTCTAAGAACAAACTCTACCTGGCAAGTAGATACACACATGGTGTTGCCGCAAACCAAGTAAATTTATATATTGATACCTCACCATGCAATGCCTCAAGACAAATCCTATATAAAGTATAGCCTTTGACTCATTTTCACCTTAATTTACAAGGATATATATTATGTGTGTATTACACAATAACGAATAGGTAACGTGTTTACTGGTTGACTAAAATGCAGCAATACACTTGTTTCCACTCAGGATACCGTTATTTGGGCGGCCTACAATATCATTCAGCAACGTTTAATGAAAGTAATCACCTAAAGCTATACTCAAATCAAGCAGCAATAAACATAGACTTCGGTTCAAATGGCCCCACTGTAAATATTTGAGGAATATACGGGTGCGATTTTTATAACAGCGTTTTGTAACGTAATAAACCATGTTGTATGGTATTCAAGTGATTGTGTTCTTGTGTATAATTATAATATAATGCTTCGATTCAGTTCTATTCAAACTAAATTTTATTTCATGAAAACAGTACAAACAATAAATAGTTAATAGCCGTACGTTTCGAGCTGCGCAAAATCTTTGTTAGTAGCAAAAAAAATGACACACTCCACATGAACATCACAGATGTAACATAGGGTGCGTTCGTTTAGCTTCCCTGGGTTGACCCCGGTGTGTGGATTTTTTTTTTCCAGGACGAACGTGTGCAGATAATTACCCACGTTCGCCCTGGAAAAAAAAAACGCCACACACCGGGGTAGACTCGGGGGAGCTAAACGAACGCACCCATTATGTAAAGTGACACAACATCATGAACACACGGTAACATAAGCAGTCAAGTGGAAATGCATGACTAGAGATACACTCTTAAAACTGATGGCAATACCGGGTTTTAGTTAGAAGCTTTCGATTGTATAAAGCATTTTGAGAAACATTTCACTTCGAAGTAATGTGGTTTTAGAAAAATATATTAGTGGTTGATATGTTCAGTTGAATCTGATAAGCGTTACTTGTACACATTGTCTAATAAAAACAAGCAATTTATATTATTCCATTTCATCATGCCTGCTGGTGAATATTGGCAACGCTAATTATTTATACATTATTGAGAATGGAAAATGAATTTCTCTCATAGTTTACCTTGAAATTCTAATAGTTGTTCCCTGACTCACAGACTGTATTCTTGGACACTCGTGTTTGGGAAAAATAGCGGCCATCTGATGAGGATCCTGACAGCTGTTGGAAAAAAAACTTGTTTGTGTCTGTTTTGTTTGTTTTATTGTTTTGTGGGATTTGAAGAATTGCATGGTAAGGTATCAATGTTTGCTTTTCGGTAACACCATGTGATTATGTGAATTATTTTGTTATTACTGGGAAGATTATATTTGATTGACACTAATTAAAGACAGTGGACACTATTGGTAATTGTCAAAGACCAGTCTTCTCACTTGGTGTATCTTAACATAAACCAACCTGTGAAAATTTGAGCTCAATCGGTCGTCGAAGTTGCGAGATAATAATGAAAGAAAAAACACCCTTGTCACACGAAGTTGTGTGCTTTCATACGCTTGATTTCGAGACCTCAAATTCTAAATTTGAGGTCTCGAAATCAAATTCGTTGAAAATTACTTCTTTCTCGAAAGCTACGTCACTTCAGAGGGAGCCGTTTCTCACAATGTTTTATACCATCAACCTCTCCCCATTACTCGTTATCAAGTAAGGTTTTATGCTATTAATTATTTTGAGTAATTACCAATAGCGTCAACTGTCTTTAACGCGGCAGTTGAGTTTATATCCCGGCAGATTTCCTACCTTCCGCCCAAGTAGTAAACAAGCTGGGCAGCTCTTTTTAGAAGTGATAAGTCTCGCAAATGTGAAAAATCTCGTCCGCGGCAGTAGTATAATATCGAAACAAGACAATTTCTCAATAAAACATAATCTATCACAGCAGATACACATGGTGTTACCGCAAACCAAATATAGCACTGCTATTCAGTATTTTTGAAGCTTTGCATGGTCCGGATAAATAGGAAGAAACTATAAATAAACAGTAGGCCTAAACTTGCGAGGTACAATGTAAATCTCTTTTGTGTGAGTGTAGGCTCAGGGAACAGCCAGTGTTACGACGTTTCGAACAGTATACAACTCGTATTCATCACTACTATTGATTATGGTTTATTATTTTATTTCATTGCATATGGTTTTTCCACTCATTTCTAGATGGCCCACTTCGGAACGCTAAAGACAAAAAGCACCGTAGTAATTTTTTTGGAACGCCACCAATAAAAGAGCTTTTGGGAAATTTTGAGAGAATAAACTCTCCACTGATTCTGTGCTGAGTCGATTCAGCAAACATTTGTTTGGAATCATATAGAGGGATCGACTATGGCCAGTGAATCTACGGGGACGGGGACAGAGACGAGGTTGAGAAAAGACGAGACACATCCACTTAAAGGTGACCGGCATTTTACTTTTATTTTTAATTTGTTATAAATATATATTAATGTCTAATTTTGAAGTAACTTCGTTGGGCATAAACAAGTGTCAAATCGAAAATGAGTTGCTTATTTATTTATTTATTTATTTATGTTTTGAAGTTTCAGGTATTTCTTTATTTATAAATTTATTTATTTGTCAATTGTGTATCATGGGAAAACTCTGTCAGTGGCTCACGCCTTTTCACAGGTACCAGTGTTATTTTACAGACAATCATTAGAATAGAACAATAAAAAGTTTATGAGACATTACAAATAATACAGAGAATATTAATAGAAAATTCAATAGTCATTGAGGCAACTTTCATTTTGATTAAAATATAACCCAAGTGACGTCAACCGAGCCACACATTTTGGGCCAGCCCGAAAAGACAAAAATAGAGACAACATTTTTGGTTGAGGATCCTGTACACGTTTGGTTTATCACTTGCTGAACCTAACATATGCATAAAACTACAAATCTGTGATTTTGTCATCGAAGTTGCAAGAAAATAACGAAAGAAAATAATTCCCCTTCGTACAAATTTGTGTGAGATGCATGCCTGAGAAATGCTTCAGGCCTGACTTTTTTTTTAGATTCAAATATTATTTTACTGAGTGAGAAATTACCTCTTTCTCAAAAACCACGTTACTTCAGATGGAGTCGTTTCTCACAATGGTTATACTATCAACAGCTCCCCAAGTCATTTTTATGCTTATACATATTTTGACTAATTACCAAACGTGTCCAGAGTGAACAACAGACGGTTGAAAACAATATACCGCTCATTAAAAAGCTAAGTGATTAACCTACACCGTGGCAGAGGGCAGTCTGGCAGAGGGTGTTCCCCAACTTTTCCCCCCATACTTTAAAATCTTCACCTCTTGTATCAGAATGCAAACCCGAAAATCCTTTAAAGAATTCCTAAGATTCCCAGACCACAATGAAGCCACAGTAGGAGGTGGGTACAACATGCCACATACCTTGCAGAACCCTGCGAACATTGGCAAAACCTTCCACTATATACTTTATCCGCCTCAAAAACAACAGACTGCATTACGTTTTAATTATCATGCATGAAAACTATAGAAGGTTTAATACATCAATGGTGTGCTCAATTTCGCTTTCACTACTAATAATAAATAAAAATGCATATCACCTCCAGAAATCAGCGGGACAAAAGCAGATGGCTCGCCCGTTGATGCAGAGCAACCCACGGGTGTACTTGATTACGGGACACGCTCAGTGCCCGAGACCGAGCCTGGCGGAGTGGACCCATCGGATGATAACGATGACTATACAGTGAATGATGCCATTGATACCATTGGTGTTGGGTTCCTACAGATCGCTATTCTACTCACATCTTTTCTTGCTATGGTGAGTCATTTATAAATGTATTAAATATTATGAACCACAAGAGAAACTGAAAGGTTAACATTTTTAATGAGTTAGGGTTTAACTTGGACACAAAGGGCTAGATGGCTCGTTTGGCGGAGCGCTGGTACGTTTCATCCGCAGGTCGTTGGTTCGAGTCCTATTCTTCAATCCCAAGTCATTATAATGTACAGTAGAATGTGTTTTATTATTATGATACATCAAAAGGAAGAAAACGAAATAAAACACGGTGGCAAAGTTTCCGTATCCTGCCACCACTTGTTCTTTTGTTATGAAATAAAATAATGTATAGTTTACTCGAGTGAGATATTTGTTTTTGTAAATATTAGTGAGAAAGTGGTGACCGGATACGAAAACGTTTTCCCACACGGTTGTCGATAATGGATATCATGTTAATTTTCTCTCTGCTGACGGAGGCTTTCGCTGCTAAACAATGTGGCTCACTTGGTACACAAGTCACTTGCAGGCCTCCCCGAAATATCTTACACACAGTTCATTTCGTATACAAAATTATACCCAAGTCATTTTATACGAGCTTCACATGGTACCTCTGGTAAAAACCAATACTAATTGCTTTGCTATAATGTCCGTATCCGACGGTCACTTTTTTATTCACATATTTATAATACAATTGTATAAAACATACAATGCATTTACCACTTTTATGGTCGAGTAATCAAGAACATTTTATGTCCTCACCACTTTGCTCTTGTTGGTTCTAGCCACCAATTATTTCTCAAATAGAAACTTTGATTGGCTACAATTGTCCCTCTTTTTTCTGGATCCTTCCCTTAATCCCTCCCCCCTCTTTTTCTTTCTATAAATGGATACGTATTTTTGTGGTTTTTTTCTATAAATGGATATGTATTTGTTTGTACTTGTTTTATGCCTCTGAAGAAGGTCCGGTTTGAATCGAAAGCTGTAGGCCATCTGCCCTACTCATTTTATATACTCGAATAAGACATTGCATGCTCTTGGTAACAATGAGTGAAACTGCGGCACTTTTGCCTATAATGAATACGGCCCACGAACTTTGGCAGTTCGATTATCTATTCGATCGGCTATTTGATCCCCACTCTTGTCTTTTTGTGTGCTCTTTTTGATGTCCAAACGTTCTTTAAAACCCCAAACAAAATGTTTACTTACAGACTTTTCCCCTCTAGTACAAAATTACTCCGATCGTTCTCTAAAGAATTCCTAAGATTGTCAGAACACACTAAAGACCCAATGGGAGGGGCACACCTTGCTACATAGTCGAAATACCACTAATGGTTGATGGATTTGGGTACAAAACATAACGTCCACATATTTACATTACTTATACCGTTTGAAGATAATGATAGTAGAGTTGCTGATGTTGTGTACCTGTAGTTTTGGTTAAGAAAATACGTTTTATAAAACGTATTTTCTGAAATAATTTTATCTTCCAATTATTTTTCGTGACTTGTTTTACTCATTTCTCACAAAACTACATCACCTCAGCACATTATCTTCAAACTGTGTGAATTTAATGTAAGGCTGTGGACATTCTGTTTTGTGTCCTACAACAAATACCCCCAAATCCTTTAAAACCATGATGGTGTGAAATATTCATTTGATTTCATTTGATTTTGTTGATTTATAGATTGCCGTCTTTGCACAGACTTTACTCTCAACTACAATTAATGAGATCTTGCGATGTACATTCAAATTAACAGATGAACAAGCCGCCTTAATCTCAACGGTAAGATATTATAATGACTATGATCAGTTCCATTGTTTTAAACCATGTATTAAAGGCAGTGGACACTATTGGTAGTTGTCAAAGACTGGCCTTCACAGTTGATGTATCTCAACATATGCATAAAATAACAAACCTGTGAAAATTTGCGCTCAATCGGTCATCGAAGTTGCGAGATAATAATGAAAGGAAATAACACCCTTGTTACACGAAGTTGTGTGCTTTCAGATGATTGATTTCGAAAACTACTTCTTTCTCGAAAACTATGGCATTTCAGAGGGAGCCGTTTCTCACAATGTTTTATACCATCAACCTCTCCCCATTACTCGTCACCAAGAAAGGTTTGATGCCAATAATTTTTTTGAGTAGTTACCAATAGTGTCCACTGCCTTTAAAGGTTCATGATCATGCCCTCAGATCCAAGCACACACGTATACTGGGCCTACCAGGCCACATATGCCCCACATCTAGCCGCTTTATTTTGAGTCAATTCCTTCTCTGTTGCAGGGTCACGTATTGTGGAATCCTTTTCCCACCACCAGTGGAGCACCTCTCGCAACAAGCCATTAAACAGCCATCTTTTTGCACAAATGTATTTTTATTTATTTTTTCGGTTTCGTATATCAAAAGGTCTACTACTAAAATTAGTTGTTTTTAAATCTGTGAATAAACGCTTTTTTTTTATATTGTGTATGTATGTATGATCGTTGATAGATGCTGTTCGTAGGGGAGCTTCTTGGGGCGTATCCCATCAGTAAACTGGTCGATGTCTATGGAAGAAGACCGGTAAGTCTAAGAACATACATTTACAGCAAAGACTATTTACATTGCGTTGAAAGGAACACGTTGCCTAGGACCGATCGAGTTGGTCTTTGAAAAGCGTTTATAATCGTTTGTTAATGCATATGGTTGGATTGGAAAGATATTTTAAAAGTAGAATACAATGATTCACACAAACATGCCTCGAATTTGCATGGTTTTCCTTTTTCTCGTCGACTAACACGGTCGGCCATATGGCCGACCGTGTTAGTTAGTTAGTTGTCCGAGGCAAATTTGTGTGGATCATTGTATTCTACTTTTAAAACATATGTCCAACCATGTGCATTTTATAACAAACGGTTACATACGCTTTATATAGACCAACTCGTCCGATCCAAGGCAACGTGTTCCTTTAAAGTACTAACGTTAGGCTAGGTTTTCTGTGCTGTTTTAGGTGTGATTTTTCAGGGACAAGGCAGAGGATTGAAAAAGGCTGAAATCAAACACTCTTCTCGGAGCCAACATATCTTCGAAAAGGAGACTTTCACATAATACTCTTACCAGCAACAATTACGTGATAGAGAGTTTGACCTCACCATGTAAACGCCGAATTACATGTAACTACAAACAGATACCGTAACCATGAGTTCAATGTCCTGTGTATGTTAATGCAGTGTCCAAAGCAAGCGGCTACGGCTACGACTACGGCTACGGCTACGGCTATACCATTTGGTAGCAGCGACAATAAGAAGGGACAGAACAATATTATACCCGCACTCACCGGCCACACAAGCTTGTATACGGCTGCAACCCTGGGGAAAATAAATTAAAAGAAAAAGCTTCTTCACATTTTGTATTGTGCCTATCAGGAAAATAATGATAAGCTATATTATACTGTAACAAAATGAGTGTATAGCCTAAATAACGTTGTTCTGGTTCAGCAAAGATTACTGAAAGAAAAAGCATCCTTGTTGCACAAAATGTGGGAAATTACCTCTGTCTTGAAAATTAATTTACTTCAGAGGGAGTAATTTTTTCACAATGTTTATATATCAACAACTCTCAATTGCTCGTTACCAAGTAATTTAACTCAATTTAAAAAAATATTTGAGTAATTACCATAGTGCCTTTCTTTCAATCACAGGGATTGATCATCATTACCACATTAATGTTCATCTACTCGGCCCTTATATCAGTCGCCCCCAACTACACCTGGGTGTTAATCCTGAGGCTTATTGCCGGGGTGTGTGTGGTGGGTGTCCAGTCTTCATTCATACTCTACCTCGGTGAGATCACACCGTCTAGCTTCAGAGCTCTGTTTGTGCTTGGCCAAGTGGTAAGTATGGTGGCTTTAAAGGGACATCACAAATATATTTTGACGCCAATATTGGCGCCAATTTTTACGAGTTGCCCCGAGTCACAAACCCAGCGTGAATATGTATGGTTTTTTTTCCAGCAATGGTCTGTTGCGCACAGCCCACCGTGCACACTTTTCAACGTCAGATCAGAGATCGGCGCGTCTATAGGTGCCAGGTTGTGTGCGCGACAACGGGCAACCAAGTTACTGTTTAAAAAAAAAATCACGCCTGAGTGGGTTCATGATGGCCCAAGTCGTGAATACTGGCAGCGAAATTGGCGTCAATATATTTGCGATGTCCCTTTTAAAGCAACCATGGGTAAGACTTCTCGACCTCTAACATTGACATCAATTAATGGGGAATATATTTTTGCAATTCTAATTTCAGAAACAAATTTATTTTCATACTTATGGGGCTGTTTTGATAAGCGGAAGCTTGAAAAAAAAACAGCCAAATATATAAGTTAACAAACAACCAGAAATGCAAACAAAAGGAGACAAACTTAAACACATAATATGGTTTAGAGGAAATACAATGAATTCGAAAAGATGGCAGAACAGTTCAAGCAGAAGCGATACAAATTAATAAGTATGTTACTGGTATGTGAAACATAATGGGTGACTTTGGAACGCTAGTGGTAAAATGATATTATTTACGATAGTTCTGAGCAAACGTTTTTTATCACTTACTTGGTAAGACGTACAGCAGCCTTTGAAAGTATAAAGCAATTTTAAGAACAACTTCATTTCATGGTAATGTTGTTATGGAAAAAGGTATAAGTTTTTCTCTCAATTTTAATATAAAAAGCGTTGCTAAAAAGTATGGTCTCATAAATTGTGTACTCTTCAAAATACAGATTATTCTTCCAAATTTGATATTGATAAACGATACTGTCAACAACTTGTCTAATCCAATTATGGAATATTGCTGACTCATTGACATAACCGTTATGGATCTTCGGCGATATCTCAAAAACGATATAAGCCTTTTTGAGGTATGGCGGACGTGATTGGAGTGTTATGTTTGGGTGTATACACACAAATTTAACCAAACCTTATAGCGTTGTAGCATTGTGTCCGCCATGTCTCAAAAAGGCTGATACCAACCTTTGAAATGAAACGTTCACCCGTTAGTTTGATTGTATAATATGAGGATATTTACATTTATTTAGGATTTAAAACAATCGAACGGTTTCGAAAAATCAAATGTATGCGCCCCCTTCAAACACAGTTCTGCTTGATACCAAAGAGAGGCTACCAGCAAAAATACAATGTCACAACACGTGCCTAAGGTAACGGGTATGCTGTAATTTGTTTTAAGCAGGGATGAAAAAACTCTCGGGCCTTCTTCCTGATTTTAGCATAAAACTATTTTTTTGCCCTACATAAAATAAAACCATTATTTGCAGGTACCGAATGTCAAGGATGCTTAAGTTTTATTATTATCTAATGTATGCCTTGGTCCCATCTGGGCCAAATTTCATGGCTCTGCTTACCGCCGAATTCTGCGCTTACGATCACGATTCCCCGCTTACGTGCAAGCGCCGAATGTCTGCGCTAGCCTTGTAAGCCAAGAATGCCTAGTAATGGGGAGTACGCACGCGCAGAAGCAAAAATTCGCCGCTAACCCGTGAAATATACGCTTGCCGTAAGCACAGAATTCCCTGCTTCCGTAAGTGCCGATTCTGTGCTTACCGTAAGCAGAGCCATGAAATTGGGCCCGGCAGTGATATGTCAAAAGACCTTACCATTTGCGGGGAAGGGTGATAATTTATTGTATTAGAGTTGTATGTGCATTTCTCACTCGCAGATGTGATTTCTCACTCAAAATAAATATTAAAGACTTCTGGCCTGAAGCCTTTTATAAGGCTGAAATCACATTATTTTGTGAACAGGGTGTTTTTCTTTCAACTGCAACTGAGTCAACATTTTCACAGGCCTTAGAATCAAATGTAGAAATGTAGAGGTTTATCATAATGTTTCAAATTCTACCAATTCTATTTCATTTGTCTTTAACAATAATTATATTCTCTCACTCGCCTTTCCTCGGCAGCTTTTCTTCGGTATCGGCAGTGTTTACTTGGCTACGTTGGGTTACCTGGTTCTCCCGTACTATGGTTGGAGGATTCAGTGTATATGTACAGCGCTGCCGATCATACCAGTTATTTCTGTGGTCTGGGTACGTTTAACACCATTCACATACCCACAACCCACCCCACCCCAGACTGGGTGTGGTCAAGGGGGACACACCCTTGACCAAGAGATTTTCTTTTACAAATATTGTCATTATTAGTTTTATTTTAACGGGTCTTGTTACCTTTGAAAGTCATCGATGTTGGTGTTGCCATGACATGAGTCCCTACTCACTGAAGATATTTGTAAAAATTATTTACCTGTAGAAGTTTCAATTTCATTTGTCGTCATTTTGTTTAAGGGGGGGTCACAAAGGCATTGTTTTCAGGAGAGTTGCGTGAATCTATTGTTCATGCTAAAATAATTTCCGTCTCACTGAAACAACAATGTTTTTCAAGAAACTGTTTTACTCATTTCTCAAAACCTAGAGCACCTCATCAGCAAGTAATATTGGAAGGGAAGCTTTTTACCATAAACTTCTTTAAACCGTGTAAATTTAACGTTAATCCGTGAACATCCTTTGAAAATGTCAAACCAACTTACTTCAATTAGACGTTTCCGGAGTCACCGCGATACTTCGCCTTGACGGGCAGTATAAGGACGGCTGTAGACACGATTAAGAAGATTGCAGAAAGAAACCAAGTGAAGCTTCCGGAGGGAAAGCTCATCCAGGCTACCCGCAATGATAAGGTGAGTGCATGGGTAGGGTGTGAGGATCAGTCGCTTAAAGACACTGGACACTATTGGTTATTGTCAAAGACCAGTCTTCTCATTTGGTGTATCTCAAAAAATGCATAAAATAAAAAAACTGTGAAAATTGAGCTCGATTGGTCGTCGGAGTTGCGAGATAACAATGAAAGAAAAAACCCTTGTCACACGTAGTTGTGTGCTTTCAGATGCTTGATTTCGAGATCTCAAGTTATAAATCTGAGGTCTCGAAATCAAATTCGTGGAAAATTACTTCTTTCTCGAAAACTAAATTACTTAAGAGGGAGCCGTTTCTCACAATGTTTTAGACTATCGAGCTCTTTCCATTACTCGTTACCAAGTGAGGTTTTGTGCTAATAATTATTTTGAGTAATTACCAATAGTGTACACTGCCTTTAAACCATACAGTTGTATACATGGAAACTTGAGCGGGCTCTACACCGTATGTATAATTTGATAATTAATTAAGCAGCTTGGGTCGTTTCATCCCCAGAGAGTTTAGAAATTTAGAGGAATGCTCTGAAAATTATGCCTGATGAACGTCACATAATGATGTCGTAAAGTGCCTTGAGCTAATAATAATAACAAAATAAATCTTATTTATTTAGCTCTTTTTACAAATCGATACAAAGCTCTTAAGAAATACAAAAGCAACCAAACAGGAAAAGAGTATAGACGATGTGACCTCTGACGTCACACGAAAACCATAACATGATTTGCGCGCATACCGCCGGGCAAAACCTTTGTGTTTTGGCAGCCAGCTAATAGAAAGTTTATGCAACCTTACCATGACTACGTGTCTTTTTGCCCGGCGAAACATGACGTATACAGTGTTTTTTTCAATAGGGGGCGGTTTGAATGTAAACATAGGTCACATCGTCTATACAAACTACATGTTTTACAAATAATAACAATGCAATACTAGGCTGTGCGCTAACGGACAATCCCAGTGGTCTAGTTATTAAGACACTGCTACGGCAAAGGTCTTGGGCTCGAATCCCACCCGTGTAATAATAATGCATGTGAAATTTCTTTTATGGCACTCGGGTAAGTACTGAGTAATATACAGTGTAAGGTTAAAACAAAAACAAAATAATAATTTCTGGCTATTTAGCTATAGTAATTTGAAGCCCCCCCCCCCCCCCCCGCGGCGACGCCGAAGGGCATAGTGTTAACTCGAAAACGACTTGGCGTATCAACTCCAAACTTGGTTTGTGGATTAGTCATAGAATCCCCCAGAAGCCTTTTATTTTATGACCCAAAGACGGGTAAATATTAAGGTCATTATGGCTAAGAGAATAAATCGAAAAGGACTTGGTGCAGCAACTCCAACCTCAGCGGGACATTTGTGTTGTCAACTCACCATTCTTGTTTTGTTTTTTTTGTGTGTTT
The DNA here is from genome assembly GCF_902459465.1 of Asterias rubens. Lineage (NCBI taxonomy): Eukaryota > Metazoa > Echinodermata > Asteroidea > Forcipulatida > Asteriidae > Asterias > Asterias rubens. The sequence continues at coordinate 10,506,397 of NC_047066.1, read as the reverse complement.
ACAGGAGCAGCCAAGTTCAGTCGTTCAACTTTTGAGTCCAGCTTTGCGTCGTAAAACAATAATGCTTTGGGTTATATGGTAAGACACTTATTGTTGACACAATGATTATTCAATGTGTTTCTTCTCACATCATTTTAGATATAATCATGTATTTTTCTGTCAAAGTTGATCTAGAAGATTTAAAAGGACACCAGAATTCAGAGTTTCCACTAGGATAAACGGTTACAATTTCCAAAGTCCAAAGTTCAAATTCAAAGAATGTTTTCTTCATGCAATTCAAATACATGAGTCCCTCTCCCACGTGTACTTACACAAAAAAATGGGTGAAAAAATTGAGTATTTAAACAACCCTGAATGCACAAAGTGTTCCCCTGAATACTTTGTCTCCACACTGAAGATTGTGTGGAGATTTCGTCTGATCTACCTCCATGATAGCACCCTCTTTTGACTCGACTAACTCCAGCCTTTGTCAAGTTGCTGTATGGGAGACACAGTCACACAACTGGGGATAAAATCCTATAATTATATGAGACATAGTGCAAAATGCAAGAGCCTCTATGAACAACACTTAACATAAGACAATTACATACAAGTATATAAAGCCTTGAAAAATAAATGGACGACGTGCTGGAGGCAGGGTGCCCGCAAAAGTCTCACAGGGCTGTCTTTCACATCCGAGGATGCTTAAAGACACTTGATACTTTTGGTAATTGCTCAAAATCATTTTTACTGAGAACGAGCAATGGAGAGATGTTAGTATAAGACATTGTGGGAAACGGCTCCCTCTGAAGTAATGTCGTTCTCGAGAAAGAAGTTATTTCTCATTAAAATGTTTTAATTTGATTTCGAGACCTCAGAATTTGATTTTGTGGTCTCCCATCTAGGCATCTGAAAGCACTTCGTGTGACAAGGGTTTTTCTTCTTCCATTATTATCTCGCAACTTCGACGACCAATTGAGTTCAACCAACTGGTCAGTGGAAATTACCAAAGGTGTCCCGTGTCTTTAACCCGTTTTGATCAAGAGTCGCGTGCTTGAATTCACAAATCACAAAAGATCCACCTTAAGTCGAGTTGTCAATATCACCATGTGATTGGTAACGTGACAATTCAGGATGATTCACTGCCTATAGCTCTTCGAGAAATCTTTCTATAGTCATCTTGACTCCAGAAAAGATTTACTGATCTGACTACGCTGGCATGTACAAAGATGTGGCGTTCACCATCTTGACTCTACTGGATCAACTATACCAAATAAAAATAGAATATTTTTTTAATCTAATTTGAATATTGATACTGACATAAACGATTTCATTTTTAAATCTTTCCCTTGTCATCTTGACCCCACAACAGATTGACCTCACTAAGCTGGCATGAACATGTGTGGCTTTCAACCAAATCGATTCTGATTCAGTTCTATATAAAAAAAATTGAAAAAAAGTAGAATTCTTGCAGAATTTGAATAATGATACAGGCACAAATATATTTCATTTTCTCGACAGGTTCTTTGTGTAGGCTATTGTTGTTATCTGTGCAAGTAGAATTCTTGTAGAATTTGAATAATGATATACAGAAATATGTTTCATTTCTCTCGACCGTCAAAGTGTACCTTCTTTCTCTACAGGTTCTGTGTGTATTTTTGTTATCTTGGGATCGCTCTATCAAGCGGTCGACTGATCCGTATCACCTCGCCCCTCCCACCCACAGCCAATGACACCACCACGCTGGACTCCACTACTAATAGCAATGTCACACTGATCGTTCGCAAACAGATCGTTCCCAAGCATTCCACATCAAGCAAGGTGCAAGATATTGAACTACCTGACAGTGCGGTAAGCTCGTTTAATACTGTCACCTTTAAAGGCACTGGACACTATTGTTAATTGCTCAAAATAATTGTAAGCATAAAAACATACTTGGAAACGAGCAATGGTACGGAGCTCTAGGAGTGCCATCCCACATATTGACAGTAAAAAGAAAGGGAGAAAAAAGGTGAGAATCGGCTCCCTCAGAAGTAACGTTTTTTTTTTTTTAACAGGCATTTTAATTTCTCACTCAAATAATAAAATATTTCTGCCGAAGTATTTATTAATTATGCATCCATCCGATGTGAAAGCACATCTGATGAATAATGCAAAAAGAGTGTTTTTTCTTTCTTTATTCTTTTGCAACTTAGATGACCAATTGAGCCCAAATTTTCACAGATTTGTTATTTTATGCATGTCTTGGGATATCTTGGGTTGCCTTTGACATCTCAGTGCCTTTAAGGCGATGGTACACTTTAAAAAAAAACTCCCTGATCAGAATTGGCCTATGTCAATGTGTCCTGGAATTCGAGTCAAAATCCCGGCTTTAAACCAAATTTCTGGTCACAATGACACGGATTCAGGGTCACATTGACACGGATTCCGGGTCAAACTGACACAGAAATTGGTCTGGCCCCCTGGGACTCAATTCTGACGCGGGAGTTTTTAGAGTTTGGTTAGAAACGTCGGCTTCTCAGCCATGATGTGCAACATTAAATTCTCTGAGAAGTGTTGGCCCTGAAAAGTTGTCTCTAAGTTTCGAACAGTATAATTCTGCTAGTCTTCTTATCCTGAAGACGAGCAGAGTATATACTGATCTAAACTTCGAGACCACACCAGCTCTTTTTCAAACTAGATAACAATTTTGCTGACCAAATTGATTTATCACTAAACTATGTTTGAAAAATGTCAACACACTGAGTCAATGGACTTACCATGATTATTGTTATGATATTTATTTTCAATAGTTGGATCCCCATCCACGGATGACGTCTCCATTCTGTAAGGAAGAAGACAAGGAACCAGTCGAGTGTGAAGTGGTGGTATCCAACGCTGAATACGTAGAGGCTGTCATTGCATCCGTGGGCGATTTCTTTGGTAGGCTCGTCACTTGAATTGCACATAGATCAAGGCCCAATTTCATAGAGCTGCTAAGCACAAAAATTTGCTGAGCATGAAATTTCTTCCTTGATAAAAACAGGATTCCCAACCAAATTTCCACGTGATTTTCATGATAAGCAAACAACAGCTGAATACCAGTAACAAGCAATATACAACAAATGGAAATTTTGTTGGTATCCTATTTTTATCAAGGAAGAAATTTCATGCTAAGCAAATTTGTGTGCTTAGCAGCTCTATGAAATTGAGCCTTATCGCAAATACTCGCACGCGTTTGGCATGGAATGAGGTGCATGCTGGTCTAGCTAGCGATCAAGTTTGATCAACGAGTCAGTTAACACCATTGTTTTTTTTTTCACCGAGTCAGCTAAAACACGAATGTTTTTTTTTTTTTCAACGAGTCAGTTATTACTATTGTTCTTTCATTTTGTTCAAAGCTGCCCCAGCGATTGTCGCACTTGTGTATGTCTTTGGCCGGAAGGGAGGAATGAGCATATCTCTACTTTTGGGAGCCTCGTTCATCCTGTGTATCATCGTATCACTGGGAGAGTAAGTTAATTACCATTATAAACAATAGAGGTCCAAGAACCGACCCCTGTGGAACCTTTTTGTATGTTTAAAGGGGGTCTAAAACTGGTGTTTCTACACTTGTTTTTCTTTATGGTGTGTGTAACTGGGCGAACAGTATCTGCATTGTGGAAACTTGGCAGTTTTTCTATGTTTAGGAAAGGCTAAAATGCAACTCATTTGCGATCTGCATTATTACAATTAATTACAATATCCCTAGACTTTCACTTATGCACAAAAATTTTCTCTCTCAACCAAAAGAAGAATTCACTTCAATCGAACCCTCAATTAACCTCAATTACATCAGGATATTTCGGCGTCAACTCAAGTGGACGCACACAAAAATGGTGTCCGCAATTTTTATAAAATTCAAATCCTAAAACCCTTTTTTTTCTCTCTCTCTCAATTTTGAAAGGATTCCACCGATTGCCTTTATCTTCGTTACCCGTGCCCTGACACTCGGGACGTATGGAGGGTTGTTCCTGTACACGTTAGAAGCTTACCCAACATCGACGAGATCCATGGCTTTGGCTACGGGATTATTCTTTGCGAAGATCGGGGGAGCTCTTACGCCATTCATTGCCGAAGTGAGTAACAAAGGTCGTGCTCTCTAAATGCAAAAGAGTGAAGAAGCACTCTTTGAAGAGCCATGGCATCAGGGACAACTCTTTTCCGAATAGTCTTCCACTCTTTTGGGTTGAAGTTTGCATTTTGGAGTGATTTTTCGCTCTGTCCTTGAGTGAAAGAGTGAAATGACCACCACTCTTTTTTAAAGAGCCATATGAGGGACAACTCGAAATGTAAAGAGTGGTGTTTTTTACTTATTGGAGAGTGGGTCAGGAGTCCGCATTGTCGACCCATCCAGAAACATTGGTCATCGGTTGAGCGTTTTCGCGTGATCGGTTGGGCGCGGTGGCGATGCTGTATACGGACAAAACGGTAACTGACTTGTTGACACTGTTGGGATTTGGTTGGGATCGCCAAAACGCACTCCAGAACTGATCCGGATCCCGATACTCATAGGGCCTGACTCCTTTTAGGGTCAGATGACCAGTAGTCTGTGTAAAAATTACCCCGAAATTATGTCAAACTGACGCAGGAAATATGATTCGAAATTCAACTCATTATAGCCCCTTAAAGGTATAGATTTGGTAGGATCAAACGCTGTTTAATTTGAGTCTAAAAACGTTAACTGAGGATGAAGTTCATATCTTGCAACCATTTGTGAAATAGTTTCCTCAGGAAAAATTTACCTGAAAACTACAAATATTAACGTAACAGCTGATTTCGGTTGTTTCATTATTCTCCCGCAACTTCGATTGCCAATTATTGAGTTCAAAATTTGCACAGATTTGTTATGCTATGCATAATTGGGATACAGCACTTAGTTATAATTACCAAAGGTGTCCAGTTCCCTCCTTTGAGACTTTAAAATAAAAGTACACAGTTTGAACTTTTAGTTGTGGTTATTCACACCAGGTTGATGTCTTGTCAATGTTACATTTTGTTGTTGTCCTGTCATTTCCAGAGTTTTATTAAGCAGTCACCAGTTGATGCCCTCCTCATTTATTTCTTCGTCTGCTTTACTGGATCCATTATGGTTTGCTTACTCCCCATGGAAACCATAGGGATGGATTTAAAGGTAAGTAGCATCCGTTGCAGACAGACGAGCCAGAGGCGCGCCGAACCAAATAGATTAGGAGTGACTCGATAGGTCGACACATATCAATTTTGGTTTCAGACAGGCAAACTTAACATAACATTTACATTGGGTCGGCTCATGACAGGATTGACGTCGGAAACCATTGCACTCTACAGTTTTGCACTTAATCTTGTCAATCATTGTGATTTGTTAAGTATGACAAAATGTTATTAACACTTTTGCAATTGACGTGCTGAATTGACTCAATAAGTCGCTTTGATCGTCTCGACATTCTGAGACGGTGGCCTTGTGTGTAATGATTTCTTCCTCTGACATTTAACCTTTGACATTTAACCTTTGACCTTATTTACAGGATTCTTGATGACGATTCGGCAAGGGGTGATCACGGCGCTTGGGTTTCTTACGCATTAAAATTAAAAAATAAATTAAAAATTAAATTGAAATCTGGATATTGAGCTTAGTAGAACAAAACAAACTAGAAAACAGAAATAGAAAACTAAAGGATGAATCAACAAAATTTTCTTAATTAGTTGAGCCAAAAGGGTTAAGAACAAATGTATAAGATGCAAGCTCATAATGTGTTTAATTGGGGTATCTATTTGTTTCCATTCATAATATACCTTTTTCATAATGAGCAATGGAGAGCTGTTGATAGTATACAAATATTGACTGCTTCGAGTGCTATGGTTAAAACTATGACTCCCGAGGTTATCCCCGGAGCGTTCTATTTTCCCGAGGCGAAGCCGAGGGGAAATAGAACGCTCCGGGGATCACCAAGGGAGTCATAGTTTTTAACCATTGCACGAGTAAAAGCAGTCAATATTTGTTTTATAACACCCCAAACATTTCTAAATACTGTACTAGTATTATTAAGTTACAGACCTGAATGCTACAATCCACGGACGACGCGAATACAGATTGCAAACACTTTTACTTACTGTGTTGCATGTAGTGTCGTGCAATCCGAAATGGTTACAGACTATTAATTTATCATCCTCGTACACGCAACGGACGTCTGGGTACTGCAAGCCGTGCGCTAGTCTGTCGGACTAGCGCACGGCGCCGTGTGCTAGTCTTCGGACTAGCGCATGGCAAACCGACGCACTATCACACGGCCGTCGTCTAGCGAAACTAAGACATGTCATGTGACGCGCTCTAAACCAATGAGCAGGCAGAATACTTGCAAGGGGTGTTATAATATAAAACATTGTGATAAACGGCTCTTTCTCTCTCTCTCTCTCTCTCTCTCTCTCTCTCTCTCTCTCTCTCTCTCTCTCTCTCTCTCTCTCTCTCTCTCTCTCTCTCTCTCTCTCCTCTCTCTCTCATCTCTCTCTCTCTCTCTCTCTCTCTCTCTCCTCTCTCTCTCTCTCTCTCTCTCTCTCTCTCTCTCTCTCTCTCTCTCTCTCTCTCTCTCTCTCTCTCTCTCTCTCTCTCTCTCTCTCTCTCTCTCTCTCTCTCTCTCTCTCTCTCTCTCTCTCTCTCTCTCTCTCTCTCTCTCTTTCTCTCTCTCTCTCTCTCTCTCTCTCTCTCTCTCTGAAGTAACGTAGTTTTTAAGTGTTAATTTGTCACTCACATGAAAAGACTTTCGGCCTGAAGCCTTTTCATGCATCTGAAAGCACACGAAATAATCTATACACCAAGTGAGAACACTGGTCTTTGACAATTACCAGAACAATGTATAAAGCTATAAATTTGAAGTCATTATAATCATGCTCTTCATAGGCTATACAAAACACTTTGAGTATAGGAAAAGAGACCGGCGTCGGAAAAGTTGCTAAAAACAACTTAAATGTCTTAAGTGAGAAAGGTATATGTATAAATGAAATGAATCTAAAACTATATCAATTATTTGTTGTATGAATTGTATTGTGTGATTACTATAAGTAGCTTTTACTCTGGAGAAGGGCTTCAATTTACAGATTATAAAAATTAAAAAAAAATATGCATATTCTTAAAACACTCCTGGGAGAATCGGGTGTTCTTTTCCCAAACGGCACATTTATAAAAAAACTTCCGAATCACAATTGACCGGGATTCCTAGTCCCGCAATCAGACAACCTGACCTATACTGTGGTCAGGATGACCCGGAATGTGATGGCTTCAAATTTGATTTAAATCGGATTCGACGTCATTAGTCCCATCTTGTTCCATTTCTTATTATAATTTGACACAAAAAACACACAATTACTCTCTAAATGCAAAAGACTGAAAAAGCACTCATTATTGAAGAGCCATATGAGGGACAACTTTTTTTTCGAGTGGTCTTCCACTTTTTATGATTGAAGTTCAACCTTTTGAGTGATTTTTCACTCTGTCCTGGAGTGAAACACCTCTAAAAGAGTGAAATAACCACCACTCTTTTTAAAGACCCATATGAGGGACAACTCGAAACGTAAAAGAGTGGTGTTTTTCACTCTTTTATCACTCAGAGAGTAGACCATTGAAACTTATCTGAATTTCAACTAATGTACGATTTATTAGCAGTATAGGCCTAACCGCCCCCGTGGTGGTTTTCCCACAAGTGAATGCGGGTTAGTAAGAAATTGAAATGCAACTTACAATATGTACCGGGTAAAACAATTCAACTTATAAAATCTTGGAGGATTAGTAAGAAACTGTAGGTCTAGTTTTGAAAAAGGCCTGTAATCAAATTTACTTTAAGAGTTTAAATAATCTTCTAGAGAAGGTTAATTTTAAGAAGCACTATTCAGGTTTTGAAATATGATTTCAGTTTTATACTTGTATTAGCAAAATTAGTAGATATCTTTATTATAAATTAAACTAATAGTGAATAAAATTTACTAGACATAAACTGTATTACTGGTTGCATTTTGAGTTCCAAATTCGTAAAGTAAAAGCAAACCCACAGTATCACAGGCCCTACATGAAGGGTGCTGGACTCTAAAGAAAGTAAAGAATTGAATTAAGACAATAAATTAATTAAAACAGGAAATCCCGTTCCACACGACACGCACGTTCAAAACTCTTTCCAAAGTGAATACAAAGCAACGCCCTCTGGAGTAATTTTAACGCCAACGGAAATATCCAACTTTCGACGGAAGCGGAAAATTACAAAAAAAACATGCCGCCATGTGACGCTCATAGAACAAAGCAAAGACTGCCTGCACGTTGTTTAACAGCACACGTCTCCGGTGAGAGCATAAAATGGAACGTCTCACGGCCCCTGGAATTTGAGTCAGGTTTTTCTAGCCCAACTTTTTGGATGCCCGCCTTTAGTGAAACCCCTCGTCATGTGATGACTCACAGTGTGTACCAGGCAAGGCCTGTCAGTTTATGATTCAACCTTTGGATTGCTGTGTGCTAACCACCCTTGTCAGTGAAGACGCAAAAAAACACCAGACAGTGTTCTTGCAAGACTTTGCGAAGCAGCGTACACACCCAGAAATCATGTCACTTTCGGTGTGGGCTGTACCTCCCCAATTTGAGTCCAGACTCGAGCTCCTGCCATCGACTTCGCCAAACTCTTCCTAATCTTCGGACTAAGGACGAGTTGCTCAACTCGTTAGGTTGCTCAACCACAGTAGTTAGGGCGCGTTGCCGAGTTACTCGTCCTAACTCGAGATAGGATTAATCCTAGCGTTTCGTGAAATCAGGTGCACTGGGATTCTCTTAAAGCCCAATAACCAACACCTTTTGACCTAAAATTTGGGACGAGAAAGCAATGGCATCGTGTTCGTGGTCACCATTATGGACACCTTTATCTGACAACAACTTGTCAGGGTGGGTCGAGACGTTTGAGCAAGCAGAAGATGTCAGGAAAGCTTTTGAGGTCCAGAAAGCTCTCAAGTTTGTGTCAAGGCGGAGTCCGAGTAATTTCGGCCAGTGGCAAAGTCAGGAAAACAGTATAGGTAAGACCTCAGTATTGTATTTTGGCGTATAAAAATTAAGGCAAAGTGTCGAATACTTTTAAAAGCTTAAAGCCATTGGACACTTTCGGTACAGAAAAACAACCAGAACAAAAATTAAAAGTTCACAGATTAAATAAGTTACAGGGTTTACAGAAGGTAATGGTGAAAGACTTCTCTTGAAATATTATTCCATAAAATGCTTTACTTTTTGAGAAAACATTAAAACAATATCAATACTCGATATCGAGAATTACGGATTTATTTTAAACACATGTCATGACACGGCGAAACGTGCGGAAACAAGGGTGGGTTTTCCCGTTATTTTCTCCCGACTCCGATGACCGATTGAGCCTAAATGTTCACAGGTTTGCTATTTTATATAGAAGTTGTAATACACGAAGTGTGGGCCTTGGACATAACTGTTTACCGAAAGTGTACAGTGGCTTTAAATTTTAAATAATTGCAAATATTTGGTATCTCGAGCGGTGTTCCACAGAATGGTGATTGCAATAGATGTCAATTTGAACTATTTCATACAGAAAGCCAAATTATTATTTTATAGCCTCGTCTGGAGCTTAAACTTTCAAAGGTTGGTTATTTGTTGCATATGTTGGATGCATCAAGTGAAGACACTGGTCTTTGACACCTCCAACAATATAAGTTGACAATATTTATAAGTAACCCTGGGGTATAGTGGCATTCAACATTGGCTTGTGTACATCTCAAACAGCACTACAACGAAAGTGAAAACAATAGCGAAACTGTTCACAAGCTGCTATGACAGAGATTTGTTTGTCATCATAAAACAATCCAGCTGTGGATGAAGATTATAATATTTACTTCCTCCTTATTATAAACGATTTTTCAGTGCATGATGGTTTAACTTCAAAGGGTTGCTAAGAAGAATTGCTAAGCAAAGCTATAATTATTCCGAACCGGTCACAATAATATCTGGGAGGGATTGTTTACTTCCTGTTTCTTGGAAAGCAAAAATTTCCCCGTGCTAAACTTAACGCTGTATGTTTACTCTATAGCTCCTGTATGGACACTGCCTCAGACTTCCCCACGTGTTTGTTTCCCCTAAACATTTATGTTAGGTGCCAATATAGGGCGTTCGGGGTTGGCTTACGGTTTAATTCTCTGTGGTTCTGGCTCGAATCCACCCCAGACCGAAGCCTTGCATGTGGATTGGTTTTTCCAGTCCCCGTGTATGTTTTTCCCCTCATTATATCTACGAAACTAGGATTTGTGTAAAGAGAGTCTTTAATCTTAAAGGTTTGAAGCACCACTGTCATCACCTAAAAGCGTTCTCATCACATTTAAAAAGAAATGGTTTGTACATTTTTTTCCACCAAAATATTCAGTGGATGATGCATTCAATCAAAATAGCATTGAATTCGATTTTTTGATTTGTGCAAAGTTTCACGGTATTACAACTATAAAGGATTGAAACAAACATTTACTAAACGTTTTACCAAAACGTAACCCTTTAAATTAAGGACATTCTTCTGTGTTACAGTGTCGCAGCTTAAAGGTACATTCCGAGTGCGATACAGTGACATTGGCGACGCGGTGGTGCCGTACGATGGCGTACCATTCATCATACTAGCCCGTCACGAACGCTGGTGTATGTTTGGAAAAGATCAACACATTGCACAGAAGGAGAAAAAACTACAAGCTCAAGAAAATGAAAAACAGGCAAGATTGATTTGTTTTAATCCCCTGTTTTTTTTATCCTTTTTTAAGCACCTTTTTTCAAAGTCCATGTTTTTTGTAATTTCCATTCAAGTTTATTCAAGTTTATTAGTCAATATCTTTGTTCGGGGTGCCAGTCAGCAGCCATAATTATATAACTAAAGCGAAAAATTTGTAACCTATTTTTCAAATTTCGGCCAAAACAAAAATGTTGCCCAAAAAAATCAAAATGTATGAAGCATCATCGTGTTACCTCATTTTTTGAAAAGCTAAATCGACATCAGATAGTTGATCAATCAATCAAGTAATATAGGTTTTCTCGGTAAAATTCAGAAAGTGAGCAGCCAATTTCTTTTTCATGCGTTCGAATTAAAGCTGTTTTGCCTCTCCAGTTGTTACTGCGTTTCAAATTCAGAATTCGGCCATTCAATTTCGTTCTGAGTCGAGTCAAATTTCTTTAGCACTCTGTTCAGTTCAGCGTATCGTCATTCTTTTTCGTGACACACACGCCTCAAGAAGCGTCTGTGAATTTGAATGCTGCTTTGATGAATTGTTAAATTGAATGATTATTTTGTTAAATCGAATGACACAACATTACATTTTGACTAATCATAAAACGAAATCGAATTACCCTTTTCAGTAGCATTCGATTCGCGCGAAATAGAATAGCTTGGTGGTTTAATTGGCTGCTCATTTGCCGAAATTGACCGAGAAAACCTATAAATCAAACAAGTTTACAATTCTATTAGGGTTCGATTGTTTCCCCTCTGTTTTGCAGGATGACGAACCACCAGCCAAGAAGTCCAGAAAGATCTTACAAACAACCAAGAAAATTGGATGTCCAGCAAGAATCATCATGAAATCTGTGGTCAGGTTCCCTGACTTCAAGGTACTCGCCTTTTATTATAAATGGTTGCCCTTCACCCTTCAGTTTTTCCTTTGACGCGTTTGATAAGTTTGGTAATTACTCCAAACAAAATTAGCAAAACAAACGTACTTGGTTACGAGCAACGGAGAGCTGTTGATAGTTTATAAGACATTGTTAGAAACGACTCCCTCTAAATTAACAAAAACAATTGAGAAAGAGGTAAATTCTCACTAAATTTAATCTTTTCACGGGCATCTAAAAGCACTTTTTGTAAGGGTGTCTACATTTTCTCTCATTATGTTCTTGTAACTTCGAATGCTAATATTGAGTCCAAATTTTTAACAGGTTTGTTGCTTCTTTCATAACTTTCATAACCAAGTGAAATGTATGGTCTTTCACAGTTACCAAACGTGTCCATTGTCTTCAAAGTATTAAATATTTCACCCACACTGTAAAAACCTTAGTGTTTTTAATTGGTGTTATTAAAGAGATACCGAACACAAAAATCAGCAAAAACGGTCCCGTAATAAACTTCATTATGACTAATTTCAGACTCATTTAACAATGATGTTTGTATCCTTACCAATCCTGTCTGATACCTGTAAACTTAACACAAACTATCACAATAAATTGTTCCAGATTTCGACCAGTACTGAACGGGTGAAGCGAGCCGGGAGTGAACATCTTCGCAACCTCTTGAAGAGTGAACCTCCACCTTCCTTGAAAGAAGAACACATAATCTACATCGCGTTACCGAGCGATGAGGCGCACCAAAACACACATGATCTTGGACAGGTACAGGGTTAAAAGGCACTGGACACTATTGGTATAAACTAAACATAATTGTCAGCATAAAAACTTACTTGTCTTGTCCTTGCTCTGGAAACGAGAAATGCAGAGCTGTTGATAGTATTAAAACCTTGTGAAAACGGTAAACTTCCACTCAAATATTAAAAGACGTCCGGTGTCAGATTCAATTGTGTCCGCCATGCAATACTGTCCGCTCCGGACACTTTTGCATATGCAATCGTGTCCGGGGCTATGCAAAAATCCGTCCGGCGGACAACATGACTGTACATGCTTGCGCGCGCGTATTATTAGCGAGGGTGCATGCACTGAACCAACGTAACTAAACTGCTCACAAAAAGTAAGGAAACTTTTTTCAATCCAGTATATTTGTTATTATTTAATACTCTCTTTGTATATGGTATGTATCATTGCAAAGCTGAACTGTTCCTCTTCAAAATGATACCACAATTGCAATGATTACATATTGCTTGACGACCACCTTAATGAGAATGAGACAAAGTCACAAATCAAATGTGCCAAAATTTGCATTTTTGTGTTACTGTGTGAACAATCAAATTGACACTGTAATTCAAGCAAGTAAGACAACTTACTGATCTTAATCCACTTTATTGAGACAAGAAGTTTGGTATAGAGCAAGATAACTTACTGATCTTTATACACTTTATTGATACAAGAAGTTCAGTAACGAGTGGATGATCCGAAGACGTTGATGACAGCCTGACACCTTCTTCTCACGCTGCACACAAGTCTTGTGATGCACTGCTGATGAGGGATGGCGTTCCATTCTTCATTAAGGAACCTGGTTTGGTCAGCCACAGTTGATGTGTTGGTGGTTCTGGCGCGGACAGCGAGGCCAAGCTGGTCCCACAGATGTTCCATGAGATTCAGGTCTGGACTGTTAGCGGGCCAATACAATCCATCCGGTGCACCCCAACATTGTTCAGGTGGTCAGTCACCAGTCGGACTCGATGGGGGCGAGCGTTGTCATCTTGAAAGATGGCATTTGGTCCAAGAGTCTGCAAGTATGGGACTGCAATCGGCTTTAGAATATCGTCTTGCAAATACCCATCAAACAAGGTGTTTTGTCATGAGATGAGGGTTAAGTGTGTCTGATGAGCTCACTGGTGCAAATCTTTGTGTAAACCATTAATGGTTCTGAAAAGCTTGATCGGTTTGATTATTGAGCATTACCCATTTAGCACAGACAGCGGTAATTTTGGCACATTTGATTTGTGACTTTGCCTCATTGTTATTCGTGTAGCCAAGTTCGGCAACATGTAATCATTGCAAATGTGGTATCATTTTAAAGAGGAACAGCTTTGCATTGATATATACCATATACAAAGAGAGTATTAAATAATAACAAATACACTATATTGAAAAAAGTTTCCTTACTTTTTGTGGTATGAATATTCACGTATTTTATGATTGCAGCGAACACCCAACGGCCGAACATTTCCCATGTCATTCATGACATGCACTTTAAAGCTTATAAAAAAATGGCGAACGTGTTCCGTCGACCAAGGGCGTTTAATTTACTGTAACGACGGTTTTGCGCGGGGCGGACACGACTGCATATGCAAATGTGTCCGGGCGGACACAATTGCATTATGACCGTCCAGCGGACATTATTGCATATGCAATAATGTCCTCCGGATAGTATTGCATAGAGGACATAATTGCATGCGACACCGGCCTGAAGCCTTTTAGTGGCCATCTGATCCTGAAAGCGCACAATATTGTGCAACAAGGGTGTTCTTCTTTCATTATTCTTTTGCAACTCCGATGATCAATTGAGTCCAAATTTTCACTATGCATATGTTGGGAAACACCAAGTGAGAATACTGGTCTTTGACAATAATTTACCAAACGTGTTCAGTGTGTTTTAAAGACTTTGGGCCTGCCTGAAGCATTTTTAGGAAAAGCACACAAATTTGTGCAGTAAGGGCGTTTTTCTCTCTCATTATTCTCTTGCAACAGTTACTCCGATAATCAATTGAATGCAAATTTTCACAGATTTGTCATTTTATACTTTAAGATACACTAAGTGGAAAATACTGGTCTTTCCCATTTTTATTAAATTGTTAAATGAACAAGCACAGTTGAGCAATACATCATTAGCAGATTTCACGATGATTTCATGACCGCTTGTCCACAGTTGACCGGACTTATGAACCCGTTGAAGAAAGAAATTCGAGAAAAAATTGTGGAGTTGGTTGGAAAAGGAGTCTGCAGCGTACGTGAAATGCGGACCGAGATACAGCACTATGTGGAGTCTAGGGTGTTCGATGGCAACCAGCAACCGTCACCCACTGACGCTGCGTACTTCCCAAGGAATGAAACCATCAGGAAACACATGAGCATGGCTAGGCTAAAGTTAAGGTAAATAAGGATGCCTGGTTTTTTATTGGTTGTAGGCCTGGAATTATGGGGAGGTAACAGAGGCTGCTGCCCTGATCTTCTATAAAGGGTGGTATTTGTTGTCGTGGTATTGCCCAAGGGCGGCCTCCGTTGCCCTGATCTTGTCCTCGGTTACAAACGCTTTTAAAAGACCAACTCGACCGATCCAAGGCAACGTGTTCCTTTAACGTAAACTGGAGACAAATTAGAATAATACTGTTTAAGACCCTTGATGTAGCAGGACAAAATAAGAAGTCATGCCCATGTGTGTTCAAGGTGGGCAACATGTTTTTTGCACAGGTCAAATAGTTAGAAAAATACACCAACCCTGGCATGGTATATTTGTCGCTTAGTCGTAAGTTGAGCCTCACTGTTAGGGACCATTTTGAGTTTTTCCCAACCTCCCATTCTTACTCACAAGATTAGTATAAGTTATTTTAATCTCCTGCTATTCTAAATATCAACCATAAGCAAAATCCCTTGGCAACGCCGCTGTGACAACATCTTCTTCATCTTTTCAGGAACTTAAAACTCTACAAAGAGAAGCTCTCAAGCGGAGGAAAAGGAATGACCCCAATCAGTGCAATGACCCTGATCTGCCGCGAGAAACTAACCGCCGTAGAGAAAGCCACCTCTCTCTGCCAGAACGTAGACGTCCTCCAGCAGACAGCCATGCTTCTCGACGATGCAGTCACCTACATCTTCTCTCATCTTCGGAACCCCAAGAAGGCATCCTCCTCTCTCCCGATGCCCCTCAGCGATAAAGACATACAGGCTGTCTTGCAGGAGGCTGTGACTACCGTAGAAGCGGATGCAGGAAGTGAACCTCCTGAATCTGAAGGGGAGCTACTCGACGTCTTTGAGAGTTTTGACGTGAATCTTGAGGAAGAGCTGGAGCAACTGATGTTCCCGATTACCTCAGAGGACTTGGCTGGTGACGAGTCGCTCTTGGATTGTCTTGCTGATGTGATAGCAACGGGCGCCCGGTAACTGGTGATACCCAAACTATATACCTAACATTGTACCCTTAGTCGTCCTAATAGTTTACATTTTTAGCAGTATACAGACTAATGGTTATTTCCTGACCAATCCAGTATATAATACCTGTGAATTGAAGAACACAAACTACCCCGATTACGTCGGAGGATTTGCCCGGTAACTGATGATACCTAAACTATATATCACACTGTACCCCATAAGTGGTCCTAAAAATTTACACTTTCAGTATTTTTCAGACTAAATTTTTTTATTTCCTGACCAATCCAGTATATAATACATGTGAATTGAAGAACACAAACTACCCCGATTTCGTCAGAGGACTTGGTCGATGTGATAGCAACAGGTACACGGTGATGACTGATGACACCTACTGTCCTAATCGGGATAAACATTGTACCCTAAGCGTCCTTTGGAATTCCATGGTATAAAATAATAATTCAGAATGCCAAAAAAAAGAAAACCTGCCTCGTGAAACCACTCCAATTAACAATGGACAACTAAACTTGGTGTGGGGGGAAGGGTAGTTCTTGGCAGTTAAGCATTTGGGAATTTGTCGCCGTTTATGGGAATCTCTATTGGGAGTTAACCACTGTGTACCCTCCCATCGATCTAGATAGATAGATAGATAGATAAAAGGTTTATTGACAATAGCCATCACAGCATACAAAAACTGAATTGCAACAATGATAAAATACTTTTAAAAGGTTAAAAGGACATCATTAAGAGAACAACAACATTATATAATTTAACATCTATTAAACAAATTTATCTACAAATTTCTTTTTATAAAATACGCAAGCAAAAAGGGAATACAAAACAAAAAGCAACACACACCTTTTTGGCGAGACAAAAACCAGAAAAAAACACACACGCACACAAAAAAGCATAGAGAACAACACTATTATTTACAAAAATAATATATAAAATTCTCAAACAAAAAGGGGGAATAAAACACAAAAATCAACCACACACATTTGGCAAGACACACACCACCCCCAGCACACCCGGGAAAGAACAAAAACACTCCCACATGCTAGTTTTGTTTTACAAAACTAGCATAATACAATTGTTCTTTTACCCCTCAAGTAATATTTGTATGAGTTGTTGACGACTGCATCTTATTATGTTTTTCTGTGTGCAAGTGTGCAAGGCATTTTGGGGGAAAAATAGCACCTTATGGCCTACTTGGTACATAATTAGTATAATTCTGTATTATAAAGTGAAAGTATTTTAAATATGCCTACGGACTTTTTTCCCCCTTCAATTAAACTACAAAGCAATGTATCAAAATAATCAGAAGGGTTCCACGTGTATCAGTATGCAGCTGCATGACATTGAGAAAGATTTGCATGAATATTGCATCTAAGAAGACCCGATCATAACAAACACTATTTCTCTGCGAACCCCGGCCTCCCTCTGCCGGTGTCAGATGCAATTGTGTCCGCCATACAATAATGCCCGCTCCGGATACTTTTGCATATGTTATGCAATCGTGTCCGGGGCTATGCAAAAACCGTCCGGCGGACACGTACATGACTGTACATGGGGATGTAAGCGAGCGTGCATGCACTGAACCTACGCAAAATGAATTTTCACGTTTTTATGATTGCAGTGAATACCCAACGGCCGAACAGTTCTCATGTCATTCATGACATGCACTTATAGCGAACGTGTTCCGTCGACCGCCGTCAAGGGCGTTTAATTTACTGCAAGGACGGTTTTGCACGGGGGCGGACACAACTGCATATGCAAATGTGTATGGGCGGACACAATTGCAATAATGTCCTCCAGATAGTATTGCCTGAGCCTCACTGAGCCGGAGCCTGAAAATCCCAAGCCTGAAGCCTCAAGCCTGAGCCTTCGATTCGAAAACGCTCATAGAGGACATTATTGCATGCCGCATTGCACACGTACACCGGCACACGATTTGGGCAGAGCTCTGGCTGGTTGTAACTAGCGCCCTCTACAGTTTCTTTTTGGTTAAAACAAAATGGAAACCCCCATAAATAAAAAAGCGAGCGTGATTTGAAAGAATCATTGGACTTGATCTATTTAGCGAACGATAATGACTCTTTCAACACAACAAAGTGATGAAGATTCGCAATTTATTCTGGTGGCCAAGGTGGACAATGCCAGGAATGTATCCAACGTTCTCAAAGCCGTACACTTCAAGGATAAAGAGGTAGGACCGGTTTCCAACGATTTGTGGGCTGCCCGATTTCATGATGGGTTTGTGACACTCAGTCACACCATCATGTCCCCATGGAGGAAGAAATAGCACAATCACATACATACAACGGCGGAGGGTTATGTAATCGCAACTACACTAGGGTCAAACATGCCTCGCCTAACCCGAGTCGGGGGGGGGAGGGGGAAGAGGGATGATTAAAAACTATATAAAAAAAAATAAGACTTATTTTTGTTTGTAAAAAGGCATCTTCTCCTTGGAAATTGTAAATTTATATGGGAACACGGTCCAAGGCAAAGACCTGCGGCAATGAATGGGGCAATTGAATTAATCAGGGCAATGAATGGGGCAATTGTCGAAGTACTAGTTTAAAAAAAATCCATTGGAAGTGCCCTTTGCAAAATAAAAGTGGCCTTGCCCTATGAATTCCAGGCCTGACCCAGCCTGCTTCCAAACATTCACACACTGATAATACAGTAAATAATCACCATCATTACTTTTGACATTTTCAAACAGCTAGCAACAGTCTTTGCCAGCGAGAATGGTCTGAAAGTCACTGTTGAAGATTCCAAGAGCGTCCAGGCAAACGCCTTCATCCAAGCTGGCATCTTCCAGGACTATGTCATCAAGGAGCAGTCAGCAACGTTTATGGTCAACCTCACCATCTTGCTGGTAAGAAAATAAAACCAATAAGTCTCTCAAAGGTTTTATGCACATACCAGTTGTAACCCTGGCCCTGGAGGACCTGCAGCCAATTTCACGGAACGCTAGGATTAATCCTATCTCGAGTTAGGACGAGTAACGCGCCCCGTAGGATGGTTCAATGCGTCCTAATGTCTATGTTTGCGAAACTTAACTCGTCCTAAAGTCCTAAGATTAATCATAAGATAGGAAGTTTGGTGAAATCAGCGGCTGGGATTTTGGAATCTTGAAGAAGCCGGGACATAGACGGGGATGTGCTAAAAAATGTGCCCAGTAGCTGGGATGAAAGCAGTAGACTTGCTGAAGTTGTACAATTTTGTTGCCCAGGACCCCAGGTGGCATTTAGAAATATAATTTTTCCTTCATTCTGAGCATGTGCTCATTTTCAAGAACAATGGATTTACCTGGTAAGTCTGCTGCCACCTAGTGACCCACAAAGTGTCCTGTTTTTACATTTAGTTTGAAAACTTACATTGCACTTTTCTTCAAATGTGGTTTGTCTTGGCCGAACAGTTAAGAGCACCAGATTCATGCTCTGGTGTTCCTGAGTGTGGATTCGAGTCCCGGTCATGACACTTGTTTTCTCGAGCAAGATATTTTACCATTATTGCTTTGTCCTTAAGATGGGACCTTATTAAGCCGAAGACTGTGTACTAGGATTCACGTAAAAGTACCAAGAACACTTATCATGGAAGAGTTGGGGTTAACCCCGGTTTAAAGGTTTCCTCAGGCATGCGAGCCTCAGTGATTAAGTTCACTTGTGAGGCACCCTTGGTTTCATTCCTCAAAAATCTGTGGAATAGTCTTTCATACTTTTATACATTTGTGTCATACTCAACAGGAATGCCTGACAATATTTGGGAGTGGGACGGCAGTCTTTCATACTTTTATACATTTGTGTCATACTCAACAGGAATGCCTGACAATATTTGGGAGTGGGACGGCAGTCTTTCATACTTTTATACATTTGTGTCATACTCAACAGGAATGCCTGACAATATTTGGGAGTGGGACGGCAGGCGTGACCCCTGCCCTGAAGATGTGCTATGGTGGCTATGGTACTCCGCTACTTCTACTGTAAGTCAGTATTTGATTTAATTTGTATAAATTGTAAAAACATATGATACCTTGTCCTTGGACTTTTTGTTAGAAACCAAGTTGCTTCAAATAAATAATAGATGAGGTCCAATAATAAATAATAATAAAAAATTAAATATCTGAAGTCTGGAGTTGAATAGTCCAGCGCACATTTTCATAAAGCTGTTTAGCAGAAAATACTGCTTAACAAATTTATTTGCTAATCAGTGGGGCACCAGTCACAACTATGTAAACTTAAATGGAATGTTGGCTGGTTAACCTGTTTTTGCTAAGCCATATTGTTCTGTACTTGGCAATTTTTTGGTGCTCTCTGAAATTGGCCCAGATGTCACCGTGTGATTATTTTCTGCGAAAATGCATTCCACTGCATACAGTCTCTTATAATATTTGTTTGCAGATTGGAGGAAAATGGTGTGGTAACTGACTGCAGTATTAAGACCATGGAACCAGAGGAAACACTAGACTTCAATTTCTGCAGCTCCAACGTGGTTAATAAAATCATCATGAAGGTGGGCATTGTTCTTCCTTAAAGCCATTATACACTTTCGGTAAACAGCATTGTCAAAAGGCCAACACTTCGTGTATCACAGCTTATATGTAAAAAATAACAAACCTGTGAAAATTTAGGCTCAATCGGTCATCGGAGTCGGGAGAAAATAACGGGAAAACCCACCCTTGTTTTCGCACGTTTCGCCGTGCCATGACATGTGTTTACTATAAATCCATAATTCTCGATGATCATTGTTTTAATGTTTTCTCAAAAAGTAAAGCATTTCATGGAATAATATTTCAAGACAAGTCTTTTACCATTACCTTCTGTAAACCCTGTAAGTTATTTGTAAATCTGTGAACTTTTATTTTTTTTCTGTTCCGAAAGTGTATTATGGCTTTAAAATGGAACAGTCTTTCAGAGGTTGTTAAACAGGCTGGAACATCATTCAAAACCTGAGTGAAAACATAAGTGTTTACTTTGTAAGACTGTTGATTTTCCCTTCACAGCTAAGGGCCCTCATGGTGTGCGCTATGAGAATGATTTCATCTAATAGTAGTAATACTTGGTTGTTATTTTATTTTTTTCTAGTCGGATTGTCTGAAGGATGCATTCCAGGAGTTGGACATGACCAGCGAAGTCTTGGAGATCTTGATGTCTCCAGATAAACCTTATTTTAGACTGTCAACATTCGGGCATGCTGGTAGCGCTTATGTAAGCTCAACTTCATCTTTAATTGAGTTTGTACCTTATTTTTACAATGATGTGTTTGCTATCAGCATTTCTTGTTAAAGATGCTATGTCAGATTTTTTGCCGATTTGACCCAAAAATTTTGATTTAAAATTAAATAGGTGTTTTGATGGGGGTCGAGAAAGTTACAAGCTTTCATTTGAGCCATTGCTCAAAAAGTCCGCCAATTATTAGTAGCAGTGAAATAAAGTGCTCAAAATTATTTTTTGTCGGGATCCCGACAATATATCACGTGACCAATTCTTATGTGCTTTATAAGAAACGTTTAACATTTTTGTCATGGTTCCTGACCATCAAAAGTAAAAGTTGAACCATTTTTTCGTTAGAGCGAATGATACTCTTTGAAATACCATTCACTCAAAAAAAAAATATTTTTTAATGTTTGGGGCCAAAAATCTGACATCATCTTTAACATTTTTTAATGCTTGGAAAAACGCTGCTTTCATTCAACATCAATATGACAAGATGACGTCAATGTCTCAAGAACACTTTAAATTAATGCGACACTCATTGGGTCAGGACATGTATTTTCCTAATCCTCACCCTGACCCTAGCATATGTACATGAGGGGTTTTCAGAATATAGAGCTGTCCAAAACACATCCCAGTGAATTTCCTGTTGTTTGTGAATTCTAATTCTGAGCATTCTGAGCATGTTTTTCAGTAGTGTTTCAGTACAAATGATTTTTTTTTCGGACAAGATGTTAGCCTTTCAAGTAGTCCTTTTATTGTCCAATCCAAGGATGCATTGTTTAAGACTTTATCTTGGCTTTATTTTCATTTTTCTTCTCACAGTCCGACTTCCCAAAAGATTCAGACCTTGTGGAGTCCTTCCAATGTTCCAAGACACAAACAAACAGGTGACAAGAATTTGCAGTCGGTTATAACGCATTTTTAAACATCTTTCCCGGTTTGTCGGAAAAATTGGGACAGTAGTGAATTCTGCTCTACAGCCAGGCTCCTAGTGGATGATACCCATGCAGGCCTGGAATTTTATCTTTGAAAGGGCAAGGCCATTTTCATTTTAAAAGGGCACTTCTATTGAAAATCTTAAAATCGATGGGAAACCTTTGAAGGGGCACCAAGGCAAATACATGGGGCACAAAGGCCTTGGCTTCTGTAGCCTGCCTGTATTTCAAGCCCTGCCCCTGCCATCATTCTTACGGACTGTAAAGAGGGTAAGGTAGCCCTGTTTCAGACCAAGGAGTAAGTGGCATCTTGCCCCTGGTTGCAGTTGATTTGGTTTGATAGCCCCCACTTTTTACTCTAAGACAAACAATTCATCAACATCATGTTTTTTTTCCATCTCCAAGACCAGGGCCCAACTACATAGACCTGAATATTATTATTATTTTTTTTTTTTTTACCCATACACCGATGTGTGTTAGCACTGTATACTCAGTTCTTTCCCGAGTCCTGTGAAAAAATATCATAGGCATGGTACTCGGGTGGGATTGGAACCCACGACCCTTGCAATTCTAGAACAGTGTCTTACCAACTAGACTACCGAGGTTGCCCGGCAGCTAGAGGCAGTTCGAATCCTATGTTTTGGCAGCGGGTACCGCAACGATATAATAGATGTTAAATTTGCACCCGAGTAACATGCCTATGATATTACCAGTACATGTATATGCTTACCAGTATACAGTTACCAGCCAACCACTATCTTGTAGTGCCTGTAAATGGCATCCCGCTCATTTTTGCTAAGCAGACAATTGTTCAGCAATATTATCTGCTTAGCAGAGCTGCATAGCAAGTAATATGCTTACCAGTACATGTATACGCTTACCAGTATACAGTTATCAGCCAACCACTAGTCACTCAACTGTCTGTAAATGGCATCCCGCTCATTTTTGCTCCGCAGACAATTGTTCAGCAATAATTTTCAGCGTAAGAAGCAGAGCTATGAAATTTGGCTAGGCACTTGGTAAACATTATTCTGTAATATTTTTTCCTTCTTTTTTCCTGTAGAGCTATAAAATTTGGCTTGGCATTCATAAACATTGTTCTCTATAATATTTTGTTTTCTTATTTTCTTGTAGGTACAAAGTGGTCCTCCTTAAGCCTACAGTGAAGGCGTTGATGTCCTCCTCCAAGGTGTCAATACGAACGGATAACAGAGGCTTTCTCTCACTCCAGTACATGATCCGAAATGAAGACGGACAAATTTGCTTTGTGGAATATTATGTGAGTACATGTACAGCTCCCATGGTTTGTGACAATTCAAAGTTTCGAACAGTCTTTCTCCTTTCTCCTGAAGACAATCGGAGCATACTGATCGAAACATCAAGTTGGTTCAACACTGGGTCTTTTCTGCACATGCTTCTCTTAACTTTAATGGATTATAATGGTAACTGGTAACTTTGGCACTCTAGCACCTAACAAACTCAACAAAGCACAAATACAAATTCAGCACTGCAAAGGCATTCTTAACTGCCCCTCCAGGATGTGACATAATATTGGCAATGACCAGGGGGCATTGAGGCAATCGCCTTTGTTGCCTCCGTGAAGTATCAGGCATGGGAGTGGGTATTTCAGATGGTAAGGGGTGTTTTTTATCTCACATGAGACAGTTTACATTAAACAATACTTTAAGGCAACTAATTTCAGGCAACCTATTTCAATTTGCATTGTAAAGGATATTGACTAT
The DNA here is from genome assembly GCF_902459465.1 of Asterias rubens. NCBI lineage: Eukaryota > Metazoa > Echinodermata > Asteroidea > Forcipulatida > Asteriidae > Asterias > Asterias rubens. The sequence continues at coordinate 10,482,726 of NC_047066.1, read as the reverse complement.
TTCAAGGCGTGAAAGAACAGGTCTTGAGATCACTTGGTGCCAAGTTTGTTAGTCAAAAATAGGCTAGCATGATTTAAGTATGGTGTGCAAGACTTGTTTGGTGCCGAGTGGCTGCTGAGGTGCCCAAATTCCTAGTTTAAAATCAAAGTTGTATTTAGACATTGTGTTTTACACCTTGGGGACTACCCTGTCTAATCAGTTTGTATTATAAGATATGTTACCATCAGTACCACAAAATAAAATGTCCACCTCTAAATACATTTAAGTTTTATTGACCTTTTTATTTGCAAAAAAAATAGTTGATAGTCTGACATTTCGACCCTAGCAGAGTCTTTCTCTAAGACTAAAAGCTTTTTGATAATGAGACAAAATAACTCAGAACTCCTAAGTTTGCTGAGCAGAAACAGATTACCAATGAATATCCCATGTATTGTATTGTTTTAGGGCTGGAGTTACACTGAGGCAACACCAGCCATTGCTTCTGTTGCCCTGGTCTTGACCTCTGTTACCCCGATCTTGGCCTTGGTGCCCTTCCAAAATGGCCTTCCCATCTCAAAGATCAAATTCCAGCCATGTTGTTTGTAAACAAATATCACTGGTTCACTGCAAAAGATGTTGTCAATTTTTCTTTATTCAACCCCATATCAACTAGTTAAGTAATACAAACCAAACATGAACTTTTTTTTTTAGATGTAATAATTGTCTTTGATCTTATTTCTTGTTTTCCTACAGTGTGCTCCAGATGAGGAAAGTGAAGAGGACAACGAGTGAGGAGCCATCTTAACTCCGAGGGTGCCATCTTGTGTTCTAGACACCAATCCATGTTTCCAGACTGTTACATCAACCATACCATGAAAGGAAACCAGCAAGATGAAGTGAGGCATACCTCTGAAGATGAAATCTGAAGGTGGTCAGCTCTTTGTTTCCTATTCTTTTCATCACACAATGACTGTGAGTTCTCTTGCTATTTATCACAAATGTGATCACTGTTGTCGTGATGACAGTTCAAATGAACAATCCACTTGTTTCAAATTGTCCAGGGGTCGATTTCACAAAGATAGTCCTAAAAGTCCTAGCTTAGTACCAGTCCTGTGACTCTTTAGGAACTATTACAGACTTGAGGCCCATCCTAAGTTAAGGTGAGAGTAACTCTTCTTTAAAGGCAGAGGATACTATTGGTAATTACTCAAAATAATTATCAGCATAAAACCTCACTTGGTAACGAGTAATGGGGAGAGGTAGATAGTATAAAACATTGTGAGAAACGGCTCCCTCTGAAGTAATGAAGTTTTCGAGAAAGAAGTAATTTTCCACGAATTTGCTTTGAGGTCTCAAAATCACTTCGTGTGACAAGGGTGTTTTTTTTCTTTCATGGTTATCTCGCAACTCCGACGACCAACAAAGCTCAAATTTTCACAGGTTTGTTATTTTATGCATATGTTGATATACACCTAGGTCTTTAGTGTCCACTGTCTTTAATCGAGATAAAACTAGTCTACACTCTTTGTGAAATCCCCCTAGTTACACCAGTCGCTTCACTTTACAAATGAAACAAATCACTTCAGCCTGTTCATATTGAAGTGTCCTTTTACTGAAGAAACAAATCGTTTCGGATGAGGGTGAATCTCCTTCGTAGCAGAGGGAATGATTTTCATCTCCGTCTTGGTTCTTTCACTTGAACGACGTAACGTTGGGCAACCTTTAAGGCCGGTGAGTAGCCATCGGCGTATGAGTTGTCCTCAAATAGTACACAGTAGTCGTCCATAGGCTGAAACAGAGTATGAGAAGAAATAGAACTCAACAATTACTCTGGATTACTGGCCTGAGGCCACTTCATTGGGCCAGAAACTCATCGATAGACGATGTGACCTCTGACGTCACTCGAAAACCGCAACATGATTCGCGCGCATACCGCCAGGCAAAACCTTTGTGTTTTGGCAGCCAGCTAGAAAGTACACGCAATCTTACCATGACTACAGATCTTTTAGTCCAGCGAAACAAGATGTGTACAGTGTTTTGTCAACAGAGGGCGGTTTGATTGTCGACATAGGTCACATCGTCTATAGGCATGTCTGGCGGTCTTGGGTTTTTTAATTTATAATGCATCTCAGTGTGTATAATCTTGATCTAAAAAGAAATTATGTTCAAAGGTTGACTGAAGTCTGATAAATATCTTTCAGTTGAAGTATCTCAATTGCTTGTTCAAACAAAAATAGTTTGCTGTATCCAACTGTGTAGTTTATTCTCCTTCTCATCACTCTTGTAAGAAAATTCTGGTCCAGTTCAAATTTTGAGCCACGAATTAAAAACTCAAGCTCTGAAGAAAACAATTCTCAAAACATTGTACAAACAAATATTCTGATTGGTATTTCAAAATTGTTTAGTAAGTTTATAGATTGTTATAAACTTAATGTTGCTGGTCTGTACAGTTTTAAAACCATGGCAGGAATGCAAAAAACAAGTTTGAATTTTTTTTTTTTTTTTTTTTTAGTGTAAATATTTATGTATTATACTTGACAAATAAAACATTTTAGTTTTTCGATCAAATATTTGTTTTCTTAATATTTTATGATGTAATGGACCCCCCTGCATGAAGTCAGAAGCTCAATGGTGCCCTTACTAAGGTCGAAGGAAGACCTATCGTTGGCAGAGAGTTTGCGTGGAGAGTACACATGTGTACACTTTTATTGTTTGACGTCAGCAGTGGCCAAGTCTGATACTTTACGACAGCAATGAAGGCGATTACCTCCATGCCATCTGGTCATTGCCTTGGTACCCTTGAAATACTCCAGAAGATAAGTGTACCCTTTTCCAAAGAAAAAATGCCTTGGTGTAAAACGAAGCATACAGGCCTTAATGGCAAAATGTCTAAAAGTGTATTCAACAGCTTTGGTTGTTGAGTTTACCATGAAGAACATCAACCAAATAGAGGTAAAGGTCAAAATAAAATAAAAATGTTAAAAAGTAATAATGTATTAGACAGGTAAGTAAGGATGAAAAACAGCATCGTTTAATTTCTAATCTGAAAGCTTACTGGTTATGAAGCTCATTCCAGATAAATTTTTGTGAAATATTTCTCTCTGAAATGAAGTTATATTAAAGAAAACTGTATCAGAAAACCTTTGAAAAAAACTTGACTTTTGGGGTTGAACAAAGAATTGACTAGAGTGGGATTCGAACCAACGACCTCCGGATTAACGTGCCGGAGGTCGTTGGTTCGAATCTCACTCTAGTCAATTCTTTGTTCAACCCCAAATATCATTTCAAAATTTACCCAGTCAGTTTCCCTTGTGGTTTATATTGATATAAAAGAAAGCGTATTAGTACAATGTTATTAAATGCTGAAAGTTGTGCATGGGTTTTCACTTTTTTCTCCAGACCTCACACAACACTTTAAGACCAAAATGACACAGGTTTGTTATTTCCTGTATCTGATTGATCACAAAAAAAACCATGAACATTTTCTATGACTATTTTGTCAGCTCTTCCCAATCCTGTGTAATATCTTTACACCAAATGAAATCTACTCACCCCTTCTGGAGGACCGTCTATTAATGCTCGATAGAAACAGGTGGTCTGTGGGTACAGTGCCATCACTAACTGTAGACAGAAAAAAACACAAAGTCAAGGTTTTTGTTGATGTCTCAATATCAAAGTCTGCATGTACATTATTGGTAAAGTAAAATACATACTAACTATCCTTAGTGTGAGAAATAAATCACTTTCAAGCAATAGATCTTAGTAATGAAGGACAAAGCAATCGCGGTTAAGTGTCTTGCTCAAGGACACAAGTGCCACAACCGGTACTCCAACCCACACTCTGCTGATCAGAAACACCAGAGTTTGAGTCTGGTTCTTTGAAATGCTAGGCCATGACAAACCATCATCCACTGTGGTTTTTAACTACATTGGCCTGCAATTACGATGTTATGTAATGTTGTGCCACATTGCTACCCAACATGTGCTGTTGAGTGCTTTCAAATGGTTGGTCAACTCAATGGTAAATTTTAAATAAATGTACATACAAAATGTAGATCACAATATTAACAACTACTAGTTCTTATATAGCGCATTTTGCAATAGCGTCACAAGGCACTTTACAATAGTGGCCTGTGTCCTTTAATATTTCTTGGCTCCCTGGCGCTTGTGACTTTTAAAATTAGAAACCTAAATGGTTTGACCTTTGACCTTACCGTGCCTTTCTTGAAGAGAGCCTCGGGGTTGGTTTCTGGGTTGGCTTTCATCAGCGGAAGAGGCACTATTCTCCGCTTCGATAACAAATGTCGTCTGCAATCAAATCAAGTAACACTGTTATTATACATCAAGTCATCTTTAAGAGGACTCTCATTTAATATGTTTTAATTTCACATTCAAGTTCAAAATTCAAAATATTTATTATTTGAAATTAGGTGAGGTTTGCGGTAGCACCAAGTGTTAATCTCTTGGAAACCATATTTTCCAATCTTCAGCAACTTTGTACACTTGTGTTTCTAAATTCTTCCCGACACCATCTCTGGAAGTGGAGTGAACCAAACCTGCATCAGATTCAAATTCAAATTGACATGGTTGAAGAAAATGTTTAATTTCCTAATTAATCCCATGGTTTGTTATTTTCTGGTTGATTTCTGTTTTCTTTGTCCTTAGTGAGATGGTGGTTACTGCTCTCACAGTAATGTGTGAAGCCCCCCATCATTGTTAAATATTTTGAATGTCATACTATATTAGCATTTGGTATGTTTAAAAGGTCTTTTTAATATTATTATTTTGTTTTTATGATTTCAATGACAAGTAACTCACTCTTTCCCTTCTTCATCAATATCATCAACTTCATATTTATTTGTAGCGGCATTAAACGACACGACCTCAGCCAAGATCCAGTTTTCATCTCCGTCACTTCCTTTGACCCGAGCGGCCACTTTGTCTCCCAACTTCGCCAGGTAGTTGTTTTCTCCTGAGATGGCACCACACAGAGGTGGCGGGCTGAAAGTTACAAATGTATGAGTGGTCAACTGTTAAAGTAGGCAAACTCACTCTGCAGCTATTTTTATTTTAATTTATACTACTGGGTAAAATCAGCTCATCCTGAAAGCTGTTTTCAAATGATGCCCAGTCCAACCACTGAATTATGAAACATGCAGGATACCAGTCACAAGTTGTACGTGTGACATGGTGGTTTGGCTCGTAACCTTATTTTGGTGAGCAAAAATTGGTGGTGTTCAAGTGGTGTTCAGCTGCTTAATGAGCTCTTTTTGCTCCCAAGCATTTAAGGAGACATTGCAGTGTACTTGATGTGTTTTGGTCACCGTGGTCCAGTGGTAAGACTGCATGACTTGCAACCACAAGGTTGTGGGTTTGAATCCGACCACGCCAACCGCTGATTCTACAACGACTAGAATAAGTATTATCGTTTAGTTACCAAATCTCAATTTCTTGATTTGTGCAACTCATAATCATAGACGTTAACCAATGTTTGTATAAGAGAGATTAGCTGTTGCCAGGTGTTTATATCCCCTTGTGCAATTTTGCCCTGTCCCTTGAAAAGAATATCATGAACACAGACAGACAAACAGACAGACAGTCTCAAGCTCACCTCTCCCCGGGTCGACCAATCCACAACGGTAGTGTCAGGGCAGCTTGTTGTAGCATTGTCATCAGCACACCTCTCCTCATAGTCTTTCTTGGTCCATCCATGTCAGTGTATAGCCCAGCATTCTTAGCCTGGAGGCGCTGTTCGTTCCGTACTGACTTGATGTCCGCTATTTTCTTCAGTGCCTTCCGGAGTATTCTATAAGTTTTAGATTAAGTTTGAAAAATTACATAACAATATTTACAAGATAAAAACACCAACAACTAAGTAGACAACAATACAATAATAATTATAAACTGGAAAATATCCAGTAAAAGTGTAAAAGAACAAGAAAAAGGAAATTATACACATTGCACATACATGTAGATTTGTCTGCCTCAATTCTGTAAAAAGTATATCAAATTTAACTTTAAAAGATTGCAAGCTAGAGACTCACTCCTGCTAGAGAGACTCAATCCTGCATTGTAGAAAAGTCATATTTAAGAAAAACAAATACGTAAACCATCAGACTTTAGCAAACGTACTCAGCCTCTGACTCTGCCTCCCCAACAGCTGACTGGTAAAGTGTCCTCAGCTTGGTCTTGAAATATGGAGAAATCTTCCCCTCGGAGTTCATGCGTTCATGGGTCTTGTTAATTGTGGAGAGCGTCTGTTCACTCTTCGCTCTCTCTACCTGAGTCTCTTTGACGAGGGTGTGTAACTCCTTCAGCATGTCTTGAATGGATGCTCCAGCATCGGTGATTGCTGCATGGGCCTAATCAGGAAGAGAGAAACAGGTCCAAAACACAACTTAATTAATAATGTATTTTCAGTGTAGAGTTCTGAGGTCATTATGTTTGCATCAGGGATGATGGCACAGAACCAAATTTTGCTGCATTCAGCAGAGTTTCCATTTCAACTACATTCCCTTGTTTATTTACTGTATTCGGCTTATATTTCTGGTAGTGAAAAACCCAGGATGCCTCATAAATTAACTTAATTTACTGTACACTGTAGCTGGCAAGCCTGAGGAAAACAGTATACAAGGGTGCTTGCTTTGTAAACCACAACCAACAGGGTTAACCTCTTCTCATCCCTGATAAGTCTTCAGGGTTCTTTAATGTGTACTACCAATTCTTGTATACCGGACCCATGGCTGAATGTAAAATTTAAAGAAACTGCCAATATGCTAAAGGATCTTCCTCAAGGACACCAAGTGCCACGACCGGGACTCGAACGCACACTCTGCTATAAATCAGAAACACCAGAGCTCTAGTCCAGTGGTCTTAACCGCTCAGTCATGGCAAGCCACTTTTATCAGGGTGCCGGGAGAAAGCTGGGATTGGGGGAGGGGGATTAGCGGGGTCCCTAAAAGAAAACAGGGGGTAGATTTATGATGTGTAATAATCGTTATTACTTGAGCGGCAGGGGATGCAGCAGCTTGTGCCGCAGCAGCAGGTGCTGCTGAGGATGGGGTATTCTTATCTGTAGAGCTTGAGCTAGATGAGGATGAAGGTCCATTGCCAGACCCAGGGACTGTGCTGGAAGGAGCACCTGACTTGGTACGTCTCATTGTTTATCCAATTCTGTGTCTGTACTGGAGATGGAGAGATCAGTTAGAAACTGTCAAATAGATAAATGACAAATATATTCCTGAACCTTTCGACTTCAAGACATGTCTGGATTTTCACATTTGAGAGGAAGAGGGCAAGGCCACATTGATCTAATGGAAAATCTTTCAAATTCTTAAATTCTGACACTTGGCCAAGTTCCACGAATGTTAAACAGTACTATACTAAACATAAACACCACCCCCACTAAATTAAAGCTTAAATTAGAAGCTAAGTATCCCGATCTAGACAAATGTGTAAAGTTTCTGTGTACATGTAATTTTTGTAAACAAAAGTTAAAGCATGTCAAACATTAGAGTTAGACTACACTAAATTAGTCAAATGATTGACCCATAACTAAATCAGTCAGTTGGGTTCAAGTTGTACTTATTACGCTGCATATTAAATGTTAACTATCAAATCATGTGAATAGAATTTATTATCAAGTCGGTACACACTCACATTCAAATTTTTTGTCGTCTGCAAAAAAAAAACCAGCGTATTTCAATGCATGTATTTTTGTCTGGCTGGGGTGCTATTTTGGCAGTATTTTTTCAACTGTTTATGCAAAACTTGACACCCCAAAAAGTACCCTTTATTAAATTATCTCTTTAAGAAGTCTTAGTTCTGTGAAAACACTCACCAAATCAGAGAGTTTCCTGAGTATTTCGCTGATCGTGGAGGACAATGCTTATCTTCTCGGATTTTATTGTTGTTGGTTAATTTCAACCTCATTCCTCGTTTTCCCCCTCGAAAGCCCTCGTTCTCTCGATCAATTACGTTGATTTCATATTCTGCGCTCTGCGTACGAAATTGTCAATTAGACAGGTAACGTGTTAGACGTCAGGGTTCTAAGACTTGGGCAATTTTCACAGCTATTGGTGCGCCATCGCGTAATAAAAGGCCGGGACATTAAAGGAGCACGTTGCCTTGGATCGGTCGAGTTGGTCTTTGAAAAGCGTTTGTAACTGTTTTTTTATAAAATGCATAATGGGTAGAAAGATGTTGTAACAGTAGAATACAATGATCCACACAAACATGCCTCGAACTTGCACGGTTTCCCTTTTACCTCGCCAAATCACACGGTCGGCCATTTTTGGGAGTCAAATTTTTGACTCCCATAAAATAATGGCCGACTGTGTTAGTTCGCGCAGTAAAAGGAATCCGACGCAATTTCGAGGCAAACTTGTGTGGATAATTGTATTCTACTTTTAAAACATCTTTCCAACCATATGCATTTTATAAAAACGGTTACAAACGCTCAGTTATAGACCAACTCGTCCACTCCAAGGCAACATGTCCTTTTAATTTCTGCACCAATGACTTCGTACAAGTCGTATGAGTTAATCTCACAATAATTAATTGCTCAGGGATCTCATCGTCCGAGCAGAAGTCCCTCCCATTAATGATGATGTTAATCCCCCTCTACCACAGGGAACTTTTAGGTGTTCCAACATCTCCAAATGCATTTAGCCTGAGCCTCATTCACTAATAAATTACTTTTTACCCAACCTCACCACCCTCGATGTTGTCCTTTGTGTTTCCATCTTCTTGCTTGTGGTCAAGCCAGTCCCTTCCCTTCACCCCCCGTTTTTGTCCCCCTATTCATTGTTTACCCCCTGCTTTTTATGTATGCTTTCTAACCCCATTCATGTATTTCCACTTCACTGCTTATGTTTCACTTAGTTACCTGTTCATGTTTGTTGTGTTGTCATTTTAGCCTTCGAGTAAGAATCTGCTAGGGTCGAAACGTCAGGCCATCAACTATTTTTTGCAATAATTAATTGGCGTAACTGGCTAATTTTACGTTCGTTATCAATATGAATTGAGTCTAACATCAAATCATACCTCAATGATACATGTATGCCATCAACAAATTTCATCGTTTTTATGCTAATAATGAATCCTAAATCCGATGTGACCTGTAAAATCACATTACAAAGAGCCACAGCTCGAGCCTGCGGACTTCCTGCAGGCACGATTAATGGAAGAAAAAATATTTTTTTTTTATATAACACCCAAGCAGATCCTTGCCATTTGATTGGAGGATTGTCCGTCACGTGATAGCAAATAAAAGTACCATTGCACGCTGAGTCACTCACCGTGCTTTTTCGTTCCATCCGAAAAGTACCATTGCACGCTGGCAGCGTGCAATGGTACTTTTCAAAAAATAATAAATCGGGAGCCGGGTGATCATGGAGGATGGTGTGATGTGTGCATTTTTCGGCTTGTCAGCGATCGGGGGAGATTGACAGAATTTGCCTTTCTTAATTAATAATGGAAAATCCGGTTTCGATTGAAAGCTGAGGCCACCCCTAAAATACGATTGATGGAAGGGGGCGGGCCTGTGATGTCGATCCCACACGGGGGTTTAATCGGGCCCATCTGCCCCGGCCCCGGCCCCGGCGGCGCCCTCCTATGATGAAGGAGGAGGAGGTGATAATAGGTGTTAAATTTCGCATTCGGGATAAAGAATTTTTTTTTTTTTTTTTACCCCTACACCGATGTGATGTTTTTTGTATGTTCATGGTTTGTAAACCATAAACTTATACACAACAAATACTTTACTGGTATGTAAACCATAACAGGATTTGGCAACAGTTTCTATGGTTTACATCTAATTGCTGTAAACCATGGTAAAAACATGCCTTAAAAGTGTCAAACAATTAATGGACAAACGGCGCCCCATAATAGTGTTGCCTTAAAACTTCTGAAGATTATTCAAAAGAGGGCGCTATTAAATGTTATGCTGCATGGATAACTGTGAGCAGTGTACATGAACATGAACCGGTCGCCTACTGACACAAATAATATTGTTTTTGTTGCACAGTTTTATTGGCCGCGATATCTCGACTTTAATCTATAACGTTCAACCCACAGCTGCTGCCGCGGTCGGCCCAGCCGGTGTAAAAAGACTCCCTCAATGTACAACGACATCTCAGTCAAAATGGGAATGCTACTTGCGTGTGTGGGCTCTGCCTTTTTCCCGATAGTTTACTTCAGTTTCCGGCAACTTTTGCAGAAACCGACTGCTAACTTCACGGACTCGAAGGCAGTTGTGTCTGTCGTTGCAATGAGGTTTGTGTTGCATTTGCAGTGTTCATTCTTCTGATGTATGTTTGATTGTTTAAAAAAAAAGTAGTTTGTTTGTTGTTAACTTTAAATTCCCTGCATAGAACCATAGACCCATGGCGGTACAATGCCTATCCATGGAGCAATAAACGTAGAGTAGAGGTCTATCAAGGTCAAGTATCACATTCATAATTCATTATTGTGTAACTGAGTACTGTCAGACTGTCTAGTGTCTGGTACTTGCCTAGTCGGCCAGTGAAAACCCGACCCGTGCGGTATTTATACAAAATCAGGGTCAATGATGATAAGCCACTACATGTGAAAGTTTAAGCTTGTAATTGTATTCAAATTCAATTGTTAAACAAGTCCTAGAACACCTTTTTTATTAACGTAACATTTCTATAGTATTATTGTATTTTTTTAATAAAACTAGAGGTAAAACAGTATCGTCATGATTGTTAAATCAGACTAGGCAGTTTTTACAGGCAACTTTGCATGCTTTACCTAGACTAGAACTAGCTAGGAAAATGATAACTACTAGGAGCATGGAGGCAGCCAAGACTAAGAGCTAACCTAGCCCCGCCCCCTTTTTGTACAACTCTGAACTGACTCCTTCTACTCAGTATTTTGACACTATCATCATTGGCTAATGACTAGAGAGACAGAGTAGGCGTGTCAAGACGAACATTATGTTCCATTTCTGATCATACATTTGATACAACAAAAACAGCAGATTTACAATGAAAGTTTTAGTCCACGATATAAATGTCGGAAAAGTTTCCGTATGGCGCCACCACTTTTTCATTCGATATGATATAATATAGTATTTAATTAACCTCATTGAGATATCCCTTTTTGTAAAATTGAGTGAAAAAGTGGTGGCGCCATACGGAAAGTTATCCCTTGTTTTCCCCAAGAATGTGAGGGATGTTTGTTTTCCAAAGTTTCAGAACAATGGCTGAACTATAGAATAGAATAGCTTTTAAATTTACTTTAAAATATCACAAAATTGGTGCTCTAAAAAGTTGTGATGGTGCCACTAATTGTTCACAATTGTTGTTTCGATTGGAAGCCTTTGTATTGTGATGTGCACTGAATCTTAAATTTTTATGAAGGTTTCAAGGTAGCGCTCTGTCACAACTTGAGTTGAAATCTTTGTGTTTAAATTTCTCCACCTCCAGGAAATCTTTCCCCAAACAAGTCTTTCTTCTATTAATTATTTCCCTTTGTCAAAAAGCTAATCATCATCATTAAAGGCAGTGGACACTATTGGTAATTACTTGAAATAATTGTTATCATAAAACCTTTCTTGATTATGAGTTATGGGGAGAGGTTGATAGTATAAAACATTGTGAGAAACAGCTCCCTCTGAAGTGACGTAGTTTTCGAGAAAGAAGTAATTTTCCGCGAATTTGATTTCGAGACCTCAGATTTAGAATTTGAGGTCTCGAAATCAAGCATCTGAAAGAACACAACTTCGCGTGACCATGGTGTGACAAGGGTGTTTTTTCTTTCATTAAAATATCTCACAACTTCGACGACCGATTGAGCTCAAATTTTCACACGTTTGTTATTTTATGCATATGTTGAGATACACCAACTGTCAAGACTAGTCTTTGACAATTGCCAATAGTGTCCAGTGTCTTTAAAAACAACAAAGAGTAGCTGTGGCATCATAGACGGCTTTGTGACCTCGAATCATGCTGGCAGTGGTTGTTGGGCGGACAATGCAAAAAAAAAACGACATTCCTTCTCTGAAATAGTGGTGTATCCAACTTACATCAGGCCTGATACTTCACTGAGGCAATGGAGGCTATACGCCTCTCTTGATACTTTTGCATGACGTCATAATTCTTACCTAAAATGAGGCTATATGGGCACACGTCCCTCATCACTTGCAGTGGCTGCGCCCATCGCCTCGTTTTGAGTTAGCATTGTGACGTATCTCATGCATAAATATTAAAGAGAGGCGTATTGTAATACCAAATCAGGCTTCTTTTCTTTGACTTTGAACTTAAATGATCTGGTCTACAGTGGTCTAGACAATGCTGCTCAATGAATGGGAGTATGTAGTATGAGTTACTGGACTCGAAAGCATTGTCAATCCCTGGTAGGCATTGCATGGTATGAGTGTGTTTGTTGGTATACTGTATCAGACTATAAAATGCAAATACAAAAACAGGGAGTGACAACAAATCTGGGGGAAAAACATAAATCTTAAAAAAAACTATGAGAGTAATTTGAAGGAGCATTCGTGGCCTCCATGTTATTCCATCATGTTGACCTTCAACATGGTGGTGGCATCAGTGCCAGGCCTGGAATTTCAACTTTGAGAGGGCAAGGCCATTTTCATTTTGCAAAGGGCACTTCCATTTTTCCATCCATTGGAACATTTTAAGGCCAAGACCAGGGGCAAGCATCCTAGGTCTTCATATACATTTATATATTACACACAATGTATACCTGTATACATTACACATGTACTCTCTTGCACTATTGAACTTCTCACCTAACAGTCAGACAGTACACAGTTGTGTAATTTTCCCACAAATTGTGATTTATTGTCCTTACTAAGTGCTATCTGTAATCAACTGTAATGGTGAATACAGTGTACAAAACCCCTAAGACCTTGGATTGTGTCAGGCCAGGGTGAGACTTGATTGTTCACTGAGCACTAATGTTATCGTTTATCATGACCCACTTCAATTAATTGATTTATTTTATTCACGATATATTGCCGACAATATATCGCGATATTCGATATAATCGCGATTAATGAAATTTGACATCATCAGTCTTAAAACTCCAAGTGAAAGTTGTAGAAGAGACAGTCCTAGCATAAGAGAGGTGTTCTAATGACCTATTCTTCTGGTTTTACTCCAAACCTATGGGGTGCAAGATGTCTCAGCTACATAGCAAATACATCGCGATATTTAATCGATATATCGATGTATCGCGATATATCGATATTTGGATTAAAACCAAATCCATCCGATATCGAATTCGTGTCCAAATTAATATCGCGATATTCGATAATATCGTGATATCGCCCAAGCTTAAATGTCATCATTCATTGTAGACTGTACATTATGTTTTTACTCTTTACACTTTATATTAAAGTAGTGTCTGGATTGTAGGTTCAATTTGGAACATACAATAAAATAATGGCTTTTATTGTACAATGTACATTCAACTTGGAACTAATACAAAAACATTGTCTGTCTGTACAATATACATTCAACTTGGAACCTACAAAAACATAGGGGGCCTATTGTCTGTTGTTTAAAGATGCTATGTTAGATTTTTTGCCCCAAACATTAAAACATTTTTTTTTAGTGAAGAGTTTTTTGAGTGAATGGTATTTCAAAGAGTATCACCCGCTCTAACGAAAAAAAGTTTAACTTTTACTTTTAATGGTCAGGAACCATGACAAAAATTAAAAACGTTTCTTATAAAACACATAAGAATTGATCACGTGATATATTGTCGGGATCCCGACAAAAACTAATTTGAGCACTTTATTTCACTGCTACTAATAATTGGCGGACTTTTTCGAGCAATGGCTCAAATGAAAGCTTGTAACTTTCTCGACCCCCATCAAAATACTTGTTGAATTTTAAATCAACATTTTTGGGTCAAATCGGCAAAAATTCTGACATAGCATCTTTAATGTACATTCAACTTGGAACTTGCAATAAAAGAATGTCTGTTGTATGATCAACTTGGCACTTACATTACAATCAAACAACGTGTCACGCATGACTCGGTTGACGGTTTGGTTTTTATCCCTCAATATTTTTAGTTGTAGCTTTTTGTGTGCTATTGTTAACAGTGGCAAAAGTGCTACATTTATTTACTATATTGTTGTCAAGTAATTAAAAATGGAAATTACAGGAAAAGGAAATTTCATTATTTAGTCATTGCACAGTGCTCAATGCACATACATGATTTACCCTGTATTGGCCTACACTGTAGCATAGCAAAGCAAAATGCTTCAGTGTATCAGTTCCTCTGCAAAAATATCTTAATTTTTTATACCCATCATCTGCACTCAGCCTGAACAAAAAAATATGCCGTCCAATTTTTTTTTTGCAAAACTGCTGTCACAAAATCATTCCCTGACAGACCATAGTGACTCTGCTTCTGGACTGCTGGTGATTGAATTTGATACATGAGACTATCTATTATTGATTGCCGTACGGGCGTACGAGCGTAGGTCCGATGAACGATTTAACCGCTCTGCCAACACATGCCATTTACCTGAGTTCCCATGGACATTTCTTTAACCTTTAAAAGGCACAGGACATGGTTGGTTAATATTGTCAAAGACCAGTATTCTCACTTGGTGGATCTCAACATATGCATTTAAATTAACAAACCCATGAACATTTGGACCTCAATTGGTCATCGCAGTTGCAAGAAAATAATAAAAGAATAAACACCCCTGCTGCACAACTTTGTGTGCTTTCAGATGCATTTATAATAAAAAACTTCAGCTTAAGCCTTTTATTATTTGAGAGAGAAATTACCTCTTTCTCAAAAACTATGTTACTCCAGAGGGAGCAGTTTCTTACAATTTGTTATACTATCAACATCTCTACAATGCTTGTTACCAAGTAAGCTTTTATGCTAACAACTATTTTAAGTAATTAATTACTAATAGTGTCCAGTGCCTTTAACCATTTAACAGTCACAATCCTTCTTTGCCAGGATTGATGCGCCAACAAGAAATCCTGACAATGAAAACAGATAACTTAAAAAAATTAGTTAAAAGCTATGTCCATCAGATGTGTTTTTAGTTGTCTCTGGTGACCTCAAGGATGATGGTAAAGAATTCCAGAGATGAGGGGCTGCTATTGATGCAAAGGTCCTTTCCCCTGATGATTAGTTCTTAACTCTACCAGTTTCATATTTGTTGATGATCAAAGGACGACTCTTTCAGTAAACAAAATGTTTGATATATGACATGATAAATAATCAGGTGCTGAACCGGATAATGACTTGTAGGTCAGCAAGAGAATCTTGTATACAATACACTCATTGATCAGCAGCTAATGTTAGACAATTCTTTTAGTATTGGAGTGACGAAGGCTGTCCAGTGTCCTGCTCGCCTGTATTAGTATAACCAGAGGCAGAGTTCTGTGTTGTCAAGAAGGATTCAGAAGTCCTTGGGCATGAGGAAGGCCTAAACAATTGTGTTAAATCCATTTGTCCAAACAATTATGGGCCAAATTTCATAAAGCTGTTTAGCTGAAATACTGCTTTATCAAATTTCTGCTTAAAGCAAAAATGAGTGGGGCACCAGTCACAATAATGTAAATATTATGGGATGTTGGCTGGTAACCTGCTTGGCTAAGCAAGACTTTTCTGTGTTACGCAGATTTTTGTATTTACAGTACAGGGTTTATAAAACTGGGCCCAAGTGCAGAGTGACATACATTGCAGGAGAAGGGGACCCATGGAAGGAATTTGGCTACTCACTAGCCAAACTTCCTCAGTCTGTTTGTGTGAAGGAACTGAACTCATGCACTTTAATTTTAATAGCTTTATTTTTTAAATGACGAGAGTTGGACTGGTTCCGTTGTTATGAATAATAAGGAAGTACATGTATATGTATATGCCCGTATGCATACATGTACCAAGGTTATAAAATACACATCTACTTCCATTCCAATCTTAAAGAGTGTTCCTCTGGTTAAATTTCTGTTTTAAGAACCTCCTTTCAATTCAGTGTGCTTCGGCAAAACTTCAAAAATTTAGGTTCCGGCAGTTTTGAAAAACCGTGGGGAAAACCTGTCATCCCGCCTTAGCGTTTAACAATGAAACCCAAATAATAATTATGATACATTGTGGTCCAGCAAATATTCTGAGCTATAATGTTATGACAGTCGCGTCCATCAGGGTGGTCCCCAGGATTTCTTCAAAGGGGGGAGGGGTGGGGGGGTTGGCATTCTTGACCCACATTAACAAAGTTTTGCCGGTGTGGCGGTTTCAACTTTCCGCCGTGTTCAGTTTTCCGAATGACCAAATACGGTAACATTACGTCATGCAATGCCTGCGCAAAGCAAGCGAAAGTAGTCCATTTTTAGTGCCGTATTGAGTCATCCGTGTTACTCTCCTGTAGCTGTCATGGCGGCGTCCACGACCAACGAGCGGCGAACGCGTGGATCGTATGAGAGAATTTGGTGTGAAGACCAAGCAAATTATCCTGTATTTATACCGAACGAGCGTCAGAGAATCAGAGGAATTTTTTATTATTCTGGTTTAGTTTATTAAATTTATTTATTACCGTTTTTTATTTTATTTTATTGGTTTAGTTATTTTTTTCACTGAACTACAGTACTTGTCAGGGTACTCGCGGCGGTATTTTTGTCTGGCTACGTCACCCGGAAAACTGAACATGCCGGAAAGTTAAAACCGTTCGAAAAACTGAACACACCAGAACCATGCTTGATGGAAACATGGTCCTCAGAATGTTTTCATATGAGTTTTTTTTTTTTTTTTTTTAAGCCAAGTGTGATATGCACTCTATGGCTTTGTAAATATTTTGTCGAGTATGATGTTTGTGAATTTGATCCGAAGTTTTGAAATGAAATTATTATGAAGTTTTTTGTTTGCGTATCGGCTGCATTTCATTGTATTGGACTGATAATGCTTGATGTATAAATCAATTCAACTCAATTCAATTCAATTCAATGCTAGCTTGGTGCGTGAGGAGATTCAGAACTCTTACCATCATCTGTACATTGGATTATAAAATAATGTGTACCTCCCTACAAAGAATTTGCCATATATAATCGTAATTTTAAGTAAGTTCTTTTCTTTTTTTTTTAATCTCATTTTGACAGACTGACGTCAATCCTGCAAGCATTGATGTCCTCGTGTGCAGGTTTTATTGCTATTTACTACTGCCGGAAGGATCTGGTGAATGACAGGTACATAGGGATTAATTTGGCCAGTGTTGGGCAGGAGAGACGACTAGTAACAATGGGGGGGGAGGGGAGGGTTGCTTGCTCCCTCAGCACTCTCGAAAACCTCCACTTTGAAATCTTCTATCGAAGATATACATTGTACATTGTATGGAGAAAGCTATACGTTTACCCAACTCACCCTACGTCATCATCACAATAATCTTGGTTTTGCCATTTTGGTGAATTGTTAGAGTTGTACATCCCATTTGAGTTTGACTAAATTAATATATTCTACTTTTAAAGCATCTTTTGAACCATTTATTTCATAACAAACGCTCTCTTAGCTCAAAGCACCCAATCTGAATGCAACTTGTCACATTTCAAAAAGGTGGTATTGCCGGAATTCTGAAGCGGTTATGTCCATGTAGCATGATCTGTAATTGGATACAAAATCTGAGAAAAATATTCATGCATGAAACATTTGTCAGGTTGACATATTGTTACAGTAGCTCTCTCTCTCTCTAAAACCACAATCCTAAGAAGGGAATGGTGTCTCAGTTCCTTATTATCAACAGCTACAGAGGTTTTTATGTTATTACCAAAGATACCATCATCTTCAGTCGGTTGCACAACAGGCGGACACTAGCTTTTCCCATTCTCTCGTGTCTTGTGCTATTCTCTGAATCTCAAGCGGTGAGAGCAGAACATCCAAAGATATGGTACTCTCCTTTTAATAGAGTAAAGTAAACACACTGGTCTAGAATTGAACAAATTTAAAAGACACTGCCCGAGAATTGCAAGGACCGTGGTTTGAATCAAACCTGAGTAATATGCCTAGGTGGTTTTTTTTTGACAGAACTTGGGAAAGTACCGAGTATACAGTGCTAACACAACTCAGTGTAAGGGTAAAGCCAAAATTAAGTACAGTGTAAACACGTTTTTGTACAAGATTATGTGTACCGGTAGGCCTACAGGAAGTGTGGAAGTGTCGTGGCCGAGCGGTTAAGAGCACCGAATTCAAACTATGGTGTTTCTGATCAGCAGAGTGTGGGTTCGCATCCCAAGCCGTGACACTTGTGTCCTTAAGCAAGACACTTAATCATTGCTTCGCTCTTCGGATGGGACGTAAAGCAGTTGGTCCCATGTGTTGTGTAACGCATGTAAAAGAACACAGTGCACTTATCAAAAAGAGAAGGGGTTCGCCGCGGTGTTCCTGGCTGTGGCTGCTGTGTGCGCCGTAGCACCTTGTACACCCTTATAAGGTGCTAAATAATTGGGTCTCAGAATTCATCACTGCAATATTACCTATCTTTCTGAAAGTTTGTATGACTCCAGCGCCCTGAGTACCTTGTTTGGTAGATACATGCGCTATATAAGACTTCGATATTATTATAATTATATTATTACATCAATTCAGCCAATTGGCAATTTATTAACCAAGCATTGCAATTACATTGATCGGTTTAAGATGAGCATCCATGCAGGAAACTACACTGTTCAATGTGGACTCATCGTTTCCATGTACCGTGGATCCTTAATTAATTGGATAACGTATGACACTTGGCAGGTGTCTGGTGTAGTTTGTCTTGTTCTGTTTCAACACGTTTCATGGCTACGTGTATACGGTATACGAACATGTACACGGATGCAATGGGTAGTTGGGAAACATTGCAAGAAGCATTGTCAATTGTCCATGATGTATTGGTGTAACAGTGTCTACATAAAAATGTACTTTGCACTTGTACCTGATCACCCACAATCTGTAATCTTCACCTCTTTACAAAGCTCTAATAGTGCATAATGTCATTAGTTTTAATGCAGTATGTGTAGAACGTACCATTCTAGTCTACATGTTTTGCACCAAAATTATGCACAAAGTGGGTTGCAAACACCAAGGCCTAAAGCATGAACTGTTAAAATGTACAGGGGTGGATTTCGCAAAGAGTAAAGGCTAGTCTTATCTCGAGTTAGGACGAGTTACTCGTCCTAACTTAGGACTAGCCATACGTTTTTCATATCTCCTAGGACTATAGTCCTAACTCTTTGTGAAATCGGCCCCAGTACATGCACATCGATTGTGTACAATTGTTATTCATTTTAGCCTTGAGAAAGACTCTGCTAGGGTCGAAACACCAGGCCATTGATTTTGTTTTGCAAACATTAATATAGAAATATTGTTCAATATATTTGTGCAGTCCTCGATGGGCCAGTCACGTTGTGCCGTTCATTTTGCACATTATGGCAGTGTCTGAATTAGCGGCTGGTGTTACAGCTTGATCGTCACATACGCAAGCATTGTACATGTAGCATGGGATTCCCATAGCAGTACCCTTAGCAACAGCCACAGCCGCCAATTTGTAGTATGTAAAAGAATATTGCCTGGTTAGAAAAATTTCAAACAATAGAAGCAAAAACTAAGTAATGGCTGTTCCAGTCCTGACTACTGGCTACCTGACTACTGACTATTCCAGTCCTGACTACTGGCTATTCCAGTCCTGACTACTACCTGACGACTGGCTTTTCCAGTCCTCACTACTGGCTACCTGACTATTGGTTTTTCCAGTCCTGACTACTGGCTACCTGACTTTTGGTTTTTCCAGTCAGGACCACTGGCTACCCGACTACTGACTATTCCAGTCCTGGCTACTGGCTACCTGACTATTGGTTTTTCCAGTCCTGACTACCGGCTATCCGACTACTGACTATTCCAGTCCTGACTACTGGCTACCTTACTATTGGTTTTTCCAGTCGTCTACCCGACTACTGACTTTTCCAGTCCTGACTACTGGCTACCCGACTACTGGTTTTTCCAGTCCTGACTTCTGGCTACCTGACTACTGACTATTCCAGTCCTGACTCTGGCTACCCGACTTCTGACTATTCCAGTCCTGACTACTGGCTACCTGACTACTGGCTTTTCCAGTCCTGACTACTGGCTACCTGACTACTGGTTTTTCCAGTCCTGACTACTGGCTACCTGACTACTGACTATTCCAGTCCTGACTCTGGCTACCCGACTTCTGACTAATCCAGTCCTGACTACTGGCTACCTGACTACTGACTATTCCAGTCCTGAATACTGGCTACCTGACTATTGGTTTTTCCAGTCCTGACTACTGGCTACCTGACTACTGACTATTCCAGTCCTGACTACTGGCTACCCGACTATTGGTTTTTCCAGTCCTGACTACTGGCTACCTGACTACTGACTATTCCAGTCCTGACTCTGGCTACCCGACTTCTGACTATTCGAGTCCTGACTACTGGCTACCTGACTACTGGCTTTTCCAGTCCTGACTACTGGCTACCTGACTACTGGTTTTTCCAGTCCTGACTACTGGCTACCTGACTACTGACTACTCCAGTCCTGAATACTGGCTACCTGACTACTGACTATTCCAGTCCTGACTCTGGCTACCCGACTTCTGACTATTCCAGTCCTGACTACTGGCTACCTGACTACTGACTATTCCAGTCCTGAATACTGGCTACCTGACTATTGGTTTTTACAGTCCTGACTAGTCAGTAGTCTGGTAGCCAGTAGTCAGGACTGGAATAGTCAGTAGTCGGGTAGCCAGCTGGGACTGGAATAGTCAGTAGTCGGGTAGCCAGCTGGCTACCTGACTATTGACTATTCCAGTCCTGACTACTGGCTACCCAACTACTGACTATTCCAGTCCTGACTACTGGCTACCCGACTACTGACTATTCCAGTCCTGACTATACTACTGGCTACCTGACTACTGGCTTTTCCAGTCCTGACTACTGGCTACCTGACTATTGGTTTTTACAGTCCTGACTATCGGCTACCTGACTACTGGCTTTTCCAGTCCTGAGTACTGGCTACCTGACTACTGGCTTTTCCAGTTCTGACTACTGGCTACCTGACTAATGGCTTTTCCAGTCCTGAGTACTGGCTACCTTACTACTGGCTTTTCCAGTTATGACTACTATGGCTACCTGACTACTGGCTTTTCCAGTCCTGACTACTGGCTACCTGACTACTAACTTTTCCAGTCCTGACTACTGGCTACCTGACTATTTTTCCAGTACGGACTACTGGCTGCGTGACTATTGGTTCAATCAATCAATCAATCAATCAATCAATCAATCAAGAAGTTTATTTCCACAGTTTCAGTCCTGACCACAGTTTCCAGTTCTGACTACTGGCTACCTGACTACTGGCTTTTCCAGTCCTGACTACTGGCTATCTGACTACTGGCTTTTCCAGTTCTGACTACTGGCTACCTGACTACTGGCTTTTCCAGTCCTGACTACTGGCTACCTGACTACTGGCTTTTCCAGTCCTGACTACTGGCTACCTGACTACTGGCTTTTCCAGTCCTGACTACTGGCTAACTGACTACTGGCTTTTCCAGTCCTGACTACTGGCTACCTGACTACTGGCTTTTCCAGTCCTGACTACTGGCTACCTGACTACTGGCTTTTCCAGTCCTGACTACTGGCTACCTGACTACTGGCTTTTCCAGTCCTGACTACTGGCTACCTGACTACTGGCTTTTCCAGTCCTGACTACTGGCTAACTGACTACTGGCTTTTCCAGTCCTGACTACTGGCTACCTGACTACTGGCTTTTTCAGTACATTGTACCATTTCCTCAATGGCCCAAAATGGCTTGGGCTGTTTCAAATGGTTGTTAATGCTATTTATACGTACATGTAGTATTTGAGCACTTGAGCCTTTGTATAACGGTGCCCTCCCATGATATACACTCAGTTTTTAGCAAACTGTGAAAACCTCATTGCAACTATGAACTCATTGCAACTGTGAACTCGTGAAATATTATCAGTTGCTCTTTGACTGTTCACTGTCCGAGTCTTTGTGAGCATGCATACTTTTGATAAAAAAAAAGAAGAAAAAAACCTACCGGATACATGTATGCTGGCTTCGCCCCACTAACTATTGAGTGCACAGAGAGCCTGAGCCAGCCTTAGAGTCGTTACTTTCTGTCTGCGACACCCTGAAGGCACAAGTTGTTATTCCAGTCAGGCCCCGTAACCAGATTATTATCCCACTCTTAGCCATTTAAGGCAGCTAGAAAATATCAAATAAATATACTTGCCTCGGGACAGGCAAAGATGTTGAATAGAATTGCTGCATATTTTTTTGTGGATGCATGTACTACTTATTTACCCTGATACATAAATATGATTGATGAAGCAAAAACCCTTTTTCCAGTTTTGAAATTTAAATTGAGGGATTTTCTGAAATAAAAAAATTGCTTCAAGAATTTAGCAAATGATACTCAAGACATAATTGCAATTCTGTACCCAGTAATCCAACTAAAAAATCATTGTCCTATTGCAAATTTGACATTCTATTTTAAAGCCATTGGACACTTTCTAAACAGAACAAAAATTAAAAGTTCACAGATTTACAAATAACTTACAGGGTTTACAGAAGGTAATGGTGAAAGACTTCCCTTGAAATATTATTCCATGAAATGCTTTACTTTTTGAGAAGACATTAAAACAATTATCAATTCTCGATATCGAGAATAAAGGATTTATTTTAAACACATGTCATATGACACAGCGAAACGTACTGAAACAAGATTGGGTTTTCCCGTTATTTTCTCCCGACTCCGATGACCAATTGAGCCTAAATTTTTAGAGGTTTGTTATTTTATATATAAGTTGTGATACACGAACTGTGGGCCTTTAGACAATACTGTTTACCGATGTTGTGCGGTTGCTTTAACAATCACCTGTTTCCAGTATTTCAGTTAATAGCTTCTATTTTTGTTAGCGCCATGATCAAGATGGAATGACACTTGATATTATTGTTATTATTTTTGCTATTAATTACAGACATTGGATAATCGATGCTTACACCCATTTTGGTCTGCCATACATGCTGTACGACATCATTGCGATGTGTGAAGCATTCAGACAAGAGGATCAGAAGCTATTAACGTCTCCTTACAGTAAAGTCGCTCTGGAGTTTCTCAAGGCGAACTGGCTCATGGTTCTCCATCATCTAGGGCTGGCTTTTATATGCTTGCCCATTCTGCTGGTGAGTGTGCACTGTATGGGAAATGAACCATGGACCATCCAATAGAGGCTTGGGTGCATTTTCATAGAATCTTTTTTTTTTTACCCCCATCACATCAAACTCATTCTCACTACGATCTGAAAAATGTAGTCTTGGTGTTTTGTAAGACGTTTTTATTCACACTGTCACTCAACTATCACGATCCTCTGCTTGCTCCCTCCTCACCACACACATTACTATCGTCTTGTGTCGTCTTGCAACAAGACTACAGTTTTCAGAACGTAGTGAGAAAGCATTAGATTTTGTAGGGGCTTAAGATGAGAAAGTTTCATGAAAAAGAAGAGTTCATTTATCTTATTTATTTGTTTTTTTTACTGTCAGCTTCATTTAACCTTTGAAAGGTTTAGGTACTTTTTGTACGACACAAAATACAAATGTTCAAACATTTACAAAAAAACTTACCTGGTTTAGAGAATGGAGAAAGCATTAGATTTTGTAGGGGATTAAGATGAGAAAGTTTCACCAACTATAGGGATGTCATTAATTCTCCCTGGATAGCACCTGGGTTGGATAACATTTTCATGAAAAAGAAGAGTTCATTTATCTTATTTATTTGTTTTTTTTTACTGTCGGCTTCATTTCACCTTTGAAAGGTTTAGGTACTTTCTGTCCAAACATTTACAATAAACTAAAATGGTTTAGAGAATGGAAAATGAATGATAGAAAGCTTCCCTTAAAATATTACTTGCTGAGATACTGTAGTTTTTGAGAAATTAGTAAATTAATTTCACAACAATTATTTTAGCCATACAACGGATTCAGACAACGGATGCTAGGTGATTTCCACTTTTGTTTTCAAAAGCTTTGTGACTAATGAAACTGAGACTTCTACAGATAAAATAAAATATACCCATACATCTTTGCTCACAGTGAGTTGGGTTTCATGCCATGGTCAAAAATTGGATCTACAAAAGGTATCAAAACCCTCAAAGCCAAATTGGTTGTGAGTTTCACTTGGTTCTTTTGGATTACAGTTCAAGGAACACGTTGCCTTGGATCGGACGAGTTGGTCTATAAAAAGCGTTTGTAACCGATATTTATAAAATGCATATGGTTGGAACGATGTTTTAAAAGTAGAATACAATGATCCACACAAATTTGCCTTGAAATTGCGTAGTTTTCCTTTTACTGTGCGAACTAACACATCCGGCCATTTATTGGAGTCAAAGTTTTGACTCCCAAAAAATGGCCGACCGTGTTAGTTGGGAGTCAAAACTTTGACTCCCATTAATGGCCGACCGTGTTAGTCAACGAGGTAAAAGGAAAACCGTGCAATTTCAAGGCATGTTTGTGTTGATCATTGTATTCTACTTTTACAACATCTTTCCAACCATATGCATTTTATAACAAACGGTTACAAATGCTTTTCAAAGACCAACTCGACCGAATCAAGGCAATGTGTTCCTTTAAATATTTAACCAGTTATACATCTAAAACCCTTACATCTGAAAGAAAATGGTGTTATATGTTTTGTTACAGTTTTTCCGTAATGATAAAGGCGCCTTCTTCATTGGTTGTATGTTTGCAACTGAACTCAGCACTCCTTTTGTTAGCTTCCGGGCAGTGATGAGAAAGGTATGGATTTGCCATAAGTTGTTAACTGACAATGCCTAGAGTAAGCTATATGATTTGAGGCATTGCATTGTGAGGTATCATATATATTTGGTTTGCGGTAACACCATGTGTGTATCTACTTCTTAGAGAACTGTCTTTCTTTATTCTACTACCGCAGAGTAGATTTATCGGATGTTCGGGAGACTTCGGGAGACTTCTCAGTTCTGAAAAGAACTGTCCTGCTTTTTAACTACTACCCGGGCGGAAGGTATTGAGTAAGCTAGTCGAAACGTTGAGACCAATTCAAGAACTGACTCTGCGGTAGTGCAGTTAATTACGACCCTATTTAGCTAAAGTAGTAGTCCCAGCCTATTTTCTATACCTTCCGCCTGGGTAATAGTTAAAAAGCAGGACAGTTCTTTTCAGAACTGAGAAGTCTCCCGAACATCCGATAAATCTACTCCACGGTAGTAGAATAAAGTAAGACAGTTCTCTAAGAACAAACTCTACCTGGCAAGTAGATACACACATGGTGTTACCGCAAACCAAATAAATATTGATACCTCACCATGCAATGCCTCAAATCCTATATTGTGATCATGTATTTCTGGATCAGCAATAAACGTTGTGTGGCCTAGCAGTTTAAAGCATGGGACTCAAGTTCTGATAGCCGAATCATCAGGGTGTGGGTTCATCATGGTATTTTTCTTCATTTGTGTCTTTGTGTCTTTGGGCAAGACACTTAATAACCATAATTACTTTTCTCCACCCAGGGTTAAATGTGTACCTGTGAGGGCAGAGATGGTTCTTGTGATTGATTTAGCTTTGGTGTGCTTCATATTTGGCAGCACAGGCCGTGTACTCCCAAGGGAGCTGAGATGGTTTAAGGAATGAAATAAATGGCCCAATGACCATGGGGTAATAATGTTGGAACCCCATGAGTGTCACTGTGTTACTGATTTGAGTTCTATTTAAAAGAATCCACTAGTAGTATTAATATATAATAATATCAAAGTCTTATATAGCGCACGTATCTACCAAACAAGGTACTCAAGGCGCTGAGTATATACAAACTTTCATAAAGATAGGTTGTTGCAGTGATGAATTCTGAGACCCAATTATTTAGCACCTTATAAGGGTTTACAGGGTGCTACGGCGCATTAAGCAGCCACAACCAGGAACACCAGGGCGAACCCCTTCTCTTTTCGATAAGTGCACTGGGTTCTTTTACATGTGTTACACAACACATGGGGCCAACGGCTTTACGTCCCATCCGAAGGACGAAGCAATGGTTAAGTGTCTTGCTCAAGGACACAGTGTCACGGCTGGGGATTCCAACCCACACTCTGCTGATCATAAACACCAGAGTTTGAATTCGGTGCTCTTAACCGCTCGGCCACGACATTTCCATAGTAGTATTTTTTATTAATGATCAACATTTTAGATAAAAAATTCTCTCTTGTTTTAAACCACAATTGCTACGTATCACATCTATTGCGTAGATACCTATAGGTTTTGTGAAATGCTCACATCTGTTTTATTAATAATGTAGAGTTTCACTTCAGAAATGTATTGAAATATTCCTTTTTTTTTGTCTCCGAAAACAGATCAAGTGGGACAAGAAGCACCCAAGTCTATACCTCTTTGTCAGCTTCATGCTCTTATTCACTTTCTTTGTGTTCCGCATCCTGAATTTCCCCTTTATGTATTGGATCTACGGCCGAAGCGTGGGCCTCTCTGTGTGGCAGGTTCCCCCGACCTTAGCGCCAAAATGTAACATCATATCGGGACTCATATTCCTCTTCCAGTGTTGGTGGTTTTATTTGATTCTTCAGGCTGGAAGCAGAATGCTCACAAAGAGGGCCGCCGGTAAATCGCCGTCAGTCGACTCGATGAACAATGGAAGCAGCCATAAATCGAATTGATAGTTGAAGCGGTTGTGTCTCTGATGAAGAGACTTTGGAGTGGGAAGATGTTGAAATATTCAAGTAACGCAAAGAACGCCTGCAGAACACTTTTTTTGGTTGTTGCAGAGGACTGCTTTAAGAATAATTGTAACTGTGTTTTTGTGTGTTGAGCGTGTCTGCTTGTTAACACTGTCATGAAAATACGTTTTACATGCTAAAATAACTTTCATGACTTGTTTTACTAATTTCTCAAAAACTACAGCATCTTGGCAAGTATCATTTTAAGGGAAGCTTTCTACCATTATTATCTTCAAACTGTGAGTTTGATCTAAATCTGTGGGCATTGTGTTTTGTGTCCTACAAAAAGTACCCAGACCCTAAACATAAAGGATCTGGATGGTGTGATATGACAACCTCGCCATGCGTTTGTGTACAAAACCAGTAGGGGTGTTGCTAGACAATGGAAGAAGAAAGAGAACTCCTGACCTACCAGGTCAACAATTATGTGTGTGTATGTGCATCTTCCAGAATGTAGAAGCTTTACGCAGATCTTGAGTAAATCTTCAAGGAATATTTGATGAAGTTCTGGTTGTTACAATGTAAGTCATCAAGATGTGGGTTGGAGTCCCGGTTATGACACTTGTCTTCTTCAACATTCAATTATAATTGCTTCTCTTCACCTCCACTCAGGAGTATCTGTAAGCTACTGTGCAAACTCCATCTGGTGGATATCCAGCAGTAAATGGGTACCTGTGACTGTGTGATGGCAGAGACGGTTCATAATGACTGATTTAGCTTGATGTGCTAGATACTTGGTACATTTACATGGAACACAGGCTGTATAGATGATGTGACCTATGTTTACATTCAAACCACCCTCTGTTGATAAAACACTGTATACGTCATGTTTCGCCGGGCAAAAAGACGCATCTGGCTCCCAAAACACAAAGGTTTTGCCCGGCGGTATGCGCGCGAATCACGTGATGGTTTTTGATTGACGTCAGAGGTCACATCGTCTATACTTGGAGCTGAGACACACAGACAAAAACAAAATGTGTTTCAAAAAGGGGCTCCTAAAGCCTGGTTCATACTTCCTGCGAATGCGAATCGAATTTGACGTAAATTTGACGTCACAACTATCCTTTCGCAGCAATATTCGCAAGTGTGTTGCCCAGAGTTGAACTGCTGCGAATTATTTGTTGCGAATTTGTGACGTCAACATTTGCTTCGCATTCACATTCAAAGGAAGTATGAACCAGGCTTAGGTAAAATTTAGTTTTGTGGTGCACACTGTCACTAGAGTCCTCAGTAAAATGGAAAAACCATTACAAGTCTGTTTTACGTTACACGGTATATTTTGACACTGTGTTTGATACCCTTCAACAGAATTATTTCCCCCTAAGTCCAAAAACATTTGATTTCAAATTTATGGTCAACAATTTGTACAGAGAACTTTAAGTCCTGAACTTTGATGATATTCAATCAAAAAGGCAATGTATTTGATCTTTCGACTGTCACTAAAATTCCTGTTTGTAATGAACAGACCCATCTGTCCAATGGCGTCACGTTTCAATATCCACTCTACATGTAAGAGTATCAAATAAAGTGTAATTTTACTGTAGTTTTTGTAATTTTTCCCCCACTTTCCTGAGGACTCAATCTATCGGATAATGAGTGCATCACAAAATTCAACCTTGGAGATTTCTTTGTAAAAATTTTTTGACATTAAGTGGTTTGAAATTGATTTTTATGAGAGAGGTACTCAACATATTAATTTACTTATTGTAAAATGAAAACCACTTCTAGCTCAATGATGTCTAGGTACATGTACTTCATGAACACCACCGAAAGTAATTGATTGAGAAGTTTTCAAAGTATTACAGAAATGCTGAGTATATTTGGTTAATTTGTACAATCAGGTGGTTATTATACATCCCTCAATGGTGGTAGCTTGAGAATTTCTGATATTTTTATTTATTTTCTGTTTTGTTTATTGTTTTTTTGATAGAGGACCACATTAAATTTATACTAATTTTTGTATATGAGTTTTGTTAGAGGCAGTGGACACTATTGGTAATTACTCAAAATAATATTTAGCATAAAACCTTACTTGGTTACGAGTAATGGGGAGAGGTTGATGGTATAAAACATTGTTAGAAACGGCTCCCTCTGAAGTGCCATAGTTTTTGAGAAAGGAGGAATTTTCCACGAATTTGATTTCGAGACCTCAGATTTGGAACTTGAGGTCTCGAAATCAACCATCTAAACGCACACAACTTCGTGTGACAAGGGTGTTTTTTCTTTCATTGTTATCTCGCAACTTCGACGACCAATTCAGCTCAAATTTTCACAGGTTTGTTATTTTATGCATATGTTGAGATACATTAAGTGAGAAGACTGGTCTTTGACAATTACCAATAGTGTCCACTGCCTTTAAACTAAAGTAGTGAAGTAGCAATAATTTGTTCACTGTTCTCCAGAATAGCGTAAGCAAAGTAAAATTCCAGATAACTTTCTGTTTTGTTTTTTTAAGCAGATGAGTGACAAAATAATGCGCATTCTAAAGTGATTGCAGGTAAACATACGCTGCCAAAACTTTTGTTTACAATTTCTTTTTTTAAACTGCGCGACCATGTCACTGCACTAAAACTGCATGCAAACATTATGTGTACTACGCAAGTCACCTAAAATGCGCATACCTGTTAACTGTATAACACTTCATCATGTATAACACTTGATGATTTTGAACTCCAAAATGGCACAACTCGGGTTATAGTGGTGGTGACATCATGTGAATCAAGTCAATGAGATTATTAATGATCATGATCTATTTGTTGACATTTATTTATTATTTATTTAATAATTTTTGTTCATTTTCAGATTTTTTAAAAAATCAAATGCACTTGATTGAGCACAGGAGAATCCTGAATATAAACCAACGCGGTGCCTTCTTGTTGGAAAACAAAACATGCTTTGAGTGTAATAAGCTTATTTTATATTTCTTGTACAATTCTGTGCATTTTCTGGCAAGAAGAATCAATTACATGCTCTTGCAGCATATTCTTCTGGCGTTGGACATATCGGCCCCTTTTCGGCTCTGAGTGTGCCCGCACATGCTCAGTATTGCACTTGTCGGTCTGGGCCGCACACTACTGGCAAGAGCTGTTAAAAAGGACCATCCAAAAGTCTCTCATCCAAAGTGAGAGATATCAAATTTGTCCGAAGCGACGTTGCTCTTTATGCCTGAAATTTACAGTTGTGTACAAGCCTCGAGTTATCAGCTGCAAAAAAAGAAAGACTTTACTTTCAAAACACATTTGTAACAAATATTTTTCTAAACATTGCAGAGTTCTAATTAAAATCAGATACTAAAATTGTAAAGTTGCCTTTGTTGTGCTTGCTGCAGCTTTCGAAATAGAGGGAAAGTTTTGTTGATAGGGATGGTTTAAAGGCAGTGGACACTTTTGGTTATTACTCAAAATAATTATTAGCGTAAAACTTTTCTTGGTGACGAGTAATGGGGAGAGGTTGATGGTATAAAACGTTGTGAGAAACGGCTCCCTCTGAAGTGCCATAGTTTTTGAGAAAGGAGGAATTTTCCACGAATTTGATTTCGAGACCTCAGATTTGGAACTTGAGGTCTCGAAATCAACCATCTAAACGCACACAACTTTGTGTGACAAGGGTATTTTTTCTTTCATTATTATCTCGCAAGTTTCTCCCGATTGAGCTCAAATTTTCACAGGTTTGTTATTTTAGGCATATGTTGAGATACACCAACTGTGAAGGCTAGTCTTTGACAATTACCAATAGTGTCCACTGCCTATAAGTTTGGTTCTTGAAGGTCTTTTCTAACCTAAATGTTACAAGTATCTTGAAAAGACTTACAGGGAATGTATTCGTTTGGTAATTGGAACCCACTGTTTTATTTCAATCCTATGTAGTTGTAGATGTATACCATAAAACTAACCTATGAAAATTTCATTTCAAAAGGTGGAAGTGTTTTTTTTTGGGATAATGTTTGAGAATCTTGTGCAGTTATGTCAACGCAGGAAAGATAATCTGCAATTGGAATACACAATCTGAGAAACTTCCCGGTGAAAAACAGATTCAAATTTTTTGAATACAAAGTGATATCTTTTTCACAGTACTTATCTACAGTACTTTAAAGGATCTGTCGTTAAGCTTCCCTGGGTTTATCCCGCGGTGCTCACACGGGTGAGCCCCTGACAAGAGCTAATCGAACCACCACTCACCGATCTTGTAGTGACGCCACCCTGGGGCCAGCCCCCAAGTGACCCACTACACAAGCAGGGGTGGATTTCACAAAGAGTTAGGACTAGTCCTAGGAGATATACAAATTGCATATATAGTCCTAAGTTAGGACGAGTAACTGGTCCTAACTCTAGATAAGACTAGTCCTAACTCTTTGTGAAATCCACCCCAGGGCACTTGGGGCTGACCCAGGTGAGCCCCTGGAATGACGTCAAAGCTATTCGAACGCACCGGGGGCAGTCCAGGGTAGACCCAGGGAAGCTAAACGAATGCACCCACAGTTAACAGTTTCTCAAAAATGCATTTTAAATGTCATCATCCTGCAGTAAATTCTCAGGATCTGAAGTCTGAGAAGAAAGGATATTAACCACCCTATGTACATACAATGTACAATATAAATGTATTAATTTTGGTTTTAACCTCCACCAATGAGTATTAGCACTGTTGACTTTGTACTTTCATCAGTTCTGTGGAAAAAATTATCACAGGCATATTTACTCAGTGGATTTGAACCCACTATCTTTGCAGTTCTAGAGCAGTGTCTTATAAAATAGACCATCAAGATTGCTTGGTAGCTAGAGGCAGTTCAAATCCTATGTTTTAGCAGCGGGTACTGCAACGACTTAATACTTGTAGATGTTAAATTTGCATTTGGGACACTGATATGCCTCTAGCTATCGGGCAATCTTGGTGGTCCACTCTAGAATGGCAATGGTCGTGGGTTAGAAACTCACCCAAGTATTATACCTTTGGTGTTTTTTTCCAAAGAACTGTAACTTGGGAAAGTACTCTGGTACAGCATATAATAAAGTGCTTACACAGCTATTACACAGTCACACGTTGTCGGTGTAAGGGTTAAACCAAAATTAGTATATTCTTAAAGGGAAGGTACACGATTGGTAATTAGTCAAAACAAATATTAACTTAAAAACTCAATGACTTGGTAACGAGCATAGCAGAGCTGTTGATAGTATAAAACTTTGTGAGAAACAGCTCCCTCTGAAGTAGCATAGATTTTGAAAAGAGGTAAATTCTCACTAAAATAATAAAAGCCTTCTAGCTAGAAGTCTTTTGATCCTATCTGATGAAAGCACACAAATTCGTCCAACAAGGGTGTTTTTTCTTTCATCATTTTCTCCCAACTCCGATGACCAATTGAGCTCAAATTTTCACAGGTTTGTTATTTTATGCATGTGTTGAGATACACCAAGTGAGAACACTGGTCTTTGACAATTACCAATAGTGTACCTTCAATGGCAAATTTAACATCTATCAATATTCATGTGTGTAAAGTGAATAACTATGTTTACAAATATCCTATGTGTCTTCTAGCGCTTAAAATGTGAACTGTTATATTATTATTATACCTTTCAATATAGATTACAATATTTTCATGTTTTAATGAGAGAACATAGATGAATAAAAGTGTTCATGTACCACCCCTTACTGAATGGACACTACACATTGTGCTAAATGTTCATTTCTTATGCGTCACTTGCATCTTTAATACCAATGATGAATCAGTACCGTAGCAACTCAAAGCACCTTGGCCCAAATTCATAGAGCTGATTAAGGGCACTGTACATGTTTGGTAATTGTCAAAGACAAGTGTTTTATCTTGGTGTATCCCATCATAGCCATAAAATAATAAGCCTGTGAAAATTTTTGCTCAGTTGGTCATCGAAGTTGCGAGAAAATGATGACAGAAAAAACACCCTTGTTGGAAGAATTTGTGTGCTTTCAGATAGGAATAAAAGACTTCTTTATTATTTTAGTGAGAAATTACCTCTTTCTCAAAAACTATGTTACTTCAGAGGGAGTCGTTTCCAACAATGTTTTATACTATCAACAGCTCTCAAATGCTCGTTACTAAGTCAGTTTTTAAGTTAATATTTGTTTTGAGTAATTACCAAACCTGTACCTTCCCTTTAAGCACAGTAAGTTGCATTAAAATGCTTTCCAGAATAAGGTTACCAGCCAAACAGTACCATGTCACATGTACAATCTGTGACTTCTTATTTTTGCTTAGCAGAAAGTTGCTGAGCATAATTCTCATCTTTATCAAAATGGGCCCATGGTAAAACATGTCTAACCCTGCAGAGCTGTCAACTCTTCCTGATTCTGCAGAAAGTTCTTTGACAAAGAAAAAAAATCAACCTTTCAATTTGGAAATGGGAAAATCTCCTCCTGTGTTAATCTCTGCGTCACATTTTTTCAGAAAAAGTAAAGCATTTAATAGTTTCGCTTAGCAGCAATAGATATCAGCTGAATTGCTATGTGATATCTATAACAAAATGCTGTTCCTGTTTTTTGTTTGGTGCGATCCAGGTTGACCATCCTTTACTTACAGGTCAATTGTCACAGAGTGATGTTGAGCCCCCCCCCCCCCCCCCCCCATCCAAATTATAGTCGTATTCTGTTATGACAGCTACCCAACACATGACTGACATAATTATTTGACTTTTACTTGAAAGGGTTACATTGAGAAAGTATTTTTCTATTGCCAGTTACATGTAGGCGTAACAAACAGCCATCCCATATTGCTGTTGCTACGGACTTGTTATACAATTTTCAAGTCGCTTAATTGGGGGCTGGATTGTTTTGTCGACTGAAACTTTGCCCCTTTTTCCCAGTGTCGTCTGCTAGCATAACAGCATTTGTTTTGATATAGCGCCCTCACTCAACGAAAAACAATTCGAGTCTTGTACCCGGACGTATACCAGAAGTAAAGATAGTAGCTAAAAGCTGGAGGCGGGGCGCCTGAAATATTAACTTCTACAGAAACAATAATGGTCGCAAGAACAAATCAAAATGGAAAATTCCTTCGACTGGGAGCAAATTCTGAGCCAGGTTTGGCAAGCAGACATCAGAAGTATGAAAGGAGCTGTTTCACTTTCAAATGCAAGTCGGGTCTCTGGATGCACTAACTTGTCGGCGTGGAGGTTTGTCAGATAATATAGAGGGGGTCGGTACTTTATCGATTGCCTCCAATCTAATTATTTGTGTCAGTCATGGTCATGATGGTCAGTCAGTGCAGGCTGTCACTGTTTCAGTGTCAGGTCAAATCAAAGAAAATGATTGACCTGAGATTGAGAATGTGGGACTGTCGATTTTTATAAAATATTTGAAGAAAGTTGTCCGTATCCTGCCACCACTTTTTCATTTTTTATGACATAAAATAGTTAGCTATAAATTTACTCAAAAAAACAAGAGAAAGGGCCTATTCCTTTTTCGTCTTTTTTTGTATCCTCGTGTACTCTATATTCATGCACTGAAGACTTGAGAGAGAATTTTAGTTTAATTAACAGAACCAAGAACAACTTTGAGCTTTATTTTTATTTGTCCGATGTCATAGCCCACCTGAGAGGAGAATTTCAAGCCCGTACAACGCCATCGAAGCACAACGGAGGTCGCGAATGCAAACGACCCAAATTTGTCGGCATTTGTTTTGCGTCACATAAATTCACGCACTTGTTTTGAAACCTCAAAACGGGGACCCTTTCTATGCTGCATTTTCTTCTAAACACTCAAGTCCGTGCGGCAGGGAAACTAGAAGACCAAAACTGCCAGTTACTATAACTATTTACCCCATCAATTGTTGGGTTTCTACCAGGCTAATTAGCTGAACCCCCATCTTACACCCAGCCCAACCTGTGGTGAAGCTGTAGTGAATTCCTTTAAGAATAAATAAGACTTTCTTTGTGCACAAAAGACGCACGCTTTTGTTCCTTTCTTCTTTTGAAAACTGCTGAGGTGTAACGACAACGAGGGGCGCATAGCAAATGCTCGTCCACTTCATCGTCAGCTCAGGTCAGAGAAGGTTCTCGATTATCAAAGCAGTTTTCTTCGCTACTATTTTCCTTAGCCAATGTAGCAGGTTTGGACTTGGCTTGGTGGTGTTTGCCCCTCACAGGGAAGAACCTGCTCATTGGTTAAAGTTGTAAGTAGTAAATATTAATTATTGTTAATTAGTAATTATCCCGCCTAGGCAGTAGCAGGCACATTCCCATAAATTAAGGCCTCGGCAGTTGCAGGCCAATCTAATTTGTATTGTTGGTAAAGGTATAAAATTACTAGCCTCTTACCACAAAAAAGCCATCAATTTACAAAACTAAGTTATACAACACTAAAATGCTGTTTTTTTTCATAGTTAATTGTATTATAACAAATTATGAATAATAAATGAGCGAATTTTTTATCAATAAAGCTTCTGATGTTTTTGGGGTGTTTTTTTTAACCCACGTGCAATTTACAATAAAATCGTAATTTCTGGAAATTTGCCTATAAGGCGCACGTCCACTTCAACCTTCCACAGTTTTTTGTATCCCCTCTGTTGTCATGTAAAAATCATGTGATCTTGTAATTGAAGTAGTGAAGTATGGCAGACAACAAACATGACAAACGCAAAGAACTTTCAGGGTGTTTTAAGTGTTTTTATCAACCATTTTAGCTGGGCATATTTTGTGTTTAGTCAAAAGGTAAGATTTTCTACTAAAATTATATATTAGCTAAAATATCAATCAGAAAGGCTACGATTTGTCCAATCTTTGCAGGAGATTGAAGATTATGTTGTATACTTTCGTGAAATCAAAAAATTATGTCATTGCGTATTGTAAACAAAAAGTTACGCGGCGGGAAAGGTGCCTGCGGGAATATTTGTAACGCGCAGATTTAGGGTATCGGAGGATATATGAAATGATGAGTGAGTTTTGGCAGGATAGAGTACAGAAACTTTTCCATTCCTCCCCTAAAAATAAAATGGAAGTTGGATATCTCATTGAGGTAAATTAGATACTATATTATTTCATATCGAATGAAAAAGTGGTGGCGCCATACGGAAACTTTTCCTTTGGGAAAAGTTTCTGTATGGCGCCACCACTTTTTTATTCGATACAAAATAATCTAGTATCTAATTTACCTCAATGAGCCATCCCTTTATGTAAAAATGAGTGGACAAAAAAGAAAAAAAGGCTGTGATTATTTCATGTAGTTAAAGATTAAGATTATAAGATTAAAAATATTTATTGTCATGATAAAAAACATGAAATTTATCTTCCCTGTGTAAAGGAGACTATACAATACAAACAAGAAAGGCATAGCAATAAAATAGACAATAGCGTAAAAACTTACTTGGTAACAATCAATGGAGAGCTGTTGGTAGTATAAATCATTGTGAGAAACGGCTCCCTCAACGTTGTTTTCAAGAAAGAAGTAATTTTCGACTAAAATATTTTAATTTGATTTTGAGACCTCAGAATTAGATTTTGAGGTCCCGAAATCAAGCATCTGAAAGCACACAACTTCGTGTGACAAGGGTGTTTTTTCTCCCATTATTATCTCACAACTTCGACGACTAATTGAGTGAAAATTTTCACAGGTTTATTATTTGTTCACATTTTTTTGCACAGAAAAACAAGGTTTACAAAGTTATAACCCTACGTTATTTCCTATTAATTTTATTTTATTTTACTGCAGTGATATCGTCATCAGTAAGTTCATCGAAGAATTCACAAACAAGAAAGGGATAAATGGGAAATCAGAGGAGCAGAGCTCAGCATTGAGACAGAAAGGGAACTGGTTCTTCCAGAAAGAGATGTACAGTGATGCGCTATCATGCTATACACAGGTAAATGTGTGAAATGCATGGTTCGAGTTCTAGCTCTGGATCTGATTCTAGTTTCTAGTTCTAGTTTTGGTTCTGGTTCTGGTTCTGGTTCTAGTTCTAGTGTTCCTTCTGGGTCTGTTTCTGGTTACATAGTTGTTCTACTTCTGGTTTTGTTTCTGGTTCTAGTTCTAGAACTGGTTCTACTTCGTCTAATTCTATTTCTAGTTCTGGTTCTGGAACTTTCTATTAATGGTTCTGGTGGTTGTGCTAGTTCTGGTTCTAGTTCTGTCTTAGTTCTACTTCTTGGTCTGGTTCTGGATTAAGTTCTAGTTCTACTTCTGTTGCTGTTTTGGGTTCTAGTTCGAGTTATACTCCATCTGATTTTATTTTGAGTTCTGGTTTTAGTTCTGGTTCTGGTTCTGCATGGTTCATAGTTCTGTTTCTGTTTCTAGGTCCAGTTCTACTTCTGGGTCAGGTTCGGGTTCGTCATTACATAAACTCCTTGTTAATGTGATGTGAACATGCAGGCACTCAAAATAGAAAAACTGGAAACTCATTGGTCCAGGTAAAGGATATGTTCTTAAAGAGAAGGGGGGGTACTATAGATAATTTGAAACAAGATATATTTCTTTTAAAAAAGGTCGGACTGTGGATTTGAGCATAGTTGTGCACTAACTGTGCTGCATCATCAGGTTTTTTTTCAAAGTTGACGATAGGATGAACCTCTTGTTAACTTGTTTGATTAAAACCTGTCTTTTTTATGTAGAGTGTAATGATGGCTCCTGATGATTGGTCTTCTATTCCAACGAATGATGCCTCTCCATGTTTAGCGACAGCTCTTGGAAACCGCTCTGCAGCCCTGTATCATCTCGGCCACTATGAGGTAGAAGCTCTAGGGGTCTTTTTAAAGGGATTGCCTCGGTGCCCCTTGAAATGTTCCTGAATAGACACTTCTAATTTCCTCATAGATGTGCCATTTACCAAGTAGAAAATGCCTTGGTGCCCTTGCTGTTTTGAAAACAAAGCATCAGGGCCCAATTTCATAGAGCTGCTTAGCATAAAAATTTGCTTAGCATGAAATTTCTTCCTTGATAAAAACAGGATTACCAACCAAATTTCCACGTGATTTTCAGGATTTAAGCAAACAACAGCTGAGTACCAGTAACAAGCAATATGCATCAAATGGAAATTTGGTTGGTAATCCTGTTTTTATCAAGGAAGAAATTTCATGCTAAGCAAAATTGTGTGCTTAGCAGCTCTATGAAATTGGGCCCAGGTCTGGAAGCATGTTAAGCACTGTATACTCGGTACTTTTTTGAGTTCTGTGAAAAATTCCACAGGCATATCTCTCATTTGGGCTTTGAACGTACGACATTTGCCATTCAAGAGCAGGTTTCTGAAACTCTAGACCACTGAGCTTGCCTAGTAGCTAGTGGCATAAAGTATCAGATAAATTTAAGAGGATTGAATCGTTTATACAACTTGATATTTAAGACAGTGCAAAGGAAATGTTTACAACATTAATGTTGCAGTAACAATTGGTTGTGTATATAGATGGGTTGCACATCATGCATTGACCACCATCATTGGTGAAACGTGGATGTGTGAAAGGCTTTCATTGTCTCAGAGTTGTGCGCAGTGCTTACACTTTTCAATTGTTTATCATCAATGATGGTGATTCTTTAGCTTGCCATGGAAGATTGCCAGAGGGCCGTTAATTGTGGATATCTGAGGACGTCATTGTATAAAGTACTGCAACGGAAGGGACAGTGCCTACTAGCATTGGGACACCCCAGCCAGGCTACGGAGGGTAAGTAGACGGAGTGAACTGTGTGAAACGCTTGACAAATGGATTTGCTTAGCTGATATTTGTGCAGAGAACCAGTCATGAGTAATGTACACTGCATTGTACTTTAGCTGGTTACCCATTTCTGTTTAGCAAGAAAACTGTTTCTGAAACGCTTAAATAAATGCAAAATGTTATTTTGTGTATATGGTCACACAAAACATAAATACTGTTGCAGCATCTGCGACTGATTTGTATAATACCTTTTAATTGCATGACATTAACTTTTTTAACAAAGGTGCTGACAGTGGTTCAACAACTATTATGTTGGTATAAAATTTTGCCCAAATAAAGATGCTGGTGAACTAATCAATGACAGAAACGGAATGGAATGCTAGATTATCTCTGTATATTTTTATGAAGCTCAAAGTCAAACAAAATGCTGTCTCCAGACAGAGAGCGAGAGAGAACTTAAAATATGCTTTAAATGCAGAAACATTTTCTGCAAATAATAAGATTTATCGACAGACCGTGCCAAGTAGTCGTTTATTTGCATTATTAAGTTGCAATTTGCATTTTTATTGCTTTCAGAATAAGACATCATCTAATAAACCGTTTCCCATGTGAATTTCAAATGAGAAAAGGAGGTGATGTTTGTTGTTATCATACAGGAAATGCCAAAAGTTGAAAAGAAGAATTTCAGGCTTTGAATTTCAGCAATTTTCCTCTGGTAAGGGGCACTTTAATGAGGAATATTTTAATTTGTATTTGAACTTTGCAAAGGGCACCGCAACAAAAGCACAGGGTACCAGGGAAATTGCTGTGGGTGCCTTGAGTTGTTTGGAGGCCTGTTTCGTTTAACTCTAGCTCTGGACAGTTGGTGAAGAGTATTGATAATTTCTTCAGTAAATTAAACGTGGTCTTCTTTAAAAAAAAATCTGTTCAGCTTTCACAGAAGCAATCCTGTCGTTAGATGAAGCAGATGGCATGGATCCAAAGAGAAAATGTAAGTACATGTAGGCTTATTTTTCAAGTAAAAAAAACCAAAACAATTTAACTAATTTGGGGTAGAACAAAGCAAGATTTACTAGAGCGGGACGTGAACCTGTGACCTCCGGATT
Organism: Asterias rubens; assembly: GCF_902459465.1. NCBI lineage: Eukaryota > Metazoa > Echinodermata > Asteroidea > Forcipulatida > Asteriidae > Asterias > Asterias rubens. The sequence goes on along the minus strand of NC_047066.1, from coordinate 10,443,244 downwards.
AACGTGCTAGAACAATAAATCCACTCTATTATCGTTTTTTCTCAGCTTTGCTGAAGCTGGATCTGGATAAACTTGTACACCAGACTTCACAGTCCAGGTAATTATTACATTTCATCATCAAAATGCTCAAGTGCATAGCCACCAGTGTTCAGAAGTGACATTTTTTGTCTGGGGGTTTTCTGAGAGTGTCGGGGTTATCCTGTATCTTTACGTGTTTTTAGCTCCCTTATACTGTATATTTGATGTAATTTTATATCATTTATTTATCTTCTCCATTTTTGGAGGTTTTGAGGAAATAAAAAATAAATAAAAAAATAATGCCATAGGTCTTGTATACTAGGATATGCATGGATGGGTAGTGCAATTTAGTTTACTAGTCTTGTCTCAGACCTGCGTTGCATTGTTTGGTCCTTTTGTTGGAACATTTTCTTGTGTACTTCCCCAGATTAATTTATAATATTTGAACAGCTCCCTTCATTCACCCATTTTTCATTTTACCCATGCTAATATTCAGATGGAGTCCTTCCAGATCCGTTTGGTTCCCCTGCTGTTTTTAGCTCACCATTGCATTGTACATTTGTCCTGCACCATGCAAGCACACACATCACACAATACGTACATGTACTATACCCCATTGGCGGACTGTACTCACCAAGGAAGATGAAGTTATTACTCCTGTTCTCCATGAAGGCCATCATATGAACATTAATGATTTGATTTATTATAATTGTACTCCTTGCAGCGAGAACCTACCACCAGTCATTAACATAAATCAGTCAGTGGAAGAAACTCTGACTTGCCCATCAGACAATCTCGCCAATGCATCCAGAACCTTAGACCTACAGCATTCTGCAGACCGGGGCAGGTACTTGGTGGTAAGATTCTTTAAATTTGAGAAACTATACTTGTTTCAGCCCTAGAAGTAGGTGGCAACGGCCTCTGGAGAACAAAAATTGTAGCCCACACCTTGAAGTGGCCTTCAGGCCTTGCGTGTCTGGCGACGTGCATTAGAAAAGAAAAAAAAGAAGAAAAAAACCTTAGGAAGAGACATAGTAAAATATTTATTTTTGAAGGGTTCAGAAAACATTGAGTACACAGTCAATGCTCCTTATAAAATACATTGTCACCTTTTTCATAAAGTGAAAATAAATGTGTTGAAAATCACTAATTTTTGCAATTCGGTTTTTGTACAAATAATAATGATAATAATTAAATAGTGCACACATCCTAGTAGCTACATCACGGCACTTCACAACATTATTATCCTGTTCACTTCGCTTTCGCAATGTGCATGAAGTATGAATGGGGCTTTATGTGACTTGGCTTAAAGGCACTGGACTCTATTGGTAGTTACTCAAAATAGTTGTTAGTAGAAAAACTTACTTGGTAGCGAGCAATGAAGAGCTGTTGATAGTATACAACATTGTGAGAAACCTTTTGAGGAAAAGGTAATTTCTCCCTCAAATAATAAGCCAATAATAATAATAATAAGCATCTGAAAGCAAACAACTTGTTCAACAAGGGTGGATTTTTCATTATTGTCTTGCAACTTCGATGGCCAATTTATAATAATAATAATAATAATAATGAACCATTTTTGTAGAGCGTATATCAAAATCACAGAGAAGTCTCTATGCGCTTTGAAAACAAAAGAGAAGTAAAAGTCAATTGAGTCAAACTTTTTGTTATTTTATGCATTTATTGAGATACACCAAGTGAGAATACTGGTCTTTGACAATTACCAAAGGTGCCCAGTGCCTTTAAACTGCCCTTGTTGACTATTTGTTTCCACTTGCTGTATTTTCAATTCAATTCAATTCAATTCATTAAGGTTTATTGAAAATATCTCAAAATACACGACAGAAGTTAAAAAGACTTAAATTGGCGTGTTTACATTCATTATTGTTAAAAATTACAAAAAAACAACAAACTCTGACTTAAAAAAAGAGAAGAAAAGCTCCAGGCATGAATGCACAAAAAATGATACAAATTTGATTAAATTTGATAAAAATTTGATAAAACTGATTTTGCAGGCTGAAGTACCAGTGAGTGCAGGAGAACTACTTATCAAGGAGGTACCGTATGCCGTGTTGTTATTACCAGAGTATCACAGCACACACTGCCATCAATGCTGTAGGAAGACAGTCAACCCTGTACCGTGAGTAACTGTTCTAGTCTCAGCTTTATTTACATTTCAGGGAATGTGTTGGGAACTTCTGGGAAAATTTGGGGAAATAAGGGGAAAGTGTTGGGAAGTTTGGGGAAAGTGTTTGGAAGTTTGGGAAAGTGTTTGGAAGTTTTGGGAAAGTGTTGGGAAGTTTGGGAAAGTGTTTGGAAGTTTGGGGAAAAGCATTGATCACTTTTTGGAAAATGGTTAAAAAAATCGCACACTTGAATCCGAATATACGATGATTTCAAGACAAGTTGGTACATGTAAATATGGTCCAATGGGAGACTAAGAAGCGCTAGGTGGCAGCAGACTTACCAGGTAAATATCTATTGTTTACGTAGTTCTTAGCATGCACACATTACCGAGAACAATGGATTTTACCTGGTAAGTCTGCTGCCACCAAGCGTCCTGAAAGTCTCCCATTCCACTGTTAATTTGGCTCCAATGATTATCAGATGTAAGAGTGAAATGCTTGTAAGTTTTGTCTCAAACTAACTTCTTTGGTTTGTGTCGACACCATATAATAAATTTCTTTATGAATTTTGGTGGTTTTGAGAAGAATCAGTGGTCTAACAACTCAAGACTTGGATCAGTAACTCTGATCCTTTTCAGGAGAAGGCACACAGATCGAAACGTCAAAATGTTAGAGACACTGGACACCTTTGGTAATTGTCAAAGACTAGTCTTCTCACTTGGTGTATCTCAACATATGCATAAAATAACAAACCTGTGAAAATTTGAGCTCAATTGGCTGTCGAAGTTGGGAGATAATAATGAAAGAAAAAAAACCCTTGTCACCTGAAGTTTTGTGCTTTCAGATGCTTGATTTCGAGACCTCAAATTCTAAATCTGAGGTCTCGAAATCAAATTCGTGGAAAATTACTTCTTTCTCGAAAACTACTTAACTTCAGAGGGAGCTGTTTCTCACATAGTTTTATACTACCAAACTCTCCCCATTACTCAGTACCAAGTAAGTTTTTTTGCTAACAATTTTTTTGAGTAATTACCAATAGTGTCCACTGCCTTTAAACCATTGGTTCTGAAAAGATCCACCACAGGTCACGAAGAGATTTATTACATGGTGTCTCTGCAAACCTCACTTTATTGTTTATTTGATTATCTATAATGGGGTTGTATGTTGCAGTTGCCCAGACTGTATATATGTCCAGTATTGTAGTGACCAGTGTCTCCTCACTGCCCAGGAGTTTCACCATTGGCTGGAGTGTGGTCATTATAACAACCTCAAGACAGTAAGTACTGACCTTTGACAATATTGACCTCAACTGCAAATGCCCCCCCCCCCCAACAAAAAAAACCTCATGAAACATTGAGTTTACTTCTTGCTGTGGTCAGACAAATCTTGGTAGTCGCCAATATTGCAACATGAATTTCTGAAGTTCAAAAGGATTCTCACTTTTCCCAAAGACCACCCCTTCTGCAGTTGTGCTGATAAGATTTAAATGTTTCTCCAGTGCTTTCAGAATGTTCAACCTTCTTTGACCTCAGTGAGAGATCTTTATGTGCTAGTTCAGATCTAGAACCTTATATTTTATCAATATTTTTTTTTCCAGCTTGGCACGGAAGCATGGCTCAGCCTCCGGATGCTCCTCAAAGCAAAATGCTGGTGCAGTATCAAGTCTGTAACACAAGCCTCAACATCAACGACAAGAAGCAACAGCTGGCAGCACTGTGGTCACGCTTCTTCCACCGAAACCCTCCCCTTGAGTGGAATGGACAGTGATATGAAAGACTCAACCGTTCACAATGTGCCTCACGTCCATGACGGTGCCCCACACCTCAAAGGTGTAACCTCAAACAGTGACAGCTCCTCAAACTTCAGTACCACCCACCTCGGTAGAGAGAGCCTGACGGAATGCTCCTCCTCATTCGGAGGTGGAGTCAACTCTGTAAGAATACCCAAAACTGGTGGGTATAATGAGGCACCGGGGGTACAGTACCCCGCTCAGGGTACATGTACCTCTCCCCAGGGTTGTGGTAGAGACGGCTGCTATCGTAATGACTACGAGGCTGTGTATCACCTCATGCCTCACACTGAGAATCACACTCCACAAGAACTCTTCAATATGACCATGGTAAGTGAGAGAGAGAGAGGTTTGGTCCGCAGTTTGGAACTTTTAATGGAGTCTGATTTTGTTGTGAGTTTCAAAAGAGTTAGTATCGAAAACAGATGCCCAACATCAAGCTGTGCATTTGCCTCTGTTTTGTACTCGGTAGTGCTATACTTATTTTATAGTATAATTTTTCTCCTCCCGTTTTATTTGTAAATGCACAAGCCAGGAACTAAACAGAGACCATGGCCTCTGTTACACTTGTCTTGGCCTTGGTATCCCTTCAAATACTCCCACAGACTTTTAAAGATTTTCAAAGCATTTTCTCTGGTGTCCTGTGCTTTTGCTGTGTTGCCCTCTGCAAGGTTCCATACAAAAAGTGTACATTTTCCCCATGAAAGTGCCCCTTACCGGAGGAAAGTTGCTGTGCCCCTTAAAGAGCGAAGTTTAAGACTTGTACTTAATGTTTCTTGTTTATTCCTCCACAGACAGCCATCCTGCTGTCTAAGTGCATCAAATCACAGCTACAAAGCGTCCCACAATGGAGGCACTCTGTAGAATGCAGCACCCAGTGCTGTACACCACGCCGCACCACAGATGCTGTATCACCACAGCTTAGTCACAAGACAAAACAAGACATTGCAAATCACACACAGCCAGAGTTGTGTGAAAACGCCATGGGAGTCGAGTCAGGCATCGACCAACCACTAGAAACACAGGATGTACATTTTGGGTGTGGCTCGAGATTTGACTCGAGCTTGGAACAGATGGACAATTCTAAGAACTGCTGCTGCTCGCCTGTTGATGAAGTTGTCGCTGTGCTTCTGCTGCGGCACATACAGCAACTGAAGTGCAATGCTCACGCTGTGACAGCAATCCACACCTCAGCCAATGAAAATCCTCTCAACAACCGACATTCAAGGTCACCCACTTCTAACAACTTTGACAGTACGGCTCTGATGGGTCAGAGGATAAAGGACGACACACCAGTAGACACAAGGGTGGACAGACAGGGTTCTAATTCCATAGACCCAGTGGTTGACACCACCAGACAAGTCCGAGTAGCTACTGCAGTGTACCCTACTGCCAGTCTGCTCAACCATGCATGTGAACCCAACATTATTGCAAGGTATTTTTTTTTTCCCTTGAATTGAAAATAACGTATTTGATTTTTTTTTCTGCAGGAAACTCTTTCTGCTTCTCTCTTTCTTTTCATTTCTTTCTACTTGACTGTTCCTGTTACACTAGTATTATATAGCCCCTTTCACAAAGATTGGGGGAGACTATTCCAAAGGTTAGGGGCGGCAAAAGAGAAGGATTTTTCAGCAGCTGAAGCAAGAGATCTGTGGTTATTTTGCTTATATCTTTTTATGTGTTGTGTTGTTATTAATTTGTATCTTGTTAAGGAAGACTCTGCTAGGTTCGGATTGGAATTTTACAAATTATTAAATGGTTAAACTGAAGTGGAAAGGTTTGTTTCTTAATGTTAAAGAAATTAAACGAAAGGGCACAAACCTAAAATGCACAAAAATTGATTCTTTCTTATTGTACAATTTTGTCTGTGTATATAGTTTTGATGGTGCTGTGTTGAGTATTAGAGCCATTCGGAATATTGAAGCTGGAGAGGAGATGCTACATTGTTATGGTGAGTAGGATAATCACAATTTTATTCTTTATGAAGTGGTGTCAAAAGATTCTGAAAGGTGGTTTACAAAATGGGGACCAGACTGATTTAGTCAGCGTGACGAGAACAACTTGGAAACCTTGAAAACCCTAAACTTACATTTTAAAAGGTGCTTTACAAAAGCAGAGCGGTGTCCAGTGCTTTTCAGTCAATCATTGATTACTGCTGCAATCTAATGGGTACCTGACTGATTTACTCAGTGCGCTGATGAGCACAATCATTTATAACGTCTCTTTGCGCAGACTGGCTTTACATGAGCACAACTGACTTTATTCCATTTGAAGTGCTATAAAAAGCTTCCTCTGGGAAAAGGGCCTTCCACAGGAAATTATTCTGAAATGTGCTTTACAAAATTTGGTCCAAACGGGACCAGACTGATTAGGTCAGCGCGTTTAGCACAACTTGGAAACCTTGAAAACCCTAAACTTACATTTTAAATGGTGCTTTACAAAAGCACAGTGGTGTCCAGTACTTTTCAGTTGATCATCAATTACTGCTGCAATCTAATGGGTACCAGACTGATTTACTCAGTGCGCTGATGAGCACAATCATTTATAACGTCTCTTTGCGCAGACTGGCTTTACATGAGCACCGCATTACTTGTCTACTATAACAATAACTTGATTGCGCTTGACGCACTGAGTGAATCAGTCTGGTCCCCAATAGATCATAGCAGTTGATCAGATAAATGTTGTTAAGTTGTTGAGGGAACCCGACAAAGTATGGTTTTCGAGCCATGCTTATGAGAACAAAAATTCACACTCGTGGCTCCAAAAACATTTGATTTCTAATGTCTAGTCAAGTCGATCTGTGCTTGTATGATAGCTATCTTTTAAACATGAATACCTTACATCAAAGAAAACTTCAATTTTTTTTTTCAGAGCTTAATTTTCTACTCCTTTATGAATGATTGTGTAGGAAATCAGAAAAGAAAGTCGTATAATGACCATAAGTACTTAAAATCAAAGTCCAAATTCATTTTTTCAGTCATTTATCGAGTACAAAGAATTGTAATTCTAGATGGTTTTGAGAATCAGTGAAAACTAAGTTTTCATTTAGAGAGGCTGTTTCTTAAACTGTCCGCAGGTCCTCATGCCAAACACATGAGCAAGGAAGACCGACAGAGAGCTCTGCAGGAGCAATACTTTTTCACCTGCTCATGTGATGCATGTAAATTAGCAACAGGTGACGAAATGGAGACTTGTGATTGGTCCAACGCGTATAAGTAAGTCCCTGAAAGGCAAAGTTTTTGAAACCGGTCTGTTGTTTTAAAGCCATTGGACACTTTCTGAACAGAACAAAAACTTAAAGTTCACAGATTAACTTACAGGGTTTACAGAAGTTACTGGTGAAAGACTTCCCTTGAAATATTATTTCATGAAATGCTTTACTTTTTGAGAAAACATTAAAACAATTATCAATTCTCGATATAGAGAATAACAGATTTATTTTAAACACATGTCATGACACGGCGAACTGTGCGGAAACAAGGGTGGGTTTTCCCATTATTTTCTCCCGACTCCGATGACCGATTGAGCCTAAATTTTCACAGGTTTGTTATTTTATGTATAAGTTGTGTTACACGAAGTGTGGGCCTTTGGACAATACTGTTTACGAATGTTGTGCGATTGCTTTAATCCAATATTAATGTAGATGGACACAATGAAACTAAAATGTGAACATTTCATTTCAAATGGGGGTCGCGTTTTTGAGAAATCGCCAAAAACACCAGTGCAATACACAATCTGAGAAAATTTATGACAGTAACACTTCGGTGATAAATACTGATATCTTGGTATACGACCATGTTACTTCTAAGTGAAATTTCTTAATATTATGCTGTCAATATAAACCACAAGGGAAACTGACTGGGTAAATTTTGAAATGATTTTTGGGGTTGAACAAAGAATTGACTAGAGTGGGATTCGAACCAACGACCTCCGGATTAATGTGCCGGCGCTCTATCAACTGAGCTATCTAGCCCTATATTGGCGGTGTCCTTATTTTGTCAATATCTTTGTTCGGGGGTGCCATACAACTGTTAACTGCCGTGTAGCCATGGATCACACCCAAATTACGATACAACCTGGGAAGCGGCAGCCAGGGGATCCCCTTAAGGGGATGCGACTTTTTGTTTTAGATATCAATATAAACCACAAGGGAAACTGACTGGGTAAATTTTGAAATGAGTTTTGGGGTTGAACAAAGAATTGACTAATATTATACTTTTGAAAGCTGATGTAGGCTTCTATCAAGTATTCTTATTGCCTTTAAGTTTAAGAGTGAATACCATATGATTACCTTGCCTTTCCCTTTCCAACAAAATCAAGAAGTGTTCAATCAATGTACGCTAGTAACATGAACAATCAATTTTAAGAAGTATCTTTCTTTCTTTTTGTAAATTTGAAAAAACAGGTGTTTCAAGTGTTCCCAGCCTCTGATGATAAAGAAAGGACACAAGAAAGTCGGTTTGTGTTTCAACCAGAAATGCAAAAATACACAGAACTTAGCAAAGTTGTCCAAGGTAATTCCTCACTAGCAATACATACATAAACTCATCTTGGATTGTACAAAATAGTTATTGACAAAGTCATTTTGGTGTGTGTATTTTTCAACTAAAAGAGTTTTTCTTTTTTATTCTTACTCAAAGGAGAAGGAAAGAGCATCCAATTTGTTTAAACTCTCTCAACATTTTATGGAATGCAAACATATCGAAGGTAAGAAAATCAAATAAGGGAATCAATGTGTGGTGAAGAGGTTTTCAACTAGTAGTTTAATCCCAACGAGGCCTGGTTCTTGATAATTTTACCGAGACGTAGTCGAGATAAATTATAAAGAACCAGGCCTCGGCGGGTTTAAACCACTAGTTGAAAAACAATTCAACACACTTTGATTCCCATTCATAAATACCTTTATGTCGAAAACATCATCACTTTTTGGTCAAAAAGTAAAATAAATGCAAAAATTATAATTGTTAAATGATTTCTTTCAACACAACACCCGTCCAGCTATGAAATGGTAAAGCCCTCCGCCGCCCTCGGGTAAACAACTCCTTATAAGGGAATGCTGTGCGCGTCACCACGAGTATCACGTGATGTGGCAAAACTGTTTCAGCCGTTGCTCTCGACCAATAGGAATGAAGAAACTGTCTTATAAGAACAGGTGCAAGGTCGCCTGTCACGCCCATGTTTTAACACTTTTTACTGGTCATAAACAAAGGTTTATACACACCCACGTGACGCGCTCTCCACCAATAGGAATAGCGAAACTGTCTGAGGTATTTATGACTGAAAACTAAAACAACTTTTGGGGTTAGTTACTGTACACCTTTTAAAAACAGTCCAGTACACCACACCCAAGCTCCGGACCTGCTTTTTGTAGCCTGATTTTTCCTGATTTTAGGACTTTCTCAAAACCACCTTGAGTGTTTAAATTGTCTTAAAATAAGTAAGGCAAAGGGGAAAAGAAATAATACACCCTGTGTCCACTGAGGCAAACCTGTAGTTTTGCATTTCTGATAATGCACAGAGTCTCTAAACCCCGTGAAGTGTAACACCCGAGGAGTTGGATTGGAATTAGTAAAAACGATAAAATGGTTAAACAGTAGTGAAAAGTTATATATGATATGCCACTTTTCAGACTGCAGATCTCAAATATATAGAAAAGGCTTTAATTTGTAAAACTTAAAAAGCTCACCTTTTTAAGCTGATTGCTCTTTGTGTTTTTTGTTTTTTTGTACAGAGTGCCTTGGAATTCTGCATCAATGTTACAACATCCAACGAGAGATTTTATATCAACACCACAAAGCCCTGGCTGAGTCTCAAGATTGCTTGGCCAAATGCTACGCTCAGATAGGTAAGGATACATTCTAATTCCTTTACAATTTATTTCGCATGAATGGCGCGATGGCTACCTTTAAAGGGAAGGTACACGTTTGGTAATTACTCAAAACGAATATTAACTTAAAAACTGACTTGGTAACAAGCACTGGAGAGCTATTGATAATATAAAACATTGTGGGAAACGACTCCCTCTGAAGTAACATAGTTTTTGAGAAAAGGGGTAATTTCTCACTAAAATAATAAAAGACTTCTAGCTAGAAGTCTTTTATTCTTATCTGAAAGCACACAAATTCGTCCAACAAGGGTGTTTTTTCTTTCATCGCTTTTTGCAACTTCGATGACCAAGTGAGCCCAAGTTTTCACAGACTTGTTATTTTATGGTTATGATGCGATACACCAAGTGAGAAGACTGGTCTTTGACAATTACCAAACGTGTACCCTCTCTTTAAACGATGTTCCTGGCAGTGGCTGCTGTATGCGCTGTAGCACCTTGTCAACCCTTTTAAGGTGCTACATAAATGGGTCTCAGAATTCATCACTGCACTAACCTATCTTTCTGAAAGTTTTTTTATACATGTACTTATTGCCTTGAATTCCTTGTCGGTAGATACATGCGCTATATAAGACTTTGATATTATTTTTATTGTCATATCTCAAACGTTATATATAAATTTTAAATATTATTATTATTATTATTATTATTTATTTACCACTACTAGGAGATTTCAAGCAGTCAGGGAAGTTTCTGAAGCTGAGTGTAGCTACAGTTGAGAAGCAGTTTGGATCAGACAGCATTGAGCTCGCCAATGAACTGCAGAAACTCTCACAGGTTTTATTCAATGCGTAGGTTGACAATACAACATTGCTTTTGATCAAAATTAGCCTCATTAAGGCAACTTTCCTTATTCCTTTAAAGATCAACTTAAATGTAAATAATAAAACTAATTCGACTCTTTATCCTTGGTTAGTTATTATTTGATCTTAAAGGCAGTGGACAGTATTGAGTAATTACTCAAAATAATTATTAGCATAAAACCTCACTTGGTAACAAGTAATGGGGAGAGGTTGATAATATAAAACATTGTGAGAAACGGCTCCCTCTGAAGTGACGTAGTTTTTGTGAAAGAAGTAATTTTCCACGAATTTGATTTCGAGACCTCAGATTTAGAATTTGAGGTCTCGAAATCAAGCATCTGAAAGCACACAACTGTGTGACAAGGGTGTTTTTTTCTTTCATTATTATCTCGCTTTGACTACGGATTGAGCTCAAATTTGTACAGGTTTGTTATTTTATGCATGTGTTGAGATACACCAACTGTGAAGACTGGTCTTTGACTGGTCAATAATGTCCAGTGTCTTTAAGTGTGAAGTTTTCCTCCCTAATTTTGTTTTTAAAAAGCTGACGCCCTGCATGGTACCCAGCAAAGACCAATAAAAATGAAAAGTTAAATCAACTCCCAAAAGACATTTACACATGGTACTGTACCCATAAGTTTACTATTTATAGTTACTTCATATTTTTCATATGATGCAAAGCTTTAACAACACTTAACTAAATTTACTATTGTGTGCTTTTTATTTGCTTGAAGTAGGCTATTTCATTTGTTTCTTGTCAGAAATTCACACTATTCACTAAGTATGCCCGCTTAGTGTGAACATTTACGTATTGGGCCCCTTCCAAAAATGCGCGCCCTCATTTGTACATTTTGACCTCCAAAATGAGGATAGGCTTGTGTAAGTGCACTGCGCGTTATACAAAGGGTCAATCCCTAATACTCTAGATCTGGGCTTTCTTCCTAAACTCTAGACTGTGTCTGCTCTGGTTGATGATGTATTTTTCATTATGTTTCATTCCACAGAGGTGAGGTACAAGACACGCTATCTGTGATTGATCCAGCCATCAAGCTACTGACCTTACACTATGGAGCCAACCATCACGACGTTCAGGAATTAACACAAATGAGATCGTGTTTAATCTCACTGTAGTTCAAGTTCAAGTCTTGAGTCACTTAGTTGGAGTGAGTCTGAGTCTGAGTCACTTTGGCCGAGTCCAAGTCAAAGTCACAAGTTGCTTGGTGGGACTCCAAGCCTCATCACTTGGGTAGAGTCCGAGTCTCAAGACACTTCCAAGTCTTGAGTCACTTAGTTGGAGTCACTTTGGCTGAGTCAAAGTCAAAATCACGAGCTGCTTGTTGCAACTCCGAGCCTCAGTCTAAAGTAAAGTCACTTGGGTTGAGTCAAAGTCCGAGTCTCAAGTCACTCAAACCAAGTTCAATTCTTGAGACACTTAGTTAGAGTCACAGTCACTTTGGCTGAATCAAGTCGTTATGAGTGAGTTGAGTGCAAGCTCGAGTCTCTAGTCACATGAATCTGCATTTTAGTCACAAGTCATGAGTCACTTGTCACCAGAAAAACAATGAAACTGTACATCGCTAGGATGAAACACTTCTAATTAATAACCAATGAATGAGAAATGACACAAACAAAACTTCACATTTGATTTTAATTCTGTAACCTAAATGTTATGCATGTTTGCTGCAGTAGATTTGTCCTTGCCCTGATTACGATAAAAAGGGAATTATCTGTTTATCTATTTAATAGAAGTTTGGTCAAAGGTACTTGTGGGAGAAAAGTGCAGCCAGACTCGTTTTCAGGTATAAGGGCTGAATGAATATGAAGTTTGTTTAGTCACCAATTATCCTAGGAAACTGTCCATCTGACATATTGTAAATTTCCAGAAGATTTCTGTCCATTTCACTGCTTCTGTTACACTAGAGGAAAATGAAATGTAGCATTTTAATGAAAAACTAGGTATAAATAAATATCGTTGCATTAACTAGTTCACCAGATGCACTAGTAGGCCTATACCTGTTTATCTGTGTCATGTTTTCATTTTGCCTTCATGAAAGACTCTGCTAAGGTTGAAAAGTTATTCCATTAACTTTCTTTTGCATTAATACCAAAAGTCCTTTTGGGTGGTAAAACTGTTTCAACATCTATTTTTTTTTCTTTCAAGAAGTTTGTGTGTTAAATTCAATCTTACAACGGCTGCACTGAAAGTAAAGTAATACGCATCATACTTTTATACATTGTTACTCAAACATTTTTAGCACCACTTTCTACCCATTTTGTATGCTGTTTCGTAATGATGTCTTATTACACAATGCAGATGATATTAATACACTGTTTTTTCAAAATCATGTTTTGCGATCTTTTTATATACAAATTGGATAATCACTGTTAATATGTAACCACTGCCAATGTAACCACATACCACTAGTTTCAGGAGCAGGCCAGTGTGCTTTGTTTTTGAAAGGGCAAGGGCGCCCTATGAGGAAATTGTACATTTCTACTGGAGCATTTCAAGGGCTAGAAGGCATTGACCAGGGGGGCAGGGAGGCAATCACCTTCGTTATGTCCGTGAAGTATCAGGCCTGCAGGGAGTGAGATGAACATTTTCATAGTGTTATCTGTTGTGAGTGTACTTTTTGTGGTTGAGAGTAAAGGTATCATATTTGTAAGTTTAACTAAAGGCCCGGTCACACAGGCCCCGATAACGAGAATGAGAACGAAAACAAAAACGATAAAAATGCACGCCCTCGACTGGTTGAATGAGCGTGGGTGTATTTTGCCTGGAGCAATTCAACCAGTCGAGGGCGTGCATTTTTATCATTCTCGTTAAAGGGGCCTGTGTGACCGGGCCTTTACTCTGTGAATTTAATATGATGGTGTGGAATTTATTTGTGAAAGGTTCTTTCACACAAATGTAAGTGTATCAACATAAACCACAAATGTAAGTGCACGAATGCACTAATAAGAAGAATATAACTCAATACGCTCATCACACAAAGATCACATGTTGATGTTTTTTCACTATTTTAATTCAATTCAACATAGTTAATTCAAATTTTTAATTTGTTATACCAGAGCATGAACAATCTTGACACATTATAAAGTATTCATGAATACCGGACAGTTGCGCTATTCCTATTGGTGGAGAGCGCGTCACGTGGGTGTGTATAAACCTTTGTTTATCACTGGTAAAAAGTGTTGAAACATGGGCGTGATACATTCCTATTGGTCGAGAGCAACTTCTGGGAAAGTTGTGCCACATCACGCAATACGCGCACAGCATTCCCTTATAAGGAGTTGTTTACCCGAGGGCGGCGGAGGGCCTTACCATTTCATAGTTGGAGAGGTGTTGTGTTGAAAGAAATCGTTGAACAATTATAATTTTTGCATTTATATTACTTTTTGACCAAAAGTGTTGATGTTTTTTGACCGAAAAGGTATTTATGAATGGGAATCAAAGTGTGTTGAATCGGTTTTTAACTAGTGGTTTAAACCCGCCGAGGCCTGGTTCTTGATAATTTACCTTGACTTCGTCTTGGTAAAATTATCAAGAACCTGGCCTCATTGGGATTAAACCACTAGTTGAAAACCTCTTCACCACACATTGATTCCCGTATTCAAACATACATTTATAAGTGTTTATGAAAGTTAAAACATAATTGATTAAATAAGAATGGAATAAAGAATGTGTACTTTTCTGGTAATGCTTTTTATACACAACATGTCAAGTGTTTCACAGTTTCACACGTTTATAAAGAATATATTAAATTAATGGAACTATAAAAGTTGCAAAAGTCGCATAACGTTTCCTATATGTTTGTTATTTGTTTGTTTGTTTGTTTGTTTGTTTGTTTGTTTGTTTGTTTCAAGTTATTCAATTCAATTCAATAAAACGTTTATTCCCAACGCTTGATGAAAAAAAAGAACAATATTGTGAGAATTAAACAGAACATAGAAATGTAACAAATTCAAAAGCGCATAAAATTGTATTAAAACAATATAATGTTAACGCAAATGATGAATAAATAGCAAGAAATTAACCATGTACAAGCAAAGAGGTATGCCTAGTTGGTGGCGTGTCTTGGACACGCTCCCTAACCCTCCCTAACCACATCAACATACAAATGTACGAAAGAAATTGAACGTTTAAGCCTTGTAAGAAGTTTGTTATGATTGAGTGGCCTACATGTACTTGATACTCATTCATCATCCTTGAAAGCAAAACTTGTTTTCCCGGATGTCTTGCAGTCATGGTCTAAATGGTACACCAATACATTCAAATTTAAGAATAAATTAGGGATAATAAAGTGCAGTTAAAAAGAATAATTATTTCTCATAAAGATTGGAAGTTCCTTTTGTGATCAGCAGACAATATTCATTAAACAAAAGTCTGTCGCTTATGAAAAGTTTTGATTGTTGCTATTTCCAAAACTTTAAATACAGATCTACTATTATTAATGTGCCCACAATTCGGTGTGAGAACTTTTCAAATAGGCCACCAGGTATACCTCATTGAAGTGCTTTTTGCCAGAAATATTCTTTAGAAGATTTTGAAGTAGGCTTATAATACTTGTTTGTTCCTTTTTTGTTTCGTGGTTTGCTTTACTTTGGCATAACGCACTTTGGCACTTATTGTGAATTCATTTTTCATTTTTCATATATGACACTTCATAATAAGCCTAGGCCTAAAAAGAAGCATTTCTTGCCGATGAAACCGTTTATTTCCAGCAACACTTTGAAAGTGTAGGTGCCAATACTTCAGAAAAACTTAGGGTGAAAAGTTATAGTAGAAAGGGATATAGGGAGCGAAAGTGTCGCTTCCACCAAAATAATAGCTTTGTAAAGTAAAACACCCAAACGAACAACCCAACAACCAACCGTTCCACTTTTAAATCTCCGATTTCCCCCATATCAAAATTGTCCCATCAGCAAAAAAAGATACCAACTTTTGTACTTTTTGAAGCCATAGTAGACTTGACCAATATCAGTACCGAAAAGGAATAGGGTGCGAAAGTGTCGCTTCCACCAAAAGAACATCTTTGTAAAAGTAAAACACCCAAACGAACAACCCAACATCAACCATTTCACTTTTAAATCGCCGCTTTAATTTCCCCTGATGTCAAAAGTGTCCCATCAGCAAAAAATATACCAACTTTTGCAGGCTAGGAGATCGAGAGAGCGCCCCTATTTGCTAACACTTTGAACTAGCGCTGCGGGTGTCCTAAACAACACGATAGAAGCTTTCACTTACACACGCTTCAATAGTTAAAATGTCTGTGCGCCAGGTGGTCATTTTGTGTTAAGAAATTCCCATGTTAATAAATCGATGTTTAGTATGATACATATTGACAGAAATACATCTAGGGAATACCGAGTGCGATCAAAATTTTAAATGAAACTTGCTATTCATGATTATATATTTGATAGGGAGACGTTAAAAAATCACTAAAGTTTTGCGATTACAGAGGGAGTGTTTAGTAACGGCCGTTCACTCTTGTGTTTGGCTGTTCCTTTATGCGACCAAAATGGCGGCGTGCTTGACGGCTCGTAGACGGATTAAACACTATAATTCCCGTGGATTTACTCTCGATGTGGCTCACGTATGTGGATGCTGATAGTAAAAACTGATAGTGGTACTCTCTGTGAAGAAGTACCATGGAAAAGTTGGGGGCCAAGGGCAAGGATAAGGTAAGTTTGAAGAGATAAATTGTTGCGAGGTGGATTTTATTTGACTTCACAACCGTGTAGCTTTTCGCTGTGTGTGGTACGTAAGCGCATTGTGTACATTTATCGGTGTTTGTACACAACGTTGAATCACCCCAGTGGTGCTAGACACTACTGATTTTGTTCACTATGTTACGTCTGACGCTACTCTCCTTATAAATTCTGTGATCGTGTGATCTTTTTTTTTAATCAACGTTCGATCACAAATCATTACATTACATGATAACAATCTAGTAATGGCTTGAACTCGTGGATAATTTATAGATAATGTAGGCCTATTAATCTTTGAAATTCTACTTGTCAATATTTGATCTGAAATATAAAATTAATACTGTCCAAGTAAACAATATTAAAAAACAAACATTTGTTTACTTGTTTCAACTTTAAATTCCGTCCAGTCCAGCCATTTTTCCAGCTGGATGGATTCTTGGTGTAGGCAAAAATTTAAAACTTATTGGTCACAAATCCGTTTATTTAGCTTTTAAAAGACCACTGGCACTGTGGTCTTTTGTGGAGAAAATGCCTACACAATGTAATTAAAACAAAAGTGTAGTTTCCAACTTGTTTTGATTGAGTAATTTACATGTAGGCTGGAAATTTGTGGGTTTTCAAGCACACTTTCATGGTTATTATGCATTGCCGTCTGCAACTGGTGTTGGAACTTCCACGCACTTTCCAGAGGCATGCGTGAAGTTCTGTAGTTGCGATAACGAAACCGACGGCGGGAGGAGGGTTACGTTATCGCAACTAGATTCCAGAAGTTCTAGTGCCGAGTCACAGGCGACAAGGCGTGTTCAAAATTCACAACAATCTGCACCTAAAAAAAGATGCCGCATAAACCATGAAAGTGCTTTAAACAACAACCTACAGTTGCAAGCCTAAAAAATATTCAAATTGCCAAGGGCCCAAGGCCTGCTTGTCTAAACATATAATTTGTGTTGTGATTGGTGTGAATTTCTCAAAACAGCAGTTTCCATTTAATTGCGCAGTAGTTGTAAGGTAGTTACCTGTGTTTTAACAAAGGTACTACAAAAATTAGTAGGACACCATTCTAAATTTTCCAAAACCAAGTTATGAATGAGTGTACCTTTGCCCACATTGTTGTTTAGCACTGTGACTAATAGGAGACTTTCCAACGCTAGGCGGCAGCAGACATACCGGGTAAATTTCCATTGTTTACGTAGTTCTGAACATGCGCATAGTTCTGAGAACAATGGATTTACCCGGTAAGTCTGCTGCCCTCTATCGTCCCAGAAAGTCTCCCATTGGTGTAAGTACCAGTTTGTTAATTTCTAGTTTACACTCAAGAGTTTATTTATAACCATGTTTTCACCAAGTGTTCCTTGATAATAGTAATTTGACTCACACACAGAATAAATCACACATTCTCCAAAACAAACTTCCCTGCAACTTTGGCATTAAAAGTTTTACAGTTATCATTGATAGAAGAATACACTTTTCATATCCCCGGTTGTCAACAAATCTTGCAAGTTTTGCGCGCATTTTAGAATTAAACAAACTTGTACAATGCTTTGTTTGAAGAAAAATGTGCATATTAATTTGTGTGTATAATATTTAAAAGCATTGCAGTTCTATCTTGACAGTGGCATAGTAAATGTTAATGGCGTCATTTCTTGTTTTTTTCTTCTTAAACCACCATTGAACAAGTTTAGTTAGTTGACAAAAAAAGGCTATTTTATCTGACTGCTACTTTATCTCCCTAGATTAGGGACAAGGTCAAATAATATTCAGACCTTGTGAGAAAGGTTGACAGAATTTATACAGATAGAAAGAGGCACTTTACGTTGTAAAATGTAACAATTTGTAATAGTGCTTCTCGCTGAACATCATTTAGTTTTAGTTCCTATGGTAATTTAGTGCTTGAGAGTCTGGCCATGCAAGCAATTCAAGACTTTTATTTTTTTGAAGGTGACTTTTAGCTGCCAATTCCCTAAGAAAAGAGGAGCACATTATTAAAAAGGGGAAATAGCCTTAAAGGCAGTGGACACTTTTGGTAATTACTCAAAATAATTATCATCATAAAACCTTTCTTGATTATGAGTAATGGGGAGAGGTTGATAGTATAAAACATTGTGAGAAACAGCTCCCTCTGAAGTGACGTAGTTTTCGAGAAAGAAGTAATTTTCCACAAATTTGATTTCGAGATCTCAAGTTTAGAACTTGAGGTCTCGAATTCAAGCATCAGAAAGCACACAACTTTGTGTGACAAGGGTGTTTTTTCTTTCATTATTATCGCGCAACTTCTACAACCGATTGAGCTAAAATTTTCACAGGTTTGTTATTTTATGCATATGTTGAGATACACCAAGTGAGAAGACTGGTCTTTGACATTTATTAATAGTGTCCACTGTCTTTAAAGGGAAAGTACACTGTTGGTAATTTTCAAAGACCAGTGTTCTCACATAACGTATCTCAACATAAAATAACAAACATGTGAAAATTTGAGTTGGGAGAAAATGATGAAAGAAAAACACCCTTGTTGGGCGAAGAAGTTAGAAAGATAATTGTTTCCACTCAGTTTCAAGAGCATTAAATTTAAGATCATATTCTAACTACAGACACCTTGAAGTGTAAAAACTTGAAGCCTACTGCCCTGGTCTCCTGTTCTCAAAGGCTGAATGTAATTTGCATCCCCTGCCATCAGGCATCTCATAGATCTTTTCAGCTGATCAACTGATTTCCTCTTTTTCTTTTCAGTGCCATAGACAAACTGTACCATAGACAACGCTGTACAAAAGTTTTAACTTGCATACAGTGTTTTTCACACCTAAAAGTGTGATCGACCATTTCCTATTTTTTTGCATTTATAACATGATGTAGAAAGTTGCACGTCTGTTTTATGTAGCAAACTTCACTTCCTAAGTTTGATAAAATGTGCTCTCCTTTTTTCAAGTCAAAGAAAGTTTTGAGGTATTGAAACGTGACCTCATGAGTGTGTATGTCAATATTCGTCCCCAATTATTTTCACCTAAGTTACTTCTAAGGCACAGAAAGTACAGAAGTCTTACTCTACTTTCAACGGTTGACAGTTTTTACTCAAAGGTTCTATTGTCATACTTTTGTGGTGTGGAATGAGTCTATTTGCATTAGTTCATACTATGTACAAAAGGTGTATGTCAGTACATGTGTATTAGTTATGTAGTCTGCAGGCTGCGTATACTGCGTTACTGTTGAACCTTAGAATAGTACTAAGGTTTCAATTGTGAATTAGGATCAAACTCATTATCGTTGACTTTCCAAGACCAGGCCCCAGTTAGCAGAATCGTTTACCATCAAAGATTATGTTTCCTCATGTTTTGTGTGAATCTAAGTAAAAAGCAGAAGCCATGCAGTGTTAAACCTCTACTTGAGTTACGTATGGTCAAGTATGCCATTCTTACCATCCCATACCATAGAACTACTTAAAAGCAACTTATCTAACTAAGCTGAGAGAGACTGAGACAAAAATCAATTATTGCTAAATTCTATCAGATAAAAAGTCCCCTGGCCCAAACAAGATCACCACAATCCCTTAATATCTTTGTTTCAAACCCCAAACATTCCTTAACATCTCAGCCTAGTCTTTTAAAACCCTCGTTTTCTTTGGCGTCTTCACAAAAGACGAGCCTCTTCACTGTTTTCCAAGCCGTTGCGTGTATTCCCTGACAGCTCTCATTGTAATTGTCCACAAAGTCTCATGCGGTGGGATAAGGAGATGGGGGCCAGCGCAATTGTTGTCCTCCGAATAACCGTTGGGGGGGCTTTGTTTGGCAATAGTCGGCTTATTGTCCCGTGGGTATAATCCGCCTTCAGGCCGGGCCACAGTGGTACCGGTTTTTTTGTTGTGTCAATATTTCGCAAGTGAAAAGACTTTCTAACAACGGGAGCGGACGGCCACTGTTGATGGGTAGCCTTGCCTGGTTTTAACCCTGCACGGTTTACTGTGTGTGTAGGATCAACAAAGGATAAGGGGACCTACTGCCATCTTCCTTTTTTAAGTACTTGGAATGGAGAGACCAAAAATAGTCCAAATGCAACTTTTTGTCTGACGTCCTTGAGATGTACTCTTTTTTAATTTGGTAATTTGTAAGTTTTTATAGGTTTTGTACTGTTGAGCACCAATGTTACAATTGGGAATTAAAGGATTCGGGTACTTTTTCAAAATGTCCACAGATTTACATAAAACTTACAGGGTTTGAAGATAATGATAGTGGAAAGCTTCCCTTCAAATATTATTAACTAAGGTTGTGTAGTTTTTGAGAAATGGTAAAACAAGTCACAAAATTATTTTAGCATGTAAAATCCCCTAAACCAGTTATGATATTATACCAAAACCATAGAAAAACTGTTTAATTTGTTTTACATGCTAAAACTGAGACAAAAATTATTACTTTTACTCATTTCTCAAAAACTACAGCACCAACTACAGTATTAAGTAAAATTTCAAGGGAAGCTTTCTACTATCATAATCTTCAAACTGTGTAAGTTGAATGTAAATCTGTGGACATTGTGTTTTTTGATAGGCAAAAGTATACCCTTTAACCAGAAAATGTTCCACAACTTTCAAAATGAGTGTGCAGTGCATGACGTAGACCAATACGCAGCCAATGCGTTAGTGTACCGCCATATAAACGACAAATTATACACTAGATCTCACAATTTTTGAGACTTTAGTGCTTGTCTTTGAATACACCACCTTTCATTGAGCACTCCAGGCGCTTGTAAAAAAACGTTTCATTATGAGAAATTCCATAATTAAATCATATTATATATTTTTTTCATCATTATACATCAAACGTAAACAATTTAAGAGTAGGCATTAAAAGAAACATTATCACAATAATTCTATGGATGATTAAATCCACTACTCAAATTCCACTAACTACATGAAGGCACACCATTTGAATGGAATTACTGCCCTTCCAGAACGCTGCCCATCTTTACAAATGCGCTGTGTATGATCTTTTATCACACTGTAACCTTATTGAGAATTATTTTCCCAAGGTACGTAACGTTCATATTCTACATTTTATTCATTTTATTCAATACATATCCCATTAAACCGCAACTAACGCACAACTAATACAATCATCATTAGACTCGCTGAAATCACAAAACTGTGTATTTGCAAGGTTTTTGTCTGGGTCAAAAAGAGGTGTGTTTTCCAGTCTCAAGGATACACTAATAACATAAATCACCCGTTGACAATTAAAATTGATGATAATAATTGACAACTTGGATCTGAAGTCGTTTATTCCCTGAACCTAATAGTTTTCTTTTTTACTTGAAAAAGCATTTGGTGTGCATTTGGAGTTGAAGGTGACGTACTTGTTTGTAAACTCTACTTGACCTGATATGCAGTTAGTATTCAGTGTAGCCAAAAGGGACTCTAGAGAACTGGTACATTTCAGGCCAGGGATTTCATCTTTGGGAAGCTTATGTGATGGAGATACACAAAAGCCAAGACTAGGGCAACCAGTAGCCTCTTTAGGTGGACAGACGCTAACCTTCATAGTACGTGGACCAGTTGTATCATGCTCCTTTGAGTTAACTTGAGATCTACAGCTGAGATCAGGAGAGCCATGGGAGATCGCGATGTGTTGCATGCTTTCGACTTGATGATGATGATGAAGTATTTCTAGGCCTACACTGGATTGTTCACCAATAAGCCATTTTTTCAAGTTATCTGGTACAGTTTTCTTTATTGGTCAAAAGTAACGTTCAAGTTGCATAACCCAGACCAAAGATGATGTTGGGAAGTCACATGTCAAGCATATTATTTGTATAGCTCAACCTCCAGACAGACAGGCAAAGCTTGGTACAATACGTACTGTAACTGTCCAATGGTGTGGTATACTTTCTTTCAGAATTATGGGTGGGCGTTTTTTCTCGTCTCTGAGGAATTTATTTTTTAAGCGATCACTTCTTTAAACTTTAATGTGAATTTATGATATTGTGAATCAGGCACTATATAAATCTTTAGCAATGGCTGATTCCAAATGGGAGGCAAGGAATGTAGAAATAAATTTAGGCAACTGCTCTTGTTTTCCTTCTCAACTGGGCAACATTAGAATCCTTGGGAAGAAAAGGGTTGGACAATGGACGGTCCATTCCTTTCCAATTGTGTGCCATTCTCTCTCTTTGGTTTGCAAATTTAAAATGTGCAATAAGTATATGGGGTGTTGAATAAACACAGTGTTTGCTGTTGTTAAAAAAAATTGTAGGGCCTAATGACTGTCCATTTATTTTGTTAACTGCATAGTAATGATGATTCAGGCTTGTTTTTTAAACACGGTGATGTCACCCTTTGTCTTCAAATCCAAAGGTTTTCCAAGTATAGCATAATCCTGTCTTGAAGCATTCTTCAAGAAGTCCCATGGGACTGTCTGCATTTCTTGTGAGATGCCACATTAACCACATTGTGGTCTGCAATTGTCCCTACATGTAGAGACCCAACCCTCCTAGCACAGTGCTCTGAAGACCCAATGTTTCTGTCATCATCCAGACATCCTCATGCCTCTATTTAAAGGAACACGCTGCCTTGGATCGGTCGAGTTGGTCTTTGAAAAGCGTTTGTAACTGTTTGTTATAAAATGCATCTGTAGAAAGATGTTGTAAAAGTAAAAAGTAAATTTTTAACTCCCATAAATGGCCGACCATGTTAGTCGACGAGGTAAAAAGAAAACCGAGCAATTTCGAGGCATATTTGTGTAGATCAAGTTGTATTCTACTTTTAAAACATCTTTCCAACCATATACCATTTCGCGTAAGAGCGCTATTTAACTAATTGTATTGATACATGTTATAATCAGAGAGGGCAAGGACGTTTTAATTTTGCAAAGGTTTATTTCAAAATCTATTTGGAAAATCTTGGAGTTCAAGGGGAATCTTTGAAATCCGTCATATTCCTTATTAGTTGTAATCAATCAAATTGGCCTATGTTTTTTCCCCAAGGCCGAATATCATGCCTGGAAATATTTTTTGTATGTTAAAATTTGACACTCTGTAAACATGATGTGTAGTACACGTACATGTACATGTACTATACGTACATTTAACACCAGCCGATGATTTCACCAAACTCTTCCTTTAAACTTAGGATTAATGTTAGGACTTTAGGACTGAGTTAAGTTCCATAACCAAAGACGTTAGAATGCATTGAACCCATCCTAAGTTACTCGTTCTAACTCGAGATACATGTAGGCTTAATCCTATGTTTCGTGAAATCGCCTGCTGCTGTGAAGACGGAAGTAGCGAAAATTTTGCCGAGTGTGACACAGTGACTAAACCAATAGGATGCAATACATTGTTTTGTACAAGCCATGTGTCAACTATTTTCCAATTACCACTTGATTTGTTAGTTACAGTAATTACAGTAACAAGGGCACTTCATATGTTGGCAATGTCATGGCCTGAACCCCCTAGTGTGTCCACGGTCAAGAAACTTCCTAGTAATTAATCAACGTACTGTACGTACTTATTATTTCCAGTTGGCTGTGTACAGATTAGTGAAGCTTCAACACCTGTAGACCAGCCCAATTGTCAGCTCATGCCAGATGTTATTTCTATTGATTGATTTGAAGAATGGCGATATTGATTAATATTTGTTGTTCTATTGTTTGTTTTGATGGTTTCTTATGACGTGTGTTGATGTTTATTTATTTATTGGTCAAAAGTTTGGTTCATTGGTCATCGTTGGTTTATTCATCGATTGGGGATCAGGTTGGCTTTTAGTGGTTTCTTTCCCTGCCTTTTACCTATTGTGGGGGCCCCTGGTTCAAATCCTGTCTCTGACCTTGCATGTGGAATGGGTTTTCAGTCCCTACCTGATTGCGTGGGGTTTCTCCCTTTGTTTTTTTCCCTGAACATTTCTTCTCGTTTCCTATTCATCTTGTTATTGGCGTTAGTTGTGTTGTTAAAAGTGGAACAAAATAAAACAAAATAATGACCCCAGCAAAATTGAGGGATTTTAGACTGAAAATGGAAAAGGAACAATCTGTTCAAAAAAGAAAATTGTTCAACATTCAGCTTTTAAGCACTCAAGGCAACAACTAAAAACAAATACGCTGTCCAGTGTCCATGTCGGTTAGTCACTCGGATGACAATATTAGATTGCACTGTCATTGTCAGGAATAGTCAACATCAACATTTAATCCTTCATGTACTGTACACCTTATCAAGATATGGAATAAAATTATAAGCGATCATTGATCGACTGCGATTGACTAGTTTTGACAACTGGTTGTAATTCAGTATTTTTATTTACTTTCTGTACATCTGGCAAAGTCATTTATGCAGGCTCACACGTATCAAGTTAGTCCTTTATCAAGTTCATTCAACATTTTTTCCAATTTGCCCATTATCTCTGGGAACAGTAGACACATATTCAACTTGGCTTGAATTCAGTGGGAAAATCCACAAGACTTGTTTTTAGAAGTTGTAGCTCAAAATTTCCATTGGGCCAGAATTTTTTTTACAAGACCAACTAATATTAAAATGAGAACATTTTTCTAAATTTTGCTTCAATTTAAAAGCACTGTATTGTTAGCAGGTTTCTCATTTATGTATTCCTTGCTGACAACTGTGGAATTTGTTTCCATCTATCATATATACACATTGTACCTTACAAAACACATTGCGCTCCAACTCCCTCGTCTCTGTCAGTCATCAAGCTGTTGCTCATCTTTTGGTTGTTTAATATAAACAAAACTCACACACTCCAGGCCCTGGAGGAATACATGGATACATGCACCGTGTGGGTTTAATATCCTAGGCTCTCATTGTACTCACCTTTCTCATGTCTGATGTAAAATTCTACTTGCCTCACTAACTACCAACACCTTTATTGAAAAATGTAGATATTGTACAATGTCGATATTGTACAGTAACTGTTTTGGGGAACAGTAAATTAATCCCTTCTCACAATATTATGGCTTTTGAAATTTTCAAAATTTGGGTCCAGAATTCCCCACAAGTTTGAAAACATCCGGGGCAAACCCTGTAAATTATATAAATGACCAAGGTACAACCATGGTACAACAAAGCCTGTGGAAGAATCCTCATGTCATTTAATAATAATAATAATAATAATAACCGTATTTATAACACGCCTTTTGCCAAAGGATACAAAGCGCCAGGTATTATTACTGCAAGGAGTGGGGGCGATTTTTGAGATAATATAAGACCTAGTCCTTAAGCACAATGTAATGGTTTACAAGGTGCTGTGGCGCAATATGCTGCCAATCCAGCCAGGAACACCGGGGCGAACCCCTTCTCTTTTCGACAAGTGCACTGGGTTCTTTTACATGCGTTTAAACAACACATGGGACCAACGGCTTTACGTCCCATCCGAAGGACGAAGCAATGGTTATGTGTCTTGCTTAAGGACACAGGTGTCACGGCTGGGGATTCGAACCCACACTCTGCTGATCAGAAACACCAGAGTTTGAATTCGGTGCTCTTAACCGCTCGGCCACGACACTTCCACTTCCATTTACATGTAGAAAGCAACTGCTGAGGTACATGTTCTACACAGTACAAGTCAGTTATTGCAATTTTGTCCTATTTTAATATTGTGAACATCAAAATGTGTTACGTGTCATTAACACTTTGGTCTGGTATTGCTTTGGTGGTCAGTGACCCTGTCATCCATATTGTCAGTATTGGTTGAAGTACACAGCATGACGTGAAGGGTTTCAGACACCACAGATGGTTTTATTCTAATGAGAAATGAAACATTATAATATTAAAAGGATACAGTTGATAAGGTTACCAGGGGTCGGTTTCACAAAGATAGGCCAAAACGACAAAGATAGAGTCCCAGCCGTCAATTTCACAAAGAGTTAGGACTCGTCTTATCTCGAGTTAGTAACTTAAGATTAATCTGAAGGACTGCATGCTACAATGCAGGGTTGGGACTCGTCCCAAGTCCTAAGATTAATCCTAAGTTAGGAAGAGTTTTGTGAAATCGACGGCTGGACTCTTTAGAAGTTAAATGTGTTAAGGATAGTCCTACATTAGGATGTAAGACTAGTCTTTTACATGTAGATTGTTCTGAAATCCACCACAGGGCCCAATTTCACGGCTCTGCTTACCGCTAAATTTTACACTTGCAATCACCATTATTCGCTTAAAATCTCAAAACCCAAATTTCTACGCTTGTTTTATAAAGTAAAAACTGCCTTCAGTAACAAGGAGTTACTAAATGCGTGCACATTTAAAAAGCAAAAATTCCCTGCTAACATGTGAAACGCACTTGATATTGTATGCAAGTAAGCACAGAGTTCCCAGCTTTTGTGAGCGCAGATAATTTGCCTCTGGTAAGCAGAACCTTTGGGCTCAGGACATTTTGGGTCCCTGTATCATGTGGAGTAAGATGAAACATAGTTTGTACCTGAGGCTTCTGTGTTGCATTTCCATTTGTGAACTGTACTTTCAATGGGGCGGTTAGTCTTCTATAAGGTTTCTTTCCTATATGTAGGCAACTATTTTTGCCGTTTCTTTGCAACATCATGTAGACCTATAAAGCAAATAAGTTTGTCTTCTTTCTTGAAATTTGAGCCCTGGGTTACTATTGGAAGTTGAATGGTATGTGGCTTCTGTGAATTTCCATTGACTTGCGTACTGACCCCTTGTACTTACGCATGTCACACATGGGGACTGCACTAACCAAGCTCAGATTTGTTTGAGTCAATACATGTACATGTATTGCACATCATTTTTAAACACTGCTTTGCCTGAAATTGGCACTACACTGTTACAACACACAGTGACTAATTGACTCTCAATTTAAAGACACTGGACACTATTGGTAGTTTGTCAAAGACCAGTCTTCACAGTTGGTGTATCTCAACATATGCATAAAATAACAGACCTGTGAAAATTTGAGCTCAATTGGGCGTCGAAGTTGCGAGATAATAATGAAAGAAAAAACACCCTTGTCACACAAAGTTGTGCGCTTTCAGATGCTTGATTTCGAGACCTCAAATTCTAAATCTGAGGTCTCCAAATCAAATTCGTGGAAATTTACTTCTTTCTCGAAAACTACAATACTTCAGAGGGAGCCGTTTCTCACAATGTTATATACTGTCAACCTCTCTCCATTACTCGTAATCAAGAAAGGTTTTATGATAATAATTATTTTGAGTAATTACCAATAGTGTCCACTGCCTTTAAAAGAGTACTTGGTGATAATGACGTCAGGTGGATTGGGTCAATAGAGAAGTCAATAGTCAGCATTGTAAGGTTTGTCATTTATCATTGTCTAAACTGGCCTACATGTAATTATGATAGTCTAATGGTGTTTGTAATGTACAATGCAAACAAAGGCTTGTCTGTATCAATCAACAGCAATAGTGTACTGTAATGATGTAATATTCTTCACCATTGTACGTTAGGCCAGCCCTACACATTGAACGCACTCTGAGTCTACGCAAGTACAACCCACATATTTTTTAGGAAACTATGCTTGTACATGTAAGTACTTAGTACATGTATGTATGATGGTGATTTGAAACATCTGTTGATACACTTACTTCAAAAACACCCATTTTATGACAGTGGCAACCATCTTGTCATAATGTCAAGTTGTCAACAGAATCCTGTATGCAGTGTTTACACAATGGTGTACGTACATGTGCATACTTTGTACGTATTTTAATTATAAAAAAATTAGATCTGTTGTCTTGAATCAGACGGGATTGGCTATGATTACGAAGGTTGTACTGATTGAATAATAACAACATGCACAGTATTGTATGAAGAGTGCCAATTGCAATTAGTAACTCATATTATGACATGCAACATGGACCCTTCCCCACCTTTCTCCATGGACAACCAGTTTTGCTTGGCTGACAAAGCTTAACACCCACCTCTTTAAGCTGAAGATCTGCTTCATCTCACAATGTTTATATTATGGTCAAGTGATGGTTATTGCAATCTTCAAAATTATCAGAATGGACTTGTGCAAACATTTTGTCCAATCAGCTCAAGGTGTGCATGTCTGAGGAGGCGCATTTACACCAGTGAAACCCCTCGGTGCTAGGTTTATAAAAAGATGCTTAGACTTATCATTATACTATGTATTTGATGGTTCTCCCCATGTATGCTGCAGCTAAGCAAGCTGATTGCAGATGATATTCCCCCCTCCCCCCAAAAAATAAATAAATAATTAATTAAATAAATAAATTAAAAAAAAAATAAAAAAATTAACATTGAAATAAAACCAAAAAATAACCAAAGATCACACAGGAAATCTTTTAAAAACCAAACATCAAATAGCTAATGTACTCCAATATAAGTCCACATTCCTTGGCCAAACTTGCAAAATTTTGGTCCAGAATGCAGTTTTTAAAGGTCTTGGGAGACCCCTTAGTCTGTATAAAGACGACTTAAAATTAGATCAGACCCCACAATGACAATTCAAGATGAATACACTGAAATACAAAAACAAACAACAGCCTAAGGATTGTCCAAAATTGAAATAAATCACTTTCGAAAATAGCAATATAAAATAAAAAATAAAACAAACAAAAATAAGAGGTGTTCCGGGCTGTTGGCCCGAACACCTAATAATGTGCATTTTGATTTTTTTCTTTAAGGAATCCTACGCCAAAGGACATAGGATAAATAGTTGGAAAATGGAGGATAAAAAGAGAGAAAATGTAACCACACTTTGTAGCCTCTAGTTGTAAATTCCATCCCCAAAATAAACCCTTATCCTTGTGACTCTGACTCTAATCAGAGTAGACATTTTAGCTCACATGCTGTGCCCCAAATAAAGGGGGTGGCTCCAATGAGGAATGGACTAGCCCATTCAGTGAGATATTAAAAAAATGTATCGGCACCCGTTGCACTGGTGTAACGTTTGGGTATCAAATATTTGATTTGCAGGTTCAAAGCTTGTAAGACATGCACTCTGAGGTTGATATAGCTACTTCAATACACAACCCATATACACTTGAGAACCATGCAAGAATGGTTAATTGTTAACCACCCTGTTGTGTAATCCAACAGGTCGTTGACGGGTGTTAGTTTGCACCCATGATTCTGATGGATTGCCCAGTGCTTGTACCCCCATTAGAAGGAGTTCCGGTGTACTCTGCACCCATGGATATTTTGAGTTTGTTTTTGTTTTATCAGCACTTACTATGTATGTTTTATTTTATTTTGACCATCCCTGTTACTTTACTGGGGTTTTGTGTGATGTTTTCACAGCTTTTTAAATACAGAGGCTGATAAACACATTCCATGAATATGACTCCATCTTTGTATGCCCTTATTTTATAGGCACTTTTTTTTCAAAGGAACAGAAGGTTATGAACAATAAAATTGCTTCTGACAAAAAAAACCATACATTTTAAATTTGTGTTGCTAGAATTACCCCAATATGTTTTCTCATTCCCATGTAGAATTAAACCTACTCATAATGACTTAAATTAATGGCAGAAAAGTTGCCCAGCTGGTTGTCTTTAAAAATGTGTCGGGCCGCCATTTTTGAAAACTAAACTTCCCTCCTCCTTCTCTGCGCTTTGACCAAATGATTTTTCCCATGAGAACACTGCAAAAATGGATTCTCCAGTGCCTGCTGTGGTGGCCAAACTGTGCTGTCTACTAATATAATAATAACCCGTTTTTATATAGCACTTTTCACACCCGGAGGGCATCCCAAAGCGCTTTACATTATTACCCCTGGTCACTGGGCCTCAAATTACTCCTTAAACCATCTCAGCTCCCTGGTGGGGAGAATGCAGCCTGTGCAACATTAATATGTGCCCTTGGCTAAATCAATCACAAGAACCATATCTGCCCTCACAGGTACCCATTTACCCCTGGGTGGAAAGAAGCAGTTATAGTTAAGTGTCTTGCTCAGGGACACAAGTGTCATGACCGGGATTCGAACCCACACTCTGCTGTAACAGACGCACCAGAGCTTGAGTTCGGTACTACTGTTCATGTATATTGTTGCAACCCTCTTCATCAATCAATCAATCTTGCACCACAATGTTTTACTCTCTGACCCTGCCTATCATGCGCTTTTCCATGTACCCTCCATGAAGTTCAAGGCCTAATAACGGTGTGTCCCCCCCCCTCCTCATAAAGATCACACACGGAAATGAAATACCTGCAGATGGCTTGAGTGAGTGACATCTTCCCTGATTAAGGTTTAGTGGAAATTGTTAAAGCAGACCAATATGAGTAGTTTTTTGAAAGATCGCACTGTCAGTGTCAGTATTCAGTAACACCTCATGGCTCAACAGTATGTTGTAGTTCAAAATGACATCTACAGACATTTGTAAAGAACTCGGTTTTAAAGTACTACCCGTTAGTACCAGAATAAGCCGGCTAGCAGGGCTTGGATTTTACACTGGACCACAGGAGTGAGGCCAGTAGTTTTATTGTCCAAGTAGTAAACTTAAGACCAAGTCTTAAATGTGTTTTGGTTGATTAATACTCAAAAATTATATTCAATTAAATGTTGACTTTGAAGCTGAACTTCTGTTGAAAGTTGAAAGTGATTGATGAAGTGTACTTAATGCGCCTAAAGAGATAAATCTGCTCTTGTCTTTAATATTGCTTGTCATGCTTGTTAAAAAAAACAGTGAAATTCATTCAGAAAATTATTATCATTTTGATTCTTGTTTTGTAATTTCTGGTACAGTAAAAGTTTGAGCAGCAAGCCCTTTGGTCTTGTAGAATATCCCCAGAAAATTTGAGCCATGCCGCTAGACCTTTTTGTTGATGTGATTCTTCATAATTAGTTGTTCCCACACAGGCAGGTCTTCCGGTGATAGATCCTTTAAGCTTTAAAAGGCATTCTGGCCGCTACCTTTAGTATAAGCTCCAATTTAAACATGTGAGAATATATGTACATTATATATACATAATGAATAGGGTAGATGGCCTTAGCTTTCGATCCAATCTGGACCTTCTTCAGAGGCATGAAACAAGTACAAACAAAATACATATCCATTTATAGAAAAAGAGAGGGGGAAAGGGATTAAGGAAAGGATTCAGAAAGAAGCGGGAAAATAACAGCCAATCAAAGTTTCTATTTCAGAAACAATATTGGTGGCTATGAACCAATAGGAGTAAAGTGGCGAGGACAAAGGATGTTTAGAATGAAAGGATGGGTTAATGGACCATAAAAGTGGTAAATGTATTGTTCGACAACAATGCAGGGAGACTTGAAAGGGTAGGATTAGAGAGCAAGTTGCATCATGATGCAACTAACAATGGTCAATTAATAAGAATAGCAAGATCAAAGGTATGATGATTTCAAAAATAGGTATGAGGGACCTGTGGAAAAAAGGGGGGGGGGGGTTACTTACATTACATCAGATAGTTACAGTGATGAATTTATAAAAACAACTTTAAACAAGATTAATTTATACTTTATGTACAGAATATATATACAACATATAAGTTCTAAGGCAGAAGTAAAGTGGAGGGTAATGAGAAGTTATTTAACACCAGTGTTTATGTTAAGTCCAAAGGGTTTGACTGTACATTATATATACAGATTCATCTGCCTTTCAGGCCTGATTCTTCACAGAGAAAACAAAGGCGATTGCCTCCGTTGCCCCTTGCCATTGCCTTGGTGCCCTTGAAAAGCTTACAGTAGAAATTTACAATTTCCTTATAGGGTGCCCTTTATAAAGGAGAAAATGCCTTGCTCTCAAAACCCATCACTCCCTGAATAGTGTCATTTTGAACCACGACTCTTTGTGCTGGTAGTGTTCAATGGTTAATAGTTTTAAAATGCTGATGTGATCGTTATTGATTTTCAGTTATGTAATAACTGAAATGTTGGAATGGTGGTATGGCATAAAATATGGTAGGCCTACACTATTTTTTTTCTCAGTGCCATGAGTTAACTGATATTATATAACACCCAAGCAGATCCTTGCCATTTGATTGGAGGATTGTCCGTCACGTGATAGCAAATAAAAGTACCATTGCACGCTGAGTCACTCGCCGTGCTTTTTCGTTCCATCCGAAAAGTACCATTGCACGCTGGCACGCTGCCAGCGTGCAATGGTACTTTTCGGATGGAACGAAAAAGCTGAGTAAAAACATCACTGCGTGCGCGTGTCTTTGGTAACGCAGCAGGTGTTACTGCAAGAAGGCATAGTAAAATTACTAGCATTCGGCTTCTACAGTTGAAATTGTTTGTTTTGAAAGTTGTTTCTTTCAATCAAAATGACAATGTTCTACTTGGATGTTATATAAAACAAATAATGAATGTTTTTCATTCGTGCAATGGTGCGAATATGTTCATTCGTTGAAAGCTGGAATGTTCCATTCAACTCGGCTCCGCCTCGTTGAATAGAACATTCCATCTTTCAACTCATGAACATATTCGCACCATTGCACTCATAAACATTCATTATGTGTGTACCAGTGGGCTACATGTCAGGGCTGTATGCTTCGTTTTTGAAAGGGCAAGGGCACCAAGGCATTTTCTCCTTGGCAAAGGGCACCCTATGAGGAAATTGTAAATTTCTATTGGAGCATTTCAAGGGCACCAAGGCAATGGCAAGGGGCAACGGAGGCAATCGCCTCCGTTGCCTCCGTGAAGTATCAGGCCTGACATGTAGTTGTCACACAAGCACGAGTATGGAAAACCTCTGGAGTCCATTTTCACCATTTTCACGTCAGGACACACACGATTTTGAAGTTAAGCTAGAAGAATATTATGGACTTGTTCACAATTTTACCTCAAGCATCCTTCATCTACATGTCCGCTTGTAAAATTATACCATACATGATATACTACAGATATTAGTGTGGGCATGTGGGAGCAATGTTGCGTGTTTGTACAGCTTGCTGCCAAGTTCACATGGAACATTCTATAGTGGTCTGTTGTTGAGCCATTTGAGCCTACAGGGTCCTGCTGTTCACGAGTGCCTTGAACTTTGATAGCTCCAGACATTCATGTGTCACCTCATAATTTATCCATCAAGGTGTTTAGTTCACTGCTTGAAGCTACAGGTTATGCGTCTCTCTTGCAGTGAACAATGTAAGTCTGGTATCGTCGATCCATTCTACACAATGCTGCGGCTCTCTGACACTGTACCATGCACAAGTAATACTTAGTCACTCAAGTCTGATACATTGGGGATGCAACAACTGCCTCCGTTGCCGCTACTCATTGTCTTGGTGCCCCCTAAAATGTTTAATTTTTAGAAATTTACAGTTTCCTTACTCATATGATAAGGTGCCCTTACCAAGAAGAAAACACCTTGGTGCCCTTGCCCTCACAAAAACAAAGCATCTGGGCAAACTCTCAGGGGATGTGTAATACATTTTAGTTACCTCGTCAAACTTTTCCATATTGTATGCATTTTTTATTGAATGACATTTGATCATTAAAAATAAATTATGAAATTGCCATTAGTGACCTTATTGTTCTGAGCAGACAATATAATGTTAAATGTTTTTCCAGTGTTCATTCAATGGGAGATTTTGAAACGCTAGGTGGCAGCAGACTTACCTGCTAAATTTCCATAGTTTACGTAGTTCTGAGCGTGCGCACATTACCAAGAACAATGGATTTCACCTGGTAAGTCTGCTGCGACCAAGCTCCCGAAAGTCTCCCATTACATGTATTCTAGCATTAATTTTGTGAAAAGATTTTACAGAGCAGTAGATGTTGTTTTCCCCAGACCACACTCTGAGCAAGAAAACCAGATTATTCCACTTGAATGAATTTCATAATTATTTGGAAATTTATTGAAATTGATTGAAGTGGATGCCCTGCTGGTTTTTTATAGAAAGCCAAGCATGCTTTGTGATTGAAACTGTATTGTTGAAAGTTGTTTATGGTGGTGTGATGAATAGTTGTACAATTTGTTTTGCACACTACATGAACAGCAATGCAACGCACATTCATACTCAACAGACTGTACTTAAATGTAAAACTGTACGGTACAGTAATTTCAGACATGAAATTCTTCCTATTTCAGTCTGATTTAGATGTTGTTTGCCCATGGAAAAATCGGAATAATTGTGAAAAAGAGCATTAAATTTCCTCTAAAGTACATGTAGGTCGGCCCTGGTATCCGAAATAATGTTTTCCTACTTTTTTTAAGGACCAAATATCATGCCTGTACTTTTTGTGTAGGCTTTATGAAGCATTATTTATTTATAATTTTTAATTATTGCATATTATTCAACCAGATAGCTCATTTAGTGGCAAACACTGGTCTTGCATGGATCCCAGCACGTGTACATAATACAAATTTAAGAGAAAGAAAGGAGACATGATGTAGTCTACAAAGGCCCTGTTTTTGGAGGTTGTTTTTTACACCCAACTATCATTGTATTGAAACTTCACAAATATACAAGTTAGTATATTATGCAAGTTAAAACAACTGAGGTCCAGTTGTACTTCACTCTGACTAAGGTAATCAAACTGGCTAGCTTATCAGTAAAACATGGCTATAAAAAGTATGGACTAGTGTAAAAAAGCTGACGAAATAGTGAAATGACTTGTGAGCTTGTAAGCTTACTGGTCCTGGTGGCTATAGCCACGGAAAATGTTAATTGTCAAGGACAATGTTCTTGTTTTGGCAGACTTTTTAAAAGAATCATACTAGACTAAAGTGGTCCCGCTGGCTAAAATGTTCACTAAGCAAACCCTGTATGAATGACCCACTAACTGCAAATAATTTTTATGTGTGATATAATGTTTTCCCTTTTTTTGGGGAGGCTTTTTATAGAGTTGTCATGTACTAGACAGTTCAATAAGTATGCATGTTTTTCCCCTATAACCAATGATAATAGGTGCTGATCCTTAGGTTGATGTATGTAAGATCAGCCCATGGTTCAGCCAATGTGAAATCAACCAGAAATAGTTTAGCAGCGCTGTCACAAAAGGCCGGCATGTTTTGGCTGGCAGTGTCACACAAGCAAGGGATTCTAACTTTCAGCTCAAATCTGCGGTTCCCTTGAGAATGTTGATTTTTTTTCTTATTCGCTAGGCAGTATTGTAAAAAGAAAAAGAAAAAAAAGTTATGCGGTGGCCTTTTTGCAACCTCTGGTCCCCAAGGGCTGTCTGTTTATTCTGCATGAACTGTTCCCTTCAGGAAACTTTGTGGTGGAGATTATTTTTTCGGTGGCACTGCCCTTAAAAGTTATAAAGGTTGGGGATTTCACCCTGTGGTATTGTAATATCGCTTGTCGTCTCCTTCGGTTTTAAAATATATACTTAAGTCTCAGATTGCTGGAGTTATATATAAACTAGTTTTGACTGGGCGAACTTTGGAGAATAATTGGTGGACCTTTGGGGAGGAAGATTTGGAATCGTTGGGGCTTCAGGGATTTCAGCCAAGGAGTTTAGAAGTTAGTTTTTAGAAGTGTCATGTACGGTTAGGAATAATCTCTTTAGAGTTATTTGGTTGTGAGAAGAGGTTTTGGGTGTTAACTCAACATCTCAAGAAGTGTTTTGTTCAGTGTTTAATGTATGTTGACAGCAAGAATGTGATCATTACATGTAGGCCTACACATGTACATGTACACATGAATAGTTTTGTCCCATGGGGCTGGTCTGATGGCCAAATGAAGGTGAAAACAGCTTTTATCCAATGTAGGATTTCAACCAGGATCTTTTCAAAACTCAGCGCAAATCTGGACCCAAATTTTTGAAGTTTTGGTCCAAGCAGGCTGAATTAAAACGGGTTCCTTGGAGATGAGTGCTACACATACTTGGTGTTTGTCGAAGGTTTCAAAGCCTTTGATCTGTAAAAATGTTTTGCCCTGTTAATGGTTTTATCTCTAAGATTTTTCTTTTACTTTAGATCAATAAAGTAAAAAAAAAGGTTTTCGAACATTTTTTAGGGTGTATCGGCTCAATTTGCATGCACTGGCCCAAGAATCCTGCCTGGTCCAACTGGCTACATGATTTTTACTTTCAAAATACTTCAAAAGTATTTTCTCTGGAAATTGTTCAATATCACTTCAAAGCCAAGTTCCTCACAAAATTATACTGCCGACACTTTACAGTGTGACAAGTATTTGCCACGGTGATATGAGACATCTGGCTTCGTTCAAAACTTCCCTCGGGTCTCATTTAATGAGGACTACATCAACACAGCCCTGTGTATGTACTGCTTTTTCTACATTGTTGCTCTGCTGATTTACAAGTTGAGCGTCACTACAAGGGTAACTATAATTTAGTGATCTGTGAAAAGAAATAATTTTAAGATGAGGACCATTAAAAATGTCACAGGGACATTTGAAAAAGAGAAGCTTGCTGGTCTGGCTGATGAGTGAGGTTACAGGACGATGTACATGTACGTAGCCCGACTGGAGGAGTTGCCGGCACTAAGGAAAATGTAATTTTTCTTTTGCATGCTTTGATCATGGAAGTAGAAAAATGAGATACACTTAAAAGTAATGACTATATACAAAACAATTCGATAATGCAGGTGCTTCAAGTACATGTGTATACATCTGCAACTCAAAACAAAAAATGATGAAATTTATAAAGCAATGTTAATTTTTTTTCAAGAATTAAACAAGTAGCCTAGGCCTAAGTCTTTGAAAAATTTCAAAAATAATCAGAACAGAGTCAGCTTGGCGAATATGAACTGGTCAAGTCATATTCCATAATGAGATACTGCGATACAGGGTTACGTAACTCAGTTTGGTAGACTAACTACCAGCATGTTAATCCGGAGGCCACATGTTCAAAAATATTACAAAAGCAGGATCCTGCTTTTGTAAATTTTTCGTTGTTCACCCAAAATTCATGTACAATACATTAAAAATAATTATGAATTTACAGTAGATTAGAGTTGGTTACTGTGTTGCTGCAGTTAAAAAGTCCAATTTAACATCCTACATATAGGTTTCAAGTTCTGAAAATGCAAAGAATTTGTTCATGTCCGCACCTTGGAAAGCAACTTTCAACAGCAAATTCTGTTTTCAAGTTCTATTAAACTTGTATAATGATACATACATTCCACCAATAAAGGGCCTACTTGTATGGATAAGGATTTGTTTGCATTTTGCACAAAACGCAAACAAAAAAACCTTATTTTTTCAAAGTAGAATTTAAGAGATCTCTGGGGTTGTTAACCTTGTCTAACTTATTATAAAGAAACTCCCTTGAGTATGTGTCAAACACCTGCCAAGAATCACTGTTGGTCTGTGTGGGTACTAGGGACCCATGTAGGGTGAGGTTTTCAAGGTCTTCTACTGGGTAGTGTTTTTCTGGGTTGACACATTTATCATTGGGGAAATGTCCCAATCTGGTGTCAGTCTGGCTGTCATTGGTTTCTGTACTAGAACTGATTGCTTATTTTTCTCAGTAATTTTTCATCCATGTAATTGAATCGGTGGTCTCTAAACCTGATGAAGAGTGATGCATACTTTTGTTAGTACTTTTGAAAAAATTAGGGTTGTGTAAATCAAGCAAGTAGACATTGTAGAGATACCATTGCCAACTCTCCGTGGTTCTGCAGAAAGTTCCCTGAAAATAAACCAATATTGCCCCGATGAACACATTCAAAAATCTCTCCTGTCATGGAATCTTGAATTTTGTTTTATCTATAAAAAAAATTGTTATAAAAAATCAATTATATATTACAAAATTATGCATATTATGTTGAATGTAAAATATCTTCCTGAAAATTGTACACAAAAAAGACTCAGTCACAATATTCCTGATTGCAAGATCATGCAAATGTTGCCAGCTCCTTACTTACAGATTAAATTACCCTCCTTATTTACAGTTTAAAGGTGATTTTAAAAAGATTGCTAAGAACAATTTGATGTAGGCCTACATGGTCAGGAAATGATTACCAATGTTGCGTTTATTTACTTTGATCAAACAAAAATAATGCTTCGCCGATCCAATCTTGCAAACCAAGTATGATGGCTGAGTCATCAGGTATTGTCGCCTACAGGCTGGAGTGGTAGAGCTGAAAAAAATAGTTGCGGACAGTGTTCATTTTAGTGTGTGATCAACCGCAAACCTGTAAAAATTGGCGTTTAAAGTCTGTTGTGTGAGTCCAGAGGAAATAGTGAAAAGCCATGCACAATTTTTCAGCAAAATCAGCTCTTGCATTTTTTGAAAGTTGTTTAGATCTATAGGCATTGAACAAAATATTGTCTTCATCCATGAGATAGGCAAGGGTAGGGCCTACAATTTTCTGTTAAAATGTGACTTCATTTCATAAGAAAAATATTTCACTGGAAAAATGGTTCTAGTATGAACTTCGTAATCACCTTCTGACTGAAAACAAAACAAAAACCAAAGTGTTTGTTGTTGTTTATCCTGTGAACATTTTGCACAAAACATCTCGATCAGTCAGATTTTATAAAATTATTGTGTTTTTATGCCACTTTTTAGACCAAAGTATTAAGTTTTGTTATGAGTCGTGCAAAGAGCTCTCTTCAATAAGGTAAGGAGAGCAGCCAACAGCTCTCCTTATATTTTTCAAATTGAAGAACCGTTTTAAGTGAACGGTCAACTAATACACCCCATGCCACTCCATTGCACAGGTTGCTGTGTTGAGTAGTGAGCCGTTACACAAACAACATAGATAATACACAACCTCCCCCAAGCAAAAGGCTTGCAAAAGTCGACTTAAAATATTGAGTGACCGATCTTCTGAATGGGAACGTTGACATTCAATGGAAGACATGACCATCTTTTCAAGGTGGTCAACTGCTCGTAGGATGAACTCAGATTGATTATCAGTAGCTCTTCTCCTACATTCTTGTACTATGCCTACAAATGCCCTTCTACCAAATCACCAAGATGTATTATAGGTGTCAATAATTTACAAGTTGCAACCTTGAAGAATACTGTATTTTTTTCTTCTACTTTTTTTTATGGGGGGGGGGTCTTACAGATGAACACTAACAACTAAAGCAGTAGTTTGTTCAACAACCCATCAGCCAGCCATTACAATAACTCTTTCCTTGTTTCAATTCAACCTTCAAAAAACAGAAAATGTAAACGCTCAGTGCCTTTTCTTGTAAACTGCAGACATCCCTCCAAACCATAGAGCTGTGTCCTCCTTTTCAAAAGGAGGTTTTCTTAAGAGTCTTTTCTTCTGTTACATAACATGGACAGTTAAGCACCCTCACCCAAACATCTCCACTGGCTGTGAATGACAGGCAGGTAGAAATGAATGGACACCACTGGGGACCCTTTTTAAAGCGATGAACACCTTTGGTAATTTGTCAAAGACCAGTACTCTCACTTGGTGTATTGCCAACAAATGCATAAAAACAACAAATCTATGATGAAGATTTTGACTCAATTGGTCATTGAAGTTGCAATAGAATGATAAAATAAAATAAAAACCTATGTTGCACACTTGTGTGTACTAGCTTTCATGTGCCTAATAAAAAGCACCAGGCCTGAAGTTTTATTTTTTATTTTAGTGAGAAATTACCTCTTTTTCTCTTTCTCTTTCTCAAAAACTATGTTACTTCAGAGGGAGTTGTTTCTCACAATGTTTTATACTACCAACAGCTCTCCATTGCTCGTTTCACCAAGCTTTTATGCCAATTATTACTTCGAGTAATTACCAATAGTGTCCAGTGCCTTTAAGTTTGGCATGAATGCTGTGATGACCAGTGGTTGTAGTGTCAATAGAAAACTGTATGCTTTTGGATGGGGCGGGGGGGGGGGGTGTTGTACATGTAGTTGTGTTTTTTTTAAGCGGTTGTTGTGTTGGCGGGGATTGGAGGTTTTGTAATGTTGGCAAATATAACGGGCTGAGCTGGTCTGAGAAGGCTGCTCAGATTGCAAATTGGGATTAAGCCGTTCCTGGTTTGTGGCTTGATGGGGATCAGAGGATGGTTTTAAAAAGACAGAAGAAAAAGGTACTTTCTGTTTGGACTGAAAACTGTCCCAGTTTTAGTTCAGCAAATAAAGTTTGATTACCTTTTCCTTGCTTGTTTAAAGGCAGTGGTAATTACTGGTAATTATACTCAAAATAATTATTAGCATAAAAATCTTTCTTGGTAACGAGTAATGGGGAGAGTTGAAGTAACGTAGTTTTCGAGAAAGAAGTAATTTTCTTCGAATTTGATTTCGAGACCTCAGATTTAGAACTTGAGGTCTCGAAATCAAGCATCAGAAAGCACACAACTTCGTGTGACAAGGGTGTTTTTTCTTCCATTGTTATCTCGACGACCGATTGAGCTCAAATTTTCACAGGTTTGTTATTTTATGCATATGATGAGATACAGCAAACTGTGAGAAGACTGGTCTTTGACAATTACATTACCAATAGTTTTTCAGTGTCTTTAAGCTGATAAATGTATTTTTTACTGCTCAGCCATGACTCCCCAAAGTAATTTTGAATTTTCTTGAAAACTGCGAAGCTGTGTTACATACAGCCAATTTGTTCTTTTTGGCCCTCAAAAAATCTGTACTTTGTTAATTCATAGGCCTATGTTTGTAAATTTGAACAGCATTAAAAGTCTATACCATGATATAGATCAGCCCTTGTACTAAATAAAATTGTCCTATATGTTGCCAAGGGCGAAATTTCATGCCTGACTGCAGGATGTTGTGCTTGTTTTGATCAAACCTCTAGCTTTCTATTTATTGTGATATACTTGTAGAGAGAGTCTGTTAAGCTCTGGCGTGTTACGGCCCGTTTGTGTCATCTCCTGAACATGCTTGAAAATCTGTTTTTGAGCAACATTATTATTTCTAAAAGAAGCAAGTTTTAAACTTACTTCAAAGTGATTCTGTTTAGAGATCTTGTTTTAAGGTTGTTAATATACACATAATGAATGTTTATGAGTGCAATGGTGCGAATATGTTCACGAGTTGAAAGATGGAATGTTCTATTCAACGAGGCGGAGCCGAGTTGAATGGAACATTCCAGCTTTCAACGAATGAACATTTCGCACCATTGCACGAATGAAAAACATTCATTATTTGTTTTATATAACATCCAAGTAGATCTTTGTCATTTTGATTAAAAGATACAACTTTCAAAACAAACAAAACGTAGGCCTACAATTTTTAATTGTAGAAGCCCAATGTTAAGTAATTTTACTACCTTGCAGTAACACTGCTGCGTTACCAAAGACACGCGCATGCAGTGATATGTGTTTACTTTACTCAGCTTTTTCGTTCCATCCGAAAAGTACTAATGCACGCTGGCAGCGTGCAATGGTACTTTTCGGATGGAACGAAAAAGCACGGTGAGTGACTCAGCGTGCAATGGCACTTTTATTTGCTTTCACGTGACGGACAATCCTCCAATCAAATGGCAAGGATCTGCTCGGGTGTTATATAATAACAATTATAACGTAAAAATGTATGAAATATGGCTTGGAGAATTTTTTTTTCAAGTAAAAAGTTGTCTCAGGTTCTCGACTTTCCAAAACAGAGTTTATTTTTCCCTTTTGTGCCAAATTAATTTATCAGTAATTGAAATTTATTTGTTAACTGTTCCCCTGGCCATTGTTTAACCTTCACCCTTTCTTATCACACAGAAGCCCCCTCTCAAAGACACCAAAGACAATGCAGCACATTCCAAGGAACCAATAGTCCCCGGTTCTAATCCCACCAATGCCTCAGGAGGAGTTCAAATGCCCCTGGAGGACAAGCGCAAGCTCTTCCAAGAAAAAGTCCGCCTTAGCAATGAGGCCTGCCAGAATTCAGATTTTGAGCGAGCCATTCGACTGTACACCGAAGCGTTGGTCTTGGATCCCGCCAATCATATTTTGTACAGCAATAGATCGGCTGCCCATATTAAGCTGAGACAGTACGAGAAAGCGTTACACGATGCTACGAAAGCGAGAGAGCTCAACGACAAATGGTCCAAGGTAGGCTCGCCTTTTTTTTATTATTTATAATTTGTTTGATACCTTCGCCATTAAAGCCGGTTTCATACTACCTTTGAATCTACAAATTTTGATGTCACAAATAACGAATAATCGCAACAGTTGCCTTGTGGTCAACTCCTGCGAAACATTCGCTGTGAGCTGTTAGGTCAAAATTTGTATCGCATTTGCAGGAAGTATGAACCAGGCCCACTTTCATACAGCTGCTTTTAAAAGCACAGAGAGTAGCTCAGCACAACAAAATTAGGCTCACCATAATAAGGTTACCATTCAAACTACCATGCCACTTGTACATTTTGTGACTGGTATCCTGCTCATTTGTGCTAAGCGGAAAACTATTAAGCAAACAAAATTATTGAGCAATATTTTCTGCTTTAGAACAGCTCTATGATATTGGACCTTCTACTTGTGTAGTACATGTAAAGCAAGAACTCTTTTCTCTCGAGAGTATTACTATCAGAATTATTGTAAATGACCAGACCATCTGAGGAAACTTGGTCCTGTTTGGCACTAGACCCACTGCAAGTGCAGACCTACCAAGTCTCACGCATTAGGCGTGAGAC
The DNA here is from genome assembly GCF_902459465.1 of Asterias rubens. Classification (NCBI taxonomy): domain Eukaryota; kingdom Metazoa; phylum Echinodermata; class Asteroidea; order Forcipulatida; family Asteriidae; genus Asterias; species Asterias rubens. The sequence goes on along the minus strand of NC_047066.1, from coordinate 10,400,513 downwards.
TCACGCATTTGGGCTCTGTCTCACGCTCACACGCACAGCAACCATTTTCTCACGCATTGGGGCCAGACCGGGAAAAAAATAATGATTAACGACATGCATTGCCAAATCACGCTCGTGTGTACAAAAAACGCAATCTCGTTAAATGCGCTCCACTAGCGAAGACACAACAGGCAGAAGAAGTGAGCGGAGGATTTTGGACATCATTTTTAGTCGATATTTTTTAAGTTTGGAAGGAAATAATCTGACACAATCGTACCTCCACATTAACCATCAACATTAACCATCAACATCTCCTGTGTACCTCATGTGAGTTTTAATTATTCTGAAGAGGTTTAATCAGCCCTGATACTTCGGCTTTTAAGGGACACGACAGTTTTGCTTTGACTTTTTGTAAAAATTTAGGGCACTAAGGCAATTTTCAAAAATTTGGAAGGGCATCACGGCAATCATAAAAAGTTGCGAAGGGCACGACGGCAGTTTGAAGAAAAAAAACTTGAGCTTTGAAAAATCTCACGCATAGCTGGCCTCTGGACTTGGCATCTCTGCAAGTGTAATGCGACAATGAATTCAAACACCAACCATACACGTTTCTAGTTCCCAGTCTAGGCAATCAACGAACCCAGTTGTATTGTGTTGTTTTTATCTTGTGAAGAGGATCTGTGAGCCAGATTGTTATTATATTTACAAGTTAATGGATGTGTATTCTTGCTTACAATAGCGGTGAAATTTATGACCAGTTTTAGTGGCACCAAACCTAATGGCAGTGTGCTGCTTCAGTTAGCACTCATGTACCATGAAACTTGGCGCAAAAACAGAAAGAAAGAAAGAAACCAAAGAGAGAATAAAACCAATGTTGTTGTGAAGGGTGCGACCTTAATCAAAATGCGTTCACGTGTCCCAACGGCTCTTTGATCGACTGTGTTGCACTCTGGCATACATAATCCACGTTTAGACGCTGTGCTTTATTCATACAGTGTTAGGCTTGTGAACTTTTGTGTGTGCAAGTACTGTGCTTGCCATGGACTCTGATTACAATAGAGAGTCTCTGACGAAAAAAGAGAGAGAAGGGGAACCAAAAAAGTAATCCATAACTCTTGATAATGCTAGTTATTTGGTCCACCATTCAAAGTCAAACTCATCAGAACTCTCCATTGTCGCCAGGGCCAAGTGAGACTCCAAAAGTTTTTTTGGAGGTTTTCCTTTATATATTGCGATGACCTTCAACAGCTTTGGAAAGTCATTGTTAGAAACGACTGAGGTTTATTTGTTTGTCTTCTTCTTCTTTGCCTGACCAGAAGCTTTTAGAATGGCGTTTAGAAAGCTTCAACGGACAAATTGAATGGGTATTTACCAGGCGTGCATAGGTCGATCCGTCAAACCTGTTTACTCAACAGGTTTTTTGTTAGCGAAAGAGAAGCAAGCTTTTTTTTTTATTTTTTATATATCATCCTGCGACTACATACTTCCTGGAGAAATGTCTTCCATTCCAATTTCATTCCGACTCAGTTGAAGTTTGGAATAACAAGATTAAGGGTCCTTAAGCCGATTGTAATGAGGAATTTGTTCCAGCGTGGGTTGATTGGCTTTTTATCCTTTAATTGTGATGGAGAGGATTGGTAAAGTCACGGTAAAAAGGTTATATTTAATGTGTTGGGACAATCAAGTCATTATTCACGGTTATTATTGGAATTGACTAGGGACGTGTACTGTTAGCATTGAGTTGTCAGTTTAATCAACTTGGCTATGTGTAACTGTACAGCTCTGAACACATGAAATGACAACATCAGGAACTTACTTTACGTTACAGCAGGTACATTGTAGGCCTACATGTGTGTATGTGTACTGTCGGTTAGATCATGGAGCATTGGTTAGACCAACATTCTGTGCCCAGTTGGCTGGTTCAGCTTTATTCTCAAGCTTTGAAACTAGGCTTCTCCTCATATGCACAAACTAGCGTATCTTGGTGATTATATGCACAAATTGCATGCCGTTACACACTAATTCTGGTCGATACGCACACAAAACATACTTTAAAATTTGATGGGGCTATTAGTTTTACAAAACGTTGCACAGTTGGGCTTTTAAAACCAAGATACATTGTGAACACCAAGTAGAAAACATTCTTAAGACATTGTTTCAAATTCACTATGCTTCGGAATAACGCAAGTATTTGGGTCCTGAAAAATCCTGGGGAGAATCCTGATATACGCTGTGTACACTGACTTGACTCTGAGCAGTGATTCAGTGGGTATATTTTAATCCGATGTTCTTGTGCATTGTAGATATGTGGATACAGCAAACGTGCATCGATGGCTGCTCCCCGTAATCATCCTAAAACCTTAGAACTGACTCTGCGGTAGTCGTTAATAACGATCCTATAAGCTAAAGTAGTAGTCCAAGCCAATGTTCTACCTGCCGCCCAGGTAGTAGTAAAAAAGCAGGATAATTCTTTTCAGAACTGAGAAGTCTCCCAAACAATCCGATAAATCTACTCCGCAGTAGTAGGATATAGCAAGACAGTTCTCTAAGAACTCTACCTAGCAAGAAGATACACACATGGTGTTATCTCAAAACCAAACATATCATAAAACCTGTATTGAAGAGAATCTTCCATGTTTTTGTAAAGCAGCGCATATTTTCTCTATTTCTATGACCCAGTCCCAGACACTCCTGGTTGAACTTCCTTTGAACTTTCTCCAGAGTCCCACGCAAACAGCAAATCATGACCCATCATTTTGATTTATTATCATTTTTTCTAAATACACTGTTCCAAATCATGTGCACTTATATTATTCTATTTTATTCACCTTTTGTAAACTTGACTGCTTTTCAATTCTTGAACTTAATTTGAACCAGAAGTTTCGTTTAGACTTTGTAAGGATGGAACAGCGAGAAGTAAAGTGTGTTTATCCAACTAATCCTCCAACAGCCATCAGATGCAGGTGGAAAGCAGTGAGTGTCAAGCACATACTGAAAGAGCTGGAAAAATGTTTTGTTGGGTTGATGTTTTTTGGGGGTGACATGAAGAACTCATAATACGTATGTTGATGATGATTTATATGTTACATTTACAACTGTCAGAATCGCTCTAATGAACACAGTCTGGAATTGCTCTTTGTCAGAAGGTTGAGTTTCAGGTTTGCCGTTGTTGTTTATTTTCAGCTAATGTTCCTAAAATTTATAGCTTGATGGGGTCAGAAAGAGTGCAGTAATAATTATGTAATTTTGTTACTGTAAAAAATAAAAAATGAAATGCGCGGCAAGTCAACTACAGAATTTTTTTAAATTTTAGTAACAGTTGCATGAACAGTTGCATGAAAATTCATTTTTGTTGGTTGTTCACACTTGATGTTAAACTTCTGATAACAACTCTGGGAAATGTTTCCATACCTGTAGTTTTGGATTGAAACCTTTTGTTGGGGGATAATCTCTGTCTCATATCGGGCATGGGATAAAATTGCAAAGGTTGGAGGAATTAGAGTCTAGACTGGTTCCTTTTCTCAAATTGAATATATAAAGGAGTTATCAATACCATTATTTAATCAGGATTAGGCACCCCGTGTCAGAAATCCATCTGAAACCCAGGCATTTGACCTGTAACTACTTGTTTGAAATGGTATAGCAAAAAAAAACTTACAGAAATGGTGACAATTTTGGGGGGTTCTGAACTTGATACAAATTTCATCAACCCTGCTTGAGACCTGCTGGGCCCAATTTCATAGAGCTGCTAAGCACAAAAATTTGCTTAGCATAAAATGTTTGCCTTGATAAAAACAGGATTACCAACCAAATTTTCACGTGATTTTCAGGATTAGCAAACATCAGCTGAATACCAGTAACAAGCAATATGCAACAGATGGAAATTTGGTTGATAATTCTGTTTTTATCAAGGAAGAAATTTCATGCTAAGCAAATTGTTGTGCTTAGCAGCCCCTCTATGAAATTGGGCCCTGTTGATTTTGTGGGATTGTGTATTTAAAGAAATGGGCCAGTTACTTGCACCATGGAGCTCTGTTTTTACATGTAGTACACTCTTGTGTAAGTGTACAGCAACAGAACACCATAGAGAAATGGTAACACGTACATTAGTGTGTATGAGTTTTTCCATTTTGTAACAATTTTTGCGACCTCCCTTTCCGAACTTGATACTTATATTCATCAACCCTGCCTGTTGATTCCATGGGATAAAAGAGAAAAAAATTTGGCTAGTCTTTCAACATGAAATTTGAGCCGTGATCTGTGGCCTGTAAGCTTGGCAGTCTTTTATTTATTGGGAGTGTTCAAGGTGCATTGTTATGCGAAGGGCTCAACTTGTATCAAGTGACCCAGAGTGACTCTGTTTAATAGGTTGGCTGTATATGGTCAACAGAGGGCCCACTCCTACCTGTTGCTTTGGACGTGACTGACTTGGCTGTTGTGTCTAGGACTGGATTATTTGTGGTTGTTTATTCAGTCAGGACAGATTTACTGTGGAATGTTGGCATTGTGTGCTTGTCCTCTATGTTGTCTTTTCCCCCCTTTTTTCAGAGCTTAACAGTTATAATGTTTCACAATTTTTGGCAAAGATTTTGTGGTACTAGTTTGCGATTCAGGTTGACAATTTCTTCTATCTTCGTTTCGACATGATTTGGGACTCAAATTCTTTTTCATTATGAGACAGTAATCTCAGACGAGAAATGAGAACTAAAACAACAAAATTCCCTTTAGTGGCGTTAAATACACTGGACACTAACTGGTAATTGTCAAAGACCAGTTTTCTCACTTGGTGTATCTCAACATATGCATAAACTAATAAACCTGTGAAAATTTTAGCTCAATTGGGCGAGATAATAATGAAAGAAAAAACACCCCTGTCACACGAAGTTGTGTGCTTTCAGATGCTTGATTTCGAGACTTCAAAATCTAATTGAGGTCTCGAAATCAAATTTGTGGAAAATTATTTCTTTCTTGAAAACTACGTTACTTTAGAGGGAGCCGTTTCTCACAGTGTTTTATACTATCAACAGTTTCCCATTACTCCTTACCAAGTAATGTTTTATGCTAATAATTATTTTGCGTAATTACCAATAGTGTCCACTGACTTTAAATTGTTAATGTGCTGCTAAACTGTTAATTTGCTGCTACTGCTACATTGTAATTGAAAGTTGTAGGCCCAACAATAAAAAATGTGATGCTAACATTTCAATGAAAGAACTTTGAATGCTTTTAATGTAAATTACAACAGACAAAATAACATTTCCATTCAGAGCAGAATCAGTCCTTCCAACAAAGGTACAGCGAACAAATCTGTAAACCCTAAAATAAATCATGAAAACCTTGGAGTTTTACACAAAGTCGTATTGCATTGATACCATGATTGATATATAGTGTTAAGATAACTTTTTCTTCTCAGAAAACACTGTAGAGCTTAAATAAAAATTTACAAATCCCAGAGTTTTACACTAAGTACATGTACATGTTTGTTTGGTGTTAAAAATAAAAATTTCTTGTGGGAGCAGAATCAGCCCTTCCAAACAGTTCCCCATGGCTTACAGTAATGGACTAATCCTGCAATTACGGTAATGATGTGTTAATAGCATTGATAGAGGGCCGTGGATTTAGGCTCAGTAGGGAACTAAATACACACTTAATGCTCTTTGACAGGCAGAGATTTGGCTTATTGTAGAGGCTTTTATGTGATTGGAGGGGGGGGGGGGGGCTGCACAATTCCTTCATCTGTGATTAAGTACTGTGAGTGTGAACACATCAGTGTTAAATTGTTACATGTTGTAGAGTTGATGAACCGTAAAGCCATTGGATCCTTTCGGTAAACAGTGTTGTCCAAGGCCCACACTTTGTGTACCACAACTTCTATATCAAATAACAAACCTGTGAAAATTTAGGCTCAATCGGTCATCGGAGTCGGGAGAAAACAACGGGAAAACCCACCCTTGTTTCCGCGCGTTTCGCCGTGTCATGACATGTGTTTAAAATAAATCCGTAATTCTCGTTAACGAGAATTTATATTGTTTTGCTGTTTTCTCAAAAAGTATAGCATTTCATGGAATAATATTTCAAGAGAAGTCTTTCACCATTGCCTTCTGTAAACCCTGTAAATTATTTGTAAATCTGTGACCTTTTTTTTTTTTTTTTCTGAACCGAAAGGGTCCAATGGCTTTAATCCATGGTTTTATGTACTCTGCATTGGTTCTGTTTTTGTACACACAAAAAATAGGCACCCATAACTGAGCAGTAGGCCTTGTGCTCAAACTGTTTTTTTAAATTATGTAGCCTAAACTGTGCATTACGCACATGTACTTGCCATGGGGCAAAATTTTCCAAGGCTAGGAAATTTTATTAGACAAAATTTTAAACATCGTCGGAACTGCATGGCTGTATGCTTCGCTTTTGGAAGGGCCAGGGCACCAAGACATTTTCTTCTTGGTAAAGGGCACCCTATGATGAAGTTGCAAATTTGTACTGTTCGGAGGCAATCGCCTTCGTTGCCTCCGTGAAGTATCAGGCCTGGAACTGTATATTATTTCTGGTTATTGGTAGCGCGCAAAGCCACTTAATTGGTCAAGTAAAAGTGTGTGTGTGTGTCTACCAGTGTACATGAACTCACTCAACAAATGAATACATTCCCTCCCGTTTTGCATTGCATCCTTCTGTACCTTCAATGATTCAAAAACAGTTGAACAAAACCTATACAGACAGGAGTCACTTATAGTTGGCGAAAAACAAATCAAATTCCCCCTTGGCTCTTGCAATTTGAAAATTAATTAACTTTAATTCTGTGTTTGTTTGTTGACCTGCGACAATGTTAACCGCACACACGTTTAAATAATAACCAACCTGTACATGGGTATGTTCTCAGACATTAGAGGGACTGTTTATATAAACAACCTTTCCTGCTTTTATACCCGAACGTTATCTGATGTCATTGAAGAGGGCTTTGGTAACTGAGCTGTGTATATTTTCTTGCTTTAGGCATGGAGGAATATCCCTCCATGCTTAAGGTAAGGCCATTTAAGGAAAAAAAACAGTTGCTCGTCCCCTCCCGCATCCTTTTTGGTGGCCACATCCTTTTTTACCTATTTTTAATATTTTACTTTTTTTTCTTTTCAGTAAGACAAATTGTCTGTGTATTTCTAATCTTTTAAGAAAGTGTAACTACTTTAAAGTAAGTGGTGACTTAAAACTGAAGAATTGGTGGCCAATTTGAATTAAATTGTTTGGCGGCCACCTTTGGAAGAAGTAAAAAATAAAATGCCTTCTTCCTCCTCTTTTTGATACATCCAGCCGATCAACTGGTATCTTTTTTTACTTGGCCAATTCCACAATAAGGCGCTGGAATGATTCATTATGTGCACCACACCTGTGTAAAGAGGTCTCCAGATCTGTTGAATTTATTATCGAGTATGTGTGAATGACTGATACACCTGTCCTTGCTATAATATGGATACACCATGCCCCCATATATAGAAGAGAGAAATTGTTGCTGTACTTTACAGTGTAGGCCAAGTAAAAAAAAAATACCAAAAAGAGGGGGGGCCTTTTTTCCTCTTTAATTTTTTTTCTTCTTAGGTGGCCGCCAAGCATTTTAATTCAAACTGGCCGTCAATTCTTCAGTTTAAATTCACCACTTTATACTTTATTTACAAGTTCTTGACAGATTAGTGAGTATAATGTGAAATACACAGAATATTTGTCTTTTTGTGAAAAGAAAAAGAAAAAATTCAATAAAGGACGTAGCCTCAAAAAAGGATGAAGGTTATTTTTTAAATTTTGCCTTTAATACCAGAATCTTTTCATTGTGTACAGCATGGCTCAAATTGTACACTGGACCACGGGCCCGAGGCCAGTGATTACAGTGTCAGGCCAGTTACAGTAAACTAAGTCAGGACAAGTCCAGGGGGTTCTGGGCCACGGGCCCGAGGCCAGTGATTACAGTGTCAGGCCAGTTACAGTAAACTAAGTCAGGACAAGTCCAGGGGGTTCTGGACCACGGGCCCGAGGCCAGTGATTACAGTGTCAGGCCAGTTACAGTAAACTAAGTCAGGACAAGTCCAGGGGGTTCTGGGCCACGGGCCCGAGGCCAGTGATTGCAGTGTCAGGGCAGTTACAGTAAACTAAGTCAGGACAAGTCCAGGGGGTTGGTCTTTGTCCCCCCCTCCCCCCTCAACACCTAAAGTCTTTCTCACCAAACAAAAATATATCTTGCTGATATGTGTTGCCTTGGTACATCCCGCAAAGTCAATAGTTTTTTTTTAGTGATAATGCCCTCTTGTGATAAAAAATATGTATACTATGGGTCGTACAATTGATAACACTATACATACAATTGATAACACTTTTTGAGCACATACATTAAAAGATTGCACATTTGATAAAAGCACATTGGAATACATGAAATAGATCATACATTTACAACCTTGGCCCTGAAATAATTTAAATTTAAACATACTACTGTTTAACACAATGCCTATCAAAAGCCAAACTCATTAAATTTGTTTAAATTACTTTAATTTAAACATACTATAACACAACGCCTATCAAAAGCCAAACTCATTAATTTTTCATAAATTACTACAATTTTGTCACTAGTATACTACAGAGAATTCTTTTTCAATTTAAATGCACTGGGTTTCTCCAACCATGTGCTGGTTACCATTTTGTGTACACTGATAAATGTTTGACTACCCAGTGACCCATTGTTCTCAAATGTTTGGAAAAGTTTTTTTCCAGTGATGTTCCCATTGTTCATGAAAGGGAAGTAGGAATATCTCCACTCTGTCAAAACACCTGAGCTCAATTTCATGAGGCTGGTAAGCAGAAAAATACTGCTTAGCAAATTTGTTTGCTAAGCAAAAAATGAATGGGGCAGGCCACCAGTTGCAACAATGTAAATTGGATGGATTTTTGGCTGGTAACCAGTTTTTGTTAGGCACAGTTTTCCTGTGCTTAGCAAGTTTTTATGCTTACAAGCTTTGTGAAAGTAGACTGGATTTTTTGCTTTAATTTGGCCAGGTTAGTTGGATCAGTCAGTTAGTGTCATTGATGTGATTCTTGATTGCAAGATGATAACAGTGTGATTCACTGATCCCTGAATGTGTGTAGATTGGTACTTTTATGCCACTGGTTGCTTACACACTGCTGGGCTGTACCAATTACATGGAGTATCACCCCAGCTGCCATCCCACAGCTTACCGCAGTTCTCGGCAGGTTCGCCATTACTAGGCTCCCCATCTCCCCAATTCCTGAAGTCAACATCAGTTGCTCCATCCTTGCACTCCCAGGTGCCTTTAAAGATAAGGATAGACAACAAAGTGGACTCAATGTAACTTTTTCCTCGTTATTTTTTAAATAAATGACTAAATGACTAGGCAAGTCATTGTACTAGACATTCTTCAAATCAAACTCGCAAATGCCTTGTTAATGGATTATAATAAAATCACACAATTCCCACAATCCTCTCAGAATGGCAAAGTTGAATTGGCTAAGTTGAATTGGCTAAGTTGAATTGGCAAAATCGAAATGAGAAAATAGAATTAGCTGATTACAACCAAAAGGATGGTATATATATGAAAAAATGTTATGACCTGACGTTTCGACCTTTAGAAGCAGTTTTTATTGAAGGCTAAAATGGAAAACTAAATGTTAAAATTATCAAAGACTAGTGAGATGCTTCGCTTCGCGCGGCACTAAGCTTGGGCGATATCACGATATTATCGATCATCGCGATATTAATTTGGACACGATTTCGATATCGGATGGATTTGGTTTTAATCGAAATATCGATATATCGCGATATATCGCGATATATCGATTAAATATCGCGATGTATTTGCTAGGAGTTTTAAGACTGATGATGTCAAATTTCATTAATCGCGATTATATCGAATATCGTGATATATTGTCGGCGATATATCGTGAATAAAATAAATTGATATCGCCCAAAATGTAGTGGTTGGGGGGGGGGGGGTTGTAAGTGGAGGGACATTCAGAGTCAAAATACAAATTACTGTGGCAAACAACCCATCCCAAGTTAAGACTTAGTGCTTTGTGAAATCTGACACTTTTCCTGTTTCCCGTTTCTTTTTATTCATGGGCCCCATCCATGGTTTCCAGTTTTGCGTGGGTCCCACTAGTCATCTTTCCCCTTCCCGTTTATACCCGTTTCGTTTATTTTTTTCCCATTCAGTTTATTATTTTCCTGTCCTGTACCTTTTATAAGTCCCTTTTCTTGTTTGTAATTTTTGTTTGCCGTTCCCCCGTCCCCTGTCTCAGTATCCCTCAAGCTCCCGTCCCATATCTAACCCGCGCCTCCGTCTTCTTCCCCCTGTGATCCCACTGTTTACCCATAACTCATGTTTTTCAAGTTTCCTGCGGGTCCCGCTATTGGTTCTTTCCTCATTTCACGGTTGGACCCCCCCCCCCCCCCCCCCCCGTTCAGTTTGCTATTTTACCATTCCATATCCCACATTACCATAGTCCCTTTTCATTTTTTCATTTCCTGTACCCAAGCCCTGTTCGTTTTCCCCGTCATCACAGTTGTTGGAAATTTGAATGAACACTGTGGTTGGGTATCGTGTAAATTTGAAAAACACATTTGAAAATAAAGCATGAATAACATCTAGACTTCATTGAACTCTTATAATGGTAGTATGCCTTGCCTATCATCGTCATTATCAGATATGTTGGGACATGTGATTTCATTGATTGATAAATACTAAGATCAAACATTTTGCACTAACCTTCTTCTTGAATATCATTGCAGTCCATCCAAATAGGATTTTTAACAAAAATCAAAAGCTGAACTTGCTCCTCCAGAGTATATGGGGTGGCCATCACGCCCCCCATCTCAATGCATTTATCTTTTGCATTATCCCATGTAAGGTGCTCAGTAACCTTGTAGCAGTGATTTTTCCACTTGCTCCATCCTGCAGAACATGTTTCTTTTGCAGCTCTACGGAGACATCTCCCGTTAGCTTTGTTCGAATGTTGACTTAGCGCGCAGAAAAGTAAAATGCTGACCTTCAGGGCATGGAACAATGCCATTATTGTAACTTAGTAAGAGTTCTTTTTTTCAAACTCAAAATTGTGTTCAAGTTTTCATCAAAAGGGTTTTTTTTTTATTCAAAATTGTCTTCATGGTTTCATCAAAAGTTGGTTCAGGAGCAAATAAAAAACCTGCGGTCCCGAAAAGAAACTGAAGCACAATCTGTCGTTGATTTATTTGTGAATACCAGTCTCCTCAGAATTGTAATTATCGACTTTGGTTTATAATCAGTAATTGTGGTACACTATTGTTTGCGACTTATTGATTATCAACGCATGATTATGGCTCGAGCTGCAGGATCGTGTGCCGATGCTTGCCTCCTGTAAAGGCACTGGATGCCTTTTGTAATTGTCAAAGACCAGTATTCTCTTTGGGTGTATCCCAACATATGCATAATGATTGGTCATTGAATTTGCAAGAGAATATTTAAAGAAGAAGAAAAAAACACCCCTGTTGCACAAATTTTGTGCTTTCAGACTTCAGGCCTGAAGCCTTTTAATATTTGAGTGCTAAATTGCCTTTTTCTTAAAACTATGTTACTTCAGAGGGAGGCGTTTCTCACAATTTAAAAAAAAACTATCAACAGCTACATGTGTATCCACTGCTCGTTACCAAGTAAGTGTGCAGCTGCAACGTTTACAACCTTTTTCCAACTTTGTTTATAAATTGAACAAAACAATGACTCTACCTTTAACTAAGTCCAAAGATGTATTTTGGGTTGAGAATCAAATGCCTGTACCGCATCTTTAATAATCTGTTCCATCGTGGCTTTAATTAATAACTACCCAAGGTTGAATCTTGTAATAAAAAGCAGATAATAGCTACGTAGGTAGGATGCTGGATTGACCTTAGTTGTCAATTGCTGCCTTGGTTTTTAGGGTTTGCTCTGACTTTTTAAATATATTTTGTTTTCATCCAGAGACTATGTGTATTCATGTATATTTTCTGAATGATAATTTGGCCATTAAGCAACCTCAGATATTATTCAAACTTGAATATATCTGTGCAAATTTAAATCTTGTTGAGTTGAATATTATAAATAGTGATTCATAAATACCTCATACAGTTTCGCTATTCCTATTGGTGGAGAGCGCGTCACGTGGGTGTGGATAAACCTTTGTTTATGACCAGTAAAAAGTGTTGAAACATTGGGCGTGACACGCGAGCTTGCACCTGTTCTTATAAGACAGTTTCTTCATTCCTATTGGTCGAGAGCAACGGCTGAAACAGTTGTGCCACATCACGCGATACGCGCGGCGTGCACAGCATTCCCTTATAAGGAGTTGTTTACCCAAGGGTGGCGGAGGGCTTTACCATTTCATAGCTGGAGGGGTGTTGTGTTAAAAGAAATCATTGAACAATTATAATTTTTGCATTTATTTCACTTTTTGACCAAAAAGTGTTGATGTTTTTGACCGATAAGGTATTTATGAATGGGAATCAACGTGTGTTGAATCGGTTTTCAACTAGTGGTTTAAACCCGCCGAGGCCTGTTTCTTGATAATTTACCTCGACTTCGTCTCGGTAAAATTATCAAGAACCAGGCCTCATTGGGATTAAACCACTAGTTGAAAACCTCTTCACCACACATTGATTCCCTTATTATACATTCTGTGACAATACACAAACAAAATACATTCAACATTTGCTTTCAGGCCAGGCCTGGAGTTTTATCTTTGAAAGGGCAAGACCATTTTCATTTTGAAAAGTTCACTTAATCTTTAACAAGTCTATGAGAACTTTCTGAAGGGGCATCAAGGCCAAGACCAGGGCAAGGGAGGCCACGGCCCCAGTGTAATTCCAAGCCTGTGTTTTGTATAATTCACACACTGATCCTTGTCATTTAAAGAAGAACAAAAATCACAATAAACATGAAAAAGACATGAACTTCATCATTGTCCACCCCACACTCCAAATGGTTCAGATACAAACATTCAGGCGTATTGACATAGACCAGATTCTGACAGATAACAACTCCCTTAAACAATCCAACCTGGTTTTGAGGAAATTTAAGACTTGGATGTGTCAAGTTTGTAGATTACATCAAGTCCCAACGGGGCCCATTCTACCCTGTCAGAGGGCATGGAAATGTTAAGATTTCGCACCTGTAGTTGAGCGTAACCAGAAACAGAGTTGGTCATTGTTTCTTTCTGGTGACATGATGTCAACTTTAAGCACATTATTTCAGAATGCGAGACAGTTTCTTTTAAACAGACCTGTTGTGATTTACATGTAGTGACTGAATAACTATAGATGGAAGGAAAGAAAAAAAGGAAAAAAATCAACATCATTTCCAGGTGAAAACTTTGGTTTGATGCAATGTTTTAGAACTGGTTATAAAATAGTTTGATAAGGTTGGTATTTATCGGAGTGTTCAAAGTGCTAGGGTGTAAATAAATATACCTACCAGTAATGATGTAAACAGTGTTTTGGCAAAACTGTGGCCGTTCAAAGTGGTAAGGTATCCGATGCCATCCCCAGTCCTCATGTCACCAGCGCTTGACCCCCGCTATAATGAACGGAGAGCACCCTTCAACCATAAAAAAAAGCAAATATGTTTACAGTTGGTACTACACTAAACTCCCCCATGGTACTGTTGACTCAATCTTAACTGCATTCTAACCATTACTGATCCGCCGCCTAGATTAGCATGACAAACAGTCCCGGGATGTATGTTCGTCAAAAGTCCATTTCTCCCTTGCTTGCGAGAAAAGTAGGGACTGTGTTCTTTTGTTTTCTGGGTTTGTGGAGATCCCCTGACTACTCATCGTCGTGAGTAATGGACAACTCGGTTGGGAAAACCTTGTAGGATAGAATTGATTTTATTTGAGTAGCGGTATTTGTGAGAGTCTACAAGTTCAAGCTACTGGGAATAGAACTTTTTAATCAACATGTAATGTCACACCATGGAGTCTGGGTTGTGGTGTACACACTATACACAAACAGAGAGCCATGGACTGGCTAATGTTACCCACTAATGGCTTCTTTGGTGGTGGAGGGATTTAGCGAAGGTAACATGAAGGGGGTGGATTATCCCGCTGAAGGGGCAGCCCAAGAAACTCAGGAGCACCCTGTGGAGATTGCCGAGGATTACCTGGCGATATTCAGACCGTTCATTGAAAAGGCAAAGGTTTGTGTGTACTATGTTTTGCTCTTCAAGTTATCACTGTGCAAATGGAACTGGTGGTCATTTTTCCCGGTATCTTTTGAAGGGGCATGTAGACAAGCAAAGTAAGGGTAAACTCATAATTTGAACTACAAAAATTTAATAAAATTTTCATATCATATCATACCATTCAGTTTTGAAAAAAAGCAAAATGTGTAGAGTAACAAAAAACTAAGTAGACTAATCACAATGTTTATAAAAAGGGACCAAAGTGCATACACTTCACATGTGGTTGTTGGAAAAACCAATTTAAACTACTGTACACGTACATGTAGCCTACTGATTAACGTTGTACAAACTGTATTGAATTGCAGCAGGGATTTGTGTCAATTTCTCATATTCTACAATACATGTACATTTATAGTCGGTACTCACTCCAAACGAGAACATTTTTAATAGATGCTCTAAATACAGTTTATTATTACGATTGTTACCTGTGAACATTGTATACAAGTACCACCTGAACTAATGTACAATGCTTTGATTATTATCTACATCACATTGACACACCTGTACAAAGCGCTTCAGTGTGCGAGTAGCCTACATAAACAATTTTCCAACTTCATCAAAAGCGCTCGAAATGTGAATATTTTCATACATAAAACGTACCTCTTTAAAATTTGTATTGCTAATTTCATCCGGTGAACACTTCAAAACATTTGTATGAGTTAGTCTATTAAGTGCAGTTTATTAATACGATTGTTACCTGTGTACATACAATTGTATGTAACACCTGAGCAAATGTACTTCAATTATTATCATCATCACTTTGACACACCTCAAGTCTAGCGGTCTGTCAATGCCATCTCCCTCTCATCAAACTACGGTCCTTCTTTTCATCCCTAACCACCCCCCCCCCCAAAAAAAAAACAGGTGTCTTTCTCCTTTCATGAACCCCTATATATAAAAAAAAACACATCTCTCTGTCCCTGCGTCAGCGCAGAACAACATTCCTCCAGGCTTGATCTTCATGACAACGCCCGATGGTGTGCAAACCACAATGAGTGTCTACTGCTTTGACCTTTGCTCAGAATCCTTAGGTGATTTGGAGTTCTCATCATTATTTGAATTTCTTTTTTTTGTGATGGAGAGAATTGAGGTGTAAATTATTGTCATTCACCGGACCCGCATTCTTTTTGAGTTGTGGTGGTCGGGGAGGAATTGGAATGTGGTTGTTTTATGGTGGTGGTGGGTTTGATTTCATGTTTGGTCAACCACAGTCGTTGTATCGCTGTGCAGTATAAAAACCAAGTTTTTGTTGCTATTGCGGCTGTGGAGATGTGTGTACGAAGGTGTACAGTGTACTGTATGTAATGTACTGTATGTAATTTAGTAGATGGTTCGAGTCCAGTGCAATAGACAACTCGACCACAGCACTCCAATGGGAGACTTCTAGACGGTCCTCTTTCACAGTATTGCGCGTGCTCAGACCTATGCATGCAATACTGAACATGTGCGCGCACGCTCAGAGCCGCAAAAAAAGGACCGTTATCTCTGCTGCCGCCAGCGTAGCAAAATTCTCCTAGTGGTTCTATGACACTCCAAGTCTTGTAGTCTCGGTTCGCTACAGTTTTGTAGCATAGTGCAAACCATAGAGAAAGGGTACATGTACCTTTTCTATCGGCCTTTGCTTTGCAGTGACTCATTTCAGGTTATACATACATAATCGTATTAAGATGTTCTGGGTCCTGGCTGAAGTTTTTGCGCACTCACGTTTGGTATGAGAGTCTGGGTTCCAGACACTACCCTTTGTACACATTTTGTAGGAGTATCAAATAGTGTAATTCTATGGTTAAAAACGCTGACATACATGTAGCAATGGTCTGAGTTTTAGACCGCTGTGTTAAAAAAAAATTGCGATTGCTCAGTTTTGTGAACTATAGATGATGTACATCTAATTTTCAATGAGACCTTGTTGAATACATGTACGGAGCATACTTGCAGTCTTAGTCTGTACCCAGGTCGAAATTCCAGTTGAACCTAGTTAAACTGGAACTAGTTAAACACAGTTAAAACCAGTTGGTTTAATATGGAAAATGGACAGAAACCAACTGGTTTATAATTTCAACCTAGTTGAACACAGTTAAACCTAGTCCAAACCAGTTGGTTAATATGGAAAATGGACGAGTTTGGTCACTTTCCAGTTGAACCAGTTGACCCCAGTTAACTAGGTTCAACTGGAATTTTGACCTGGGTAGCCTTACATGCATTGTTGCTGATGATGGAAGTTTGGTGCCTGCGTACATTCTACAGGTATGAACTACTAATTCAAGCTACAGTTTGTGTAAGTTCTACATGTAGTTATTAAAAGAAACCTATGCTGATCATATCAGGATGACTGATCCAACTTTACTGTATTGACTTCCGGTACATACTAAAGTTGAGTAAACACTGTAGGCCCCCTACATGTACAGAATAGTTAATTATTACTTAGTTTATAAACCCTTCAACAAATATAATTGACAAAATAGGGTGACATCCAACATACAGGGATAGGGCCAATATAGGGCTGGAAAGCTCATTACATGTAGTTGGTTAATCTGGAGGACGCTGGTTCAAATCCCACTACAGCAAATTTGTCTTTGTTCAACCCCAAACTACACACACGGAATTGGTTGAACACCCTAACTGTCATCAAATTTTTTGCCGTGATTTAACCGCTTTTGCTATGCACCCGCCAAAAGGGTAATATCGATTGGTTTTGGCCTCGTGAAATGGAATAGTCCAGATTTTGAATAGAGTGTTATTCTGTGACAATACATCCAATATTTGTATAGAGCCTACCAGTGTCAAGGCAGCGGTGTCAAGAATATTATGTGATTCCAACCAGAGGTCTGGTCCCCCATGTCGTACCATGGGGGTAGAGCTAACATTTAGACAGTGTGGACGCATGCTTCCACGTATTGGCTGTGATTAATGAGAAATGTAAACAACAAAGTTCTTGCTGATATTTTAGTATCTTGACATTTTTGTGGTCAGGGTCAACAGTCCACTTGAAGTGTTTTAGAAGTTACAATAAATTAAAAGTTTCAAACTTCAAATTGAAATGTGGATTTACAAGCCTGAAATTCATATTAGGAGCTCTCTTTGAAAGGAAAAAACCAAATCAAAAAACCCCACACAAAACAAAAAAATGCAGATGTTTTTGCCAACTCATGGTTGACAAGTTACATAAACAGGAAACCCTTAGTGTAAACTTTACAAATAATTGTGAAGACTTGAAAATTATTTCAATGCAATGGGAGACTTTTAGATGGTTCTTTTTTTTTAATTCTCTGTAGTAGTGCGCATGCTCAGACCTGTGGGCATGATAGTGAGCATGTGCGCGTACACCCAGAGCCGCAAAAAGGACCGTTATGTCTGCTGCCATCAGTGTCTCAAAAGTCTCCCATTACTCTTGATATAATAGGCTACAGATGCAAGTCTCACCGAAAAAGGGGAAAAAATTTTGGTGACTTAAAGGCAATGGACACTATTGGTAATTACTCAAAACAATTATTAGCACAAAACCTTACTTGGTAACAAGTAATGGGGAGAGATTGATAGTATACAGCATTGTGAGAAACTGCTCCCTCTGAAGTGACGTAGTTTTTGAGAAAGAAGTAATTTTCCACGAATTTGATTTTGAGACCTCAGATATAGAATTTGAGGTCCCGAAATCAAGCATCTGAAAGCACACAACTTCGTGTGACAAGGATGTTTTATCTTTCATTGTTATCTCGCAACTGGGACGACCACCGAGCTCAAATTTTCACATGTTTGTTATTTTATACATTTGTTGAAATACACCAAGTGAGAAGACTGGTCTTTGACAATTACCAATAGTGTCCAGTGTCTTTAAGAGAGAACCAGCTTACAATTTTACTCTGATTCAGCCGTAGCTTGAAATCAAACAAGGGCCACAGTGATGAGAGGAAAGCGCTTTATTCAATAATCGTCAATGGCACCCCAAAGTTATACATGAATGTCAGCTTGTTTAAGTGTGTGCTTCATGTTTGAAAACCAATTAGGAACACCATTGAACGATTTTACCTTATCTCTCGTATTTTCGTTTCACAAATCTCAATATTCTGACAACCTAGATTCCTTCGATCTGATTTTGACCCATCGCCTTCCCTGTAAAACAAAGCTGCCCTTGTCCATTGTTTGAATCTTTTGTTTAATGAATTCGCCTGTTAAAGGCACCTCTACCATCATAGTGATAATAAACAATGATTGATAGAACAGATTCCCACCCCTGGGCGCTTTCTGTTCCCTTTTATTTATCTGTTTATTGCATACTTGACAGTGTCAAGGCAATATTATTGATGAGGGTATTTGTATTTATAAACATTTTTGATTTGCTGGAGGGGGGGAAAGAAAAATGTTTTGAGCTACATGATAAAGAAAAAAGAACAAGGGTTGAGAAAGTATAACAGAGTCTGCATGTTTCATTCCTTCTTTTATCAGTTGTCTGTCAGTTTGTTTATCTGTTTTGTCTGTTTGAATCAAGGCCAGTTTTATTTTCCCCTGTTTGGGATAATAAAGTGTTTATCTTATCTTATCATATCTTACATGTAGGCTACAAGATATGTTAAAGAGTCTTCGAATCATCCCCCACAATTGGGCCGGTTTCCCCATCTGGAGTCTTTTATGCACATCTAAAGCTGAATTTTGATTTTCAGTTATGTCTTTTTACCCACACACCCACAATTTTGCGGGGAAAAAAAATTGAAATATTTTTAACATTGACAATTCTGAATGGCCCCCTTACACACACAAAATAACAGCAGCAGTGCTTTCCATTGTACTGGCAAGCCCAGCCTGTCATCTGCAGCCACAGATTGTTGACTAACGGTCTACATTCTTTGGAAGTTGGTAGCGTGCACAAACAATGACTTAACATCCCCGATTTTGCGGGTGAGGAATATTTGCGCTTCTAATCCCCAGCAATGTTTAGACAACCCCACCAGGTCAGCGACTGTGGGTGCGTGATCATTATTAGTCTGAGAAAATAGAAATAGCTGTTGCAAACTGCTTATCAACCAAATGGAAGTATGCAAAAAATAGTTAATGACCTGCCGTTTGGACCCTAGCAGTCTTTTTTTGAGGCCTTCAAGCAGGACTCTGATGTCAGGCTAATGATTTGCAACGTTACTAAGACTGTTAAGACGTGAGACACTGTGCCACATTTCCTAAGAACATGTTTTAGCATTTAGGTTGTTGAATTGTTGAATCATTGCTTAGAGAATACAAGCTCTTTGGGTTTAAACCCTTTTCGCGCACAATTTATATTAAAGATATACTATTATTATTCATGGTTTATTAAACACATTCAATTTGGTTGCTTGCCACCGGCAAAATTACATTGAATTTACAAACATTTACAGTTAAAACATGAAAAATTACAGGCAAAGTAAAATTGGGTTTAACAAGCAGACAACTTAGTGGTGAATGTATAGAAAAATAAATAAATTAATCATATGGTCACATTAATTGACTCAGTTTTTCCACATACAAAAAATTAATAGGGCACAAAATTACACTTAAGACTGCTCTTTCTCATTCTGAAAACTGTGTGGTCAAGCAATCTTTGTTTTTCGTTTTACAACTACTTTCCTGAAGGGATTAAATCAATCGCTTATGACTGGTCATCACGAGATTGGGTGAAATGTCACATAATACACAAGCATGTCACTGAAATAGGTAGTGAGCCCTCTGTTGTCAACTAGCTTTCTGTCTTTTTTGTATGCTCATCATTCAGTGAGAGCACCCTCTTGCCTTGAAAATAGCATTTAAAGAGCACAATTCACCATTGGTTATTTTGATTGCCACAATGGACAATGTCAACATAAGCACTAACTGGGTTTCTGGGGATACTGAAAAATCTCAAATTGAACAATCCAAATTTATGGCCTTGAGAAGCATAAAAAAGTATTATATTCAGTTAATTGAGGGTGTAAAAAAAAATGGATGAAGCGTGTCGTGAATTTGTTTTACCAGCTCATATAGAACCAAATTATACTGCGTGTAAAAAAATTAAGTGTGAGCGGATTATAGCTGTTGTTTCTCCCCTGCTTTATCTCTTATTTTCTTAAGGGTAGCATTTAAAGACTTTTTTTAAATGTGAAGATGTTCACAAAAAAAAACAGACAAAACACAGCGGTTTGTTTGTCGTTGTTTTCACTCAGATAAGATCACTCAAATTCTTTATACCCTGTGTGCCAAATTCCCTGCTTTTATCATAAAAGGCACAGCCCTGTCAGCTACAAATACAAATTTACCAAGCATGCTACATGTATGTCAAATTATTATCAGTAGTAACTACCATTGGTAAACTTAAATGAAATTAAATTTTCCTTTTAAACCGAAATGTTAATCACCATAAACCCTGGATGATAAAATGACCAGTTTTTTTTTTTTTAATGTAGAACATCAAAGATAGCCGCTCACTTATCAAGAGCATCCACAGTGATCGTTAACATTAAATAAATAATATGACACTCCCCCAGTACTGACGAGCTGATTATCTCTCAAGTGATATTACCTTGTACATGTACATATTGTAGGAAAACAGCGCATAAATTTCATCCAAAGTTGCTTTTGTTTTTTTGAAAATTTGGAAATTTGAATTTAATATGGAGGCTTTCAATGTCTCTAGTGGTGCAGTGCCATCTATGTCTGAGTTTGCCCCTTACTTTTACAGTGACTGCTCAGTTGGCCAGGGGACCACTAATATAATAATAATAATAATAATAATAATAATAATAATAATAATAATAATAATAATAAGTTTGTATATAGCGCTTTTTCACTCCGGAAGGGTGTCCCAAAGCGCTTCAAATTACCCCTGGTCACTGGGCCTTAAATCATTCCTTTAACTATCTCAGCTCCCTGGGAGTATACAGCCTTGGGCAACAAATGCGCTACTCGGCTAAATCTATCACAAGAACCATCTCTGCCCTCACAGGTACCCATTTACCCCTGGGTGGAGAGAAAAAATTATAGTTAAGTGTCTTGCTCAATGACACAAGTGTCACGTCCGGGATTCGAACCCACATTCTGCTGAACAGAATCAGCAGAGCTTGAATTCGGTGCTCTTATCCGCTCGGCAACGACACCACTGTTAAAGGAGAACATTGAATGAGCCCTAATCAGCCTGAAACATACCTGATCTGAAGTAATGTTTGCTATTAAGGCAGTAAGGATGTTTTCCTACTTATGTCTTAGAGTTTTTACTGTTGATTCTTCAATCACTTTCCCATCCATCAGCTCATTTCCTCTCAGGCTTTCTCCTCGTAATAACACAACAGACTGTAGCTACTGTCTCCTTGACAAGTGCATGTCTAAGTGGGAATACATCATGTAAGACTAATGGTTGAGTCATTTTGCTGAACGTGTACACTTCTCTCAAATGAACAGTAATATCACATCGTTCACAGCAGTTACACAGCACCTTCCCATCTTGGCATTTAAACTAAGAGTTTTTTATTAACACAAACAAGCAATTTGTAGCAATATTGCCCTAAGGAGCAAATCATTTTTACATTGCATTTCACTTCATGGACAAATTGTCACTTGGAGCCTAAGAATTGTTGTTGTGATAAACATAAACAAGTGCAATCAAAGTTTGTTAATTCTCTATTGTGTGACGTGTACAATAGCTGGGGAAGAGTGTTACGTTTTCAAAGTCCTCTTGAATTACTCTTGGGGAGAAAAGGAAGAAGGAGACAAAAATGATTAAAAGTTCTTAGCATTTCATTTAGAAAAGTGACAAGAAAAACTGCAGTACATTTCCTATCCCCTAAGGCTACTACGCATGAGAAACCTGTAGATTAATAAATGTTTGTCTCACCTAGCTCTCATCCCGAGGGCAGTTACAGGAGAGTTGAAACTAAATAAAATACCATATTCAACTGATCCAACCAACGGCACGGCGCTGTGAGCTGACAAGTTCATTGTCTGACCATTTTCTTCCTCCATGGTTTGACAAAGCAGCTTGATGTATGGAAAGGTATTAAAGGCATGGACACCTTTGGTACTTGTCAAAGACCAGTATTCTCACTTGGTGTATCCAAACGTATGCATAAAATAACAAATAATTATGTGCAAATTTGGACTCAATTGGTCGTCAAAGTTGCAAGAGAATAATGAAAGAAAAAACACCCTTGTTGCGCACATTTGTGTGCTTTCAGATGCGTATAATAAAAGGCTTCAGGCCTGAAATATTTTATTATTTGAGTGAGAAATAACCTTTCTGTAAAACTGTGTTACTTCAGAGGGAGCCATTTCTCACAATGTTTTATACTATTAACAGCTCTCCATTGCTCTTTACCAAGTAAGCTTTTATGCTAACAATTATTTTGAGTAATTACCAATAGTAGTGTCCAGTGCCTTTAAACACTGTGAGGGTTTCATGCTTGGAGATCCGAGAACCGTGTTTGTAAGAGTAACATAAAGGGCCACTCCCTCGTCGTTTTGCTGAAGGCTGATGCACGGACTGTCGAAAACGACATCTGAGACATATTGTTATTAAGGAAAAAGTATTATGGCACGTGCAAACTGAGGATATACTGACTTCAGTGGGCTTTGGGTTATAATGAACAGCCTCTGGGAGTTACAAAAAAGGGTTGACAGATTACACATTTGTATAAAACTTGTTATTTTTAAGTTGAGTATTTTTTGTTATATATTTGACAAACAGAACACTGCCAAAAAGTTTAATATAAAAATTATGCATGTTGCCTATCTCATACCCAAGACCTGACACAAAAACATGTATAATGTGTAAATGTCTTTTGAACATACAATGAATTAGTCGGCCAGAAACTGTGCATATTTTGCTTTGTTATTTCAAACAATACAATTGACACCAACGTGCACCATTGTTTTCCTGTAATTTCATCTCCACAAAATGGTGGTTCTACATTACAAACTGGAATATGCGTGAACAGTAAAGGGGCATCATGCATAATTCAGAGGTCATGATTGGAGCTGTCTAGAGAAGACCTTCATTGTGTTTATGGATAGATGGGAATTTGAGTTTTCTTGATTTTGCTGGAAGGAAGAGAGTGGGATTTGAAAGGGAGGGAATTCTATCTAAGAGGAATTCAAATTTGGAAAACATGGTTTGAAACTTAAGACGGTGGGAGTATAATAAGGTGCAGTTTGCAGTAGCACCACCATGTGTAAGTCTCTTTTGAGTAGTGTTGATTCTGGAAAGAACCGGTGGTTGTTGACAACATTTCTATCACTCGGTAAGCTCTGATTGTCTTCCAGAGAATGTTGGACTTTGTTGAGCATTTTGAGCTCGGTTCATGAAAGCGAAACCTGTCACTTTTTTTTGAAAAGTTGCTCTGGCATAATTATCAGAACTTTATCAAGTATAGTTCTTGGTGCTTTGGAACTTGATGCATTTGTAGGCCTTACTAATTATTGTAAAATAATTGGGTTTTTTTTTAAAGTGGTGTTGTACACAATGTCCGTTTGTAGCACCAGTGACGATATAATGACCTGCTTTTTGAATTTTTTTTTTTTTGTAAAAATTTACCACAGAAAAACCCACAAAATACTAACCCTACTCATCACAAGTCAGACAGACGTAGACTACTTCCAACCTCAGCTCAATTAAGTTGCAGTTCTTTTTGTGATAATTGTCAAGGACAAAAGTGGTGGCATTGGCTACAAAGTTCTATTGGAATTAATGAAGTAATTATGACAGGGTCTGATTCAGTTGGTTACATATCACTGGTTACATCACTGATCTGGATGGATGTGCACCAATAATGCAACAATAGTACAGTATTGTGTAGAAATAGTGTTGGTTGTGCAACAGTGCAATCTGACTGATAATCCTAAAGTGAGGCGTAACTTTTACAAAGAAGGCTCCACAAGGCCTTTTTGTGGTAATAGGTGGGTTTTCTCAAAACCACATTAAAGCCATTATACACTTTCGGAACAGGAAAAAAAAAAGTTCACAGATTTACAAATAACTTGCAGGGTTTACAGAAGGTAATGGTGAAAGACTTCTCTTGAAATATTATTCCATGAAATGCTTTACTTGTTGAGAAAACATTAAAACAATTATCAATTCTCGATGAGAATTACGGATTATAGTAAACACATGTCATGACACGGCGAAACGTGCGGAAACAAGGGTGGGTTTTCCCGTTATTTTCTCCTGACTCCGATGACCAATTGAGCCTAAACTTTCACAGGTTTGTTATTTTATATATTGTGATACACGAAGTGTGGGCCTTTGGACAATACTGTTTACCGAAAGTGTCCAATGACTTTAAGCCATTAAATTTTCTTGAAAAGGAGAAAGAAATAGTCCACATTATACCCAAACTTCAAACCTATAGTTTTGTATTTCTGGTGATGCAAAGAGGCTGTAAACCTCCTGAATTGTAACATCCGGGAGGTTCTGGATTTGTAGAAGAAGGGGGAACCCCGGAGGCCAAGAAGCAATTTTCCAGAAATGTGTACATGTATACGAACTTAAAATCTAATTCCTGAGTTTCCACTGAGCAGTGGAGTAATAATTTGATTAAAGAGTTGCTACAAATAGGCAAGAATATTAAAGATCGTGTACTGGAAGACCTACTTTATTACTGGCTTATATGGCTCATTAAATAGCAATTTCTCAAAATGCACGGTGGCATGAATTTCAATTTAGTATCAAGTGAGGTTTGAAATATTGCTTCAATTATTTTAAATAATTTCATCATTTTTTAGATGTGTACCCTTCACTTACATTCCTTTAAAGGGTTTGGGTGCTTTTTGTACGACAAAAAACAAACATCCACATATTTACATTAAACTTGGTTTAAAGTAAACAATGGTAGAAAACTTCCCTCAGAAACATTACTTGGGTACTAAAGTGCTGTTGTTTTTGAGAAGTTTGTAACAATTTCAGTGAGAACATTATTTTATTAGCCTGTATTTACGCAAGTCTCGTGAAAACATTGCTTTTAAATTTTTACTTTTTTTCCTTAAAAACTTGACGCTAAAGCTGAAACTTCTACAGGTAAATTATAGCACATAATGTATGTACATCTTCATTCACAGTGAGTAGAGATTCATGTCAGTGCCAAAGACCTGATCTACAAAAGGTATAAAAACTCTGTAAAATTGACCCTAAAAATCGTTGTGGCTATTTGTAAAGATCAATGTTGTTTTTCAAGAACTGGACTATCCTCATCTTTGCATACAACCTCAGAAGTCATTCACAGTGAGTAGGGATTCATTTCATTGCCAAAAACCTGATCTACAAAAGGTATAAAAACTCTTTAAAATGGACTCTAAAAATTGTAGTGGCTATTTGTAAAGATCAACGTTATTTTTTCAAGAACTGGACTATCCTCATCTCGCCACATAGCCTCAGAAGTCATTCACAGTGAGTAGGGATTCATGCCATTGCCAAAAACCTGATCTACAAAAGGTATAAAAACTCTTTAAAATGGACTCTAAAAATTGTAGTGGCTATTTGTTAAGATCAATGTTATTTTTTCAAGAACTGGACTATTTTCCTCCTCTTGGCACACAACCTCAGCTGTCTCCTCCTCATCTCCCCTGAATATGACAACACTTTCCATCTTTGTACAAAATATCCCCCAACTAATGGTTATGCCTTCACTTCAAGTAGGACAATGTCCTATGGCCTCGTGTCACAACATCCGTATTAAAGGCACTGGACATCTTTGGTAATTGTCAAAGACCAGTATTCTCACTTGGTGTATCCCAACGTTATACATAAAGTAACAAATCTGTGAAAATTTTGACTCAAATGGTCATCGAAGTTGCTAGAAAATAATGGAAGGAAAAAACACCCTTGTTGCACAAATGTGTGTGCGTTCAGATGCTTAATAAAAGGCACAATTACAGAAATGACCTCTTTCTCAAGAACTGCATTACTTCAGAGCATGGAGGTAGATGTTCAGAGGGAGCCATTTCTCACAATGTTTTATACTATCAACAGCTCTTCAATGCTAGTTACAAAGTAAGTTTTTATGCTAAGAACTGTCTTGAGTAATTACCAATACATGAAGTGTCTAGTACCCTTTAAGGGTGATCATTCTTACCCACTGTGAAAACATCCATGGTTATAGGAGCTGCACTTTCCTGAAGACATCCGTTCATAACCCGAAGGATACCGGACAATCAATGCCCGAGAGGAAGGAAAAGAAGAAGTGATATTTAAAATGGAAGAACAGGAGAAGGGGGGGATGGATGGATATCTGTTTTTAAATGGAAAAGGGGTTGCATGTGAAGGAGAAACAACAGGTTTTTATGTAGTGTCTGTGAGAGAGGATCTTCTCGGCAGGCTTTTTTCCTCTTTCATTATCTGAGTTTTGTTGATCCATTATAAGCCTGACTTAGGATTTAAAAATGCCAGTTGTGGATCTGATATTTGACAAACTTTACTGTTATAAGAAAAATTTTTGTCGAGTTTTACCTCAAATGATATGAGTTTTTAAATGTTGTTTTTGGTAAAAATAAATAAATCCAATTTAAAATAAATTTACTCCCATTTTCAGGTTTTATTTGGGCATGCTAATCAACAACTCATTCTGCATGTTCTGTTTAGTATTAGATGTTATTTATATACATAAAAGAGATTTTTAAAGGAAAAATTGCACAAAATAAGTTGCACTTTAAAATCGGTAGATTAACATTATTGAAATGTGGAAACAAACTCAAATGAAAGTTACAATGCAATTCACAGCTTTCTTGTTGATGCTTCAAAATCTCACAGCTGGGACCTTGTTCATTTAACAGTGTCTTGTCTGTTGATTCCTGTACAAAGTATTGAACTCGGAGAGAGTTCATTTTGTTCAAGAGCAACCTGTCGACAACCTGTGAAACTATTGACACACTTCATCAGGACTTGTTATGGGCTGGCAAAACTCTGAACAAAACAATTCCCGCTTTGGAAGTTCAGCGGTTCACCCCATTATCAACAGGTGAAGTTTTAATGTCAGTATCAAGTTTTGTCGCCCTACCCAGAGGAATGATAACAGGTCAGGGGTCAACCTGGGGTCAGGGGTCACCTGACAGGTGTCGGAGGTCAAGACATGCAGCGTGCGCCTGAATGGCTTTCATCGGGTGTGCAAGTGTGATGATGGAGTGTGGGACTAAAAAAATACCCGTTCATAAATCGTCCATGGTTAGTGGATGATTCATTGTGCCAGTAGGAAATATTTGACTAAATTCACTTTCAGTCATGGTGCAACGATCAAGAATCCAAACTTCAACATTGTGCCATTATCTTGGAGCAATACATTGGAAATTATTAATGAGTTGTGTTGCCTTGGCAACTTCTACTGTACAGTTCTCATATAAACTGACCACATTATTGCAGCCCTACGTGCCCTGTCACAATGTGGATTGTCACTTCATGCTGAACGGGACACAGGGATTGTGTATCTAAGCTATGATGGCATTGCACCAGGGGGGAAGACTTTCCCTCTCACCCGTTGATCATATCTTCCATCTTCAGTTCATCATTAACAGTTATCTGATGATGAAGAGTGGCTAAGATTAGGGTCAACCACACCACTCTGTTGTTTGGATTCATAATGACACTGACAGTATTGGACTCGGCCGTAGCACATTGGATCAATCAGTGACTTTGCAGTTTGGAAATTACAGCCGATGATATTTTGAATGTGGTTTGGGTGGGCTGGGTGCACTCTCTTTTCTAAACTCTTATTTATTGTGTTTTATGTTCCTGCTTTGTTCTACGCTGAATGATGAGTTGCGTCAAGTGCAGTATATCATCGTGGCAGCTACAAAGTGATTTATGCATTCCTTAAGTGATAAATGGCGCACTTGTGGGTTTTGCAATTTATCGTCTTTTTTCTGCAGGATGCTATTCGGGGACCCTCCGATTTTATCAGACTTGATCCACAACAACTTGTTTGTTGTTAAATCCCACTTGTTGATCTTTTCAGAGTCTTAAAGTGTCATCTCGCTGTGTTTGGATGTTAAGACACTCATGTTTGTCTCCACTTGATCCGTCTTAATGCTGACACAATGTGACTTAAATCACGGCATGGTGCTTGAATTATAATCACAGCTACAGTAAAGGGGGATCTTGCTGGCTCGAGAGGGGTTTTACAAAACCGTTACGACTACAGTGCCTGTGCCTGAAGTTTATTGTTAGCTTACACCTGTTATTGGGCAGAGAGGAATAAAGAAGTGGCCCTCCAGACGGCTTGTAATGCAGTTTAGCGAAACGTGTGACTGCATTGTGCCTGTCAAATGAAGCGCTACTTTCCCATACAGCTCATCTCCATGCCCCCATCCGGTCAAGGGATGTACAAATCCCATCTACATTTATATGTACACCTGTCTTAATTACTTAGTCAATTCATCTTTCTAGACGGAGTACCGGTAGTAGTGTACCACCGGTAAACATCAACCCCTCTGCAATTTCCCAGCGATGCGATATTTTGTCAATACTGGAGTCTGACGGAAATTAGTCAATATTATACTAATAAAAACAGCCCAAGGTTGTTCCACAGGCCGACTAGAGCATCCCATTGTTATTTTATTTTCCCAGATGACAATTGGGAGTATTGAACAGCTTTTTATTAATAACGGGTCTACGTGTATGGGTTTGTGGAGCTTGCCTTGTTGACTGAATAGGAGGGATCTGTCACTCACGACGATCCCCTCGGTGCCCTGTTTACCAGTGAACGGCCCATTTGCCTGACTGCTTGAAGTGTTTTGCACGTGTGTATTTACTGATCTTCATTCAGTGGCATTTGAAGGGAGTTCTGTACTTGACTTTTTGGCAGTTCTTTTTTTATTTCGGGAGGATTTTCCGTTCGAACTTACTTGTACATACTCCAGTGCCTCACAGTGCTTCCATATTTTCAACTCTCAACACGCAAAACCGTCAAACTTTGCGACCCTCTTGCTCTTAATTTTCTCCGAGTAGGATTACATGTATCTCGTGCAGGTTCATAGAGGTGTATCCGGGCTGAGAGATTGACTGTACGATCATCATTACTAGGAATGTGCACATCACATAAACTCTCTGTGTACTTTACACACACACACACAGCAAGTCGGAGAGAAAGGACTTTATTTGTCATCAGTGTGATATTTTACAGGCCAATACATTAAAGTCTACCTAAGAAAATACACTGTAGGAGAACTGAGAGATTGAAACAAGCACAATCTGGCAGTCTTTAGGAGGAGTGCAGACGGAGTCAGATTTAAGCCTCATCAGGGTGGTGAGTGGGTAGACGGATGCCTTAAAATGTCAAGAACTTCACTTCAATTCAATGTGGGTTAGTAGGCAACTAAAAGATAGAGATTGATGTTCTGCGGAAAATAAAAAGCGTTGGACACAGAGCAAGTGTAACAGATTTGTAAGGAGTACTTTCTTGTTTCTAATGGTGTGTTTGTTTGCGGAGAAATATCAACTGGCTTTGGATGCACTGAAATATGGACTGCTACTTCAAATGACTTGGTTTGTTTGTGGAAAATAACAGGTGATGGACTCACATAACACAGCAAGTTCAACAGATTCCGCAAGGAGTATTTTCTTGTTTCTAATGGTGGTTTTGTATTTCTGTGGAGAAAAATCAACTGGCTTTTGATTCTCTGTGATAAGAAAATATACTTTTAGGAAATGAGAGAATGAAACAAGCATGATCTGGCAGCCTTTAAAAATAAGTTTTGTTTGTTATTTTAATGGATTAAATAACAAAGGAAATAACTGCATGGGCTTGCGATTCGAACTCTAGCTCTTTAGCTACACGTGGTTTACTTGGAAAGTGTACCAGCAAACAGTTGATATAATGTAAAAAGTGGAGCAGCGACAGCTATTCATCAGCATTAATCACAGCAGGGTGTTCTACTGGGTGAGAATTTATGGCAGCTCTCACTTAAGGTGCACAAACCTTAAGGTTTGTGTGGAAAGTTCAGTAAGTGTGTGCCAGTGAATGTATCCGTGCATAGCAAAGAATTCACCTGGGTATCGAAGGAGGTATAGATTTCACCACGGTAGCACTCTCCAAGGAATAACCCAGAATGATATTTACGGATTTATGTTTTTTTTGGTGGAAACTGAGTAAGATTTCATGCATCTGAGGATTGCATGTTATGCAGGTGCAGTGTCCAATCAATAAGAATGTTTTAGCCCCTCACCGAAGATTGGATGTCGTCGCTGTGTTTCTGTGTGCAGGAATTTTTTTAACTTGGATTTCAAATTTCAGATTGTGAGTGGGAAGCTGATAACTGAAGCTTATTTACTTGATTTATGGATGTGGATTTTTTTTAATTTTCGGTGATTGCGTAGAATGTGTAGAATTGAGGTGTTAATGTTCGACTCGGCTGTTTGTTGGCGTTGGCCTTTCAGCTGTGATTCCAGCTTGTGATGTGTTATGATTAACTGCTTGGACGTAATGGATCAGTAGTTTTAATCTGGGGAAATTACGCGCATCATGTTGCCCCCAGGGAGGATGTGGTGAGATGATGCGGGGTCTGAGATTGTCTTGATCTCCCGCGAGGAATGACGTGGATGCGTTTT
Organism: Asterias rubens; assembly: GCF_902459465.1. NCBI lineage: Eukaryota > Metazoa > Echinodermata > Asteroidea > Forcipulatida > Asteriidae > Asterias > Asterias rubens. The sequence goes on along the minus strand of NC_047066.1, from coordinate 10,369,781 downwards.
TTTGACATTTTCTTGACTTGACTTGAGGAGCTGTGCTCAGTTGCGATTTATTTTTTGTTTGCCGACAAGAATGATGAAATGGCAGCCAAAAAAGAAGGTACGTTGATCATGTCAATCGACATGATAGATTTTCTTTCTGAAATGACATGTTTAGGCTGAAGGCTAAATTGATGATTTTGGATCTGAAAGATTATGTAGTTGGTGGTGGTTCAAATTGGTTCTAATTCATCTTGCCAAATAAGGTTCAATCTGAAATGTCGGCACGAAAGGGTTAAAGAGATGACTGACATTGCAAAAATAAACGTTCATGAAATCTTCTGTGCAGATGTATTAAATGTATTTCCCACAATTAACTATTTTTGTTTTATTCAAGTTTTATTAAATTATTCAAGTCAAAGTTAAAGAAACTTTTGTGATTGACGGTTGAATCTTACAGAGAAATACTGACTTATAAATTGCATGCAAATTTTAGACAGTTCAGTTAAAATCTGATCTTGTTATATTCCTTTTCCACCTAAAAGGGTTGGTTTTGGTGTATGTATGTACATGTAATGTATTGCAATTAAAAACAAAAATATAAAATATTTTTATTGCCACTTCAGACCAAATTCACAGAAATCATAGATGAAACCATTTAGAATGCCCAAAGCACATTAATTAGAGCTTGTAAAACCAAAGATACATACCAATTTAATAACAGTCTTGACGTCGTTTTTGTTCAGCGTGCTTACAATGTAGGCCGATCTTCAATAATTTGAATCCAGGTTGCCCAACAGTTTTGAAAAATCCCAAAGAGAACCCGATTAACCCCAACCATCACCACACAGCATTGATCATTACCCCCTACAGCAATTTATACTCTCAACTTTCACTCATTATTTATTCCTCTGTTCATCAGTATTCCTCGAACCGATTTTTCCTCAACACATTCATCAAAGAACTCATTGATTACCCCATAAATACATTCCCTGAAGTTACGCCCCATACAACAAACATTTATTGACCTCCCCAAACGCTCAGCCTCAAGTCTGATTCTTAAAACTGTCTTCATCACTGGTTATAAATTGATCTGTCCCGCTATTTGATATGACATGGATTTGAGATCAATGAATGTTGTTTATTTTTTCCTGCCTGTCCCCCCAAGGTTAGAGCCAGCTCCTTAGCAATTCTTCTCCCTGCCTCTCTCATCCTCTTCTGTTCCTGCAGGGGGGCCGAGTCGAGGGGTTGGTGGGCCACTGAACCTGATGATGGTTTGACAAACTGTCCCATCATCGTTTGGGGGGGGGGCGAGTGGAAGGGTTGGTTGGCCGCGATGAACCAATGATGGTTCGACAAACTGTCGCATCATCGTTGAATTTCATGCATAGTAAGACTGGGTGTCGCAGGGGGTCGTTGTCCCACAAGCTCATTGAAAAAGCACTGATGTAAGGACAGTTAAACTGTACATCAGTGCCTTTTCAAAAGTTTCTATTAGACTATTATTCCTTGTAAGGTCCATTATGAAACTGGCCTTGCCCTCCTGAGTTTTGAATTTTGACACACTCTACATAAACTACATCTACGTTTTGCATTCACAAAGAAGTTTTATAATTCAGCAATTTTTATGGTCTGTTTTTTTTCTTCCATTTACAACATTTGCCAAATACCTGGCTAAACCATGCACATCATGTCCATCACATTGTCTGGCTTTCTAATACTTGAAACGCATTACCAGTTCAGTATGCAATTAAACCAGGTTCAGGTCATTAGCCATTAGGAATCCCTGTTCCATTCAATGAATAGTCAGTAATGTAATACCACCTGTTGAGATGGGAATATTCCCCCAAGTGTAGAGGATGGAAAATAAGACCAATCCAATTTACCTTGCCTGGGAATTAGCATCCCTAATACATGTGTGACTATTGCAGAGTGGATTTTAAGAATGCATGGGGAAAGTGTCCCCAGTGAGGAAGGATGTGTCATGCTTGTCTCTTATATTGCATTGTACAGAACCTTGTACTACAAATGTAATACCTTGTACAGATGTATACTAAATGTATTACTTTGTATGATGTATTACTTTGTACACATGTGTAACTTTGTACAAGTGAGTTACTTTGTATCTTGAATTTGTATCTAGGTGTACATGTACATGTATATATTTGTACATTGTACACAAAAATGGTTTGTATATTTATTTTATGAGGGATGTATCATGCTTGTCGCTCATATTCTATTGTACATTTACATACATGTAACCTTTGTGTTACCTTGCTCAAGAGTATTGTACTCTGTGTGTTACAAATGTATTACTTTGTACACTTTGTACCAAGTATAACTTTGTATCAATGTATTACTTTGTACCAATGTATTACTTTGTATCAATGAATTACTTTGTACCAATATATTTACTTTGTTATTACTGCAAACACTATTGCTTTGTTCAAAAGGTATTACTTTGTACAAGTGTATTGCTTTGTACATGTACATTGTACAAATGCACTGTATACAAATGCATTACTTTAGTGTATTTCTTTGTACAAAGTATATAACTTTAGATACAAATGTATTTCTTTGTACAATGTACGAATCTATTAATTTGTACACACATACATGTATATTACTTTAAAGCAGAATTTAGTTTGAAGGTGGCAAGTTCATTGTTTTCACATTGGAATAACTCTTGATACATTTGTATTCTTTAAAGCATTTGTTAAAAGTATGTTTGGACCAAATTATTCCAGATGTTTTTGCCTCTTCTCATTCCCTGGTGATTTTGTAAGAAGCAGCTGAATTTGTTGAATAAAGACAAATTTAGTGTGAGCGTGGAATTTGAACTTGTGACCCGTAGGTCACTGTACTGGTGCTCTGTCAATCGACAATCCATTTATACATGCAATTCTTCTCTTTTACTAACAGAGGTTATTGCATCATGAACAGAAAGCTTTTCATTGAAAATGACCAAAAAAATAATTCCTTTATTGTGGAAAATATTTTGAGCCAATTGTTTTCATCTTCTGATTTAAGATAACAACATTTCTTAGAAAAAAGATTATAAATTGCAAAGTGAAAGTGCTTCCATACAGGAAGTATTAACTTTCTGTGTGAGAAAGTCCATTGTCCAAAGTTGGGCAACGCACAGTTGGTGCTCAAAGTATCTCTGTTTGTTATTCCTGCAGTTCTTTGTAGTGTTTTCCTGAAGTCCATTCTTGCCTTGAGGCGCAAACCATTGCTACTCGACTTCACGTTCATTTCCCACTAAGTTATTTTGTAGTATAGTTTTATATCTGCAAATATGTATTTTTATGTAAATTTATCACTCTATCAAAATTGGAGGAAGGGAAATGTGTTTCTTTCACTCTAATATTAAAAGATATTTTAAGGCATCTGAAAGCACGAATACATGTATGTGTGCAACAAGGGTATTTGTTTTTCTTTCATTATTTTCTTGCAACTTCGAAAACCAATTGAGTCAAAATTTTCACAGATTTGTTGTTTTATACATGACTGGATACACCACAAGAGAATAACGGTCTTTGACAATTACCAAATGTTTTCAGTGCCTTTAATCCCACATAAAATGCATCATTTGGTGGGGTCAACGTTGACTTGAACTCAATTTCACGCTGATTCCCACAAATCCGACTGAATTTCAGAGTCTTACCGGTTGTGCTTTGGTGTTTCTCTCGTTGAGAAGAAACATTTGCGTCAGACTCAGCTTAGGTTTCAGTGCCGCTGTGAAACATTAAGCCTGGGTTTCAATCTTTTTAAGATCACTGAGGACCACTCAGGCATCCAAACAAAATGAAAGAATTTTCTTTTCAGCTCTTGGCTTCTTGATCTTGCTGTGAGGCTGAAGGAATTTACTTTAAAGGGATGATGCGGTCAAAGTTAATTAGTTGATTCAAGTTCAGTACAGTTTGTTACATATTTTAAATCCATGGAATCTCATTTTTTTTTTGTAAACAGTTTGTTGTCTAAACCATTCAGGGAAAGATTAGGGCCCAATTTCAAAGAGCTGTTAGTGTTCAGCAGAAATGACTGCTAATCAAATTTCTTTGCTAAGCAAAAAAAATGAGTAGGGCACAAGTTACATTAATGTAAGTTCGCTTTATGGCATTGACTTTGACCTTTTGACTGACGCAAAAATTCCTTGTTGGAATACAGACCCTCTTATTGTTTATATTGATGTAATGTTTCAAATTTCACTCAACAGAGTGTTCGTTTCCACATTTATAAGGACTCTAACTCATTAAACTGTTGCATAATGAGTGAATCGCAAAAACAGAATTTGACCCTTGAGTCCCCCCCCCCCCCTTTAAAGCCATTGGACACTTTCAGTAAACAGTATTGTCTAAGGCCCACACTTCGTGTATCACAACTTCTATATAAAATAACAAACCTGTGAAAATTTAGGCCCAATCGGTCATCGGAGTCGGGAGAAAATAACGGGAAAACCCACCCTTGTTTCCGCACGTTTCGCTGTGTCATGTCATGTGTTTACTATAAATCCGTAATTCTCGTTGTCGAGAATTGATAATTGTTTCAATGTTTTCTCAAAAAGTAAAGCATTTCATGGAATAATATTTCATGAGAAGTCTTTTACCTTTACCTTCTGTGAACCCTGTTTAAGTTATTTGTAAATTTGCGAACTTTTTTTTTTTTTTCTGTTCCGAAAGTGTATAATGGCTTTTAAAACTATACCTGAAATATGTGAAGTTTACCATCAGGAATCTCTCCTTACAAGTACACACTACAATATTTGCATACTTCTACCATTCCAAACTCTCTGATAAAACTTTTACAGTCGGTGTGAGTTTTGGAGAAAAGAACTGGAGCAAATCTGTATATATATTGTTCAAAACAAATATTAATGTATTTTGTTTCTCCTAATGACACGTTACACATTTCTTGGTCTTGATAAAAAACAATCCACATTTGGTGCTATGTTACAGTGAGTGGATTTTTGTAATGTCAGGCGTGACTTTCCCTGTGTTTCTGGCAGTGACTTTTAATCTTAAACAAACAACGATCTGACAGGACAAGTTTAGTAGGTCGAGACTGGTGACCTTTCCTAAGGCAACAGTGTTTCCATTCATAAAAAGGCAAATCAAGGACAAGGTTAAAAAATTGTAAAGTAACTCGATAGTCTGGACTTGTGAATTAAAATCAGTTGTCTGACACAAGAAGCGACCACAATCGAATTTCATTTAACAAAAATCAGAAGTAAAAAATAAAAAAGTATCCATAAAACCCTTTTAACAAAAAAATTCTGCTTCTTGACAAATTTCTTTGCATAGCAATAATGATTGGGGCACCAGTCGCAACAATGTAAACTCAGTTGAATGATGGCTGGTATCCTGTTTCTGCTAAGCATCGCTTTTCTGTGCTTTTGTTTACTGACAATATGAACAACAAATTTAGGAAGTGAAAAAGAAGAAAGAAAATTTGTCCTGTTGTAAATTTTTCTTTTAACATTCCCTTTTTGTAAATTTTTGACTAAAAATATGTCTCGAGATGAAATGCATTTTAGACCACTCCAAGTTCTCTGACTCCTTTTTGAATAAAATTGTGTTTGGAGTAGTTTTGAGTATTCTCTGAATTCGCTGCCAAGCCAATGGGTTCCTGAAGAGGTTGTTTTTAAAGCACAGTCCAGTGTAGCAGAGTAGATTATATTCACTGTGTCTCGTCCCTCGCTCTCTCACTCTTCCCTCTTGTTATTTTAGTTAAGTGGTAACTCTGAGTAAGACGCAAGGTATGTCCTCTTCAAAACCTTTTTTTCTTTCTGAGTACGGAATTTGAATTCCTTTACCCAGCATGGCCAGCAAAACACCAGTGTCTCATGGAGTGTTTTGTCATCTTCTGATCTTGTCAAAGCTTTGTTGTCAGTACGCAGGTTTTCTTCCCCAGGTTTTGTATAAGAACTGGGGGGCATTTCTAGACTCACATTTTGCAAGTTTGGCTGAACCCCGTTGGGAAGATAATTACTGATGATGTCAGATTCTGTTAACCACTTTACAGAAGAATGGGAAACTATTGTGTACTGTATAGGATTTGAGGGATGTCAACCTGTATAAGTTTACAACGTCTGGTAGAAGATATCGTTGATATAACTTTACAAGTCCATTGGTGCGCTCCCCGTAGAGCATACGTTTATAAACCCCCGAACTTCCGATTATCTACTCCGCGGCAAGTAGATACACACATGGTGTTACCGCAAACCAAATATATATTGTGTACTGTCTCTCCACAACTCAGTCGGAAACGCAGTACCAGTTATTGTCAAACATACCCCAGAAAGCAAGGCAGTAAACAAACCATGACCTTATCAGTACAGGCGTCTATTGAAACCATGAAAAAGGTATTTTACCTCAATTTCTTTCAAAAACGGCAACAATCTCAACACTGGGGTATTGCTTGTTACAGGTGCAAAACCTGTATTTAAATAGTTTTTGTTCAGTTTTAAAACCAGGTACTGCGCAATCTAGAGCATTTAAAACAGTTTTATTTTGTTTTATTTTGTGAATTTGATCTTACAATCAAAGGTTTTGTAAAAAAAACTTTTTTAGGGCACCAAACTGTTAATGCATGTAATATAAATGACTTTAGGTTTCTCCGTACATGTTGTGTGTGAAGGTTCAGTAGTAATAATGTTTACTTATACTCAGGACTTGTTTTGTTTTGGGGTTATTGTCCTCATGCTCGAGTCACTAGACTCTAGCAGCCAGTGTCCATTCAGTGTTTCCAGCCCTGACATAGCTCCTAGTTACACAGGATAACAACTTGGTCACAATTTAACACTAAGTCCCAGAGAGATTTCCCTTCTTGAATCGTGGCAAACATTTCAGTCCAATTGCCTATAGTTGACTTGAGGACATGACCTATAGGAGACTTTCCAACGCTAGGTGGCAGCAGACATACCGGGTAAATTTCCATTGTTTACGTAGTTCTGAACATGCGCATAATTCTGAGAACAATGGATTTACCCGGTAAGTCTGCTGCCCTCTATCGTCCCAGAAAGTCTCCCATTTATCTCTTTCAGAGTTGCAGTCCAAATCCCCACAGAGATCGTAGCTTGTTATAGATTAGCATTCAGTCCTTGATTTTAAGCAAATGCCCCCAATCTCCAATCTGTCTTCTGTACACCCCTAGACATGTCAGTGTATCAAATACATGCATAGCCTAGTCTCAACATTATTTGTATGTGAGTTGCATTAGCTTGGCTGTTTTTGAGGCAGGAGATAAACTGACTTTGGTTTTCAAATATTTAGAGAATTTGTTTCCTTTTTTACTTAAAGGAACATTAAAAAATTGGTTTTTGGTAACAAAACAGTTGCTGGCAGTGTAGGCACTTAATGTAATCCACCCTATACATTAACTGACAAACCTGTCGAAGTTTGAGATCGATTTGCCATCTAGATCACGAGAGAATAGTGAAAAACCGATTACAAATTTTGCATTGCATCGATGCCCAAACAAAAAAGAATAAAACGCTTACTGAGCTATAAACTCCAAACGCGAAATTAGATTAATTGTTTCTCATCAAATATGACATATCAAACAAAAAATATTTCAAGGGATGTTTTCTACTATCATCATCATTAGACCGTGTGAGTTTTATGTAAATCTGTGATCATCACGATTTTTGTTTCTTACCAATTCTGTAACGTTCTTTTAAATGGCTCAACATGGTGCAGCCATTTTATTTGTTTACAGGCTTAGTACCTGTAGAAACATTGCATATGGTTACTGTGAATTTTCAGGACCGACATTTCTTTCAATGTATTCAAAATTTCAAGGAATGAAATATTCTAATCATTTATCTTTTCTCTTGATACTTGTGTACAGGCCTACTACCGGCAAGGCATTGCTCTCCAGTGTCTTGGTCGTCACGCTGATGCCCTGGCTGCTTTCTCCTCAGGACTCTCCCAGGATCCTAAGAGTCTTCAACTGCTTGCTGGACTAGCAGAGGCCGCTCTTAAGTCACCACTCAAAGGTAAGACAAGAATCGGCCTCTAACATCAATCACTGGAAGAAGGACGCTGTGTTTTGTTTCAGATCCTGAGAACTAATCTCTTGGTACTGGCTTACAGCTCTTACGACCGCCAAATCTAACATCAAAGTTAAAACTTGTCTCATTTTTGTTATGGTGGTTCTTTTTTTTTTTTGGGGGGGGGATGCCTTGGTTTGGGGAATTCTGAAGTAGACCATTGACCTACTTGTGCGTGTGCATACTTTAATGTTGAACTTTCATGACTGTAATGTATGAGACCGACTGCTGGCAAACAGGGTGAATCCATGCTCGTCATAGCTGTGGCCCTGCTTACAATCAGTCATAAGTTTTCAGCCGTGACTGTGACATACATGTATACACGGAATGTACAGTTTGTTCAGTGTAGTGCGTGGTATAATAATTATGTTGGTCAGTGTGATGCATCTAGTGTTTAGTGATGATACATGTAGACCCTACATCAGCATGCTCATGCTAGCATTTATGACTTTTTTTTTCTTTTTCTTTTTTAAAATTGAGATCAAATTACCATAAATCATCTAAATCAATCAATTAGCAGTGGCATGACGTAAGGCCCAGCTTTTGCCAATTATCAATGGTGTTTGTCAATGATGATCACATTCTATGTTTATATTGAATATAGGTTTTCCCTTTGGCCTTTTTAATTTTCTCATGAATTATTCATGCAAAGTTTTTTTTTAATATCCTGTGTAGTTTTTGTAAGTTGATTCGGGTAAAGGAAAAGTTTTTTGTTTGTTTGACGTTACTTTGTTTCACTTAAGTTGACAGTCCGTGTTTTTGTCTCTTCATCACAGATACATTTGAACCCACCTATAAGCAGCTCCAGTCTATGAAGTTGGACAAGAGCCCCTTTGTTATCATCTCTGTAATTGGTCAGGAGCTTCTTGCGGCTGGCTATCATGCGTCCTCATTGGTTGTCTTAGAATCGGCTCTCAAAATCGGTAAGACAGATTAAAGAATTAAAGATGCTTTGTCAGATTTTTGGCCCAAAACATTAAAAGAAATATTTTTTTTGAGTGAATGGGATTTCAAAGAGTATCAACCGCTATAAGGAAAAAAAGTTTAACTTTTACTTTTAATGATCAGGAACCATGACAAAATATTTCTTATATAACACATAAGAATTGGTCACGCGATAAATTGTCGGGATCCCGACAAAAACTAATTTTATTTCACTGCTACTAATAATTGGCTGACTTTTTCGAGCAATGTCTCAAATGAAAGCTTGTAACTTTCTCGACCCCCATAAAAATACCTATTGAATTTTAAATAAATTTGTTTTGGGTCAAATCAGCAAAAAATCTGACATAGCATCTTTAAAGTTTAAAAATTGGTAGCCACTCAGGCGTGGAATTACACAGAAGCCACAGAGCCCATTGCCTCTGTTGCCTTGGTCTTGGCCTTGGTGCCCCTTCAGAAGTTTCCCATTAAAGATTTTCAAATGGAAGAGCTGTGTTAAATTGAAAATGGCCTTGCCCTTTCAAAGATGAAATTCCAGGCCTGGCCACTACTTACGCTGCTCAATCATTTAGAGACAATAGCGGCCGAGAACGACTTGTACCAAAATGCCAACTGGCAGAAGCCCAGCTGGCTGCAAGATCTGACCTACTTCTACTGAAAGGTTATGCCTCGATTTTCCAATGTTTTAGTGTTAACATGTGTTTTATAATATAAAACAAATCAATTTTTTTTAGACACTTTTAAAAGATAAGGTTATAGCTTAGTTGAAAGAGCTTGGTACGTTTATCCAATGGTAAATTTTTCTTTGTCCAACCTAACTTTATTTTTCAAACCTACCCAGTCAATTTCCCTTTTGGAGATTGTTTAAGTTTTCACCAGGTGTGGTTTTTTTTTTTTAATGATTGAAAGATTAATTTTATGATGTATGATATTTTTTGTTTCTTAGGAACATGCAGTTTGAAGCTACGAGGATCTGTCTTCTCTGCACTGAGCAGCGCTCACTGGGGTCTAGCCAACACAGATAAGGCTGTGGCTTACATGCAACAAGACCTAGCCGTAGCCAAGTCATTAGGTTTGTTTGCTGTCTTTTTATTTAACTGATAAGCAATCAGGGCTCAATTTTGTTAACTTGTTCAGGCATAAAGTACTGCTTCACAATTTGTTTGCTAACAAAAATTGAGTTTGGCACTTGTCTTAATTAAATCTAATTTTGGCTGGTTCCCTGTTTTTTTTAAGCAATACTTTTCTGAGCTCATGTCCAATGGATAAAGTAATAAAAGACACTTGTGAAAACAGTTATTATTGTTAATTTTTTTGCAAAGAGAGAGCCCAAATCATAATGTCCTGATCGAAGCTAATGGGCACATCCAATATAAAGAAATACCAAATCCCATTGATGGCAAGCAGGGAGTCGTTACCGATGAACTGGAGCCATTTATAGGTTAACCCTGATACAGAAATAACCATTTAATGTTGAAAACGCTCCCATGAGGCTCACAGAATGGGATCACAGTGGCTCCACTACCTAGAGAATCACCCAGCCCCAACCCTCTTTACTCTCTCAGAAACACAGAGGGATGGCTAGACCCACATAGGGGTGGCTACAACCCTGCCCTGTACTCTCAATCACATTGACAGTAATAGGTCATGTACACTTGTATGTCACGTACACGGTAGTGTCATGTACACTTGCACAAGTATCTATGAACATACCTGTATCACTCAGTCTCCTGAATGATGACAAGAGCACAAGTCAAAATTTGGAGAACAAGTGGTTGTGTGAAGGACAAAACAAACTTTTAGGAAAGACATTTTTTGTGCCAAAACAAAGTGTGAATGTTTGGTTGGTTTTCTGCCATTATAGGAATGTTAAGTTCTGATTGGCAATGGGGGTAATTTACAGAAATGCCATATAAATATAGTTTTTTTTGTTTGTTCTTTGGGTTTTTTTTTTTTTTTTGGGGGGGGGGGTATCGGTAGTACTTTCTTTTACTGGAACAAGAGAACTTTGTGAGCCTGGACGAAGGACATAAAGCCTTGTGCCCTTTTCCCTAGTCACTACAAAATCACCCTATTTCTTTTTGGGAGCCAACCCTTCTTCCTAGAACAGAATAATCACATTATGAATTTCAGAACCACCACAACTCTTATTATAGAGAGAGTTTTATGTACGTGGTGTCTTCGCAAAACTTACTGGATTCAGACAAGAAATCAAAGTTTTATAAGACTGGTCTGTTCGGTCAATCACAATGAGTAACGCTTGTCCCACAACCTAAACAAAAAACACCATCAACCTACTTGGATTCTTTCACTCACTCAGTAGCACCTCGTCAATGATTGTGATTAACAATCTACGCTGGCAGGTATCAATATAGGCAAGCATAATATTTTATTAGGCAGGAAGGGGGGACGTAGCCTGGGATCCATCAATCTTCACAGTGTTTGGCTGGGCAGTGACCTGGTCATCGTTGACCTCAATAGGTTAGCTTTTATGGTTAGAGGTTAATATCAACTGGGCTAAATGGAAATGTACAATGAACAGAATTTATGTCCAGGGTTTGCTTATATCTTCAGGTTAATATTTCAAGTAATTTTCCTGATAGTTTATTGAATAACCTTTTTGTTATTCTACTTTGTTATTCTACAATATTCAGGAAGTAATGTTTCCCCTCTTTTCTTAAAAGTGATTTTTATGGCATTTTGCTACTGTTAACAATTCCAAAAGTGCTTTCAGACGTCGTGCTCCTGCTATATCGAAGCTAAAAAATAACAAAAACTTGATTATTTTAATTTGACAGGGCAAGAGCGCGACTTGACAGGGCAAGAGCGCGACATTTGAAATGGGCCTTACTCTTTGATCGTCTTTTTTAGTTGTCCGTGGTATCATCAAAAGTACCTTAATGTTCCTCTTAACCCTAATCTGATTTCACGACTCTTCTTTCCTGTCCAGGTGATCAAATCGGTGAATGCCGAGCCCACGGTAACCTCGGAGCAGCATTCTTCTCTAAGAGTAACTACAAGGAAGCATTGACTCATCATCGTTTCCAACTGGTACTCGCCATGAAGCAGAAAGATAGGAATACTGCCGCTGCTGCACTCAGTAGCTTAGGTAAATATTACAATCCCCCCCCCCTCCCCCCCCCCCAATCATAAATAGACTTCATTCTCGTAAGAAATTTTGACCAGGGTCCAATTTCATGAAGCTGTATAGCAGCTGCCTGGGGTCTAGCCAATACAGATCAGGCTGTGGCTTACATACAACAAGACCTAGCCGTTGCCAAGTCATTAGGTTTGTTTGCTGTCTTTTTTATTAAACTGATCAGTGCCCAATTTTGTAAAGCTGTTAAACAGAAAATACTGTTTGACAAATTTCTTTGATAAGCAAAGAATGAGTCGGGCACAAGCCACATATGCAATTAAGGACTGAGCCGAGTTGTTCAGTTACCATACATGTACACCCTTATCCCCTGGTCCTGAGTGTATTCAGTTCAAAGCACAAAAGCAGTGTTGAATTCCACCTTGGTCACAATCACAATATTTACCAAGTGCATCCACGAGACTGTTATCACAGGACCCTCTAGTGGCATTCCACCATTTCAAGGTTGAGAAACCCCCCAAAATTAGAAGCACAATATGTGCCAGTTGCAAGTTCCTCTCACATCTGGGATGAGGGTCATGGTTCGAACAGCTGCCTACATGTATATTGGTCTCCTTTGGGATCATATGAGGTCGTTTAAAGGCAGTGGACACTATTGGTAATTACTCAAAATAATTATTAGCATAAAACCTTTCTTGGTGACGAGTAATGGGGAGAGGTTGATGGTATAAAACATAGTGAGAAACGGCTCCCTCTGAAGTGCCATAGTTTTCGAGAAAGAAGTAATTTTCCATGAATTTGATTTTGAGACCTCAGATTTAGAACTTGAGGTCTCAAAATCAACCATCTAAACGCACACAACTTGGTGTGACAGGGGTGTTTTTTTCTTTCATTATTATCTCGCAAATTTGATGACCGATTGAGCTCAAATTTTCACAGGTTTGTTATTTTACCAACTGTGAAGGCTAGTTTTTGACAATTCCCAATAGTGTCCACTGCCTTTAAAGCATGTTCAGTGATAAACTCTGGGACATGCTGCTAGGAAGAGCAAGGGCGGGAAGTAATCTGTTTCTGATGGTCAATCAAACAACATTACCTCACTTTATAATATCTTTTCAATATAGAAAAAAAAAACATGGTTAAATCTTGGCTTTGAATTGAGTCTTTCAATTCTGTCAAATTTGGAAGTATACATTTTACATACACATCAGACAAGTGATTTACATCTTCTATCAGTCCAAATGGAAGGAGTTTATACAAAAAATGTGTCAAAGAAAGATTTTATAATTTTTAGACTGGTTGGGTAAACGTTATATACAAAATCCGGTGCAGAAAAAAAAGAGCTACATGTACAAACCCTTTCAAATGTGTGGATTTCCCCCTTGTTTTCGAGGCTTGCAAATTCGATTTTTAAGTAAAATTATCTTACCGGTTCAACTTCAAACCCCTTTACCATTAATTCAAAACACTTTAGCCTCAAACTTGTTTCGAAATAAAATCCTGTCTTTGCAATAAACCGACTTAAAACCTGTTCCATTTACCCCCCCCCCCCCCCAACAAACCTCCAAAGAAAGTCATTAAAAAAAAGAAACCTATATCTGAAAAAAATGCCACAGGGTTATTGTGCCATGATTGAGACATTCAGAGAGAGGATCAGATTGCCTCGGTACTAGCATGTTATCCTCTAGACTTCTTAATGCATTCAGGATCCCATGGGGAGCCACTTGCCTCAAATTACTCTCTCTCGTTCTTTGTCTTGGGGTATGGAGACTGTCAATGAATGTAGAATGATTCAGTTAATAAGCAAAGTCAATTTTTTTTTCTTTTTCTTTTTAAATGTTTTTTAGAATGTGATACTTGAGTAGAAGCTTGTAAGATGTTTTCTTTTCGGAAGGGATTGTTAGGAATCTTTTTCTCTAAGTAGTTTCTGCAAACATTCCTAACCTTCTACATGTAGCTTGTTGAACTTTTGTATTATAAAAATTATAATTATTATATCGTTCGTGTAATGAAACCAGGGACCCTTAAGAAGAAGTTGCATTTTTGTGTGTGTATTTTTCACCTTTTTACTCAAACGAGAAGAGCATTTCACACAAAAAATCATAATATGCCCAGGAGATGATTAACAGTAATTTGATTTCAAACTGAAAAAAATGCTGGAAAAACTTGCAATGTTTGTCTCCCTGCTGTTTGTGATTCAAAATATACCACAGGAAGTCTGTATCTTCAAATGTTCCATTAAATCATAGATAAAATCGGAATATGGCTATAGGTCTTGAAAACAAGTAACTGAATAGAGTTCAGTGAAACATTTTTCCTAATCGACATTAGCAAACCAACTTGTGTACATGTTTCTTGTAGCGAAATCTATGTTATGTAATAGTGAGTGGTTAGAAGGTTTCTGGCAGATTTATTTAAAGGTGACGGCAAATTAAACGAATGAGTCAGAATCTCGACAGCTAAAATAATTGTGAAAGGTTGTCAATGAACAGTGAAGTAACAATAAAGAAAATTTTTGATTTTAGGGTGAACAATGAACCCAAATTTGCCTATCTGCTTAGCCTCCAAGGAGTTTATTGCAAGTGCGTCTAAATCAGTAACTAAACAAGAAATTTCCTTTTTTTCTTTTCTTGATGTAGGTCATGTGTATTCAGCCATTGGTGACTATCCCAATGCCCTAGCAAGCCACAAACAATGTGTCCTCCTAGCCAAGCAACTCAACGACAAACACTTCGAAGCAAGAGAAGTGGGCAACGTCGGAGCAGTCCACCTCGCCCTTGGGGAGTTTGACAGCGCCCTCGAGTGCCACAAGCAACATCTGGAGATCGCCAAACTGTTGGATAATCGCAGTGAGGAAGCGCGGGCGTTTAGCAATCTCGGGAGTGCCTACCATTACAAGAGTGACTATGCCAAGGCGGCAACTTACCATGATCAGGTCTTGACCATCGCTAAGAACTTACAGGATCGGACCGTTGAGGCGAGGGCATTCGCTGGCCTGGGTCATGCTGCAAGGTGTAGCGGTGATTTGGAGAAAGCGAAACACTGCCACCAGCAGCAGTTGAACATTGCGCTGAGTACAAAGGACAAGACGATGGAAGGGAGAGCTTGCTCAAATCTAGGTATCATCCACCAGTCGCAGGGACAATTTGATACTGCCCTCAAGCTTCATAAAGCGCATCTGATGATCGTTACGGAACTCGTTGATCGGGCTGGACAGGGTAGGGCCTACGGGAACATGGGTAATGCCTACAGTGCTTTAGGGCAGCCAGAGCAGGCAGTGAAGTACCATAAGCAGGAGTTGGTTATATCACGTGAGGTGAATGATAGAGCCTCGGAGGCCTGTACTCAGGGGAACTTGGCTGTTGCGTACCAATCTCTTGGTATGCATGAGAAAGCCCTGGAACACTATCAATCCCACGCAAAGATTGCCGGAGAACTCAAAGACCAGGTGAGCGAAGGACGGGCTTTGAGTAACTTAGGAAACTATCATAGCTCCCGTGGAGAGTTCAGGCAAGCACTGCCGTACTATGAGAACTATCTGAAACTCACCAAAGGTTTAAACGACCCAATAGGCCAAGGCAAGGCTTATCATAACTTAGGGTTTGCTCATTATTCGTTGGGGAACTACAAAGAGGCGGTACAATTCTATGAGAAGGATCTGGTCTTGGCGCGGGACCAGAAGGACAAAGTGAGTCTTGGCCGGGCTTACTGCAATCTAGGCTTGGCTTATAGAACGTTGGGAAACTTCAAACGAGCCAGTGAGTGTCAGAAGTGCTTCCTGACTATAGCTCACCACATGAAGAATGCCGGCGGCAAATTCCGTGCTCTTGGAAACCTTGGGGATATATGCATGGCGCAGACAGACACTGACAGCGCTATTAAGTTCTACGAGCAGCAACTGCAGTTAGCGAAGCAGGTTAATAACAAGACGTTAGAAGCGTGCGCGTACGGCGCTCTTGGATCTGCCCACCGAAAGATTAAGATCTATAATAAGGCTTTAGCTTATCACACGCAGGAGTTGCAGTTGTGTGAAGAAATGAATGACCTGAAGGGAGAGTGCAAAGCTCACAGTCACCTGGGAGCTGTCCATACATCACTTGGGAAGTACCTGGATGCTTTCAAGTGTTACGAGGAGCAGCTGAAACGTGCCAATGAGTTGAGAGATAGTGCTTTGCAGGCCCAAGCCTTTGGTAATCTCGGCATCTCTAAGATGAATATGAACCTCTTTGAGGATGCCTTGGGATACTTTGAGGAACAGCTTGCTACCCTGGAACAGCTGGTGGGGAACTCCGTTTTAAACGATAGAGGGCGTGCGTTTGGGAATCTCGCTGAGTGCTACGAAGCGCTGGGAGATTATGATGAAGCTGTGAGGAACTATGATCAGTATCTGGCAATCGCACAGAAGATGAAGAATTCAAGAGAGCAGGACAGGGCGTACCGTGGATTAGGGAATGTTCACCGGGCCATGGGGAGCCTACAGCAAGCCCTATTTTGCTTTGAGAAGCGTCTTGTTGTGGCTCATGAAACGGAGGATGAGTCAACACGAGCGTCTGCGTACGGAGAGCTAGGCTGTCTACACAGTATCATGGGGAACTTTGAACAAGCAATCTCATGCCTTGAGAATCAATTAAAGATTGCTCAGGAGATGCATGATAAATCTGGTCAGGCTGATGCCGCCTGTGGACTAGGAGGTGTGTACCAACAGATGGGGGAGTACGAAAAGGCGCTGGAATTCCACCAGATGGACTTAAACATCGCTGAGGAAAGCCAGAATCTCTCATGCCAGGGGAGGGCATTTGGGAATCTCGGCGTCACTCATGAGTCTCTAGGGAACTATCAGAAGGCAATTATGTATCAAGAGCAGCATCTCAGTATAGCCGCCCAAGTTAATGACCGCGTGGCCAAAGCTCTCGCCTACAGCAGCCTGGGTCGGGTTCACCATGCACTCGGCAACTTCTCGCAAGCTGTCGCTTACCTGACTCAAGGTCTTCAGATTGCAGATCAGCTCGGACGGAAAGAGGATGAGGCTAAGATTAGACATCGACTTGGCCTTGCTCAGTGGTCCAACGGTAACTTAGACGAGGCCCAGCGACAACTCTACCGCGCAGCTGATCTCTTCGAGTCCATCTGGCGAGAGACTCAAGTCGGAAGCGAGTACAAGATCTCACTCCTAGAGTCACAATCAGCATCCTATCAGTCACTTCAGAAGGTCCTCGTCGCAATGGACCGACAAGAGGAAGCACTGGCTGTCGCTGAGAGGAGTCGAACTCGAGCCTTTGTTGATCTGCTTCTTGGGCGTCAGTCAGGAGACGATGCTAGTCCTGTGGATGTGATGGACACAGTCTTGATGACTGTAGACGAGATATTGGATCTGGTCAGTATGCAGAGTGCCAATGTCTTATATTTCTCAGTCGCATCAGGACATCTGTACAGCTGGCTTATCACACCCACAGATGGTAAGTGCACAAATGAGGAAAATTCTCGAAGAAAATCCTAATTGCAATGATATTTGGCAAAATATCAGCAAACTTTCAAAATCAAATCAATAAACATTTGTCCTGCATTTTAACAAGTAAAGCAGAAGGATTTCACTGAAAAGGTGAGGCTCCTCTCACATTTTGAATTTTGTTTTTTAGTTAAGCCATCTCTTCTGGCATTTTGTACTTTTGGAATTTAGTTTCAGCTAGCCACTATAATTTGATCAAATAATTGTCAAAAATAAAACCATGTATCAAAATACAATGTATTGATCCAATATTTGTTTTACTGAAAGTTGAATTGGGAGAAAATTGTTGTTTAAAAACTTTTGATTCTTCTCATACAGGTATTGTGAAGTTCAATGACTGCAACTTGAATCAACTTGACAAGTCCGCCGAAGAAGACAGCCTTTCAACATGCTCCGAGTCTACGTTGACGAACAGCACCCTCAACGTGACCACATCAGCGCACCTTGACCAGTGCATAGTGCATGCAAGGGAAGCCCTGGGCGTTGACACCCAGCACAGTTTGTATCGCGGGGCGGGGGACATCACCAGTGAGACAGAGAGCGAGGCAGACGAACTCCTCCAGAAACACCTTGAGGAGCTGAATGCCAAGCTAATCAGTGGCAGCGGTGGGATGGACAACAACAACCAGCACGCCGCTATGCGGTTGACCAATCGTAACCATGTAACAAACAGCAGCAGTCGCAGTGTCGCGAGTGTGATGAGTCAGTTGAGTCTCAACGGGAGCGTCATGAGTAACTCGTCGATGATGAACGGTGCTGCGAATAAATCAACAAAGCAGAAGCAGCTGAAATCCTGGTCTGGAAGGCCACCGCTAAGAGTTCTTTACGACCTGCTGGTTGCACCAATGGAGGATATGCTTCCACAACCTAACGGTCCGAATACCCCAGCTACTGATCTGGTCTTGGTTCTTGAAGGTATGTTAATGAAGAAAACAAGCCTCTTAATCTGAACATGGATCATTGGAAAAACAATCTTAATTAACTCTATGTTTTAATCACAAATTAAGCAATATCTAATTTGGAAATGAACATACTTATGTATTTCTTCATTCAATCCGGAATTAAAAAAGATATAACTTTGCATACTTGATTTGAATCCAGAGATATCCATTAGCTGTTGCAAATTCCTTACCAGCCCAAATAACCATTGTAAATGTCAACCAATTTTAAGGTCCTGACATTGCATTCTGTTTTTCTATAATTTTTTTTTCTTTTTTTTTTTTTTCTTTTTTATAAGAAGATAGATTCAATGAAAAAGCTAGAGAATCTATGAAAAAATGCATATCTGTACATAATTATTTTCATAAAAACTGGATTTATAATTTGTTTTAAAGGGAAGGTACACTATTGGTAATTGTCAAAGACCAGTGTTCTCACTTGGTGTATCTCAACATATGCATGAAATAACAAACCTGTGAAAATTTGAGCTCAATTGGTCATCGGAGTTGGGAGAAAATTATGAAAGAAAAAACACCTTTGTTGGACGAATTTGTGTGCTTCCAGATAGAAATAAAAGAGGAATAAAAGACTTCTAGCTAGAAGTCTTATTATTTTAGTGAGAAATTACTTCTTTCTCAAAAACTACGTTACTTCAGAGGGAGTCGTTCCCCACAATGTTTTATACTATCAACAGCTCTCCAATGCTCGTTACCAAGTCAGTTTTTAAGTTGATATTTGTTTTGAGTAATTACCAAATGTGTACCTTCCCTATAAAAATACACATGTAAGTTTAAAAATTGTAATGTTTTGTTGATTTCCTTTGTAGGTGATTTGTACCTAGTGCCGTTCTCCGTTCTCAAAGGTGCCTCATCCACGGAGTGCCTTCAAGACCGCTTTAATCTACGCGTTGTGCCATCGTTGAGGGCGCTTAACACCAATCGGTACTGGGAGCAGAGAGCGACATCCAATAGCGGTATGGTGCCCGCTGTGGTTGTGGCAAACCCTGAGCTGCCGGCCAGTGTAACGGAGAGGTGGGGGTGGGGAGCCCTACCTAATGCTGAACAGGTCAGTAGTGTAGACAAACATACTTGTGTATCAATCCCACCGAATGTTCTAATTGGTTGTCGTATGTTTTTTCCGAATGATGGTTTCAGCTTCAAGCATGGTTTATACTTCCTGCTAATGTGACTTTAATGTCACAAATTTGCAACAAACATTTTGCAAGAGTTGAGCTACTCAACTCTAGCAAAACATTCGCAGCGAAACACCCAATTCATTTCACAAGATAAACCAGGCTTAAGTCCGGCTTGGGCTGCATAAGTATATTTTGAAAAACATGCCCTTTGGGTACGAGACTTTAAGCAGACAAACGAAGCCTAAGCCAGAGAGCCCAAGCCTAAGCGGTGGTTTAGAACAATGTCTTATGTCATGAATTAGTATCTCGTCTTTGGCACAAGGACAAAAAGTCAAGTACTGTGTTGCCTTTGTTAGTTTTAGTCCCCTTCTTTTGTGGGGAAATGGCCTCTCTGAGGGTAAACTAATCGCCGGTATACGCCTTGCTTGTAAATGTATATCTATTTCACTGCCGTAACCCAACATGCTAAGTTACAGCATTTTTGTTGTTGGTCTTTCACAGGAAGCTCACTTAGTGTCAGAGATCATGGGAGTGACTCCTCTTACTGGACATTCGGCCACCAAGGAGGCTCTCTGCAAATCCATCTCCAACGCTGAGTGTCTCCACTTTGCCACCTCCGTCTCCTGGAAACTCTCTGCTCTCATTCTATCCCCTGGACATTTCCAAACAAAGAGGGCGGCATCATCACCAGTCAGACAGAGGAGTGTGTCCCCGACGAATGGGTAAGGAGACTTAGTGTTACTCTCTTTGAATATTATTAAGACCTTTTGCATTGTTACAGCCGTGAGTTTGCCAATCCATTAATTGGCAAGACTATGTTCCTAAAATGTTCATACGTGTACTTTTTCCTAAGGACCAAATATCTGTTTAAATAGAAACAAATCTTGAATGTTTTTGTTTTTTCAGTGAGAATGGAGCCCTGGAGCATCTCGACCTAACAGACAGTGAAGAGAGTGACTCGGAGAGTAACCAAGACACCCCAGCCCTCTCCGAATTCCTCCTCACGGCCGCTGACATCCTAGATCTCCAACTCACTGCTAAGCTCGTCGTCCTTTCGGCCTATGCCAGCGAGACACGCTCCGGCCGTATCACCACGGACGGTATCGTGGGTCTGGCCAGGGCGTTCCTTGCAGCCGGTGCTCAGAGTGTTCTGGTGCCACTGTGGTACGTCCCGGAGCCGGCCAACAAGATCTTCATGAAGGGGTTGTATGAGAGCCTGCTACAGGGGACCAAAGCCAGCATGGCTGTCAGCGATGCTATGCATAGTGTACAGGTATGTAGTCGGGGATACAATTGAGTGCCAGAGTGGCAGGAGGTCCTGTCCCCTGAAGATTCTGCCCCCCCCCCCCCAATACTGTGAACTGTGTACAAACCTCCGATAGCGCCCTCTTTTGAATCATTCTCCTTCAATCCATGTTAAATTTCCATATGGGGAACAGGAACTCTGGGGGACAAATTGTTCAGCCCAATGTGCACAGTGGACGCCTCAGATCCACATTGCTTTTGTCCAATGACTTAAACAAAAAAAGTTATTACACAAATTATTTGAGCATGTACATTGAATTTACGCAACTCTTCTGAAAACATTGCTCTGTGATTTTCACTTTTTGTAAACTTTTAAAAACTTGATGATTAATGGTAAATTAGATTACATACATCTTTAATTACTGTAAGTAGGTATCAAAACCCTTTTAGAACTCTTAAAATCTCAAAATACCATCTTAAAAAAATATAACCTTTTGATGATCTCCATCTTTTTTACAGGAATTCAAGCAGTTTGCTCATCCTTCCAACTGGTCAGGTTTCATGCTGCTTGGTTGTGATGTCAGGCTGAGTAATAAGAGTGCAATGTTCGGCAACGCCATCGGCGATCTTCTCATGTCACCAACTAAGTGTAGAGAAGCTCTCAGAGTACTACTGCATCTTGTAAGTCTCTTGGGTTTTTCAATTTGTACTACGGGGTCGTTCATTATTATCACTATTTTCACAAGCTTACAGTTGTACGCTGGGAGGGAGGGGGTGCCGTACGCTTTTGTTTTCTGAAGAAAAAAAAAATTTTCATGGCCCTTTTTGATAGATAAGACGCTTTTTTAATCTTTTGAAAGTCAGATAAGCTGTGTCTTGTTGGCAGGAATTTTTTTTGTGTGTGGAGCTTTACCTGTATACAGCTCCCACTTATTCCCTTTGTACTCTCAACAAAAATACAGTTCCAATGTTACTCAGAATTTAAGCAAAATAAATTAAAATATATTTTTTTTTATGCTTGTAGTAATAAACAGGGTTTGAATTCACATCCAAGTATCTCTATGTAGAATAGTGTTGAAAACAAAAATTAATAATTGTGACCGGCCCCGAAGTTTGTGAAGGTTTTGGCAAGAAACCTGGTAGTTGTAAATGATTTGATGCTCAACACATAAATATTTTGGAGTTTGGCCTTAAATCCCTTATGGTGAGCAAATGTTGTGCTTACTCTAGCAGAAAAACATGCATAAGCAAAATTTTTATCGAGTTAAGTTTTTCAGTGGCAAGCCAGGAGGGACCAGTCATCTGTTCCTTTCACTGGTCCGATGGCTTTTTTACTTGTCCACAATTCATTTTAAATATTGATGCTTTTCAACACTGAACTGGCCAGCTGGACCACTTGGAGAAATTGTTGACTGGTCCTCAGGTATTTCAAAATGTTATAAATTATCAATAGTTGCAGTGCTTCTTACCAAGCAAGTTTTTATGGTCATTAATTTCTGGAGTAACTACCAAAGATATACCCTCCTATTAAGTTGAGACACAACTTTTCTATCTTAAGATTGAGAAATCTCTTCAGCGAATCCACCGTGGGCCCAAGAATCCCATCTACACCACCCAGCAGAGCATCTTAAAGAAGGTCGGGCCAGTCAGAGGATGGCAGGAGTTACTCAAGGCAGTAGGGTTCAGATTTGAAGAGCAGCCAGCTAAGGGTATACCGCCCTCTGTGTTCTTCCCATTGGCAGACCCCGGGGAGAGGTTGTTACAGGCTAGCGCTAGCCTGCAGGCATTGCTTGGTGAGTTGACTGGGTTTGGGTACTTTTTGTAGGACACAGATTTACATCAAACCTACACAGTTTGAAGATAATGACAATGGAAGGCTTTCTTAAAATGTACTTGCTGAGGTGCTGCAGTTTTTGAGAAATGATAAAACAATTTCACCAAAAATATTTTTGTCTCAGGAGACGAAAATTATTTTAGGTGAACCTTCTACAGGTAAATTATATTAAATACATCTTCATTCACAGTGAGTAGGGATTCTTGCTATGGCCAAAAACATGATCTACAAAATGTATCAAAACCTTATAAGGTCATACATTGTTGAAATATGAAGACCATATTTGCGAGTTAGAGTTGAGTCTAGTTTTAGTAAACTGCCCTTCTTAGTCACAAGTCACTGCTTAAAGTTTAAGTAAGTGTTTTTCTACAGGCCCCTCTGGTTATTGCCCCTCCTAAAAAAATAGACAATTTTTATCTCTGGCTGTGCTCTTTGGTCACTGTGGCTAGCTACCAAAAACATCCATGGATCAACAGCATTGTAACCACATCATTCGCAATTCAGCTGTGAGTTGTAAGTTATTATTCATAAATACCTCAGACAGTTTCGCTATTCCTATTGGTTGAGAGCGCGTCACGTGGGGATTGTTTAAACGGCTCATAAAGACACAGCTAGAGCTGTTTAAGACCGGTTGGCTTCGCATGTTGGGTGCGCAAGCTCATGTACGCCAACTTGACTTACGCGAAACGCAATTCATAGCTAATACTAATAGTAACATCGCTTAATGTGTGTGTACACATGCGTATTCACACCACCCGACGCACACAAAACATTTTCGCAAAAGATTTTGAAAATTTGCAAACTTCGCAAAATCGCCAAGGGAAACAAGTGGCAGATTGTCTAAATTTGTGAAACTGTTTGGTCTTTTAACAAAAGGGCATTTATGAATGAGAATAAAGGAGTAGTGACAGGTTCTTAAACGTCTGTTTTAAACCTTACAGGGTCGTGGCCGTGTGATAACAGCCTTTGGCCTTTATCACACGGCCACGACCCTGTAAGGTTTAAAACGGACGTTTCAGAACCGGTCACTACTCCTTTATTCCCATTCATAAAAGGCTCGGGCCTTTATCACATGGCCACAACCCTGCCGGTTTTAAACGGCTGTTTTAGAACTCGTCGCTACACTTTTATTCCCTTATTTTCATTTTCTTGTACTTTCAGGTTTGTCCCAGAATACCTTGATTGCGTTATCCAAGTTGCTGTCTTTCTCTGATGCAGCTCAGGAAATCATTTCCATGGTAAAGATTTGTTTTATTTCTGAACTAAAATCAAAGCATGTCTGAATGAAGATTTATTTGTGGCTATTATTTGCGTACTTGTCTTCTCTCCATTGGGGTTCTTGGCTCGTACAGTGATTAAGGTTTTTTTTCTGGGAGTCCTTGGCTTCACAACCAGAACTAATTTTAATGATAAGAAATAAAACAACCCAACCCATCAACAACAACAAACTGTCTTTGCTTCACAGCTACGTGTTCTCATCAGTAGAGTACACCGAATGAAAGGGTCTAGTGTACGGACCCAGGGTCATGATAGCGGTGATAGTCTAAGCATACCGAGCGAGGTCCAGTCTCCGCGGACCATGGAGCAACAAATGGTTAGACACGGCGTGTCATTGCACTGTAGCGCTTTATTCAGCAGCGAGTTTTGTAGTCGCTGTCCACTTTTTAGTTGGTTTGCCGTGTTTTTGCAGTTTGCACAAAGTTTCATGTCCATTTGTTATTTATCATTGCCAAATATTGTTTACAGTTGGAGTCAACAAAGGTCAACAATTATTTAATATAAATATTTTAAAAAACAAAGTCTTATATAACACATGTATCTACCAACAAGGTACTCAAGGCGCTTGAAGTTACTTAGAATTTAGCTTTCATTGAGTTAAATCTTTCAAAAGAAAACTACAGGCATTTTTTAATACAGGAGACAAACTGAACTGTTGTCACCGGGCAGGCTCGGTGGTCTAATGGTAAGACCTCTGCTCTAGAACCACAAGGGTTGTGGGTTCAAATCCAACCCAAGTAGTTAATGGCATTTCCAACACTGGTTTCCAAAAAAAAAAATAATAATTGTATTTAAATTTCTGTGCGTTGAAAGAAAAGATGACAAGAACATGGTTTCAACCTGCAACGTCTGGATTTACATGCCAGCACTCTACCAACTGAGTCATGTCTCTTTTTACAATTTTATTAAGGTCACAGCTGGTCTGTTTGTACAATCTCTTTGCAG
The DNA here is from genome assembly GCF_902459465.1 of Asterias rubens. Classification (NCBI taxonomy): domain Eukaryota; kingdom Metazoa; phylum Echinodermata; class Asteroidea; order Forcipulatida; family Asteriidae; genus Asterias; species Asterias rubens. The sequence continues at coordinate 10,344,831 of NC_047066.1, read as the reverse complement.
TTTTAAATATTGTGCATACTCCTATTGTATTCCATTGTATATTGTTAATTTCTTTAATTGCTTGTCATTGTTCGCTTGATTTTAAACTTATTTTTATATCTTGTTGTTTTTGCTGATTATCTATATTTTAAATGTTTCTCTGTATTAGCGCCATGGAGCATTGTTTTCGATGGATATGGCGCTATATAAGTTTTTACTATTATTATTATTATTATTATTATTATTTCATTTTACCACAGCATGCAAAAGAAAGATCTCATTTTCCTTTGTGCCGGTAACTCCTCGAGCCGGGCTACATCCCGTAGCCTTAGATCTCAAGGGTCTTTCTCAGGATCCTCGCTGTTCCCAAAAGCGCTGCCTTCTGTAATAGATCTACCCTCACATTTGTCCCTATTTCATCTAGATGTTTCCCCAGTGCTTTGGGAATGGTGCCAAGTGCTCCAACCACCACAGGGACTACTTTTACCTTTACCTGCCAAATCTTACGAAGTTCCCTGGCCAGGTCCTGGTACTTCTCGATCTTTTCCATCTCCTTCGAAGCTACCCTTATATCACCTGGCACCGCTATTATTATTATTATTATTATTATTATTATTATTATTATTATTATTATTATTATTATTATTATTATTATTATTATTATTATTATTATTATTATTATTATTATTATCAAGCACTAATGTTGGAAATCTCCTTTTTTCCTCATTATATTTGTCAGGGATTTAATATTTCCAATATGAAGTGTTTTGTGTCATGTGTCATGTTAAAAAACAGTCATTGAAGCAGTTTTCAAATTAGTTCGTCATTTTTTTGTCTTTTCAAATCATTGTTTGGCAAGTGGCAAAACATTGATAATGAAAACAAACTTCTGTAGAATCGAATTGTTGTTGTTGAAATAAAGTTTGTACATTTTTGCTGTGAATGTAGATTCTATCTTTGGATAATTTTGGATCTGTAACTTTCCTCGGTGTCACAATCTAACTTTATACATTCCGTTCCCTTGAATCATTCCAACAAGTCTCGTTTCCCTCTTGCCAACAGCTTCAGCAGGTTGTAGCGAAGTACACGCGGGACAGAGAGGGCGCTATACAGGTACCCGTTAATGTCAAGCTATGGAGAACACCAGGTTGTCATGAACTTCTAGCCTCGCTTGGTGAGTGCTGTTTTTTCCCGTTGCAACAAAAAACGACTCCTGACAGTGATGAAAATTCTGAACTCAGAAATTGTTTGTCTACCTGGGTCTAGTTTATAAAGTTGTTCTGCAGAAAATACTTTTGCTGAGCAACAAAAACATGTTTTGCGCAGAAAAATGCTGCTTTACAGAAACCAACCAAAATTAAATGAAGTTTACATCATTACAGCTGGTCCCCCACACATTTTTCACCAACACATAGGATTTGAACTGCCTCCAGCCATCGTGCTAGCTTGGTGGTCTAGTGGTAAGACATCAGCTCTGGCAATGCAAAGGTTGTGGGTTCAAACACCACCAGAGTATAGGATTCGGGTACTTTATCAAAATGTCCACAGATTTACATTAAACTTACAGGGTTTGAAGATAGCTTCCCTTCAAATATTACTAACTAAGGTTGTGTAGTTTTTGAGAAATGAGTAAAACAAGTCACAAAATAATTTTGAGACCAAAATTGTTTTAGCATATAAAATCCCCTTAACCAGTTATGATATTATACCAAACCATAGCATAACTGGTTAATACGTTTATACATGCTAAAACTGAGACGAAAATTGTTACTTTTACTCATTTCTCAAAAACTACAGCACCTCAGTAAGTAAAATTTCAAGGGAAGCTTTCTACTATCATAATCTTCAAATTGTGTAAGTTTAATGTAAATCTGTTGACATTGTGTTTTTTGTTAGGAAAAAGTACATATACCCTTTAATAAACATCAGCGTAAAAGGTTAAAAACAAATTATATTATTATTTTAATTTTATTTTTCTCCAGGGTTTGATCTGATTGACGTTGGAAAGGAAGAGGTGTTGTTGATCACCGGGAAGCAAGTCAGCCGACGGATGCTTCATTACACCCTACAAGCTCTACTTGCTGTGTATGGTGAGTTAATCTAGACCATTATACAATTGTTGCACACTGTGATGGGGTCCATGGTGTTTTGTACACCTGAGGGGGCAAATGGCGCCCGAGACGAAGCAGAGTTGCCATTTGCCCCCAAGGGTGTACAAAACCCATGGAGCCCCTTCACAGTGTGCAACAGTTTGTTTTTATACCATGATACTAGAACAAGCGTAAGTACAACCTCATACCGTTGCTCTGCTTATGCCCGGGCCTGTTGATAATATCGTTCAGGGTGCTGGAAACGACCAACAATGGGAATGATCAAGGTGATGTACAATGTATCCCAGTATACATCACTTCTCATGTCACCCGGTCCCGAGCCATGTAATAACATGCGTCTTTGTATTGTATCACCTGATTGGTTCTCGACCAATCAAACTTCGCAATCTGTTACTGAGGTAAAAGAAGACACGAGCTTTCTGCTAAATGAACATGATACCAGTCGGGGATGGTACATGTGAAATTATATTTTGGCTGATGACCTTATTCTGGTGATTATAATTTTATTGTGGTTAGCTGCTTTAGCCAATATTTGTATTTTTATTATTTTAATCTGAATGAATTTTTAACTGATGATGCTGTTTCATGATCGTTTATGCCTGGGCCAATGCACAAAAAACATATCTGCACAATTTTGGCTACATGGCTGATTGATATGGTTGGTTATTGGGACTCCCAACAACAATTTCTTTTTTTTCACTTTCATTAAGGACATCTAGTCATTCGCATGTTCGTGTGTGCAATAACTTCAATTAGAACTTTCTTGTATTTGAAATTGAAATTGCAATGTTGGGTTAAAGGATTTACAATGTACTTACTTTTTCAAAATGTCCATAGATTTACATTAAACTTACAGGGTTTGAAGATAATGATAGTGGAAAGCTTCCCTTCAAATTTTACTTGCTGAGATGCTGTAAATTTTGAGAAATGAGTAAAACAAGGCCATGAAAATACGTTTGTAAATGATTAAAATAGTTTTTGTCTCATGAGACGAAAATTATTTTCATGACATTATTTTACTCATTTCTCAAAGACTACAGCACCTCAGCACGTAATACTTTCAGGGAAGCTTTCTACTATCATTATCTTCAAACTGTGTAAGTTTAGTGTAAATCTGTGGACATTGTGTTTTTTGTCCTACAAAAAGTACATTCAGCAAAAAAATCTCTTTGGTTAAAATAAAAGGGCTCCATTGAAAAAAAAATCTCGGAATTAATAGTATGCTAAGAAGCCTCCTGTGTATCAATTGAATTTCAGATCCAGCTGCTGCACCGAAGTCCCTACCTCTAGAAAGCTTCTCCTCCATGGAGAGCCTCTGTTCATCCCAGTCCGGGGCCTCCATGTCTGGAATGTCCGGTATGTCACTCTCTGCAATGTCGGCATCCTCGATGGTCTCCTGCCACTCCCTGAAGTCCAACACTGACATGTCCACAGCGCAACCCATTGAGGTGTCCCTCGGGAAGAGCCACAAGAGAGGGAAACGTCGCAACAACCGCCAGTTTGGTGTGACGTCAACGCCACTATCTGCCGAGTTGACCCGCAGTGGCTTTGCCTACTCTGGTGAGAACTCCTATGCTTCACTAATCGGGACTGGGATGACGCCGTTGGCTAATAATACACGTGGAATAAGCCCAGTTCCTTCATCTGGATCCACGACATCAACCCCACCTGTACCCAGCCCGGTGACGGTACACCCACATCAAGGTGCTTCTAGGTCTCAGATACCCTCTAGGCAGGAAATCCCGGATGAGGGTCTGTTCTCTGCCGACGGCAACCTGACAATGGCTCCCGAGGTCCTGGCTCTTCTCAATAGTCTCAACAGTGATCCTGATGATACCATGTTCAATCAGGGAAGGGGGTCGGCTACCTCAAGCAGAGAGAGCCCTCTCTTGTCGTCTTCATCCACCTCGTCGAAACCCAAGAAGACCTCCAGCTCCAGAGAGTCACTTCTAGGTAGCCAGGACTCCTTGTCGATGGGAATGGTCAACCCTGCTTTTGTGGATGATACAGTGGAGTTCATCAACCGATCCGTGCCAATGTCTTCATCCTCTAGTGTTGAGGTGAAGTACAACAAAGGTAGCAGCAGTGGGATTGCCACCAGTTCAGACTACAAACGTAGGAGGGATTCAAACCAGTCGAGATCACGGTCAGTATCGCCTGGAGATGTTTTCCTGCCGGATACTGCATCTCCAAAGTGCAGTCTCTATGCAGGCTCACCTAGACAGAGTCCAGCTAGACTGGAACCAGGAGTAACAAGTCCTAGAGGAGGCAGTCCAAGTGCCAAGCTGCTCCGTCGCACGAGCCAGTCTTCCCCGGCGAGGTCACACTCTGAGCACGGATCAGAATCAAGAGGTACACCCTCTCCTCACGAGGCTATTGCCATGAAGGTGCTACACGACACCATGAAGCATATGAATGCTGTGGAGAACATGCAGAGGTTTACCCGCATGAAGCAGGGTAAGCCTCACCAGCAAGGTCAGACTGCAGAAGCCGCTGTACCGGCATCCCCTTCCCAGAGCGAATCTCCCCACGAACAGACAAGCCGGGGGCCGTGGAAAGTGGTCGATCGTAAAAGTAGCCCAATACGAGCTTTATTCACAGGAGCAAATGCAGAGAACTCTCCTGCTCAACAAAACTCTACCAGGACTCCTCAGAAACCTGATCAGGGTGCCTATGCAAGGAGGCAAGGTAGCCCAACATGGAGAAAACCCTCCCCTGTCATGCAGGGAAATCCAGGAGTGGTCTCCAACAACCCTCTCTCAGAGGGACCTTATAACAGTAACCAAGACAGGAGGTTTTCTGGAAGTAATGGTCAATTTCAGGGGAGCTCTCTGCAATCGTCAAATGCCGGTAGTTTGGAATCCATCAATGCACAGAGAATCCGGTCGCTGAAGGGCAATGGCTTCCATAACGGGATCGACACCCCACAGCAAATGCCAATCTCATCACAAGTGGCAAATGAGAGGAGTCGTCCTCTAAGTTCTGTGAATGATACAGCCACCTTGCCTCACACCAGACCGATTCACTACGTGCCTCCAAGTGACCTCACACCACAGTCTAACTCCAAGTCTCCGCTAGTAACCCCTGCCGCGCCATCGTACTTCAAGCAACCGGCGCATCAATCCAGTCAGAGTAATGGATTTATTAACCCTCAACATGCAGCTAGCGGGTTGAATGCTACGAGTAAAGAGAGACCGATTGCTTCGAGTTCGAACGCCATCCCGCTTCAACCGTCAAACTACTATCTGAGTCGGCCGGAGAGCTCCCAGAGCACAGCCAGTAGCGTTTACTCGTCTACGTCCTCCATACCCAGCGTGATCCACGTTCAGGCAGGAAATAGCCCAAACCACCATGGAGCTCCTTCGACACAAAACCATGTAAGTTATCGTTCAAATGAGAATCATTCCAATCCACAGCAGGTACCCCCTGGAGCATCACACCAGGCTGTGGCTAACGGTGGGGTAGGGACAAAGTTACAGAGGGGGAGGGTTGGTAGCAGTGACAGCGGTCGTTCTGTCACTAAGAAAGTTTATCATTCCTCGCCTTGCTAAAGAAGTGTGTGGATAAATCATCTTTAATCATGGCTAAAAAATTCCTCTGATATTCAGAATTAATTAAAATGCAAATAATATTCCAATTTAATGTCCTACTAATAGACAAACAAACTTCCAGCAACATTTGTAAAAAGTTTCTTGATTTTTATCTCTTACCACCTGAAATAAATAATTTTTTTATTTTTAAGTGAAGACCAGGAGCAAAATTCTTGCTCCCGAATAAGAAAGAAAATTGTTGAAAAGCAAAATTTTACTCTTGAAAGTAACTTGTGCTTCCTTTAATGGAGCTGGTGCAATCAACTCAAACTTTAGATTCGGTTCATTTTGAGTTCTTAGTGGAGATTCTATTAGTTGTACTCTCACTTAATCTACTGTGCCAAAAACACTTTTGTATCACTTTAAGTTTAATTTTGAAGCACCAAGATTTGACACAGTTTGCTCTCTATACACCTTTCTTTGGGACAGTTCATTTTATTTATCAGTAAAATGGGTGTTAGTTTCATATCATTTTTGGTCAAATGGTAAACTATTTTTTGCAGTGAATGCCGCCTGGGCCCAATTTCATAGCGCTGCTTAAACTGCAAGAAAATGTTCATGCTTACTGTAGCAGAACAATTTGCTCTGGTATAATTGTATTTCACAGGTTAGCAAGAAAATTAGGCGGCCATTTTACACGTTTACCATGGATTTGCATTTTCATACAGTAAGCACCTGAAGGTTAGCATGCCTTTTAGTGTGCTTACAGTTAGCATCGCTTTGAAATGGAAATCGTACAGTAAGCACAAAACCTGCTGTTTAAGCAGCTCTATGATATTTGGCCCTGTACTGCCAAACACTGGTAGGCAAAATTCAAGGCTGTAATATTGCGAATGATAATATTGCGAAAGAAAGGTCTATAGTTATGCAACTGGTTTAGCACTACAAATTTTTAATAGGTTTCTCTGCACGTTTATTTGGACAATTCTACCACTAGACGGTAGTTTAAGGCATCTATAGGTTTAATTCACAAAGTTGTGTTTATTTATATTTGATTTGGTGCACTTTGGATTTTTGTTACAACAGTCAAACAAACCAGAAATTAGTATGAAAAGGGGTATGTAATCACATAACACAATAGAAGTGTTCAGTTTGATATATTCAGTACACATTAATTTCTGTTGCTAAAATAAACACAGCTACCATAGTCTTCACAAATATCTTTGATAAAGGGTATGTCAAACTTGAAAGAAGTTCTTTTTCCAAATAAAAAAAACCCAGACTAAACAGTTAAAGGCAAAGTCTACCTTTGGCCTAGTAAAAAATGTGACAATTTCATTTCTAAAGGTGGTTTGGTTTTTCAGAAATTGCTGAAAATATGGAGTAGAGTTTTTATGTAGATCAACAATTACTGATATAGGAATAAAACAATCACACAGTTCCAAAAATCAAATGTAAACTTTGCCTGTAAAAACCTTATGCTGTATTTTCCCCTTTTTAAACAAGAAAATAATAATGAATTTAGTTTGTACAGTCAGTAATTGCTACACTGGTATTTCCCCAAAGCCCACCATATTACCTTTTTTTTTACAAATAGAGATATTAATCTGTATTCAAATCTTAAAACCTCGCTGCCAGTTCTTTTTATTTTACATCCAATTTTATAAACTTATTTTGCTTCTACCTAAAAACCAATCATGTGCCAATCTTTTTTTTTTTATACTGGCCAATCTTTTTATTACAAACAATTATACATTTAAATTGTTAGACCTTAAACTGGGGTGGGAAACAAGTGGTTTAATTAATTTGATTTCACTTGTTGTTGTCATTGTTGTTTTTATAAACAATGTGGGCTAGACTCCAGGGGTACACTACAGCTGTTATTTTAATTAAAACAATCCAACAAATCAGGAGTGTTCTATTAATGAGATAGTTGTAATCTCAAGCTTGTATTGGCTAAAAACACTGGCCACACTCCGAAACAAAAGGACCTTCATTTATTAATTTGGAGCATCAGTGTGGAAAACAGAAACTATTGTGGCTTGGAATTTTGTAACAATTGGCCCCGGAGGTTATCAGCGTAAATTCACAATTGGTATTGTCTCAATATTGTTCTTAGGGCTCAAGGGGAATAATGTGTTTTTGTTTGACTCTTGTTTTGGGAGGGGCCACATTTATTTTGTAATTAAGTTGAAACGAGCAGAAACAGTATAATGAATTTAATGTGGGGGCATCACGTAGCAGGGAAAACACAAACGCGGGGGGACACCATGTAGCAGGGAAAACAAAATGTGAAAATAATTTTAGAGACACAGGGTATAATATTGACGTACTTTTAAGTAGATCTAAATTTTGTATTTGTTTTATGTTATCCTACCATTCACTTGAATGATCAGAACAAATATTCACACAATTATTATATAATTATTCGCAACTGCCATTGGGTACCAATTTGGTGTAGACTAACCTGTTGTCGCCCAGTGCCATGCTTGACGTGTGTGTACAATTTCAATTTCCTCTGTGAATTTTTTATCAGGGAGTTTTAAAATGCAATTACAAATGAACTGGCGCAACTGTTACACTCGGGTGAACATTGAACTCACCCTTACTGTGCTATGTGCAAATAACTGTCATTTATTCTCCCCCCGTGGCATTTTCATGGGGAAACATCGCAAATTGAACTTCAAATCAATACTTGAACTAAATTCCTTTGAATAGGAGCAATTTCAACAGCATGCTGAGGGAAAGTATGGAGTTTTGAAAAATATTGAGTGCAGTAGTAGAAGAAGAAATTGCATTCCCAAAACACATAGCAACATTATACTCTAACATTTGGAATACGATATTGTGAGATATTGAGTGCAGCTCCCTGGTGGTTTAGTTGAGCACAGCGTTTATGGAGCCGTCTAGTTGGGACACTCCAAGCCATGTGTGTGGGTACCCACCCAAGGCAGGGCTTAATTATAGAGTGAAATCCACAAGATAGCAGGGCTTGTACCTCAAAATAGTTATCAGACTCGAAGTCAACATTGAAACAACACTAAAGGCACTGTACATGTTTGGTAATTGTCAAAGACCAGTAGTCTCACTTGGTGTGTCTCAACAAATGCATAAAATAAACCTGTGCAAATTTGGGCAATGAGAGAAAAAAAACACCCTTATTGCAATACTTTGTGTGCTTTCAGATGCACAATAAAAAGCTTCAGCTGAAGATTCTCACAATGTTTTAAAATATCAACAGTTCTCCATTGCTCGTTACCAAAGGAGTTTTTATGCTAACGATTATTTTAAGTAATTACAATAGTGTCCACTGCCTTATTTAATTGAATAGCAAGACCCCTGGACTTGTTTGGTTGTGAGGTTACCAGCCAAACACTAAAAATAAATGGTCTTTGGCCTGTGGTCTGGTGTAAAATCCAAGACCTGCAAGACTGGACTTGTTTGGTTGTGAGGTTACCAGCCAAACACTAAAAATAAATGGTCTTTGGCCTGTGGTCTGGTGTAAAATCCAAGACCTGCAAGACTGTTAAAAATGTTTGAATGCGCATTATACTTGCTTCTATTGGAGGGCAGTTTCAAGTAAAAATATAAACTTTCCGATTTATGAAGTACCTAAAGTTCTTACCATCCCATCGTGATTTTATTTGATTAATTAATTTCTTCCATTAAAAGCAAAGAAGCATTGTTGCTTTGAAATGTATAATTTGTTTTTATATTGTATAAAGGCGTTATTATTGTATTTGTATTTATATAGCTATCATGTACAACGATAACAATATTTTGTACAAATCTTAAGTTATTTTATCATTCCTAAACATGATAGTGTATCTACATGTATGTGTTTTATACAATGTACAGTAAGTTGTTATTCCATTCACCTTGTACACAGTGAACAGCGCTCTGTATTATCTATTTATAAAAGCAGCCGGGTTGTTTTCTCTCCTGGTTTTATGCTAATTAAGAGCTTTTTAGGACTTTTTAACTATACAAGTAATTTGTGTAATATTTTGCTGAATCTTTTGATTATACAAATTGTTCTTATTAAGTGGATTAAATACAGAATCGTGTAACAGCTTGTATTGTAAAACAGAGGCCTCAATTGTCTACTTCTTCAACTCACTCAATGAACCAGTGCGGGTGAAGTTTTGTGGTTTTTTTTTTCAAATTTGGATAAAATGCTGGGCTTATTTTGGGGGTCCAAATTGGGGTTCAAAATTGAAAAAAATCACAAGGGGTAAGTCCAGCAGTTTTACGCAATTTGGGTCAAAAATTTAAAAAATCACAAGGGGTAAGTCCAGCAGTTTTATGCAATTTGGGTCCAAAATTGACAAAAATCACAAGGGGTAAGTCCAGCATTTTTATGCAATTTGGGTCCGAAATTGAAACAAAATCACAAGGGGTAAGTCCAGCAGTTTTATGCAATTTAGGCCAAAAATTGACAACAATTACAAGGGGTAAGTCCAGCATTTTTATGTAATATGGGTCCAAAATTGAAAAAAATCACAAGGGGTAAGTCCAGCAGTTTTATGCAATTTGGGTCAAAAATGTAAAAAATCACAAGCAGTTTTTATCCATATTGGGTCCAAAATTGAACAAAAAATTACAAGGGGTAAGTCCAGCATTTTTATGCAATTTGGGTCCAAAATTGAAAAAAATCACAAGGGGTAAGTCCAGCATTTTTATGCAATTTGGGCCAAAAATTGACAAAAATCACAAGGGGCAAGTCCAGCAGTTTTATGCAATTTTTGGGCCCAAAATTTACAAAAATCACAAGGGGTAAGTCCAGCAGTTTTATGCAATTTGGGTCCAAAATTGAAAAAAAATCACAAGGGGTAAGTCCAGCAGTTTTATGCAATTTGGGTCCAAAACTGAAAAAAAATCACAAGGGGTAAGTCCATCATTTTTATGTAATTTGGGTCCAAAATTGAAAAAAGTCACAAGGGGTAAGTCCAGCAGTTTTATGCAATTTGGGTCCGAAATTGAAAACAAATCACAAGGGGTAAGTCCAGCAGTTTTATGCAATTTGGGTCCAAAACTGAAAAAAAATCACAAGGGGTAAGTCCATCATTTTTATGTAATTTGGGTCCAAAATTGAAAAAAATCACAAGGGGTAAGTCCAGCATTTTTATGCAATTTGGGTCCAAAATTGAAAAAAATCACAAGGGGTAAGTCCAGCAGTTTTATGCAATTTAGGCCCAAAATTGACAACAATTACAAGGGGTAAGTCCAGCAGTTTTTATCCATATTGGGTCCAAAATTGAAAAAAATCACAAGGGGTAAGTCCAGCAGTTTTATGCAATTTAGGCCAAAAATTGACAACAATTACAAGGGGTAAGTCCAGCATTTTTATGTAATTTGGGTCCAAAATTGAAAAAAATCACAAGGGGTAAGTCCAGCAGTTTTATGCAATTTGGGTCAAAAATGTAAAAAATCACAAGCAGTTTTTATCCATATTGGGTCCAAAAGTGAACCAAAAATCACAAGGGGTAAGTCCAGCATTTTTATGCAATTTGGGTCCAAAATTGAAAAAAATCACAAGGGGTAAGTCCAGCATTTTTATGCAATTTGGGCCAAAAATTGACAAAAATCACAAGGGGCAAGTCCAGCAGTTTTATGCAATTTTTGGGCCCAAAATTTACAAAAATCACAAGGGGTAAGTCCAGCAGTTTTATGCAATTTGGGTCCAAAATTGAAAAAAAATCACAAGGGGTAAGTCCAGCAGTTTTATGCAATTTGGGTCCAAAACTGAAAAAAAATCACAAGGGGTAAGTCCATCATTTTTATGCAATTTGGGTCCGAAATTGAAAACAAATCACAAGGGGTAAGTCCAGCAGTTTTATGCAATTTGGGTCCAAAACTGAAAAAAAATCACAAGGGGTAAGTCCATCATTTTTATGTAATTTGGGTCCAAAATTGAAAAAAATCACAAGGGGTAAGTCCAGCATTTTTATGCAATTTGGGTCCAAAATTGAAAAAAATCACAAGGGGTAAGTCCAGCAGTTTTATGCAATTTAGGCCCAAAATTGACAACAATTACAAGGGGTAAGTCCAGCAGTTTTATGTAATTTGGGTCCAAAATTGAAAAAAATCACAAGGGGTAAGTCCAGCAGTTTTACGCAATTTGGGTCAAAAATTAAAAAAATCACAAGGGGTAAGTCCAGCAGTTTTATGCAATTTGGGTCCAAAATTGACAAAAATCACAAGGGGTAAGTCCAGCATTTTTATGCAATTTGGGTCCGAAATTGAAACAAAATCACAAGGGGTAAGTCCAGCAGTTTAATGCAATTTGGGTCCAAAATTTAAAAAAAAACACAAGGGGTAAGTCCAGCAGTTTTTATCCATATTGGGTCCAAAATTGAAAAAAATCACAAGGGGTAAGTCCAGCAGTTTTATGCAATTTAGGCCAAAAATTGACAACAATTACAAGGGTTAAGTCCAGCATTTTTATGTAATTTGGGTCCAAAATTGAAAAAAATCACAAGGGGTAAGTCCATCATTTTTATGTAATTTGGGTCCAAAATTGAAAAAAATCACAAGGGGTAAGTCCAGCATTTTTATGCAATTTGGGTCCAAAATTGAAAAAAATCACAAGGGGTAAGTCCAGCATTTTTATGCAATTTGGGTCCAAAATTGAAAAAAATTACAAGGGGTAAGTCCAGCATTTTTATGCAATTTGGGTCCAAAATTGAAAAAAATTACAAGGGGTAAGTCCAGCAGTTTTATGCAATTTTTGGGCCCAAAATTTACAAAAATCACAAGGGGTAAGTCCAGCAGTTTTATGCAATTTGGGTCCAAAATTGAAAAAAAATCACAAGGGGTAAGTCCAAGTGGTTGTGAGCACTGAACTCATACTCTGCTGTGTCTGATCAGCAGAGTGTAGGTGCGATTCCCAGTCGTGACCCTCGTGTCTTTCAGCAAGAACATTAAGCATTTCTTCTTCCTTCAGATGGGACATAAGGCTGTGTTTTTTTATAAAAACTATAAATGCATGTAAAAGATCCCATACACACTTATCGCAGAAGGAAGGGGTTCGCCTCGGTGTGTCAGGCAGTACTGCGACTATCTTCAATCTTGAAGGCTGCATTAGAAAGAAAGGAAGACAAAATATCTGAGTCCCTTCAATATTATGCATAGCGAGGACATCTTTGATGGATGTGACCAACCCACTTAGCAAGAGCCTCTTTGTAAATGGACTGTATCACTTGATCACTTGACCTTTTATTCCTGTATGTTATAATGATGGAGAAGTTCTTAGTGCACATCGTTGAAACAAGAAACAAGTGTAAAAGGTTTGTTGTTTCATGGTTAAAGTTTTTTTTTTACAAACTTACTTTTGAAATTACAAATCTAGTACTGTCGCATTTCAACTGCTCTGGGGGGGGGGGGGGGAACCAACCCCTTAGTAGATTCTCTAAAAACAATTGATGCAGAAACTTTTGATGAGTGCAACATTGAACAATCTTCAAATCTAAATTTAAAAAATAGGTCTAAAGAAATGTTATGTTGAAAAATTACGATAAAAAAGCACCAACAGTCATGAAAAAAAAAAAATCTATAGTGCGCTTTTCATTAACAAGTACTGGTACAAAGTGCAGGCTCACATGGGCATGTACGATGTATTAAACCATACCACACCATGTTGCACCATATTGCTTCATTTAAAATAGTAACATTTCAGTGAACATCAATCTTTTACTTCCTATAAAGACTGATGCGCCACAAATGTTATTTTCCCTATGGGACTACCAAGACCACTGAATGACATTTGATTTCCGATAATCGCCTTCAAGGAAATCCAATGTCAAAAGGCTTCCCTTGAAGAAGAGTCAAGCAGAGGACTTTTTTTTTAAAGCTATTTTTTTCACCGGTGCCATCAGATTTATTCCAAGCGAAAATTAAAGGTGTTGGACACCTTTGGTAATTGTCAAAGACCAGTATTCTCACTGTGCAAGAGAATAATAAAAGAAAAACACCCTTCTTGCACAAATTTATGTGCTTTCAGATGCCTGAAAAGGCTTAATATTTAATTGAGAAATTACCTCTTTCTCAAAAACTATGTTACTTCAGAGGGAGCCGTTTCTCACAATGTTTTATACTATCAACAGCTCTCCATTGCTCACTAACAAGTAAGTTTTTATGCTTACAATTATTCTGAATACCAATAGTGTCCAGTGCCTTGAAGCTGTTATAATCATCAGTGACATCAGAATTGTTCAAGTCGAAGAATAAAGTGTGGAATGCCCCCCCCCCCTGCTCCATAGTCAAGTCTGTAGGTCTCCTAAAGAGGCATAATCATCAACGTCGATGCCGACACAGTAGTGTGCACCTGATGCAGAGATAACCCTCCTGTTTTTGTTATAAATAAGGCTAATGACAATAGTAAGAAAACAAACATGTGGGGAGAATTGATAAACCCAATAATAAACAGTACTTATACAGCGCTATTCCTAAAGAGGCATAATCATCCACGTCGATGCCGACACAGTAGTGTGCACCTGATGCAGAGATAACCCTCCTGTTTTTGTTATAAATAAGGCTACTGACAATAGTAAGAAAACAAACATGTGGGGAGAATTGATGAACCTAATAATAAACAGTACTTATACAGCGCTATTCCTAAAGAGGCATCACCATAGCGCTTTACAAAATGAACTTGAAGTTTGAGCCAATGTGACACACAAGAAACTTGTTTGTATTGTTTACTATTGTTTTTAATATCATCAGACAATACACGTACACAGTTGTATAACACAAAGCATGATGTAATATTATTTCCCAATAATACGACATGCCTCCACCAAATAACACACTTTGGTAGTTAACATTCCTCTCTCAATTAATTAATTAATTATTTTGGCACTGACTAGTAATCGTTAGCAAATTTTACTTTACAAAAAAAAAAAAATTAGCATGAAATTACTTTTATGTACAATTAAGTAACACGTATATGCTTTTAATAGGACATAACCAACATTGGTAACTGTCAAAGACCAGCATCCACACTTTACGACAAGCAACATTAAGCCCTTGTCACACTGCATCTCTTATCCCCGCAGAATGCAGCCCTGGGGAGGCCCCGGGATATTTATACCCCACAATTACCACTGCTCACTTTCACACTTTCCCCACCTACAGGTCCCTATTTTAGAAACATGGTGGACACAGTTCTGCGGTGCCACTATTAGGTTTAGGTAAATTTGTCTGTAGACACCCAAACCAAATGATGCACTCCAATAGTGGCCACCATATCTCAAAACGGATAATGGGGTTCAGGCTGTACGTTTCAAAACTACTCCACAGCTTTATCGCTTAGGCATTAAAAAAGAATACGGGCCCCAAAAAATACGGTAGGTAGGTAGGGATTTTTTTTCTTTTCCTCCCAGCAACGAAAATGACATGTTTTCTAATTGTTTAAGCCTGTAGTATACACGATAACAAATGAGAACAAGGCTACACACAACAAATATTATATTTTTTAACTCTTGGTGACATTTTTTTTTTTTTTTTTTTTTAATATCCAGGGTGGCTGTTCCCCACGGTAAGCTTACTTGCTGGGGTAGATCAGGGGTAGAGCAATATTCCCAGGGGTTTGCCCTCAGGTAATAGTGAAGAGAAAGAGGGTTTTTATACATGAAATAACAAACCTTTGCAGGTTTAAAGCCAGTGTACACTATTGGTAAATGTCAAAGACCAGTCTTCCCACTTGGTGCACCTCAACATATGCATAAAATAACAAACCTGTGAAAATTTGAGCTCGATTGGTCATCAGAGTTGCAAGATAACTATGAAAACAACACCCTTGTCACACGGATATGTGTGCATTTAGATGGTTGATTTCGAGACCTCAAATTCTAAACTTGAGGTCTCGAAATCAAATTCGTTGAAAATTACTTCTTTCTCAAAAACTACTCCACTTCAGAGGGAGCCGTTTCTCACAATGTTTTATACTACCAACCTCTCCCCATTACTCGCTACCAAGTAAGGTTTTATTCTAATAATTATTTTGAGTAATTACCAATAGTGTCCACTGCCTTTAAGCTCAATCTGTCATACACATATGACTCTGAGACTCACAAGAAATTTAGTAACAAAATTCTTGTTTTCACTGTTTTATCGTTATTGAATTTCGGACATGTGAGATCAAAACTAATTGTTTGACTCATTTCTCAAAAACTACACCATATCAGGCGAAACAAATAACTAACCCGTGAAATACGCTTGCCGTAAGCACAGAATTCCCTGCTTCCGTCAGCGCCGATTCTGTGCTTACGGTAAGCAGAGCCATGAAATTGGGTCCAGGTCTCATAATTCAAATAACTTACCACATACGTTGCAGGCAAAATTCTGTATGTTAATCACCTTGAGCGCACCGAGTGACGGATATGCGCGCATATAAGAAGCCATTATTAATATAATTAATCTTTGCCATGGTCAAGGGTGATAAATTACCACACAACAAACGATCCAATTGAATCTTGACGACAATATTGTGCCATCATTAGTTATCCCTCTCCCCCATTATCGCACACATTGTTGATAATTTTATGCATTACTGGCTTTCTTGACAAATTGCAGTGACAAAATTAAGTGCCAGCCTGAGGCTGGATCACCCCTACGTGTCAAGCTTTTTACCAAAGCCAATTATGGTGGGAAAAAGATTGTACAGTAAAATACTCAATTGGTCAATAAAATTTTGTAGAAAAAATCAGGGTGTGAGTTTGAATCTTGGTAATGACGCTTGTCTCCTTGAGCAATACACTCAAATGAAATTGCTTCTCATCACCCAGGCCCCTAATCAAGGAGCTGCTTAAAGCCATTATACACTTTCGGAACAGAAAAAAACAAAAAAAATCACAGATTTACAAATAATTTACAGGGTTTACAGAAGGTAATGGTGAAAGACTTCTCTTGAAAAATTGTTCCATGAAATGCTTTACTTTTTGAGAAAACATTAAAACAATATCAATTCTCGATAGCGAGAATTACGGATTTATTTTAAACATATGTCATGACACGGCGAAACGCGCGGAAACAAGAGTGGGTTTTCCCGTTAATTTCTCCCGACTCTGATGACCGATTGAGCCTAAATTTTCACAGGTTTGTGATTTTATATATTAGTTGTGATACACGAAGTGTGGGACTTGGACAATACTGTTTACCGAAAGTGTATAATGGCTTTAACGGCCGGTTTTGTGCTTACGGTACAATTTCCATTTCATAGTGCTGCTAACTGTAAGCACAGGAAAAACCATGCTTACCTCCTGGTGCTTACTGCACAAAAATGAATGATAGAACAATACAAAGCAACTGTGAATGGCCACCTAATTTTCTATCCAAATAAAACCGTTAGTTTGACTTGCAATAACCCAGCCCCTTTTCAGCACTCTTCTTGTTCCACTTACTATTTTTATAAGAGAATCTGACATGAATATATAACAAAAATATATACATTGTCTGTATGTAATAAGAAAAAAAGTTTTAAAAACAATGAAATTATCATAGTAAAAGCTATTTAAGTAACATTTTGGAGGGATAAATTATAGCCCCATAAGACAACATTTGAAATGGGTGGGGTGATAAAGCCCCAATTAGTTACACAACTGATCCGGACCCAACTTCATAAAGGTGTTAAGCAGATGTACTGCTTGAAAAATGTCTTTGCTGAGCAGAAATTGAGTTGGGCACCAGCAACTACAACGCAAACTTAATGTAATTTTGACCGGTAGTCCGTCTCTGCTTAGCGATACTACTCGGTGTTTAGCCAGTTTTTGTGCTTAAAGGCTTTATAAAAATTGGGCCCAAGTACATGTATTATATTCATACAGTTAATAATGGTGACATCCCATACCGGCAGCTAATTAAAAACTCTTTCTGCAAACCCTGTTTTGATAACAGTGGAGTGGGAATATTTCTATAATTAGATTTTTGATTGGCACTACCAACAAAGACATTTTTGCCGACAAAGAAGTCTCTCAATGAGATTCATTCATTGTACACAGCCTATTTAACTACTGGAGGGCAAAATGAGAAAGCATTGCCCTTGTTTGTATGTGGCTGACTGTGGCATGACACATGGCGTCATATCGTCAATTGCAATTTCCTGTTCTGAATGTAAAAAAAAGGGCATTTTTAAAACGCATAGTTTTTTTTTTTTTTAAATATATCAAAATCCACAAGTAAATATCTTTGAAACTGACTGTTTCTTTTTTGCCAAACAATTACTTTGATGACCACTTTTGATCAAATACACTCCATTATCCATGAGCTCAAAAATATGGAAAGCCAATTTGATGAAATCCATACAATCGACTTTTAGAGCGGACAATTTGTGCATCTGCCTAGTGCACCAATTTATGCTTGTGTTCCCCTTCAGTTGTGTCTGTAGGCATGCATTTGTTATTAAAGGCACTATTAAAAAACACGTTTGGTAATTGTTAAAGACCAGTCTTGTCACTTAGGGTGTATCCCATCATAAAACATAAAATAACAAGCCTGTAATAATTAATACTCAATTGGTCATCAATGTTGCGAGAAAAATAATGAAAGAAAAAAACACCCTTGTTGGATGAATTTGTGTGCTTTCAGATAGGATTAAAAGACTTCTGGCTAGAAGTCTTTTTTTATTCTAGTGAGAAATTACCTCTTTCTCAAAATCTATGCTACTTCAGAGGGAGCCGTTTCTTACAATGTTTTATAATATCAACAGCTCTCTTCAATGCTCATTACCAAGTCAGTTTTGAAGTTAATATTTGTTTTGAGTAATTACCAAAGTGTACCTTCCCTTAAACATACTTCAAGGTAGGGTAAGTAATCTATCGTTAAAATAAAATGTCTAGGTTTTACCTAAAAAATGAAAGGAAACTTCTCATCTGTAAATAAACCAGTATAAAATTAAAGTTGTGTACAAAAGATAATTTCAACTCAACAAAACTACAAAACTAAATATTTCTAAAACAAACTACAAAACTAGTCTCAGTGGTATGTACAAAATAAACCTACTTGAAATTGAAAGAATGAAGGGTAGACTGTAACATGACAGAACAAACAAGTACACAGGCAGTGCACTTAACCATTACAACTGGGCAAAATTCCATGCAGCTGTTAAAGCCATTATACACTTTCGGAACAGAACACAAAATAAAAGTTCACAGATTTACAATTAACTTACAGGGTTTAGAGAAGGTAATGGTGAAAGATTTCTCTTGAAATATTGTTCTATGAAATGCTTCACTTTTTGAGAAAACATTAAAACAATTATCAATTCTCGTCGTCGAGAATTACGGATTTATTTTAAACCCATGTCATTACGCGACGAAATGTGTGGAAACAAGGTAGGGTTTTCCCCGTTATTTTCTCCCGACTCCGATGACCGATTAAGCCTAAATTTTCACAGGTTTGTTATTTTTTATATCAGTTGTGGTACACGAAGTATGGGCCTTTGGACAATACTGTTTACCGAAAGTGTCCAATGGCTTTTAGGAAGAATATCAGGCCTGCACAATACAAATATTAACGGCACTGGACACTATTGGTCATTACTCAAAATAATTGAGCGCATAGAACCTTACTTGGTAACAAGTAAATGGGGAGCTGTTTAAAACATTGTGAGAAACGGCTCCCACGACTTTGATTTCAAGACCTCAGAATTAGATTTTGAGGTCTTGAAATCAAGCATCTGAAAGCACACAACTATGTGGGTTTTTTTCTTTCATTATTATCTCTCGCCACTTCGATGACCAACTGAGTTCAAATTTCCACAGGTTTGTTATTTTATGCATACTGTTGAGAAACACCAAGTGAGGGGACCGGTATTTGACTATATGACCACACATGTCCAGTGGCTTTAACTAGTTTCTGCTGAATAAGTCTTTCTCAGATCCGTGAGTTAGTGTGCTAAAGGATCTATGAGCTAAAAAAATAAGTCAACTACATGTACGTAAACGTTTCTAATAATAAGATGCAACCAAAATCGGTAAAATAAAATCCACTTTCTACAGCAGACTTTTTTTTGTTGGGGGGGGGGTGGATTTTCTTAATTAAAATTTCAAATCTGTCTTGACAGAAACTATATTGCACCACAAGTTTTTTTCACACATTATAAAAATATGTTGGCCTGTTTTTTATTTGATAATCATGTAATACTTATGAAATGTCTTTACTTCAATCTCATCATCTTCTGTCGGGATAGGGTGCTTCCTGTCGCCGTGCGAACTTAGGATTCAGAGGTTTATGCATATCCCGCTCTTCCTTCAGCTCTTCCTTCTGACCTATTTTAAGATGGTCCATGATTTTGCGCATTGTCAGGTCTTTACTGGTAGGTTTGGGAGTAGCTGGTGGTTTAATCTTGTCCGGCCGATCTAGGACCAGTCTGGCGTTCTCCATGTAGTGGTCGGCATTCTTGCGGATCTTATCCTCATTCTCCAAGACGCGTTGATCGGGGATGCCATAGTTCGGGGGGTTGGCGTGTGGGTCATAGCCTAGCTTGCTGAGCATGGGTGCTAGGGTTTCGATGTTGTCCATGACATCTTTGGGGATATGACCCACCCATTTGGTCAGGGCTTCCAAGTTGACTGGCTTCACCACCTGGTCCGTTGATTTCTCTCTCCTAAAAAAATGAAAAATTAAGGGATGGGAGAGTTAAAACAAAAAACAAGGATTCTGAAATGCTTGCTTGGTATCAGGTTGTGTACCTGCAGGCCAACAGGAATAGACCCTTCCCCCCCCCAAAAAAAAAAATATGTAAATTGCACTTCACGCGTTCGCACTGACACTTGGTTGGCAAAAAAAAGAAACATCATGCCTTTTTGTATGGGGATCATTTTGGAATGACGCAGACGCATGTGTGCATCTACTTCGTGCACATCTCTACAATGTTTGCCAACCATCAACCAACAGTGTCTGTACTGGGTGCGTTCGTTTAGCTTCCCTGGGTCGACCCCGGTGTGTCCCAGTGGCGTTTTTTTTTTCCAGGACGAACGTGGGTAATTATCTGCACACGTTCGTCCTGGAAAGAATAAAACGTCACACACCATGGTCGACACAGGGAAGCTATGTGAACGCACCCACTATGGATGATGAATGTAATTAGCATTTCATTTGAAGGGTCTATTAGAAATCGATACAAAGTATCTCATAATGTGTGTGACTTTATACAATGCACAAACGGCAACATCATTTGGCTAATGATGAAACCAAATTCTGACATGCATCAAGTCACAAAGAGCTGCTTAGCCACAAAAAGTGGCTTAGCACAATACCAGAATATATGTGACCCACTCTGTGAAAATGAGTCACATGTCGCCCAATGCAATATTAAGTCATGGACAGTTTAATGTGGAAAATGTATAAAAACAAGATTTAAAAACTTTTTAAGATCTTTAGTTGCATGGTTAACCTTTAGAACACTTACTTTTAGGCAATAAAGCTATGAATACAACAATTTTGTGATCATACTTAAATGTCTAATTTGTATCATTTTGCACACAATGGTAGTTTAAAATATCATTTTACTTGTAATTCGTTTTTACTAATTTTTACGTAATTTCAAACGGGAGTAACTCAGCAACGCGATACACCCCAAGCTTAGACACATACCAATTTGCTGCTGCTGATGTGTTCTTTCCAGCCATGCATATAACTCAATTCCTGAAATTGCCTACATCTGACTCATTTTCACAGAGCGGGTCACATATGGCAACCAGCCAAAATACCATGTTACGTGCACCATCTGTGAGTGGTGTTCTTCTCTCTTTTTTGCTAAGCAGAAAATGTTGGGATGTATTATTTGTTGCCAAAAACATCTCTTTGAATATTAATTTGTTTTGGTTTTTACCCATACACCGATGTGTGTTAGCACTGTATACTCGGTACTTTCCCCCCGAGTCCTGTGAAAAAAAATATCATGGGCATGTTACTCGGGTTGGCTTCGAAAGGCATTATGAGCACCTTTCAGAGTGCAAGCAAAGGATGAAGTATCGACACAAGTTAATTGTGAAAATTCAAAGCTGGCTGCCTAATTTTCTTTCTGAACTGTGAAATACGCTTGCACCGAAGCAAATTATTTAACTGAATAATTACTTATCATAAAAGCATTTCTATGAAATTGACCCCAGATATTTTATAATTTTAGTCAGTGTTACAGGAGTGTACGTGTACGTCAACATGGAAAGTTCCCGTCAATAGGAAAACTCATTCCAGGGGATGTTTTCATCCAGCACTTTTGCGATTAGTACATCGTTGTATATGTAGCAAAATAGTTTGAATGAACAGAAGGCCTTTGATTGCTGTGGTGCCCTGTGGTTTTGCTGTGGTGCCCTCTGCAAAGTCGAAAACAACACTACATTTTCTTCATAAAAGTGTCCCTTGCCACAGGAAATTTGCTGTGCCCCTTCAAGAACAGAATTCAATGGCTTGAACAGATTTTGTGGACACTCAATGCTAATATTGTATCCGGGGCCCACAGTGAGAACGGTCCATTGACAACTGATGGGGCTAAACTGGTTAAATCAGACAAAACAAATAAATTAATCTAAAAATGTATAAAAAAAGGTGACAACATTTGAGACAACTTACTTTGAGAGTGAGATTCCTCCAGGTTTACCTACAGTGTCCTCATGATGCAAGACACTATCATCCCAAGGAATATTCAAGAATGTCAAGATCTTCCTCATCCAATCCTCGGGATGAAGAACCAGTTTCTCATAATACACCGGCAGGCATATATCCGATCCCACTTGCATGCACTGGTTGTACATATTCTCAACGGCGATGCTCCACTTCTTCAAGCAGTCCTTATAACTGGTGATATCGAACCCGGTGATGGTGACCTTACGTGAGATAATCGAGTGAACGGTAGCGCGTCCATCGCGCACCATCAGTAAATATTTACCGTTGGGGAAAATTTTGTGCATGTAGGTCATGGATTTCAACACAAACGGGTCCTTGTTGCACAACCGGCGGGCGGGTTCACCGTGCTTAGCGATTATCTCTAGGATAAACAACGCTAGCGCTTCGTCAATGATGTTATCGGTGAGTCCCGCTTCTAGTAGTCGGCCGTGTTCTTTTGTGCTCTTCATCCATTGAGCTCTCATACTCAACATCCTCGGTATGACTCTCGTTTCCTCCCCGCATCTCACCTCCGGATGCGCATCCAGCATTGCCCGCATTAGTGTTGTGCCGCTGCGCGGCATTCCACCGATAAAAACAAGCGGCATGTTCGTATCGTATGGATACTCATTTTTGTTATCGTCGTACATGGCATGCTTGGATTCTCTGGGCGACATGACGGCCGTGTTCTGGTCGCCCGGGCAGTTTGCCGAGATTATAAAATAGGTGATACACACCGTCAAGAACACCGTCACAACGGTGTGGAGTCTACTGTTGCGACCCATGTTCCTTGCCATGGATGTCGTCTACAATCAACCGTACGGTTTCCTGGACTCACTTAAGTCACCTCTAAGATTACATCCATCAATTCCAACTCATGGTCACTAATCCTTGTTTACAAGTAATTTTTTAGTTCACCTGAAAACAAACTTTTTTGGGAATGTAAGGAATAAGTTTTGATTTAAAAAAAAAATGACAAAAACTTAGCTCCTCAGATGTTGTACTGTATCACTTGTTGCTTCCTGGATCCATTAAAACATTCCTCTGACATCCTTGAACTTTAAAGACTGAACCTTCGGCAGCTTCCCAAACGCATCAACATTCAATGTGAACAGCAACAGCTCAGCTTATTTCGTGACCAGAATACCTGTAGAAAATGAGACAAGGGAAAACAAAATTGAGTTCATTGTATTTTTAGCTCAAACTGAAACCATCTAATATTGAAGTAGACAGAACGCAATCTGTAAGCCTAAAACACAACTTACACATGTTTTAAAGGCCATAACACTACAGGCATTCTGGAGCATTTTATAACAAAAACTATCTTGATGAATGTTTGTGTGAAATTAACACCCGAAAAACTAAATAAATAAATATAAATAAATATTTATATTTTTCACATCCGCCGAAACGTGCGCGTATTGGCACAAAATATGTGGGTCTCACCCTTGCCTGGTGCATTGGGGAGAACTCCGAGTATGTAAAATGGTATCATACAGTACATGACAAACATGTACAAGATGCATAATTTATCACACTATAGACCAAGGCAAGAAACAGTCACCCACTTGACCTTTCTTCCTTTTTATCATTGACAGTTGACTTGAATCAGGCATCCAACCACTCGTCGTCTAGCCCGTTTCACTCCACTGCAGGAGGAAAGCCTCTTCACCAATTCTCCATCTCACTCTACCTGCGCTGTCTGTTGCCAAGCAATGCCCCTGTGTGTACTAAGGTCATCTCTCCATCTTCTGTTTTGTCGCCCTCTTTTTCTTGTACCGTTTCTTGGAGTCCAATTGGTTGTTTTACATGCCCATCTGTTGTCATGCCTTCTTGCTAGGGGGCCTTCCCATCGCCACTTCTTTGATTTGATTGTCTTGATAATATTCTGCACTCCTGATTTATTTCTTAGGTCCTCATTCGTCACCCTGTCCTTTTTTGTCCTTCTTTGTTAGACCTTTCATAATCCTTTCCAACCAGAATGACCACACTAATTGATTGATTGATTGATTGATTGATTGATTGATTGATTGATTGATTGGGTCAATTGATTAATTGATTGAGTGAATGACCAGGGACTTGAAGTCATTTATTCCAGCTTCATTAGTCAACACTTTAAGATGGGTTACTCTCTGATATTCAAGATTAAGCTTAGGACTTGTTGTTTGTGTGTGTGTGATATTGTTGTTTTTACTCCGCTTCCTTTTTACGATATTGTAGATCATTGTAATATGATTTTTAATTTGTTTTCATGGTGATTTATAGGTTTATTAATAAATAATCAATATTCTGCTATCCTTCTGCTACAAACAAAGAGAGCGACTCTTTCAAACAATATGAAATGAAATATAAATGAATACAGTAGGACTTGCACAGTAGGCCTAAAGCAAGGGTAACTGTGTACTGTATGTATTAGATGAATTCATACAATTGCTCAACATTTGCCATGTTTGCAGGCTTATATATTTGACCTTTGAAAACAAATCAGGAAAACAAATTTGTTGGTGCAAAGCCTTACTAGTATTCAAACTAGCATACACCTTTTGGCATTTACAGTTTCTTTTATAATGGATTACATACTATGCAAAGATTTTCTGAAGGTAAAATTATGAAAACAATCAGATCCAATTACATAGAATATCGCGTCAATGGATCTGAAAGTCAAATCATCTCTACTATATATATGTATTGTACACTTCAAATCATCTCACATGTATTATGAGTGTGTGTGTGAGTGCACATGAAGGTGTTACAGTGTTACATACATGTACAGCGTTCACAGTTCAGTTCCATTTGTATGGTCTAAGAATAAAGTAATGGCTCTACCTGGCAACCTATTTACAAACTCTCTTCTTCTTACTATCCATTATTCTTTTTTTTTAAAGACTCTCGCCAGCTCTGGCATAAACGTAATGTCCAACCTTTGATTGATGTACATTTACAATCATCAATGCAATGCCATACATAGTACACCTGTATGTGTATCAGTGAAGATTTCCCTTGTACATTTACCTGTAGCAGAGCATGCTACACAAAATGTATCAGTTGCTCCTCAATACATTTGTTTGTTCTTTGTTTTTATAAGACAATCTCCACAAAAGTGGACGAAAACAAGTAAATTACACACACAACTTCAACAGACAGAGGAATCTGGGGAACTGTCGAGGATCACAAAAAGCTAAACAGCTTATTCCTTTGTGGTCCTGACTCCTCTACCTACATACTGCATTCAGTGTACATGTACACAAAATAAGTTCAGTCTAAACTTGTTGCTATGCAAAATTGCTGGACAAAATCGATCCCTGTACATGTATACCAGTATACAATTGTTGCACGCTGTGACAGGGTCTATGGCGTTTTGTACACCCGAGGGGGGAAATGGAACCTGAGGCGAAGCCGAGGGTGCCATTTACCCTCGAGGGTGTACAAAACCCATGGACCCCAGTCACAGCGTGCAACAATTGTTTTGTTAACCTTTGTATAATTGTTATTCCTCTTCTCGAAGTTCTGTTGTCATCTTCAAACATTATTACGACAAAATATTCATTGTTTAATAAGCAGACGAACCAGAAACAAGTCCCTCGAACCAGCGGTTGTTTCGTACACAGCGCTGGAAATCGACCAACGCTGGGAACGATCAAGGTGATGTACACCGGTGTACATCCCTTTTCATGTTACCCGGCCCGTCAAGCCATGTAACATGCGTTTTTGTTGCGCGTCACATGATTGGTTCTCGACCAATCAAACTTCACAATTTGTACAGAGGTATAACAACATATTTTGCTTTTATCGGCCTGCCGAGCTGTGGGCCAGTGAGGGCACGAATACAAATTAATGGCTGTTTTATGTGAATTAAGCTTGTGTACTTTTTACGCGCACGTGCTACGTAGTTCACAAAAAATACCCAAGCTCAATTCACATAAAATAGCCGTTGATTTGTATTCGCGCTCCACACACTCCGCCCACAGCTCGGCCGGCCGACGACGTCATGCTGATTGGCATAATTCCAAGATGGCTGCACTGTGTACGAATCCAGGAAATTAGAGTCGGAGAAAGTTAGCAATGTAATCGTTAAAAATTTCTTTTTAAAATTTTATTTGTTTCACTTTTCAATACACACAAACAGGCCTGATACTTCACGGAGGCAACGAAGGCGATTGCCTCCGTTGCCCCTTGCCATTGCCTTGGTGCCCTTGAAATGCTCCAGTAGAAATTTACAATTTCCTCATAGGGTGCCCTTTGCCAAAGAGTAAATGCCTTGGTGCCCTTGCCCTTTCAAAAACGAAGCATACAGGCCTGCACAAAGCAAGCTAACAGTTAGGTGACACACTAGCCCTGAACACTAGCCCTGGTAGGACGGCAGTCAGTGCCACTGCACTGACGTCCTGGGTATAAAGGTTCTTTACAATGCGAACACAAGTTTGACTACAATTTTCTTTATTTTTTACCTGATTTGAGAAGCTGAAATTCCGTTCATATATTCATAGTGTCCCTCACTATATTCTCAACGAGTTCACAGCTAACAAATATATCCATGGAAGAAATTATATCCGAAAGTATATATCGAAGTTCTGCACTGCTGGCGATGTTGATCAGCGTGTACCAATGGATAGTAAGAGCCCAAGTGCGCCAGAATTTTTTTTAATTTTGGTTATTTCTTAGCTGCATGAGGAAATGGTGTGGACGTGTGGCTAAGGATTCAGCTAGCCTTGGCCACACAAGTATACAAGTGCCAGTGGGGCTAGCTGGGGCCAAGGTTAGGTAGGATACTGAGTTGATTGGACCGATTTATGGGGCTAGCATATGCCTGTTCAGCCCTAACAGTACACCCAACAAATTTGGTCATTATACTGCCCCCACCCCAGCCCCTCTCGTCTACTCACGACTGTGCATGCAGGGGGAAGGAAATCACACACACACATGACATGCATAAAAAGACCTTCATAAAAATACGTACACCCATTGAGTTCTTAAGAATAAATCAAGAAAAGATATGCTTACACCGGTTACTCTTGACGAAACTGTCGTCTGCAATTAGAAGTTCACACCAATGCATGCTCTACCGGAACAGACCTCATTACTAATACTAGTTTGATATTATAGCAGAAAATGTGGAGATACGTGTACAGCTGAGGAACCGCTAGTGAATTAGGTGAGTTTTTTTGATAGCCTTGGCCGGGTGGTGAATGAAAGTGCTGAATTCACGAAAAAATAAAGTTCAATCGTTGGTTCGCGCTTCACGCTGTCATCAATACACACTATACCGCGTACCAGCGATCGTTTCTCACAACCGGCCGGATGCTTGTAAACATCAACAGAGGGCGGTATACTAAGCTAGCTTTCATCTTCTCCTAGGCCCTTTTCGAAACCACGGTTTCGGCTCCAGATAGTCGGCTGGTCGAGAAGCAGGTCTCAAAGTTTTTTGCTTTTGTTTATACAGTACTCCATGGAGGAATCCTCCATGAGTACTAACCTTTTTTTGGTAACAGCTCCCATTGGTTTTGTACACGTTTTCCAACTGTGGACGTTTCCCGAACCGTGGACTCTATTTTCCTCTTTTCATTTGCTATAGGTCCCCACTTTGAATGTGTAGGCCACGCACAGCTTGCGTCAAGGCCACAGCAAAAAGCACATTGTGCACACCCATCGCATTGTTGCCGCCAATAATGACAACATTAATGGCATGACTTTTGTTGTGCCACAAGTCGTAAATAATTATGACTCCAATATTTACGACTTGTGAACAAGTCGTGAATATTGACGCCAATAATTATTATTCCCGACAAAACTCACGACTTTGTACCTCAAATTGTAAGTAATTATTGACAGTAAAACTCATTAATAGGCCCGCCCCGTGCTTGGAAGCTCACATTATTATGCACAACAATAGCTAATAAGATCTGCAAGTGAAAATAAAAGCCAACTTATTTTTACCCGGTTGAAGTGTGATGAGTGGATTTAGGTCATAATTGGCACCCGAGTTCATTGGCACCCAAGTTCCGGAATGACATTGATGTATGACAAAAGTTACCTTTGAAAACAACATCGAAACTGATTGAAGTGGTTACATTATCTATTATGGATTGTAAGACTTACTTCTTAACAATACTTCAACTATAGTGATGATTGGGGAAGCCGTGTCCGAATTAGCGGCTACGGCTACGGCTACGGCATCATAGGTAAATTAATAGGACATCCCTTGGCGACAGTCACAGCCGTAGCCACCTATTCCAGATACAGCTTTACCTGCCCTGGCTATGTAATGTGACACTTTTGACTCTATGTAGATTTAGCGCTTTATTGATCGACCTGGGAAGGGCCCAGGAGGTGGCTCTCATGAATGCTGACCCTACTTGATGCCAATCAATTATTGAAGGAGGAATCACTCCCCCCTTCTGCCTAAAAGTACTCTTCGATAGTGATGTTCAACCTGTGTGGTGTATGGGGGGAAAGTAAACCTGCGAGTTTGGGGGTGGGGGGGGGGGGGCAAGTGTTGGCTCTGACAAGCGAAAGAGTAAGAGTTGCCCATTACTTGTACCCGCAAGTACTGTTGTTTGCAAAAAAATGCCTGACGTTTCGAGTCTATCTCTTCAGCCTTCGAGGAAGACTTTGATAGGGTCGAAAGTTTGTTCGCCGGTTGGACCTATAAGCAGCTCTATAACAAAAAAAAGTATAGTTATTTTTTTGTTGTTGCATCTTCCAAAGTTCTTAGGTGATTTTTCAAAAACAATACATTCTTGTAAGAAGAAACATAATGTCACGCTGACAACAATTATTTTGTCCCATCTTTACTAAACAACTAACTGTAATACTGGGTTATTTCTCATCGGCAATTGGTGGAACCACAATAGGCCATCCATCCTAAATGCGGCACCGCAAGAAAGAACAGAATACAGGTAATCAATAAAATCAATTACTCCTACGTCTAGAGGTAAACTTTGGACGCCATTTTTGCTGGAATGACTTTTGCAAGGAATGCTTTAACTGCATAAACACAAACATGGAATTTGGTGTGTTTTCGGCTGCGATTTGTTCATGTTTACTGGCAGTTTATATATTGTTGACTTCAGTCAACGCCGAGGTCGTTGATACTTACAAGAGGAGAGTTGCTTTGGAGGTAAATCAGACAATATTGATTAAAGACAGTGGACACTATTGGTAACAGTCAAAGACCAGTCTTCTCACATGGTGTATCTCAACATATACATAAAATAATAATTCTGTGAAAATTTGAGCTCAATTGGTCGTTGAAGTTGCGAGATAATAATGACAGATAATACAACCGTGTCAAACGAAGTTGTGTGCTTTAAGATGCTTGAATTCTAAATCTGAGGTTTTGAAATCAAATTTGTGGAAAATTACTTCTTTCTCGAAAACTACGTTACTTCAGAGGGAGCCGTTTCTCACAGTGTTTTATACTATCAACATCTCCCCATTACTCGTTACCAAGTAAGGTTTTATGCTAATATATATTTTGAGTAATTACCAATAGTGTCCACTGCCTTTAAGTTTTTTTGGGATTGTTTTACTGGGTATAATTTGGGGTAAGACTAACAAACCTGAAGAGTAATAATTTTACCTCCATGATCGAAGGGTTGTCAACCACTCGGGTTCTTTTCAGAACCAACACTACTCAACAGAAATTTTCACATTATGTGTAACCGCAAACCTCACCAGAGTATTCTTCCACCATGCAAAACTGTTCAATCTATTGTTGATATGTTATACTCAAATGAATTGTTAGGACACTATTGGTAAGTTATACTTAAACTAATTGTTAGTATAAAAACTTACTTGGTAACGAGCGAAGGAGAGCTGTAAATAGTATACAACACTGTGAGAAACGGCTCCCTCTGAAGTATGTGACACAAGTGTGGCCACCTAAGACAAAAAAGAACGACAACAATGGACGATGACAGCCACTGACATTGGTCCCCGGTCAGTCTTTTTCTCTGCTGTTTAGAATTACAATCCTAAAAAACTGTCCCTTTTTTTTTAAGGATTCCCTTTTTTTTAATCGAGTAAGAAGTAACAAAAATTCCCCATTGAAAAGCACTACGACAGTGGCAATTTTGCAGTGCAGCAGAGAGGAAAAAAAAGCTGCTCCCGGGTCACATTATTATATTATTTTTAGACAAAATATTCAATGATAAAAAAATTGACTGACAATTTGTTTTATTTCCAGGAGTGCTCAGCGGGAAATGACGGACCTCCAGGGCCGCCTGGCCCACCTGGGTTGAAGGGAGACATAGGAGGGCCGAGTATAGCTTCAACAAACTGGCGATCGTGTGCTTTCTTTAAGATCGATGATGGCCAGGATAATGGGGAAGTCAGGGTAGGAATTCAATAACCCTATGGTCCCTTATTGTTAAATAAAAAATAAAAATATTCTTTAACCCTGATGCAAATTAACGACAACAACATTATAAGATGTAAATTATATTACTTGTTCCTTGTGTGTGGGAAAGTTAACAAAAACGAAAATGCAATAAAAAAAAAAACTTTAACCGCCGGGGGTGTCCCTCTTCTGCTGATGTCCCTTATTGCAAAGAAATTGTGTTTACCCTCATTTTTGAAATAATGTTTTAAATAACTCAAGGAATGTGTTTCATGGGATCACTTTTAATATTCTATGGTTATAGATTATAACCAACAATTTTCCATGTCTTTATTTATTTATCTATGCCACTAAATTTTACAATAAAAAGTTATAGAATCTTTTTTAATTGTTATGTAACTATACTTTTTTTCAAAATGCTCAAATAATAATTCATAAGGTTTACATTTAGAACCTTCATCTTGTAAATTCATTTATAGATGAATGATTTGAAAGTTTTTGTGGTGTATTTTGTAAGTTGTAGTATTTTTTATAATGAATCCAACCCTATGTGGTTGCGAATAAATGAACCTTACCTTCCAATAATATTGTATTATGTTATTGGAAACCGTTTTATGGTATAGGCCTACTTGATGTTGCACTACCTGGACCCAATTTCTTAGAGCTGCTTGCACAAAAATTAGCTAAGCTGCAGCATAACAAAAATTTGAAAACCAGGCTACCAGCCAAACTACCATACCAAATATACCATCTGTGGCTGGTATTCACTCATCTTTCTGTGTAAGTGGCCTTTATGATGTTTGGCCCAGGGCAAAATTTCCGACCCATAAAGCACAAAAACACACTAAACACAGAATAGTATTGCTTAGAAGAATCAGGTTACCAGCCCAAATTACATGATAATTGCATTGTTGTGGCTGTTGCCCGACTCAATTTTTTGCTTAACAGCTTTTATAGAGCTGCTTAAGAAGAAGAAATGCTTAACAATTTTCTGCTAAGCATAAATAAGCAGGACACCCGTCACAAATTGCACACATGACATAGTAGTTTGGCTGGTAACCTTATAAAGTAAAAATATGGTTGCGCTTAGATAGTTTTTCTATGAACTTTGGGCCTAGATCATAAAGAAAAGAAAAACAAACTTCTGAACCTGTTTACTACAGACTTGCAGCATCACTAAGCAGTACTCAGACACCTATCTGTACGTGGCCATTTCGGGAAATCTACGAGTAGGGTACACAAACGGAGCTTGCTGCCGGTGGTACATCACATTCAACGGTAACGAATGCTCGGACCCTGATCGCATTGAGGCTGTTACCTATGCTGGAGGCTATTCTAGTTACAACTTACACAGACCTAGAGTTTTCTTTGGTAAGTACTTTGTTTTGCAGTATAGTTTTGGCTAATGTTGATATTGTTGTTATTGTTGTTCCTGCTGCTGTTGTTATTGTTGCACTCTGTTATTGCTGCTGCTGTTTTGCTGTGTTGTTACTACATTTAACGGTAGCAAATTTGTGACATCAAAATTTGTATCCCATTCCCATTCGATGGAAGTATGAACCGGGCTTAATTTTGTTGTATCTTCAGGTTACTGCAAGAGTTTGTCTACCGGCAGTATCTCCGTTGGGTTGCGAGTTGGAAACTGTGCAGGATACGGCTACTATGACTGCTACACCGGATGGAAAAGCGCTTTGTCTATCATGGTAGAAGAGATCACACCATCGCCTTATGACTAAAACAGTAATGAATATACTCTGCCTGATTTGTGGCAGAGGTTATGACCCCCCCCCCCCCCCCCCCCAAATGTTCCCATACATTAAAGGAACACGTTGCCTTGGATCGGTCGAGTTGGTCTTTGAAAAGCGTTTGTAACCATTTGTTATAAAATGCATATGTGTAGAAAGATGTTGTAAAAGTAGAATACAATGATCCACACAAACATGCCTCGAAATTGCACGGTTTTTCTTTTACCTCGTTGACTAACACGGTCGGCCATTTATGGGAGTCAAACTCTTTGACTCCCATAAATGGCCGACCGTGTTAGTTCGCACAGTTAAAGGAAAACCACGCAATTTCGAGGCAGACTTGCGTGGATCATTGTATTCTATTTTTAAAACATCTTTCCAACCATATGCATTTTTATAAAAAGCGGTTACAAACGCTTTTTATAGACCAACCAATCCGATCCAAGGCAACGTGTTCCTGTAACACACTTTTTCCTCTAGTACAGAAGTACCCCCCCCCCCCTCCTAAAATCCTTGAAAAATTCCTGAGATTCCCAGAAAACAATGACGACAGGGGGTGGGGGTACCATGCCACATATCAAGCACCAAATAGTAACAGGCCCAATTTTATAGGGCTGCTTAACGGCCAATTTTGTGCTTACTGTGAGATTTCCATGTTATAGCCCAACTGCACTGGAAAAGGCATTCCAACCTTCCTGTGTATATTTACATAACAATGCAAACCTCTCTCTCTCTTTCTCAAACAATGGTAGAACCAGAAGTCCCAGATTCAGTGGGTCAACAAGGGTCTAGACACTGCTCATTGAAAAAAAGAAAATTTGAAACAAATTATTACATAATTTTATGAAATGTGAACTCCATACTTAATAAATCCACTGAAATGAAGTTTTAATGAAAATATCAACAAGATAT
This sequence comes from Asterias rubens, assembly GCF_902459465.1. Classification (NCBI taxonomy): domain Eukaryota; kingdom Metazoa; phylum Echinodermata; class Asteroidea; order Forcipulatida; family Asteriidae; genus Asterias; species Asterias rubens. The sequence goes on along the minus strand of NC_047066.1, from coordinate 10,311,611 downwards.
AAATACATATAATCATTCCATGCACTTTAAAGGACTACGTTGCCTTGGATCGGACGAGTTGGTCTTTGAAAAGTGTTTGAAACCGTTTGTTATGAAATGCATATGGCAATAAAGATGTTTTAAAAGTAGAATATAATGATCCACACAAGTATCACTCTAAATTTGCACGGTTTTCCTATTACGTTGCGAACTAACACGGTCAGCCATTTATGGGAGTCAAAAATTTGACTCCCACAAATGGCCGACCATGTTAGTCGACGAGGTAAAAAGAGAACCACGCAATTTCGAGACATATTTGTGTAGATCATTGTATTCTACTTTTAAAACATCTTTCTAACCATATGCATTTTATAACAAACGGTTACAAACGCTTTTAAAAGACCAACTCGACCGATTCAAGGCAATATTAATATTGTCTGTATTTTACACACATTTTTCAATGTCTGAAAAATTACTGTACAAGTAGAACCTTTTTTAAAAGATAAACAATTAATTCAAGTTGATATTAAAAACAGTTACAACAAAATGGGCTATTTTTTAAAACAACTATTGTTTTAGGGAAAATAATAGATGGACCCCTTGCAAGTTACGTCATACGTTCAAAAAAGCGCACTCACTGTGGTAAAAAAGCGCCCTCACTGGGGTAAAATGAGGCAAATGATTGGACAATAGCTGTTCTTTGTGCTAAAAAAGGTGCACGTGAGCTCAGCATCCTTGTAGCATTTTCGCATAATGCAAGGGGTCTATTTGGTAAGTGAATATACAGCACAAGGGGGCGCTGTAACAAAGTTCTGATTTCATGAGTGATACCCCTGTAAGTATAGGTGTAAAGTTTAACATTTTATATTCAATGCTTTGATAATTTGAGTTAAGGCAGTGGACACTATTGGTAATTACTCAAAATAATTATTAGCATAAAACATCACTTGGTAACGAGTAATGGGGAGAGGTTGATAGTATAAAACATTGTGAGAAACGGCGCCCTCTGAAGTGAGAAAGAAGTAATTTTATGGGAATTGATTTTGAGACCTCAGGTTAAGAATTTGAGGTCTCAACATCAAGCATCTGAAAGCACACAACTTTGCGTGGCAAGGTTTTTTTCTTCTTTCATTATTATCTCGCAACTTCGAAGACCTAATTGAGCTCAAATTTTCACAGGTTTGTTATTTTATGCATATGTTGAGATACACCAAGTGAGAAGACTGGTCTTTGACAATTACCAATAGTGTGCAGTGGCTTTAAAGAATTGATAAAACTGTTGTTTCTTATTTGTTCACCCTTTAAAGGGTTTGGGTACTTTTTGTAACACAATGTCCACAGATTTACCTCAGTAAGTAATATTTTAAGGGAAGCTTTCTACCATCATTATCTTCAAACAGTTTAAGTTGTTTAATGTATTATCTGTGGACATTGTGTTTTGTGTCCAACAAAAAGTTCCCAGACCCTTTAATATTTAATTCTTCTGGCACCCTCTTTTGTAATACTAAAGAACAATAGGATGAATAGAAGAAGAGTTAAAGAGTGTCCTTGAACATCTGAAACGTCCCTTTTTAAAAACAGCTTTTCACATAAACCTCACGCCTAAATGGTTTTTGAGGGAGATATTTTGACAAAAATGTCTACACTTATATAATGTTCACCCCCAAATTGAAGTGTTGTAGATAATACATTTTTTTAACAATATTTGTGCCAATTTTAGAAATAGTTATGAATATATTGACGAGAGGTATTTTTGACGAATGTGAAAGCATGATTTTGATATTTTACTGAATGATTGAGTGTACTGAGTTTCTTGCTGTAAACAGTAAGGTCAAACATAGAAAATATCGGAGAGTAGATTTGAATAATTTATAAAAATATGTCTCAAAAAGTGTATATACTTTTAAATTTAAATTTTGAACATAAATATACAAACATTATCTTGAATAGTACTGTAGTGTAAGTCAACATCTAAGACAGTATTGTTTGAATGACACAATGTTTTCAAGTTATTTTATTGCCTGTTTCAGAGCAAGGGAAATGTCAAATTCAATGCCGTGTCATACCCATTCTCCAATAGAAAGAGGCCACATATTTGAGGGAGGGGGGGGGGGGGAATTCTCTAGCCTTGCGTTAAAAAAGTGTAAATTGCTAATTTTATTCAACATGACACAACATCCAATACATCCTATGACATCGATCTGGAAAAAATGGCTCTGTACATTTTTGTACGGGATGTTTTGGTTTATTCCAGACTTACAATGATATTTAGCCGAAACGGCCCTGAATTTGAGCTTTTTTTCGACAAAATATTGGAACGCATAGACCCATTAGTTGTTGAAATCCAATAATGTTTCAAATTACACTCTGTAAAAGCCAGGAATGAACCAATCCATCCTCATACAAAGAGAACCCATTTTTCTCAGAATGATGTCATCAGATGTTTTGGATGTTGATAAATTTTGGACTGAAGTGGTATTGAATATAATGGCAATTTGCTCCGTTTTAAAGTGAGGTTAGAAACTTTTTATCATATTGGGCATTTCCCTTCCTCTTAGAGATAATCCAACAACAACTACATTGTCTGCATGCACAGTATAAAAAAATAGTATAAACATCACATGTTTTCAAAAGAGTCACAGAGCCTGGACTTCCTGCACCCATGATTTGTACACAGCCGAAATGAAGAAAACATTTAATCTGATATTGTATGGAGATTGCACTGTCTAAATTATGAACTTTCGATATGTAGAAAGGGGACCATCGCAAATTTTTTTTTAAACCCGTTTCTGTTTTAGAACTCTTGAATTTACATGGAAATTTATGACACAAAATGTACAATTTCACATATAGCCAGTGTACTATCTTGCCTGCCAGAAAAGTCCTTGAACTTATGAATGTACATAGTGTAAGGAAAGGTTACACAGGCTCAATTTCATAGAGCTGCTTAGCAGCCGATTTTGTGCTCACTGGGCGATTTCCATTTCATAGTGCTGCTTGCATATTATGTGCTTACTGTTCGTAAGCACACGAAAAGGCATGCTAACCTTCCGATGCTTATTGCAAAAAAATTAATGACAGAACAATACAAATTCATGGGAGCGTGCAAGATGGCCGCCTAATTTTCTTGCTAACCTGTGAAATATGCTTGCACTTTAGCAGCAATGTTTTCTTCTACAGTAAGCACGAAAATTTGCTTGCCGCTAAGCAGCTCTATGAAATTGGGCCAGAAGGTCTTTAGAATAAGAACCATAAAGGTAATTCCACACCCAACTTGTTGGACTCTGATTGTCTTTTACTTGTAATGCAAGCTCGCTTTTGAGAAATGGTCTTACATGTACGTGTGAATCACTAAAAAAATACATACCAACAAAGCTTTCAATTCATTTTACATGAGATGTCGCTTGGTCCGCATCCTTCAAATACCTTCATGTGTGGGTTACTTAGGTCTCGATCGTGAACACAAACACATTTCCAGTTTTTGGAGCCAGGAAGAAAGTAACGTCTGGGCAAACCTACCCAGCCTCGAACAATTCCACCGCTTTAAAGAAGAAGAAAAAAAGAAGACGAACCGTAAATATTATTTAAAAGAAATATTATGCACCGAGTCTGTCTTAGAAAAGTTATCAGCATGGAGCTTGAGAAAATTGGTTCGTGTCTAGTTACAATAATTACAAGAAAGAAGTAATATTCCACGAATTTGATTTTGAGACCTCAGATTTAGAATTTGAGGTCTCGAAATCAAGCATCTGAAAGCACACAACTTCTTGTGACAAGGGTGTTTTTTTCTTTCATTATTATCTCGCAACTTCGACGACCGATTGAGCTCAAATTTTCACAAGTTTGTTATTTTATGCATATGTTGAGATACACCGAGTGAGAAGACTGGTCTTTGACAATTACCAATAGTGTCCAGTGTCTTTAACCCAAAACTATGAAGATACGTAACCTGTAAAAAGAAATGGACCAACAAAATGTCTTCCTACCTTTGATCAGAGCACCAGACTTTGCTCCCTTCTTGTTGATTCCAAGATGAGTTACAAGGAGGGTATCTTCTGTTCTCAGCATCCTCCTTGTCCTTCTCTTGCCTCCCCTCCTCCAACACCATCTCAGCTTGCCGATACGCCTCCGTTGGCTCCCCATTGGCATCATAGAACCTCCCAACGACTTTTCCTTCAATAACAAGATGTTCAAAACGTTGTTCAATCAATCTTTATTCAACAAAATCAATACATCCTTCATAGGCAAAAAATGTAGGTTCCAACACAAAAGCCCAGGTGTAGATTTCACAAAGAGATGAGCCTAGTCCTATCTCGAATTAGAACGATCAACTTGTCCTAACTTAGGACTAGCTTCAAGTTTTAAGAAAATCCTCAAGAGTCCTAGGACTAGTCCTAAATTAGAACAATCTTTGTGACATCGAACCCTGCTCATGTACCATGGTCAGCAAAGCTAACATGACCCAGCAAACAGCAATGAAATGTTGGCTTGAATTTTTGTGTTTAAACAGTAAATGCTAACTATGGCTGAACTACATGTAGCTAAGAACCCCTTTTTTCAAATAGGGAAAACAAATCCAATAGTCATTGAAAAGGTTATACAATTCCATTGAAAATGTGGCACGGATTTGGCACTGTTTTCGAGTTGTCTGTCTTTTTTACCACCTACCGATATGTGTGTACTCTTTCTTGTAAAACTCAACCCACGTATTTACTTCCATCATCTGCTTAGGACTGAAGTCTTCCACGTCATCTCCCAAGCCTTCCTCGTTAAATTCTCCGGTGACAAACGCTCTTGTTGCGTCGCGACCCGAGAAGAATTCATACCCCCCACCGGGGCCGTAATGCCTCGCCCCTTTCTCCACATCAAACACCTGGCCATACACGGCCAGATACAGACCCCTGCTCCCCTCCTCGCCATTGAAGTGGCCCAACTCCTCCTTACTTAGAAGTCTAGTGGGTTGTTCCACTATTGAGGATGGGGGTGTAAAGTCTTCCTTTGTGGATGCAGCCGAGGGTGCAGGTTGTGCAGTGTTTTTAGAGTTCCCCACAGCATTATTCAGTCCGTTTTTAATCGTTGAGGTGATGTCTTCTAACTGGTAAAATCCAAAATGCCAGCAAATAGCGGCTGCCAAAGCGACTGTAATAGCCACTTTCACAAACATCTTATTTTGTCTCGATCTTCACAAACGGCAAAATCAGACTGCAAATACCGCTTTCCAAATTCCTGTAGTTTGGTTTAACAAAAAAACAAAACAAAAATTAGTCACACTGAGTTATATATACAGGTTTTAGTGGAAGTTGAATATGGTAAATGTTTAACTCCAAGTTCTGAGAAACCTTAATAAATAAAAGTATTGGTTGCACATTTGAGTAATTTAATCACATTATGCCTTTAATTAGCATCAAGTTGATACAAAGAATGTCAAAAGTGCCCCTTAAAATTGTCCAGGAAAATGCAGAGAAGCGTTGAAGACCAACAAAACTTTTGGTTTTATTTTCTTTGAGAAAATAAATTTAGTTGAATTGTTGCAAACTCATCCTATGCCCATCTCACCTCGAGATAAGACTAGTCTTAACTTAGCCCCATAAATCGGTCCAATCCACTCCGTATCCTTGGCCCCAGCACCACTGATATCAAAACCTTTCGCTTCCTTGAAAAACCATCTGCAAAGTTCTGCATCATGAAACTTACCGATCTAATGCTTCAGAAGTTGCAGATACCACTACACTTGGAATTGTTCAAATAGGTATCACAGATTTTGAGTAAAAATCAAGTGAATCTTGCGTGTGAATTTTCTCAACTAACGCTCTTTTACCACTAATAATGCCGATATGCCGATTGTCCCCCGACCGTGCGCAGAACCATCTGCACACGTTCGTCCTGGGAAGAAAAGATACCCAATCCGCGCTTCATGTACAAATTTATACGGACACGCGTCTGGGAACTATTCTTCGTAGTTCCCAGACGCGTGTCCATATGTTTGTACACACAGCATGGATTGGGGACCCATTCTTTGTAGTTCCCAGACGCGTTTCCATATGTTTGTACACGAAGCACGGATTGAGTATCTTTTCTTCCCAGGACGAACGTGTGCAGATGGTTCTACAAACTTGTCCTGGGAAAAAAATCTGCGCACGGTCGGGGGACAATCGGCATATCGGTATTAGCGGTAAATAAAAGAGCATTAATGTATATTTGGTTTGCGGTAACACCATGTGTGTATCTACTTGCCAGGTAGAGTTGTTCTTAGGGAACTGTCTTGCTTTATTCTACTGCGGAGGAGTAGATAATCGGAGGTTCGGGAGACTTCTCAGTTCTGAAAAGAACTGTCCTGCTTTTTAACTATTACCAGGGCGGATGGTATAGAAATTAGACTGGACTACTACTTTAGCTTATAGGATCGTAATTAACTGTACTGCCGCGGAGTCAGTTCTGAAATTGGTCTCAATGTTTCGACTAGCTTGCTCTAGTCATCGTCAGGAGACTGAAGAGATAAGAGAAGAGTGGGCTTATTTATAGGGGTTCAGTGGATCCACCGCAGGTCAATCAATGCTCTGATTGGTTGTGTGGTTGGCGGGCTCAGGGCTATTGTTAGGGTTGGCCATTGTGTGAGAAACCTCTCGGGTGCAGTGAGGGGTGCCAGTAGGTTGGGGGTTGTTAGAGTAGGAGGGTGGTAGGATCGTATGCCAAATGCTGCTGATGAAAAAAAACTGAGAAGTCTCCCGAACCTCCGATTATCTACTCCTCGGCAGTAGAATAAAGCAAGACAGTTCCCTAAGAACAACTCTACCTGGCAAGTAGATACACACATGGTGTTACCGCAAACCAAATATACATTGATACCTCACCATGCAATGCCTCAAATCCTATAAAAGAGCATTAGTTGAGAAAATTCACACGCAAAATTCACTTGATTTTTACTCAAAATCTGTGTTACCTATTTGAACTATTCCAAGTGTAGTGCTATCTGCAACTTCTGAAGCATTAGATGGGTAATTTTCATGATGCAGAACGTTGCAAATGGTTTTTCAAGGAAGCGAAAGGTTTTGATATCAGTGGTGCTGGGGCCAAGGATACGGAGTGGATTGGATTCCTCCATGATTGGACCGATTTATAATTATGGGGCTAGTCTTAACTCTTTGTGAAATCGACCCTAGTTAGGACTAGGAACCATTAATTAATGCATGGCAATCAATGCAAGATCTATATTTAACAGCAACATGTTATAGACACTAGCAGTCAAATGACTGTTTTAAATCTTAATAAAAAGGTGGCATTAATCATATTTACCCTACTGAAACTCGGTGGCACTCTCGACCTCTTCGTGCACACGGGATGGTTGGGCAGGGAATAATGAGTCAAAAGAGGGCGTCTTCATACGAAATTTTACATTTTTTTTGTAAAAGCTTGTTTACTTTTTAGAAACGACCCCTTGGTGGCGCCCTAGTCATAAACCATTAATTTGGGAATTTTGTTCAAACGACGTCAACAAAATACGTGAGTCCTGATTCTGAATTAGGCCGTGTCCGAAACGGCGACTTCGGCTACAGCTACGGCTAGATCGCGCGCGTCTGCCTATTCTTCAACACTGGTAGACTCGCTGATCTAGACGTAGCTGTAGCCGAAGTCGTCGTTTCGGACACGGCCTGCAATAGTCTGCAATTGCAAGTGCAAGAATCACACAATTTTTTTAGTACCTTGTAGCTCTAGTTGTATTTCCATAATTTGTGTAATGTCTGTTGAGCCGTTTACATAATTTAAATTTAATAAATGTCTGTTGACATTTTTAACTTAAAAATGTCAACAGACATTATTTTATAAAATGTTCCAGGCAGGGGTGGATTTCACAATGACAAAGGTAGTCCTAACCATACTTAGGACTAGTCCTAGGCAATGCTAAGAGATAGGACCAGTCCTAAGTTAGGACCAGTAACTCATCCTAACTTAGGACTGGTCCTATCTCTTAGCATTGCCTAGGACTAGTCCTAAAAAGAAGTTAGGACTACCTTTGTGAAATCCACCCCTGATCCACGAGTGACTAGTAATCAGAAGTTTACGTTGTGACTTGTCACTGCAGTGTCGGATTGTTGTTGTGATCTGAATGTACCACTCTTTTTTTGCTTAGCAAATACATTTGTTAAGCAGTTTTTTTTTGTGGCTATAAAGCTTTATGAAATTGGGCCCTGAGTTGAGGCGACTGTTGCTTCTGGTAATTCCATGATCTAAAATGTGTCCCTTTAAAGGCTTTATTCAATAGGGTGTCGTAGAAGCGGAAGGGTTTTATGGTTTATTAAAATTTAATAGTGCTTTTGATCATTTCTCACTGTCCATAGATTGTACAGATTGAGATATGGCATCCAGCAAAATGAGTGGATTATTGTTGAAGCAGCCATTTTGTCTGGATGACATCAGAGCTGCAGAGCAGCGCATCAAAGGCATTGCCAACTTCACTCCTGTCATGACATCACGTCGAATGGACGCCAAGGCGGGGAGAAATCTCTTCTTTAAATGTGAACTGTTTCAACGGACGGGGTCCTTTAAAGTAAAGATTTTTTGCAGTCTGAAGGGCCAGACACAGTGACACTGCAGAGATAACGATCATGTCACAATGCACGTCCTAGATTGGTTGAATAAGTGTGAGCACTTCTACCATTAGAATGCGTTTTCTTATTCTTTGCGTCGTGACTGTTATCAGTTTTCGTTATGGCTGCAGTGTGACTGACCATGGAGGTAGATGGACTGACCCTTGATTCTTCCTTTCAATTCTCATTACTACAATTATTGCAGCAGAATCAAATCCTGCATGAGACAATCTGTGTATCTTTTGAGTATAAAGCCAGGTCCATACTTCCTGCGAATGCCAAGCGAATATTGTTGTCACAAATTTGCAACAAATAATTTGCCATAGTTGAGCTGTGCTCCTATCTTGTTAATTATTTGCAACGAAAATAGAGTTGTGACATCAAAATCGCTTTGCATTCGCATTATCAGGAATTCTGAACCCAGTTGAACCGGGCTTTACTGTTTAGCTCGGTAGAAGGCAAACTTTTAAGTTTGATTGCTTTACTGTTTAGCTCGGTAGAAGGCAAACTTTTAAGTTTGATTGCATGGTTAATAAGTTTATACCAGCATTTATACTTGACAGAATTGTTTTTATCTGCAATACAACCAACTTGAGAAAGTAGCATTGAAGACCTCATAAATCACTATTACCTGAACGTTTAACACCCCTACTTATGTTTTCTTTTTAAAAGTTCAGAGGAGCTGTAAACTTCTTATCGATACTCCTGGAGAAGTCAAAGGACGGTCCCCTGCCCTGTGTCACAACGCATAGCAGTGGAAACTTTGCCCAAGGTCTGGCCTTGGCCTCTAAACTTCTTGGTGTGGAGGCTTATGTGGTCATGCCCGAGAACTCCCCTCAGTGTAAGCAGGATGCAGTCAAGGAATATGGAGCTGAAGTCATATTGTGTGAATCAACTGAAGAGGTTGGGATGAGATACAAGCAAATAAAATAAAAAAAGAGCATTTATAGCATTTAGTGTAGACTTGATTTCAAGTTACTCATGTGCTACCAAAATGTTCCTGTAGCAAGTTGCCTCCGAGTTTCCTGTAAAACGGTGTCCCCAATGGTCTTTTCTTTTTAGTGCCTCATTTATTGTCGAGTCCCACAAAATTGTACATTTTGCTAATTGTTGTGTCTCGCCTTCACTGCCTCCCTGAAGCATCAAGAACGCCACTCATACATTCTCATGATGAGCTTCATTTTACACCACTTGACATTCTTATAAACCATTACCGTAAAGCACCACTAAAGAAAGGGGCTAGACAATTAAAAGCTCATTTTAATCTGACAATTAATATCTGTTATCTCCATGTAGTTCTTTTTCCAAACAGTGAGCTTAAATTGATTATGCACAAACCAGTAGGGCTGCTGACTGCCCCAGCCAGATTAACTGCTCATCCATTTAGTATAATGACCCAAGTAATTTAATTTAAATACACAAACTGGTGAAAAGGATGTATAAGTTCCAAGTTTTTGCTGAGAAACTTTGAATATCTTTAGTAAAGCTTTCCTGTAAGGCATACCACAAAATTAACTCAGTGTAATTGTTCAGTTTCAAACAATTCTTGGCTTTGTTACAGGGTCGTATCGCAGCCAAAGATGTGGTGGTGAAAGAGAGAGGAGCTGTTTATGCGTCGTCTTCACAACATCATGACATCATGGCCGGGCAGAGAACCATGTGTACTGAGCTGCTACACCAGGTAGACTGTTTACCAGGGAAAATAAGTATTGTTACATGCCTGTATGCTTTGTTTTTGCAAGGGGCAAGGGCACCAAGGGAATTTTTACCTTGGGTAAAGGGCACCCTATGTCGAAATTTTAAATTTCTGCTTGAGCAATTCAAGGGCACCAAGGCAATTGCCAGGGGGCATGGCAACCACCTGTGTTGCCTCTGTGAAATATCAGGCATGATGTTGTATCAGCTTCAAGTTGTTAAAGAGCAAAAGAACAAAAGCATCTCCTTAGAAAATGTAGAGACATTTTTTTATTCTGAAAGGTTATCAAATACAATTGCAGTTTACACCATTTTGCCATAAGTTAAAAACACTGGACACATTTTGGTAATTGTCAAAGACCAGTCTTCTCACTTGGTGTATCTCAGCAGATGCATAAAATAACAAACCTGTGAAAATTTGAGCTCAATTGATCGTCGGAGTTTCGAGATAACTATGAAAGAAAAAACACCCTTGTCACACGAAGTTGTGTGCTTTCAGATACTTGATTTCAAGACCTCAGATTCTAAGCTTGAGGTCTCGAAATCAAATTCGTGGAAAATTACTTCTTTCTCCAAAACTACATCACTTCAGAGGGAGCCGATTCTCACAATGTTTTATACTATCAACAGCTCCCCATTACTCGTTACCAAATTAGGTTTTATGCTGATAATTATTTGGAGTAATTACCAAGTGTCCACTGCCTTTAAAGAGCAAAAGAACAAAAGCATATCATCTCCTTAGAAAATGTAGAGAACATTTTTAAATGTCATGATATTCTTCTTACGTAGATCTGGTTTCGACTGGTACGGCCTTCGCACTGCAGCATTGTGATTAAATAGCCTGAAAATTGTGATGGAGCTTCTACCATGTGTACATGAAGGTCACTGGGCAGCCCTTGTACTCAATAAAATACTCCTACTTGTTTCCATGGGCCAAAAAGTCATGCCTGCAATAGAGACTTGTATCCCTCCACCATACATGTAATACATGACTGTATTATTAATTGTCTAGCCTGGTTTGTCCCCCTAATGATGTCCTTGAATGTAATGTGTTTCATTTCAGACGGATAACAAGCTAGATGCCATCGTTGTTCCAGTTGGAGGGGGTGGGATGCTGTCTGGAGTGATTATTGCAGCAAAGGTAAACAGAAAATTCAATTTAATATGACGTTTGTTCCATTCTCTCGTTGAAAAATAGTACAATAATTGATCAGTATAAATTATAAATATTTAAATATTATTATTATTATTATTATTATCAGTACTGAGAAAGATAACAAAATCAAAACCACATGTTATAAGTATACAAAATGAATATAATGTTAATGCAAATAATAAATAAATAACTAGGAATTAACTATGTACAAGGGAGGAGGGAGTCAGGAGGCTGTTAGAGTAAGCCGAGGCTTGTAGTAAACAGCCTTTATACCAGTAGACAAACAAACAAACAGTGAAGAAGAAACACGGACAACAGGGACAAAACGAACAATGACATTACAAAAAATACTGACGACAAAATACAAACAATAAAATGTTAGGCTAACTGAAGACGACAAAAGTAAATAGATAAGTATTGAAGGAGAGAAAAAGCTTTGTTACATAACTAGTGAGAGAGGAAGACTCTTTTATAAGAGAGCTCCCACGAATACCATTGTTTTTAAATCATTAGACAAGGACCATTGAATAAAAAGATACACAACAGTAATATAAAGATGGAAATTTGCATCAGGGGGTAAAGAATACTCATTTTGGTTTTACCCATATACATCGATGTGTAATAGCACTGTGTACTCGGTACTTTCCTGAGCTCTGTGAAAAAAAATATCACAGGCATGTTACTCGGGTGGGATTCAAACCCACCACATTTGCATTTCTAGAGCAGTGTCTTACCAACTCGACATCGATATTGCTTGGTAGCTAGAGGCAATTAAAATCCTTTATTTTAGTTGCTGGTACTGCAATATTTATTAGATGGAAATTTGCATCGGGATCGATAAAGAATATTAATTTTGGTTTCACTTACACTGTGTGTTGCCATTTTATTCATAATGTGTTCAGTTTAAAACCAAAATTTAAAGCGAAGGTACACGTTTGGTAATTGTCAAAGACCAGTCTTCTCACTTGGTGTATCCCATCATATGCATAAAATAACAAGCCTGTGAAAATTTGGGCTCAATCGGTCATCAAAATTACGAGAAAATGATGAAAGAAAAAACACTCTTGTTCAACGAATTTGTGTGCTTTCAGATAGGAATAAAAGACTTCTAGCTAGAAGTCTTTTATTATTGTAGTGAGAAATTACCTCTTTCTCAAAAACCTCATAACTTTAGAGGGAGTCGTTTCCCACAATGTGTTAAATACTATCAACATCTCTCCAATGCTCGTTACCAAGTCAGTTTTTAAGTGAATATTTGTTTTGAGTAATTACCAAACGTGTACCTTCCCTTCAAAGGTTTTCTTCTAGGGGGAGAGAGGAGTTCTTCGGTGTCTGTTTTAGGGCTAAGGTCATCCAAGATAGGTCTATTTGAAGTTGGAAGTCAACAACCCTCTGGGGTCGTTTTCACAAATATAGTCCTAACTTAGGACTAGACCTAGGACTCTATAGGAGTTATTCAGAACCTAAGGCTAAAGGCCCGGTCGAAAACGAGAACGATAACGATAACGTGTGCGTAAAGCCGTATTCTGCGTGGAGCAATTCAACCAATAGAACGCGTTCTCTTTGCGTCGATCTCGTCATCGTTCTCGTTATCGCTGCAGTGGGACCGGGCCTTAACTCCTCAAGTAACTTGTGCTATCTCCAGATAAGACTAGTCTTTGAAATCCACCCCAGGTCACATTGACTAAATATTAACACTGTACCCCTTTCGTTTGTCTCTCAAATCTGTCCAGTCTGGATACTTTGAGGGGCCTACATCATGACGCTGATACTCCATTTTGTCCTTGTTTATTTAGTCGAATGCACCCTTGGAGAATTGTGTGAGGAAAACAAAACATTATCCACTATTTTAACAGCAGTATGTAGAAGGGTCGAGGGTGGTGCAGAGTAGGGTCCTTCCTTTCCAATCAAACAGACACTTGGACTGCTAATTTTTTTAATACATTTATTTGCCAGTATTGTATTTGTATTCTAGTTTATAGAAGTCTCATTGATTTATTACTATTATTAATTTTATTTATTTATTTATAGGCCTATTTATAGGCCTATTTATAGGCCTTTTAATTATGTTTAGAATAATTATATGTTTTTTATTGCAGTGTTATTCCATTTTAGTGTAAATTAATTCAAGTTCCCACCTACTGTTTTTTCCTTTTTTTTTTAGACTTTGTGCCCAGGCATCAAAGTGTTTGCAGCGGAACCAGAACTAGCCAACGACTGTTATAGGTCATTCGTGACCAAGGAGCACGTCAAACAGGACTGCTACCCTACCACGGTGGCGGACGGTTTACGCATATCGATGGGTGATGTGGCCTGGCCAATCATAAGGGACCTGGTTGATGATGTCATCACGGTCACCGATGATGAGATCAAGGTTATTTAAAACATTTAATAAAATTTTGATTTTTTTTAAAAATAAAATGAGAAGTTGAGGGCTTTTTTCAGATGGAACATAAACCCGATGGTCCCGTGTGTTGTGTAACACACGTAAAAGAACCCAGTGCACTAATCATAAAGAGAAGGGGTTCAGCCCCGGTGTTCCTGGTTTGACTGGCTGCATATCGTGCCACAGTACCTTGTGAAACATTACTTGGTGCTATGTAAAAGGAGTAGGTCTCGTAGTTCAAAACTTTGTGATACTGTGAAAAATAAATGAACCTTGAACCTTGAACTCCATACTCATCAATGATGAGGGGCAATTACTCCTAGTGGTGTATTGTAATTTAAAAATACAATACATGCTTTCTCCAGAAGACAATTGGAGCATACTGATAGAGCAACCAAGTTGAAACCTAGGGTTCTTTTGAGAACCACGCCAGCTCATTAAAGATGCTATGTCAGATCTTTTGCCGATTTGACCCCAAAATTTTGATTTAAAATTCAATAGGTATTTTGATGGGGTTCGAGAAAGTTACAAGCTTTCATTTGAGCCATTTGCTCGAAAAAGTCCGCCAATTATTAGTAGCAGTGAAATAAAGTGCTCAAAATTATTTTTAATATCACGTGACCAATTCTTAGTTGTTTTATAAGAAACGTTTTAAATTTTGGTCATGGTTTCTGACCAATAAAAGTAAAAGTTAGAGCGGGTGATACTCTTTGAAATACCATTCACTCAAAAAGATGTATTTTTTAATGTTTGGGGACAAAAATCTGACATAGCATCTTTAAGAGATTATCACTACATGGTGTTACCGCAAACCATACTTTATCGTATTTCCACCATGCAAAGTTTCAAATCCTACACTTTAGGTTAAAGAAAAATCTTATAAACATTGACGTTTTGAGGTTTATCTGTTTTTTTCCCCCAAATATATAGGAAGGTACAAGGCTCGTCTGGAAGAACATGAAGCTGTGCATCGAGCCTTCAGCGGGAGTAGGTGTGGCTGCCGTAATGTCTGAGAATTTCAAATCCAAGTATGGCAATTTGAAGAATGTTGGAGTCATTCTGTGTGGTGGAAATTATGACATTGATGCAGTTAAAAGCTGGCTGTAATTTTGAAACCTTGAGATCTTGCCAGAAGGTTTTGTCTTGTTTCCTTTTAATACATGGAAATTTGCATCGGGGATAAAGAATACAAATTTTGGTTTTACCCATATATACAATGACATGTGTTATCAGTACTTTCCCGAGCTCTGTGAAAAAGATCACAGGCATATTACTTGGGTGGAATCGAACCCACGACCTTTGTTATTCTAGAACAGAAATTTTAAAGCAACTCTTTCAAATTGTGCCGAAATTAGCTTTGTGTGTTATAGCAAAGCCAGGCCTCTGCTTTTTGTCATACAGTCAACATAACTTTTTGTTGATGGATTGTTTTTAGCGTAATATCTTGAAAATTTGCATTTGGGAAAAAGTATACAAATTTTGATTTTACCCATTTAATATTCAATGACGTGTGTTAGCACTGTATACTCAGTATTTTCCTGAGCTCGATGAACAAAATCACAGGCATATTACTTTGGTGAGATTTGAACCCATGTCCTTTGCAATAGGAGACTTTCCAACGCTAGGCGGCAGCAGACATACCGGGTAAATTCCCATTGTTTACGTAGTTCTGAACATGCGCATAATTCTGAGAACAATGGATTTACCCGGTAAGTCTGCTGCCCTCTATCGTCCCAGAAAGTCTCCCATTAGCTTTGTGTTATAGCAAAGCCAGACCTCTGGTAATTACAGATTTTTTTATCATACAGTCAACATATGTTTGCGAATGGATTTCTTTTAGCGTATATCTTGCGCCAACCCGTCCTTGTGATGTGACCAAAATATATAATATATCTGGTGTAGCCTATGAACATGTATGCCCAAAAAATAGTTTTATCTTAAATGGTCTTTCTATGAACATGTAGATAGACTCTTTGTTCAGTCTAAAGTAGAGTATGTTTTTTAGTATTTTGTGTTTTCATTTTAACCTATAGCTATTTTTTAATATTATATTTCTCACATTGTTTTTACTTTTCTAGTGCAAGTCAAACTTGCAAACGATAATAATAAAGCAAATTTATTTAGTTTGTTATGTTAGCTGCCTTTATAACTTTAGTATTAGTTTGTTTATTGATGGAATTGGTTGATATTGTTTTAGGTTGATCTTAAGACCATTATAAATTGCCCTGTCATGGATAAATAAATTATATATCTAGGCTATCTAATAATTATATATATTTTTAAATTTTATAAATTTTTAAATTTTACATAAAATGTAAAATTTTATCCTGGCACGATTCCTCCTTTCATGATTTCAATATTTTTTGCCAATTAATTATTACGAAATCATGAAATAGCTTTTTTACTCTATGTTTTTTTAACCGTTTGATTGTTTTAATCCTATTTAAAATATATATACAATAAAACTAACATGCGTTTTTGAGATATCGCCACAAATTCGGACGAATAAACTGGCAATTGTAATGTCCCACTGTAATAGCTTTTGAAAGGCAAAGTATAGCTTGGTCTTATAAACCTTTTGATTGCGTTAACATAAAATGTATACAAGATATGTGAAAATTTGATTTCAAAAAGTGGTCACTTTTTTTGAAGTAATTATTGCTGAAAATCCGGACAATAGTAGTATATCCATGCAGGAAGAATACAGGAATCTCAGAGTTAATTTTGGGGGCATTAACACTTCGAAGTGAAATGTTTGTCAAAATGCTTTTAGTATCAAAAGCATAATTTAGATTGGCATTAATTCTAGGAGTGATTACCAAAATGTATACCTTCCCTTACAAACTGTCACAAGTATTTAATGTAGGCCATAGGCTAGGTCAGGACTGCATAGACACAGTATGAAAATATTGACTGCTATGAGGGGAACAGTTAAAACTATAGGCCTAAGGTGATGATGACTATGCATAGCCATGGTTTTGATGTCACATTTTTAGGTCTGTTTTTTTTAAACTGTGGCCCTCATCACAGCAGTCAATATTTCTATACTAGTGTTAGTTAAATAGTTTGCATTAAAACACTATACTTTTTAACAATAAGGCAATGGAGAGCTGTTAGTATAAAACATTGTGAGAAACGGCTCCCTCTGAAGTGACAGTTTTTGAGAAAGAAATAATTTTCACTAAAATATTTGATAGATACACCAAGTGAGAAAAACTGGTCTTTGAAAATTACCAAAGGTGTCCAGTGCCTTTAAAAGGCTAGTTGGCCTACCATGCTTGGATCACGTCTAGTCTTTGGATCAGGCTTGCCTTTATTTTTTTCATTTTCTGTCATAATTAGTGTGAAGTATTTTTCTAGTTGCAGAAAATTCATGAGCGTCTCTTGAAGGTTAATGTTTTTAATTGTAGATTGTTGTAGAAATCCTGAAATAAGTTGTTGGTATTGAAACTGACACTACGCATAAAAGAACGTACAGAAATTAATAAAGTTTTGTGATCTCAAACGTACGATGGCCCATATCCGCCAATTCCTGGAGAACTCGTGTTTTATTTTACGGCGATATATTGCCCACCCCTCCACAATCCCTCTACTTTCAAACTTAGTAAAACATGCCTTAAAGTTTACGCACTAAATTTTGGACATTCATTGCACGTGACAAATGATTTTTAAGCTTTGGTTACCGTTACTTCAACAACCAGCCGAAGTTTATTCACTTAATTATCAGTTATTCTCAAAGTATGGATTGGTTTGGTGTACGTATCACACAATATGTGCTTCACAATGTCTTTTTAAAACGCAATTTGATGGTTGTTTCCTGAATATTGTTATTCTTTTTAAAGTGACAGTAAACTAGCACTAACACCGATTTCTTGATGTGATGAAAAGCATCATCCCCCTTGCCTTATGATCAGGGCCCAATTTCATGGCTCTGCTAACCGCCGAATTCTGAGCTTACGATCGCGATTCCCCGCTTACGTGCAAGCGCCGAATTTCTGCGCTAGCCTTGTAAGCGTAGAATTCCTAGTAACTTGAAGTACGCACACGCAGAAGCCAAAATTCGCCGCTAACCCGTGAAATACGCTTGCCGTAAGCACAGAATTCCCTGCTTCCGCAAGCGCCGATTCTGTGCTTACGGTAAGCAGAGCCATGAAATTGGGCCCAGATCATCAACAGCGCACATTGTTATGCGTAGCAGCTGCTATGCAGATGTGCTAACTGCCCAGTCCTGCCTAGCGGGACTCGCAGTACAGGAATTTGTACAAAACAAAAAACATTGCAAAAAAACGCGTAAAAGTGCGCGAACGGTGGATAAAAACGGGGAAAAAATTAACGGGGCTTGGGAAATCATATGGGAAAGGAAAACAGAAAAGGCACGGAAAAAAAGTAAACGCAACGGAGCACAAACAAGGACAGGGTAATTGTCATTGTGACGTCACTCTTTGCTTAACAATTAAGATTGATACAAAGTTAAAATAAATCTTTGTGCCTTGTGAAATCAAAGAAGCGCGAAACTCTAGCGGGACCCGCGGGTTTCCCGCTAGTAGCGTTTAATATACCGGTGTCGCATGCAATTATGTCCTCTATGCAATATTATAACACCCCGTACCAATATTCTGCCTTTTCATTGGTTTAGAGCGCGTCACATGATATGTCTTAGTTTTACTATACGGCGGCCGTCTGATAGTGCATCGGTTTGCCGTGTGATAGTGCACCGGTTTGCCGTGCGCTAGTCCGAAGACTAGCACACGGCGTGCAGTACCCAGACGTCCGTTGCGACACGACGATGATAAATTTATAGTCTGTAACCATTTCGGATTACATGACACTACATGCAGCACAGTTAAAGTTTTCGCAATCTGTATTCGCGTCGTCCGTGGATTGTAGCATTCATGTCTGTAACTTAATAGTACAGTATTTATAAATGTTTGGGGTGTTATAAAACAAAATAATATTGACTGCTTTTACTCGTGCAATGGTAAAAACTATGACACCCTCAATATTTGTATACTATTTGGAGGACACTATTGCATATGCAATAATGTCCGCCGGACGGTTTTGCATATGCAATCGTGTACGCCCGGACGCTGCTGCATAATGCAATTGTGTCCGCCCGGACACATTTGCCTATGCAGTTGTGTCTGCCCCCGTGCAAATCCTTCCTTGCAGTAAATTAAACGCTTGGTCACGTCGACGGAACACATTGGCCATGGTTCGGCAGTTATTATTCGCTGCAATCATAAAATACGTGAATGTTCATGCTGAATATACGTGGGTGCTTGCACGCTCCCTTACGCGCGCACATACATGTACATGTCCACCGGACGGTTTTTGCATAGCCCCGGACACGATTGCACATGCAAACGTGTCCGGAGCGGACAGTATTGCACGGCGGACACAATCGCATCTGACACCGGCGTTATATTAATTGCCGTACTATTGCGTTGTGTCGCCGTACTATTTGTTTTATATAACTGACATATAGATCCTTGTCATTTGATGTATTTTAAAAGTATAACATTATGAAAAACCAATCATATAGCGCCGCGTAGCGGCAACAATGCACAAATATTAATTTAATAACAATCGGATCACAGTGCGGATGGGAGTAATAGTGAATGTCACGTGAAGTAAGTTCCACCAATCAAATGACAAGGATCTGCATGTCAATTTGCCGCCTGAAAACAGTCTGAAACCGAAAATTTTGTTGCGACTTTTCGCAACTTTTTGGAAATTAAATGAGAGACGAAAAAGCCCTCGCCTTCGGCTCGGTCCTTTATCGCTCGACCACGACCATGCCGGTGTCAGATGCAATTGTTTCCGCCATGCAATACTGTCCGCTCCGGACACTTTTGCATATGCAATCGTGTCCGGGGCTATGCAAAAACCGTCCACTGGAAACGTACATGCCTACGTAGTTATGCAGCATAAATATTCACGTATTTTATGATTGCAGCGAATATCCAACGGCCGAACATTTCACATGTCATTCATGACATGCACTTAGCTTGTAAACAAAAAAGCAAACGTGTTCCGTCGACCAAGGGCGTTTAATTTACTGCAAGGACGGTTTTGCACGGGGGCGGACACAACTGCATATGCAAATATATCCGGGCGGACACAATTGCATTATGCAGCAGCGTCCGGGCGGACACGATTGCATATGCAAAACCGTTCGGCGGACATTATTGCATACGCAATAATGTCCTCTGGATAGTATTGCATAGAGGACATAATTGCATGCGACACCGGTTTTAAACGGACCTTTAAGACCAAGTCACTACTCTTTTATTACCTTTAAAAAACATATTCCATTCAATTAAATTAAATTTTAGGGCCTACGTTAATTTCCATACTTCATGAAAACAGTGTGACAAACAACAACTTTAAAATGAGAAACCAATAAACATGTCAATGTGAGCATTTGTTTGCATAATTATTGATATTTCATGCTGATTCGAGGAGTGCTGCAATCTCATGGCTGGGGCAGATTCGCGAGCCAACTCACTGAATTGTTAAACTGACAGTATAGAAGGCGCAGGAGCTAGCTGTTGAGCAAACAAGCACTCTGTATGCCTTCATGCATTTGTCTGCGGTGGATTAATAATCAGAGCATGGAGGTAGTGGTAAAACTCTTGCTGGCGAGGTGACATCGCACCCGTGACATCGCTCTGTGGAAATCTGTATAAAGAAGTCGTCTTTCGTTCGTTCGGCCGACAAGGTAAGTCCTCATCCTTACTCTATGGTCTCATAACTTTCGGCCCTATTCTGTACATCTCATAACTTTGTTTCTTTTTGTAGTTTCAGCTTTCAGCCCAGCTCTTGGTTGAGAGCAAGTCTGTGTGTAAATAGAAACACGGTTTTAAAGGCAGTGGACACTATTGGTAATTAATCAAAATAATTATTAGCATAAAATCTTACTTGGCAACGAGATGATGGGGAGAGGTTGATAGTATAAAACATTGTGAGAAACAGCTCCCTCTGAATTGGCGTAGTTTTCGAGAAAGAAGTAATTTTCCACGAGTTTGATTTCAAAACCTCAGATTTAGAATTTGCATCTGAAGCACACATCTTCGTGTGACCATGGTGCGACAAGGGTGTTTTCCCCCCATTAATATCTCGCAACTTCGATGACCGATTGAGCTAAATTTTCACAGGTTTGTTATTTTATGCATATGTTGAGACAACTGTGAAGACTAGTCTTTGACAATTACCAATAGTGTCCGGTGTTTTTAAATACACTGCAAATTACCAGTACACTACTATTATTTTATAAATTGTAACTTTCTATTCATTTACATCCATCAAACTATATATTTTTGTTTCCAATCCTTTTTTTACACTCAACCCCTAATCGCATCCCTCCCGTGTTAACACCTCCGCTTTGCAGCAACCTGATCCTCACTACACATTTGCACAACAGCTTTAACTGCATCAGCTTCAGGCTACTTTTCTCGCTCGCACTTTCTCTTTCAATTATTAGCAAAGCTAAGAACAAACAGGTGGCTAAACGCATATTGGAACCAGTGTCTATCATTGATTTTTGTTACTCCCGATTTGGCCGAGTTAGTAATGCCAGAGTTTACTTAGTAATTGTGGGGATTGGTTATGTAAACAAACCGGTGTATAAACGCCTCGGGTAACTAATAGTACACGATGAGACTCTCACCAGCTTGACGAAGATGGATTTTTCTATTTCTTCCTCCACGACTGTAAAAAGCTTATTGG
This sequence comes from Asterias rubens, assembly GCF_902459465.1. Taxonomy (NCBI): domain Eukaryota; kingdom Metazoa; phylum Echinodermata; class Asteroidea; order Forcipulatida; family Asteriidae; genus Asterias; species Asterias rubens. Next base: position 10,290,082 of record NC_047066.1, on the reverse strand, counting down.
ACATTTTTCTTCATTCATATTGGTCGAGAGAAACGGCGGAAACAGTTGTGCCACATCACGCGATACGCGCGACGCGCACAGCATTCCCTTATAAGGAGTTGTTTACCACGAGGGCGGCGGAGGGCTTTACCATTTCATAGCTGGAGGGGTGTTGTGTTAAAAGAAATCATTGAACAATTTATTATAATTTTTCCATTTATTTTACTTTTTGACCAAAATGTGTGGATGTTTTTGACCGAAAAGGTATTTATGAATGGGAATCACAGTGTGTTGAACCGGTTTCAACTAGTGGTTTAATCCCAACGAGGCCTGGTTCTTGATAATTTTTACCGAGACGAAGTCGAGGTAAATTATCACCACACATTGATTCCCTTATTCATCATCTTCGTACACGTAACGTTCGTATGCACGTTTCAGGTACACAACTGATTTACAACTGATTGGGTTCGAGGTGGGTAAAAAGACGTCTGGGTACTGCACGCCGTGTGATAGTCGCCGGACTATCAAACGGCAAACGATGCACTATCACACGGCCGTCGTCTAGCAAAACTAAGACATGTCATGTGACGCGCTCTAAACCAATGAAAAGGCAGAATATTTGTAAGGGTGTTACAATAATTATTGCATAGAGGACATAATTACATGCGACACCGGGCAACCCCGCTCAATTCGAAAAGATTCTGACAAGAAACAATTTATCAATACAGAGGCTTTTGCACCCGGTACAGCATTTAAAACCACTTTTGTATTGAGGGGCCCAAATTAGCTCAAGAATCTGAAGAATTAAGTCATGGGAGACCGAATCAAAGGCTTTCTCAAAATCAACTAAAAGAAACATACCACGAATGTTGTTGTTGTTTGTGTAGTTAAGCAAACGAATGTGGTGACCTTGCAAAAAGCCTTTTTGTTGTTCATGTTTAATAGAAGGAAGACATGTTTTAATTCTCTCTGCGATACAAGAAGAGGCCAGTTTGTACGTAATATTTAATAGGGAAATGGGTCTCCAGTTCTTCAAGAATTGACGGGGTTTATCCCCTCTTAGTAACGGGGTGATAATCCCATTGCTGGGTGACCTTTCATGGTGGTTTGACACCCCTGGTTGATATTGAAAATCACATTGAAACGGCTCCCTCTGAAGTAACATTTAGTTTTTAAGAAAGAAATAATTTCTCAGTATAAGAATATTTGAATTGATTTGAGGTCTCGAAATCAAGCGTCTGAAAGCACACAACTTTGTGTGACAGGGGTGTTTTCCCCCATTATTCCCGCAACTTCGACGACCAATTTTTATTTTGCCACCATGTTGCCACCATATGTTGAAATACACCAAGTGATAAAACTGGTCTTTGACACTTACGAAAGGTGTCCAGTGTCTTTAAATACAGCATTCATACAATACAATGTTTTACTCCATCGACAGCTCTCCATTTAACATTTTAATTGAGGTTTGATAATGATAGGACATTTGAAATCAAAAAGAGCTGCTTCAGGCCACCGTTTACGTTGTATTGATCACGACATTCCTTAAAATAGAATTTGTACCATGGTGGGATGGGGGCATACAGTTTTAAATTAAATGCTCACTGATTAGTTTATTTTAAACCACACCAGACCATTCTCACAAGAGTCGTGGGGATCATCACATGCCTATACGGTATTTGTATTGAACGATAATTATATTTCTGGGATTATTCCATCAAAACCATGCATAGAATTTCTATTTCATTACGCCTGCAACACCCCGTGGTTCTGTGTCAGCACATGCTTCCAAATCTTGTTTTTCCGTAAAGAGGGTTAATGTACGTCCCTTTTTGTTGGTTTTTGCTTTTTATAAAAGCCGGGAATTTTTCACATGTCAAAATTGTCTGATGGTCTATCTAATCTAAGCTAATCTTGTTTGCTTTTCGGGTCACACTGTATAACTCTTTGTTTTCCACTTGATCCTCCTACAATCATCCAAGGAGGATCAGATCCCGAAAGCGAAATCAGCCACAGGTTGAGCTGACAGGGTGTGACCATGTTTAAACGGCCAATAGTATTTCTTCCTCTACGTGAACATGCGCTGACATTATTCGGCCCTCAATGCAGTAAACATCACGGCCCAATTTTATATTTGTAAGCAGTCGTTTTGTGCTTTATACGGAGCGTTCCTTAACAGAATTTCTATTTCATAAAGCTGTTTACCGTAACCAAGGGTAAATGCTTGCTAACCCGCGATTATAAGCAAAAGAGTGACGTAATATTAACAATGCAAATCCATGGTGAACATGCATCATGCGCGCCAAGAAATATTGTCTGCTTACTTAAGAAATCAAATACGTTCATGCTTATACGTTTTTCTGCTACAGTAAGCACAACAAAATGCTTACAGGGCATCATTTCATAAAGCCTGTAAGCACAAAAGTTTGCTTAGCATGAAATTGCTTCCTTGATAAAAACAGGATTACCAACCATATTGCCATTTTGCTTGTTACTCATTTTATTCAGCTGTTGCTCGCTGATCCTGGAAATCACGTGGAAATTTGGTTGGTAGTCCTGTTTTTTTTATCAAGAAAGAAGTTTCATGCTAAGCAGATTGCTTACAGGATTTATGAAATGGGGCCCAGGTAGACATCTTTGTGAAACTTGGCCCAGGCCTATATCTGCACAATTCCGTGGGCCGACAGCGCAGAAGTCTGTGTGTAGGCGTGACGCGAAATTGGGCCGTGGTGGGTCTTTTGATGTCGGCCTACGTCAACATCATAAGTAACACTGATGGGCCGATTATTTTACACATATTCAGGAACTAATTAAATTCACGTAATTGCGACACGGCTACGGAATATGGAAGGTAGCACACAGTACACAATGGAAACGAAAGTGCAATGATCAGCCCTTGAAATTACATTATACTGTCGTGCGCTATTTAATGATGAACAAAAGGGTAAAAGGTTGCTGTCGCCACAACTTTCAACGAACCATGAACCGTGTGTTTTGGAGTTGCACTGCCTTAAAGGGTCTATGTAACTTTTGTAGGACAAAAAAACACAATGTCCACAGATTTACACTTAACTTACACAGTTTGAAGATAATGATAGTAGAAAGCTTCCCTGAAAATATTACGTGCTGAGGTGCTGTAGTTTTTGGGAAATGAGTAAAACAATGTCATGAACATAATTTTCGTCTCATGGGTCGAAAATTATTTCAATCATTTACAAACGTATTTCATGACATTGTTTTACTCATTTCTCAAAAACTACAGCACCTCAGTAAATAATATTTGAAGGGAAGCTTTCCACTATCATTATCTTCAAACCCTGTAAGTTTAATGTAAATCTATGGACATTTTGAAAAGGTAACCAAATCCTCTAACCACTTAAACTTAGATTTCGACATGACCTTTTCAGCATTGTGTGCCCATGTTTCTCTGGTATTATGCTTACCACACTCATTTGTTGTTATGTTTCCGTCAAGTTCAATTGAAGATGTTAGGTATTTTGTTTAGCCTATCTGTTTCATTTAAATTATGTTCATCTCTCACTTTATTGCTTTACGCTAACTGTTTTGTGGTTGTTCGTCTTGCAATTAGCTGTTCCGACCTACCGTCGGAACAGGTGTTGTTTTCGTCGAGATTTTTATTATTTTTAGCTGTTCCGACCTACCGTCGGAACAGGTGTTGTTTTCGTCGAGATTTTTATTATTTTTATTATTATTATTATTATTCTTTGTTTCCGCCTAAAACCCCACAGCGTTTGTACAGCATTTTTGTTCAGGCCCCGTCTCCTAAAGTATGAGGATAAAAGAGTTAAATCATATATCAAATTGAAGCTTAGAACATAAGCTTTACTCTAACAAAAAAGTGTTAAAATTCTTAATTAATTAACCACTTGGTCTTCATTTGAATTTTTAATTTGTAAACTTGATGCAGTCACTTTCATGTTATTGTGAAACATTCTCTTTGGTAATACAACACAGTATGTACCTCAAAGAGTTGTTGACTTCTTGAGAGGAGTCTATACTATTTTGTTTCCTACCCGCGTTCCAACCAAAGTGACTACAAAACGTCTCTAATGGATAACAATGGTATATTTCGACATGGTTTTTTTCCCAGCAAGAGTTGTGGGGCCCAATTTCTCTAGTATTTATTTTGGGTATTTTGTTTATCTGTTTCATTTAAATATATGGTTAAGTTTTACTTTACGCTAACTGTTTTTGTGTTTGTTCTTCCTGTAAATTTGAATTGTTTTGCCGCTACATAAGATTACACCCACTAAATAGAATTGCTTACATTGCTTTCTTCGTTAGAAAAAGGGGGGGGGGGTCCGTACTCGTTAAGGTTTGCTTTTTATGGGCCCCTCCATCCCCTACATGTGTTTTGCATTGATTTTTAGTTTTCGTTTTCTATCATTTAACCATTGATTAAAATGTCCCTTTTTTCCTTCAGGCTAAAGGCGTTTGCCGAGAGCAAAGACAACTATGGGTTTTCGGAAGACAATTCAAGAGTTTCGAGAATCCAAATGGCCACTCGTTGCTGTGGTAACGGTTGCAATGGTCTTTGACAACTGCCTAATGACTGCCGTCGGTAAGCTTTGATTCATAAGCCTTTTCGCAAATACAGGTTGCGCAAGCGCTATAGCTGTTGAATAAGGTGCAGGCTGGTCTACTAGCGGTCAAACTTGATCGCTAGCTAGACCACCATGCACCTCATTCCACGCCTATAGACCTTTATCATGGTGCAGCCATCTCAAATTTTCCCCATTGATATCAATTTTACCAAACCGAGGCTAGAAGAACAAAATAGTCTGGTTCCTTTTTTTCAAAATAATGATTATCATTCATTATAATTGTTATTTGATTCGAGGTACATGACCAAGATGGAGGCCGCATGAGAACGGTCTATATATCCGCGCGCGTATACCGAGTATTTGCGATATAAATAAGGCCTACGAGGCCCCTTTTTCAAACAGTATTGTTTAGCGCATAATGCCTTGTTTCACCATGGTTCGTAAACCATGAAACTTGATTCGTCAATAAATAAAAAAATAAAAAAATAACACTTGTTTGTAAGTTTTGATTGAAAATGCGCACGGTTTACACACAATATTCAAAGTAGTGAGATAATAATGAAAGAAGAAAAAACCCTTGTCACACGAAGTTGTGTGCGTTTAGATGGTTGATTTCGAGACCTCAAGTTCTAAATCTGAGGTCTCGAAATCAAATTCGTGGAAAATTACTTCTTTCTTGAAAACTATGGCTCTTCAGAGGGAGCCGTTTCTCACAATGTTTTATACCATCAAACCTCTCCACATTACTCGTCACCAAGAAATTTGTTATGCTAATAATTATTTGGAGTAATTATACCATCAAACCTCTCCACATTACTCGTCACCAAGAAATTTGTTATGCTAATAATTATTTGGAGTACTTACCATTAGTGTCTACTGCCTTTAAAAGAGTACTACACAATACTTTATAAACCACACAAAATATATTAGGGGGATGGGGGTGGGTTGTTGTTTTCCACAAGACTCTTTGTATATCCTTTAATAAGTTTTGCTCATTATTGTTCTGGTTATTTTGTACATCGTTTAATTCTTCAAAATAAAATAAACTGAGTATAATTACTATATGGACCTTTATCACGGTGTGGTCATCTTGCTTTTACTCCATTCCAACTCATTGTAACCAAATTGAGGCTGGACGAAATAGTAGTTTGGTACATGCGCGATGAATGTTATCATTCATTACTGTTATTGAAAGAAACAGGGAACATTAGCAAGATGGTGACAGCGTGATATGGACTTGAGTCCATAAACACTTTGTAAAAAGAAAAAACACTTTTAAATAATCACCATATTATACACTTCCTTGTCCCGTAGTCCCTTTACTACCCGTGGTTCTACTCGGGAAATGCCACAGAGACAGCTCGACCGAGACGATTGAGGAATTCGGGAACCTGACATCCGTGATGGATTCACACGACACAGTAGGCATTATCGAATTGTCGGAGTGCGAGAAAGCCGTAAACACCAATTTAGGTCTTCTACTGGCGTCACAGTTTGTTGTTCGAATTGCGTTGTCCCCACTCGGGGGCTACATTTGCAGGAAGTAAGTTCTCAAATCGCTCTGTATTTATTATGCCTCTCTTAATATTCATGCATATGACGTCATAAGTCTTACTCAAATTGAGGCTATTGACCCCTTGCACGCGCGTCACACGTGGCGACTGATGCCACGCTCACCATGATGGTGGGCAGTTAGGTTTACGTGTATTAACGCCGCGTCACCTAAAATGCACTCTTCACTGCATAACGCACACGGCATAGAGTTATGAAAACGCAGCGAAATTGCCCACCAGTATGGCGCATTCAAGATTTTTCTGATGATGACGTCAGGTGAAATGGGTCAATAGGCGCACGTCTGCCACCACTAACTTGCAGTGGCTGCACCTATGACTTTTTGGGGGGTTAGAATTGTGATGTACTATTTAGAGGGACGTGTATAGTTAATAATAATAAGGAGAACTTATAACTAAGCAGGGTTTTAAATATTGTGGCTCAGTTTATGAAGAGCATTGTTGAACTAAAATTATGTTTTGAATGAATGAATTCTCTTTCCCTCAGGTGGGGCTATTTCGTAGTGATGATGATTGGATGTTTGCTAATGATTACGTCATCTTTGGGTAAGTGCAAATTACAAAAGGCTCAAGTCGACCTATTTTTTTTTTCTCTTCAATAATGTGCCCTCTGTAGCATTATAAAAAAGTTACTGGGTCGAAACCGTGTCGTACCGAGTCGTAGCACATAAAAATAATGCTTTAACAGAAACAGGTTACACGACAAAATTACATTAAGTAACACTGCTGTGACTGATGCCCCACTCAATTTTTGCTTAGCAAAGAAATTCATCGAGCGGTATAATGTATGTTCTGCTTATAACAACTCTATGATGGGCCCTGAACGGCTACGCGTCCAGATAGCTAAACAGTCTATGCTCTTTGTTTCAATTTACTGGTACATTATTTTGGTTGAGACTTTTCAGAAAAGGCTGAAAATGACCGAATTCCAGAAGCCCTTTTGACTAATTAATATTCACACAGAGGTCACGCACGAAAAACGATGCATACTCTGCAGATAAATCACAAAGGAAATTAGTGACCAAAACTGGATGTTCCAACGATTCCAATAGCTATTTCTCATATACAAGTCTTCGTTCCAACATTTCAACAAAAGCGATTAATAAACAAGAGGCGTTCGGATGCCAGAGCTTTTACAGTTGCTGCACCCAAAGGTTATGGAACTCCCTATAGCTCATTCCAACAATAATGTCGGCCAAATAGAAATTTGTAAAAAAAAAATGAAACCCTACACTATAGCTAACGTTTGAATTCCTCGGTTGATATGAGTGTATTTCACAATATGTTGTAATTTACGTTGTTTAAAGGCAGTGGGAACTATTGGTAATATTACTCCAAAAAAATATTAGCATAAAACCTTTCTTGGTGACGAGTGGGGAGAGGGCGATGGTGGTAAAACATTGTGGGAAACGGCTCCCTCTGAAGTGCCATAGTTTTCGAGAAAGAAGTAATTTTCCAGACCTCAGATTTAGAACTTGAAGTCTCGAAATCAACCATCTAAACGCACACAACTTCGTGTGACAAGGGTGTTTTTTTTCTTTCATTGTTATCTCGCAAGTTCGATGACCGATCGAGCTCAAATTTTCAAACGTTTGTTATTTTATGCATACAATGTTGAGATACACGGATGCACCAACTGTAAAGGCTAGTCTTTCACAATTACCAATAGTGTACACTGCCTTTAACGTTCGCTGCTATTATGTACTCTCATATTGTTTTAGTTTTATACCTTGTTAGGTGCCTTTGCATCACTTGGTGGGCCATGGGGTGGATAACAAATTATATGCGCATTAAGAATTTTGTTGTAAACAATTATTTTAAATTTTCTCTATGACAGTGTATGCATTTTCCACATCCTACGCTGCATATCTAGCGGGTCGTCTACTACATGGATTCGCAGCTGTAATGAATGCAGTAGGAGGTAAAAAATAACCATTTTCTCCGCCCCTGTTTCCAAAATAAGTACAAAATCAATTTACAAACCTTCTGACATACAATCCGTGCTCTATACTATGAAAACAAGTTGCTGTTAAAACAAGAACATCTTAAATTAAAGCCATTGGACCCTTTCGGTACAGAAAAAAAGAAAAAGTTCACAGATTTACAAATAACTTACAGAGTTTACAGAAGGTAGTGGTGAAATACTTTTCTTGAAATATTATACCATGAAATGCTTTACTTTTTGAGAAAACAGTAAAACAATATCAATTCTCGTTAACGAGAATTACCGATTTATTTTAAACACATGTCATGACACGGCGAAACGTGCGGAAACAAGGGTGGGTTTTCCTGTTATTTTCTCCCGACTCCGATGACCGATTGAGCCTAAATTTTCACAGGTTTGTTATTTGATATAGAAGTTGTGATACACGAAGTGTGGGCCTTGGACAATACTGTTTACCGAAAGGGTCCAATGGCTTTAAAGGATTCGAGTACTTTTTCAAAATGTCCCTTCAAATATTACTAACTAAGGTTGTGTAGTTTTTGAGAAATGAGTAAAACAAGTCACAAAATAGTTTGGTCTCTTGAGACCAAAACTATTTTAGCATGTAAAATCCCCTTAACCAGTTATGATATTATACCAAAACCATAGCATAACTGGTTAATACGTTTTTACATGCTAAAACTGAGACAAAAATTATTACTTTTACTCATTTCTCATAAACTACAGCACCTCAGTAAGTAAAATTTCAAGGGAAGCTTTCTACTATCATAATCTTCAAACTGTGTAAGTTTAGTGTAAATCTGTGGACATTGTGTTTTTTGTTAGGAAAAAGTACATATACCCTTTAAGGGTACATTTTACAAAGAGTTTATAAGGGCTAGTCCTAAGTGAGGACGAGTAACTCGTCCCTACTCGAAATAAGACTAGCCTCATCTTTTTGTGAAAGTCACCCCTGGTCCCGTCAAAAGACTTGGTGTATCCCAATATTAAGGCATGCACTAACAGATCTGTGGATATTTTGACGCAATTGGTCATCCAAGTTGCAAGAAAACAAGAATGCAAGAAAAACACAATTGTTGCACAAGTTTAAGATGCCTGATATAAGGACCCAAAGGTGTGAAGTATTTTGTTTGAGTGAGAACTACCTCTTTTTCAAAATTTATGTTACTTCAGAGGGGGGTCGTTTCTCACAATGTGCTATACTATCAACAGCTCTTCATTGCTCGTTACCAAGTAATTTGAGTAGCTTACCAATAGTGTCCCTTCCCGAACTCGGTGAACTCCCACAAGTGGGATTTAAATGCCAAGCTGTCGAAAGCCAATCTCCCTGATACAATATTAATGGTTTAACATCTAAGATTATGAATTGTACAAATCAAGACATTTTGTTGGTGTTTTTTGTTTGTTTTAGCTCTTATGCACTATTTTGTTAAACACAAATTTCCCCCAAATCTAAATTCGTTTTTTCCAAAAGCTAAGATCATTTTTTTTGTTAATAAATAAGATGCATCGAACTAGCTGCTTATCATGATAATTATTATTATTTATTTATATGTATTTTTGTTTCTGGTCCATGGGGAAACCTTTCAGTGAGTGAGAACACTGATTTTCAAAGGATTTTCAAACCTTAATTTTCTTCTTACATTTCTCGATTCCCAACTCGAAGGTCTGGGTGTTATAGGGTATCGTTTCCGAGATGACGACAAACAACGAGGATTCGTACTGGGATTCGTCGTCTGCGGGTTTGCTGTTGGATCAATACGTAAACACCTTTATTTACAACTGTTTCGATTCCAATACACCGATCCGTAAGAACACCAATAGCCTCTCCCCAATGCCACACTCTGCACAACTCTGTGCCGCGCGCGCCAAGATACGCGCACGCATAATGTCGGACTTGACTTTGTCCATCTTGTCGGACTTTTGGTTGCACAAACCCGGGGTTGTGATTGGTCAATACGCAATAGGGCGGAGCTTAATGCATCGGTTTATTAAAGGCATTTGGTAATTGTCAAAGATCAGGGCCCAATTTCATGGCTCTGCTTAACGTAAGCACAAAATCGGGGCTTACGGAAGCAGGGAATACTGTGCTAACGTCAAGCGTATTATCTCACGGGTTAGCGGCGAATATTTTGGCTTCTGCGCGTGCGTACTTCACGTTAATGGGCATTCTGCGCTTACAAGGCTAGCGCAAGCGGGGAATCGTGATCGTAAGCGCAGATTTTGGCGGTAAACCGAGACATGAAATGGGAGACTTTCTGGGACGATAGAGGGCAGCAGACTTACCGGGTAAATCCATTATTCTCAAAATTATGCGCATGTTCAGAACTACGTAAACAATGGAAATTTACCCGGTAAGTCTGCTGCCACCTAGCAGTGGAAAGTCTCCCATTGGGCCCTACCCTGTATTCTCATTTGGTGTTTCCCAACATATGCATAAAATAACAAACCTGTCTAATGTGAGCTAATTTGGTCAATGGATTTGCAAGAGAATAATGAAGAAAAACACCCGTGTTGCTATTCTTTGTGTGCTTTCATATGCATTATAAAAGGCTGAAGCTGACGTCTTTTATTATTTGAGTGAAAAATAGCCTCTTTCTCATAGTAATCTTTCATAACGGAACATAGCGCTCATTTGCATTGAGCGTTTTATGTCCGGCCCCAAATACGCACAAAATATACTTTTAAAATGCATATTTTTTTACAAAATCCATAATAACTCGAGATTGCAACAAGCGAATTTTATGGATCACTCGGTATTTTGAAGAGGAACTTACTCTTTTTAAATTCATGTACGTTGTTTAGTTCTATACAATAGGGAACTTGTTGCCCTTTTTATTTAAACAAATCGACTTTCTTTCTCGCGCCTATGGCGGGGAGTGAAAAAACTATCGAAATTGCCACTACTCGTTGAGTCGTTTTACATAACTTTCCATAACTCGTGAACTGCGCCGCGCAGTTGCCTGGATCAAACGGCTTCTTGAAGCTGAACTTGGTTAACTGTAACCTGTTGCCCTAGAACGGAACATACGCTGCCGATAGTTTTGGAGCATAACCCTTTCCGTGTTGTGTGTGCGAGCGCGCGGTAACGTAAACATCCGGCCATTGACTTAGTATGCAGTCATTGCAAAAGTTGCATCTGATAGCTAATTATAATAAGCTTTATCTCACGTGTTATTGTCTTAAACCACAATGACTGTTTGAAACTTCGAGTATCACAGTAATACGCAACGCCCATTCTTATGTTTGTTGTCCTCCACCCCCGTGTCAAAGTGGTACGGCCCGTAAATGACATACATCGCGCGCGCTCTCCCCGTCGCACACACAGTGTAGTGAATGTTTATTTTTTGATCGCTCCGTGTGTATGTACTATGTTCCGTTTATGTATATAATATGCTAATTCGTTTTGAGTGATTACCAATAATAGTGTCCAGTGCTTTTAACTTGAATCTAATAATAATTGGAGTACCGATTTTTGAGTGGAATAAAAGTACAACAAACTGGTATTCGTTAAACCATACAATAATTTAATTATAAAATTGAAATACTGAAATATTGATTTTACACATGCACACACACACACACACACCACCCGCACTAATTAAGAAATCATTTAAAAAAAAGATTAACTAATTTTAGAAATAACTAATCTCAACTACTCGCATGTAGACAGTTTGTCTGTGGAATTTAATGGAAAGGAAGACTCTTTCCTAAAGTAAGATTTCAGTTTCATTTCGGTGCCTGGTAAAACTGCCTTATTTAGAATACAATATGCAAAGCCACGATCACATTATTTTGTTCGTGTGTATTATGAACAACACGTCAGCTAACAAAAAACTGATGTTCAAGCAGTTATCTCAATGTACTATTGGTAATTGTCAAAGACCAGTCTTCTCACTTGGAGTATCTCAACATACGCATAAAATAACAAACCTGTGAAAATTAGAGCTCAATTGGTCGTCGAAAATGCGAGATAATAATGAAGAAAAAACACCTTGTCACACGAAGTTGGAAGCTTTGCTTGATTTCGAGACCTCAAATTCTATTTTTTAGGTCTCGAAATCAAATTCGTGGAAAATTACTTCTTTCTCGAAAACTACCCCACTTCAGAGGGAGCTGTTTCTCACAATGTTTTATACTACCAACCTCTCCCATTACTCGTTACCAAGTAAGTTTTTATGCTAACAATTATTTTTGAGTAATTACCAATAGTGATGTCCACTGCCTTCAACGATCGTTGGGTGAATGATGAATAGTAAGTGCCGTGTTTTTAGAATACAAGATCTGCAAGGAGTTACTCAATACTAGTTGTATGATGTGTATTAATAACAAAAGGTTCACCTATGATTGTGGCTATGAACCACTGCACGCAAACATTTTTTTTGAGAACTCGTTTAAAATAAAACACACACAAAATTCTTGAAAAAAATACCTCTACATATGGATTAAGTTACGTGATTGAAAAAAAAAGTGTTCATTTTGTTTCCCTAGTCGGTCCCGTTTTTGGCGGTTTACTTGGCGACAGCATGGGACCAATGTTTCCCTTTCTTGTTTTTGCAGGACTTCTCACTCTACTGTTAGGTAAGGAAAACATCTTTTAAAAGACCAAAACCGAATCCCCCCCCAAAAAAAAAAAAAAAGAATCCCCCATAAAAAAAATGGGCGTTTGGTTGGAAATCTTGTAGAGAATTTACCGAACTTCATCCATTTGCTGTGTCGTGAACAAAATGTGCACCTTTCCCAATATCTCACATGCAGGGTGGTGACAAGCATCAAACCTCAGTTCAGACTCACATTTTATGTCCATACTTCAAATTCAATAATCTAATCTCCACAGTGCCAAAATTGCTTCAAAACAATTTCACCGTACACTATTAATTGCTCGCCCCACCATTTTTTTTTTTAACTCTCTGTGTATATTTAGTGATTAAGAATCCGGTGGTGTATAACAAGTTTCCCCGACAAAAGTTTTATTCTTTTTAACTCGTCATAATAATAACGACAAGTAACTCGTCCTAACTCGAGATAAGACTAGTCTTGACTCTTTGTGAAATCCACCCAATACGTGTTATTGTACTTGCACTACCAATCCTACCACGGCACCTACGGCTGTTCTAAGATCAAAATGACAAACCAGGATAAATTAATGGTCACATAAATCTAGACCAAGGACCGTCACTAGTGCCACGACCGTGATTCGAACCCACTCTGCTGAACCGTAGAATGAGTCTCCGACTCGTCTCTCACCCCCGCTGAACCCATAGAGTTATATAAGAACTAGAGGGCGCACGAGTGATGCTTCTTGCACAAACGCGACGGGACCGCAAGATGACAAGCACGCCATTTTGTACGCGCGTCGAATATGAAATACACGTTTGAGGTTTTTTTTATTGAACGCTCACGCGATGCTTTGTTTAACTTACAAAAATAATGGCCGCACAAAACACACGCTGTGAGACAGGGAGGGGGGCGGGGGGCGGAAGGGGTCGCGCCACGAACCCGCCACCTACGTTGAAAATAATCTCATTCTTCTCTCGCGACGAGCGCCGGTCGAAGCTCTCCATACAAACCTACGCAAACGGTGCACTGTGTAGTGCACGTACATTCCCCTATATTAAATTAAAAGATTAAGAATACGTTCTACCCTTTGAACGCAGAGACCAAAGATTCCTTGACGTCTCTTGTTAAAAATCTTAGGTCAGGTATCACCCACGGTTAAAAATAGAGCATGACGCAACTTGTCAGGGTCGGGGGTCATCTCCAGGGAAACCATGTCTGCACGTACTACTAGTTGCGATAACGTAACCCTCCTCCCAACGGCCGCCAGGCCGGAGGGTTACGAGATTATTCTGATCGTCAATTAATTACAAACTGGTTCAACACGTATAATTTCGACAGCCTAGTCACCAGATTTTGCCCCATTGTTACCACTTTTAAAAATCATGACACTTAATCCTCAATCAATGTCTTACTCTAATGAATACTCACAAGTCAAAACACCTTTGAAAAAATATTTTTGAAGAAACAGGACAAAAACTTACCAGATCCCGGAGCGATTTCCCCGGTTTTTATATTTTGAACTTGTTGCATCGCTTTGCAAACGCTTTATTTAGGCACAACGCCTGCATTGGTAATAACTGGCATAAAAACTCCTGGATCTACGGCCGACAGGGCTGACATTACGAGTCCGTACCGAACACCAACGATACTGTCCGAATGTTAACGACAACACGTTCGGAACATTTCAGATAACTTCGAAAGAGGAGGAATTCCTCCTTTTTGGTCACGTGATTTTGGGTGATACCGGACCCTAAATTCGACAGAGCCTAGTCGGAGATTTTTGGGTCTGGGAACCAGACTAGAGACTGCCTGGACGCGTCCATTTAATCAAAGGGTGCGTTTATCCATAAATAGTGTTAATTCACCCAATGTTTACACTAGAAAACGTCGTAAATAATTTTGTTGCATTGCCAACTGCTTCAGTAATTTAATAATTTAATAAGCAACATAATATTTAGCGTAAACAACATGTCTTACATATTATGTTAAAGATGTGCGCTTGCCTCAGAATTAACATTACCTGCGGCGAATGTTCCCGTCCGTCAACAGACGATCGTTTGCGTGGAAACCAAGTACAGGCAGAAACCATTTTCTCAAAATACCTCTCAAAAAACGTCAAATATCCAGAGGATGTACGGAGGATTTTGTTTAAACTTTCAGGAATGAAAGATCTATCCCTCATCATAACACTCAGTAAAAAAAATCAGAGGATAACCGATAATTGTTTTTACATTATGTCGATGTTTATAACCATTTTAGGGGTGACGTTTTTTTAACGAAACTCCCGCCTGGACCCACTCATACACGTTTGCCGCTGCAATAAGCCAACGAAAATTGTCGGTAAAATGTTTAAGCATTTTATGTAAAACTAACCAGTTTCACAATTGAAAATGCTCTTACAATAAGTACTGTTATGTTTTCAGTGCTGTTAAAGAGAGCATTTCAGCGGTATTCATTTTATCTTTTCTTGTTTAATATTGTCATCACCTATTTTTAAAATGGAGTGTACCCAAGACGCGCTAGCTAATGATTGCGCAATATCCCTTTCGCCCCCCCCCCCCCCGCCCTGCTGTGAGATGGCTGTTTTTTGTTTTGTCAACTAAGAAAATGGCTGCCTACGCGCATACCGGGGCGCGTATATAGGCCAGTGCGCCCTCTAGTTCTTATATATAACTCTTTGGCTGAACCCCAGTGTTCTAACAACATGCCTTCTGACTTTTTAATTGACATAGTTGCACAGATGTGGATTTATCAACCCGAGACTGAAACCGAAGAACATGAAGACCCGATGGCACTTTTGCATATATTGAAAAACCCCAATGCACTTATTGCAGCTGGTAAGTATAATAAAGGATGTGTCTCCGAAACGGCGACATTGGCTGAAACTACTGCTACATCATCCAGTACGTCTTGCCTATTCTTCAACACCGACAGCAGACGCGCTGATCTAGGCCAAATTTCAAAGAGCTGCTTAGCATAAAAATTTGCTTAGCATGACATTTCTTCCTTGATAAAAACAGGATTACCAACCAAATTGGTAAGCAAACAACAGCCGAGTACCAGTAACAACCAGTAATTTGGTTGGTAATCCTGTTTTTATCAAGGAAGAAATTTCATGCTTAGCAGATTTTTATGCTTAGCAGCTCTATGAAATTGGGCCCTGGTCGCAACTGTTATGTAGCCGAAGTAGCCGCTTGGGACACACTGCCAATCCGCCGAGTAAGATCTACTCTGACTTTATGCACATGACGTCATTTAAGTATATATAGGGCGCCCTCGCCCAGATATCAAAAGGAAGTCAATCTTGTGTACAATAATTGTCTTTCCAGAAAACAGTGAAAACATTTCATGGAGGTTTTCACTGTTCTCTCGCGACTCTGATGACCGATTGAGCTAAACACTTTCACAAACTTAACCTTTCATGTCAGGTCACATAGTGCAGATACTGCGTCTCTTAACAATCACTGTTATACATGTGCTTCAACTTGTGAACAAAGGCAATTTAGACGAGCAGAGTATACTGACAGACCAATGCACACCGGTGTCAGATGCAATTGTGTCCGCCATGCAATACTGTCCGCTCCGGATTCCCCTGCATATGCAATCGTGTCCGGGGCTACGCATAAACTGTTCAGCAGACATGTACATGACTAGACTGTACATGACTATGTGCGCGCGTAAGCGAGCGTGCATGCACTGAACCTACGTATATATGCAGCATGAATATTCACGGATTGCAGCGAACACCCAACGGCCGAACATTTCCCATGTCATTCACGACATGCACTTTAAAGCTTGTAAAAAAAAGGCGAATGTGTTCCGTCGACTAAGGCGTTTAATTTACTGCAAGGACGGTTTTGCACGGGGCGGACACAACTGCATTTGCAAATGTGTCGGGGTGGACACAATTGCATATGCATTTGCAAAACCGTCCGGCGGACATTATTGCATATGCAATAATGTCTTCCGGACAGTTTTGCATAGAAAAGAAATTCATGCGACACCAGCTCTATTTTTTAAGAGCCAACATCATCCAAAAGAGACTTTACACCATGTACCCGGATGATGAGTACTAGGTTACTATGAAGGCTAGGTTAAGTACTAGGTTGAGTACTAGTTAATTTCTATGCTCATATTAGCATCATGACTTGATACTGATTTATTTGGTGCTTCCATGAAGGTTCACTGACGATGGCTAGTGTAGTATTAGGTATATTAGAACCAGCACTACCTGTTTGGATGTTACAGACCATGGCAGCAAGAACATGGCAGCTAGGTAAGTTTATTTTCTCGCCATATAAAAACAGATGATTTTAGTTGGGAACAACTACACGGTTTTGGGGTTGGTGATCCGTGGTCCCTCGAAATCACGGCTTTGAGCTTTGGGTTTCTGTTCTAAAATCATTGTTATTTTTGAAAAGTTGTTTTGTTATTAAAGGTACCAGTGCCTTGAATAAAAGCCTGTCCGTTTTGATACCTTTGGTTATTGTCAAAGACCAGGGCCCAATATCATGGCTCTTCTTACCGCCGAATTCCGCACTTACAATCGCGATTCCCCGCTTACGTGCAAGCGCCGAATTTCTGCGCTAGCCTTGTAAGCGTAGAATGCCTACTAACGTTGAGTACGCACGCGCAGAAGCCAAAATTCGTCGCTAACCCGTGAAATACGCTTGCCGTAAGCACGGAATTCCCTGCTTCCGTAAGCGCCGATTCTGTGCTTACCGTAAGCAGAGCCATGAAATTGGGCCCTGTATTCTCTCTTGGTTATCGAAGTGAGGAGAAGTTGCAATAAAACAAAAATTGAAAGAAAAAACTACATTTGTGCACATTTTATCTGTCTACTTTTGGTGAGAAATTACCCCAAAAACTGCGTAACTTCAGAGGGAGCCGTTTCTCACAATATGCCTACTAGTTAAACAAGTGAGTTATACAATAGTAAGGTTTCCCATTAGCCACAGTACATTCCAACACCATCAACTGATTTGGATTGTTATGCTCATCTCTGTTTTTAGGTGCCGTTTTTATACCATCCGGCACGTTGTACGTAATCGCCTGTACTACAATGGGGTTTGTTTCGTACAGAATAGGCAGGTGAGATAAAGTCACTAGACACTATTGGTAATTGTCATAGACTAGTCTTCACAGTTGGTGTATCTCAACATATGCATAAAATAACAAAGCTGTGAAAATTTGAGCTCAATCGGTCGTCGAAGTTGCGAGATAATAATGAACGAACAAACACACTTGTCACACGAGGTTGTGTGCATTTAGATGCTTGATTTCGAGACCTCAAATTCTAAACTTGCTGTCTCAAAATCAAATTTGTGGCAAATTACTTCTTTTTCTTGAAAACTACGTTACTCCAGAGGAAGCTGTTTCTCACAATGTTTTATACCATAAACCTCTCCCCATTACTCTTCACCATGTAAGGGTTTATATTAATAATTATTTTGAGTAATTCCCAATAGTGTCCACTGCCTTTAAAATAATGATAATGGACCCCTTGCATGTGACGTCACACGCTCAAAAAGCGCCCCCACTGGGGCCAAAAAAGCGCCCTCGTAACTTGGGACAAAAATCGCCCTTTACATGCTGGGGTCAAAGGAGGCAAATAATGATTGGACGATAGCCTATAGCTGTGTGACTAAAATCGTGCGCTGAGCTCCGCATCCGTGTAGCGTTTCGCTGATGCAATGGCTTCTTAAGAGCGCTCGTATCCGTCACTCGGCAGTCAAACTAGACTTGATGAAAAGTCGTTAGGCGCTGCCTATTTGTCTGCCTTTCATGCAACAGTGACAGTGCGATGTTAGACATGCAACAGTCGTAGGTAGCGCGAGGCAGCTCTACTAATAATATTGCGACTGACTCACACACACATACTGGGATCGAGGGTGTTTGTATCGTCCACGTAGCTACACCGCGCTGTAACTACACACCGCACTTAACAATTACCGTCTTGACTTCAAGACTACAGTCAAACCATCTCTATGGTTATTTCCCGTAAGGGCAGCTACGTCACTTTGAAAGAAACAAATTCAGAACCAACTCAACTAGCGCAGTTACATCTTTGAGTTAAACAAATTCATGTACATGGCACACCAAGTTAATGGTTTGCAGGGTGCCATTGAGCTAATGTAAACAGGATTTCATTTTTAAGGATTCCCCCTTTTTGAATCGATTTAGAAGAAACAAAATCCCCATTGGAAAGCACTACAACAGTGGTCATGTTCCTCGTATCGAATAACGATAATGAATGCTAATAATCATTTTGCAAATAGGAGCCAAATTATTTTGTTCTTCGATTCTCGGTTTGGTAACATTTATATCAATGGGAGAAAGTCGAGATGGCTGCGCTATAACGAAGGTCTATCTGGTTTATTTGCAGTAGAGCGAGCCATGCAATGGGGCCTTGTAAATACACTAAGTCACACAGTCTGGTCTTCTCACAGGAAAAATCTATACGCAGCTCCATGGAATAACAATAATCAAATTGGACGAACATGTTTGGGTGTCGCGCGCAGAGTTTAAACCATTTCTGTGACGTCACTCCATTGATGAAAGTGTAAACTAATTTGTTTCGAAATATTTTTTCTAAAAAGGTAGATTCGTTATAAACTAAAGTGATACTTCAACTTGAAAATGATTTGAAAGCTAAACACGATGTGCATGCTGAGCAGAGAACATGTTATTAATATTTCAATTATAACGTTATCCAGCCAACTAGGCTACTTTAATAAAAACATATTGGTAAACTAAATGGTGTTTGAAGCTTTGCATGGTGTGGAGAAAAGGAATAAGTATAGACTTGCGGGTAAAACCATGTGTAATATCTCTTTCGAGGGAGTGTTGGCTCTGAAAAGAGCCGGTGTGGTCCCGACGTTTCGAACAGTTTAGCTCTGGACCCAATTTCTAAGAGCTGATTAGCACAACAATTTGCTTAGCATGGAATTGATTCCTTGATAAAAACAGATTACCGAACAAATTTACGTTTGTTGCATATTGCTTGTCACTGGTATTCAGCTGTTGTTTGCTTATCCTGAAAATCACGTGGACATTTTGTAGGTATTAATCCTGTTATTGTCAAGGAAAAAATGTCATGCTAAGCAAATTTGTGTGCTTAGCAGCTCAATGAAATTGGGCCCAGCTCTCCTACATAGTCAGTCTTATAATGGTAAACTGTTCAAAACATAGGCTTACTCGATAATCATGCAAGCACTGTAAACATAATATTTATGCTAATAAATTTTGCTTATAAAAATGTGACCAAACTCACTGGTCCATGTACAGGAGAGGTCTATTTATCTGTTCAGAACAAGAAAAATTGTGCCCCAAACACACTTTTTACCCGTAATACAATATGCATTTTTTTCCCGTGGCTGCTCGGAGGGCTTAATAAAGATAAATGCATACTCCAAAGTAATACCGAATGAATAATCTGACTCATTGTATTTCTTATGGTTTGATCAATACTTTTAGGTGGCTGTGTATTGCTGTACCTATTTTCGTATTGTCTGTCAACGTTGCATTGGTAAGATATTTCCTCTTAAAGCCAGTGGACACTATTGGTAATTACCAAAGACTAGCCTTCACAGTTGGTGTATCTCAACATTTATGCATAAAATAACAAACCTGTGAAAATTTGAGCTCAATCGGTCATCGAGATAATAATGAAAGAAAAAACCACCCTTGTCACACGAAGTTGTGTGTGTTTAGATCTAAACCTGAGGTCTCGAAATCAAATTCGTGGAAAATTACTTCTTTCTCGAAAACTATGGCACTTCAGAGGGAGCCGTTTCTCACAATGTTTTATACAATCAACCTCTCCCCATTACTCGTCACCAAGAAAGGTTTTATGCTAATAAATATTTTGAGTAAATACCGATAGTGTGCACTGCCTTTAAAACCCTTCAAAAGCAGCTGTTTAAAAAAAAATCATTCTTTAAAGGCACCGGACACTATTGGTATTTACTCTAAATAATTGTTATCATGGTTTACAAGCAACTGAGAACTGTTTATAGGTATACAATATTGTGAGAAACGGCTCCCTCTGAAGTAAGGTGGTTTTCGAGAAAGAAGTCATTTGTCACTCAAATGACAGTCTTTTATTGTGCATCTGTTGCACACAAAGTAATGCAACAACCGTGGTTTTTCTTTCATTATTCTCTTGCAAATTCGATAACCAGTTGAGCCTAATTCATAGGTTTATTATTTTTTGTATTATTTGGAAAACACCAAGCGAGAATACTGGTTTTTGCAATTACCAAACGTGTCCCGTGCCCTTAACTACAGCTGTTGGACAGTTTTAAAATAATATAATTACTTATTTTAATTAACTGTCATTAATTTGTTCACTCAAATAGATTGTCCATAACCCTGTCAGCGCAAACGACAGGAGAAAAAAAAGGTGAATTGCCTGAGAATTACATCAACAGATCTTCATGTCCGTTTACATTTTGCATAATGACCATTTTCACGTGTTATCCGAAAGTAAAGAAAAATGCCGTGTGTTAATTTAGTATGTTAAAGGCACTGGTGGACACGTTTCATAAAATAGAAAATCTGTGGAAATTTCGACTCACATTTGGATCATCGAATTTCAAGAGAATAATGAAAGAACAAACACCCTTAGGCCTAATACTGTTGCATTACTTCAGATGCATATTAAAAGGCTTCAGGTTTGAAGTCTTTTATAATTTGAGAGGGCAATTCCTCTCTCTCGAAAACTACGTTGTTTCAGAGGGAGCCGTTTCTCACAATGTTTGATACTATCAACAGCTCTACATTGCTCAATACAAAGTAAGGTTTTATGCTAACAGTTATTTTAAGTAATTACTATCAGTGTCCAGTGCCTTTGAATACCCCATTGTTTTATTTATCTTTCTTTTCCAATTATTATTTTAGCTTCCGTTTGCCACCAGTTTCATAAAGCTCTTGGTGCCGATGGCCGTCGTAGGCTTTTGCTTTGGTGAGTTATTTTGCGGATTAAAAAAAAAATTAAAAAATTAAAAATAGTTTTCATTCGTTAAAAAAAGCTTTTCATGGTGTTGATAAAAAGGAAGGATCTTGCGGGTACAACTATTTGTAAATCTCGTGTCAATTTTAGAAGTGGGAGTCATGCTGCCACCAAGCGTCCCGAAAACCCCCTATTGCAATAACATTTTTATTTATTCTCTCTACTTTACGTTTTGTCGTTATAGGTGCAGTAGACGTTAACACTTGCGCTGTGCTGTTCTACATTGCAGAAAGAGATTTCAAGGGGGCGTACGGGGCAGCATCGGCACTCATAACGCTCGCATTCTCTCTGGGTTTCATACTGGGTAAGATTACGATCACTGACACACTAAGAGAAATTTAGAGTTTTCACCATGGGTGCGTTCGTTTAGCTTCTCGGGCGAGCCCCTGGCAAGAGCTAAACGAACGATCACCCACCGCTCTCGTAGTGACGTCATGCACCTGGAGGCGGGGGCCACCCAAAGTGACCCACTCCACAATCAGGGCACAGGGAATTACGTCAAAGCTATTCGAACGCACTGGGTGAAGACCGGGGTTGACCCAGGGAAGCTAAACGAACGCACCCATGGTTATCTAAAGGCTGTTTTTACACGAACTCAGGCTGGTCGACCATTGGTTGGGGCTACTGAGATCGACTTGGGAACCAGCCTCATGACGATGGTTTATTCACTGGTCCCAATATTAGCCTGTTCCATGCTAACATGTGTAAAGCGCAGAGTGGAACCAGTGACACCGCAGTGAAAACGCGGAGGGCAATGGAGTGTTTGAGACTTCTAAGTATTTGCATTGAAAGGAACTGGGCACACTATTGTTAACAGTATTCAAAATAATTGTTAGCATAAAAAAGTAACTTTGCAACGAGCAACGGAGAGCTGTTGATAGTATAAAACGTTGTGAGAAACGGCTCCCTCTGAAGTAACAGAGTTTTTGAGAAAGAGGTAGTTTTTCACTCAAGTAATACAAATCTTCAGGCCTGGAGTCTTTTTAGGCATCTGAAAGCACACAAAATTAATTTGTGCAACAAGGGTGCTTTTTCTTTTATTATTCTCTTGCATCTTCGACGAACCTGTCCTATTTGAGTCAAAATTTCCACAGTCGGTGCATCTGTTTGAATGCTTTTGAAAAGTGTCCAGTGCCTTTAAAGACACTGGACACTATTGGTATTGTCAAAGACCAGTCTTCTCACTTGCTGTATCTCAACGTATGCATAATAAAGAACAAACATCTGAAAATTTGAGCTCAATCGGACATTCGAAGTTGCGAGATAATGATGAAAGAAAAAAACACCCTTGCCACACGAAGTTGTGTTCAGATGCTTGATTTCGAGACCTCAAATTCTAAACCTGAGGTCTCGAAATCAAATTCGTGGAAAATGATTTCTTTCTCGAAAACTACGTCACTGCGGAGCTGTTTCTCACAATGTTTTATACTATCAACCTCTCCCCATGTCTCGTTTCCAAGTAAGGTTTTGTGCTAATAATTATTTTGAAATTAGTAACAATGGGAGACTTTTGGGACGCTTGGTGGCAGCAGACTTACCAGGCAAATAGACCTTTTCGCAAATACCGGGGCGCGCGCGTAAAGCTTGGAATTAGGTGCATTGTGGTCTTGCTGGTATCCAAATTTGATCCATATATATCCCACAATGCACCTCATTCAACAATCTGCGCTTGCGCATTGGTATTTGCGATAAGGTCTATGGGCAAAATCCATTGTTCTCGGTCAAGCGCGCACGCTCAGAACTACGTAAACAGCTGAAATTTACCTGGTAAGTCTGCTGCCACCTAGCGTCCCAAAGTCTCACATAGTGTCCTGTGCCTTTAAAGGATTCGGGTACTTTTTCAAAATGCCCACAGATTTACATTAAACTTACAGAGTTTGAAGATAATGATAGTGGAAAGCTTCCCTTCAAATATTACTAACTAAGGTTGTGTTGTTTTTGAGAAATGAGTGAAAACAAGTCACAAAATCATTTTGGTCTCATGAGACCAAAACTATTTTAGCATGTAAAATCCCATCAACCAGTTATGACATTATACCAAAACCATAGCATAACTGGTTAATACGTTTTTACATGCTAAAACTGAGACGAAAATTATTACTTTTACTCATTTCTCAAAAACTACAGCACCTCAGTAAGTAAAATTTCAAGGGAAGCTTTCTACTATCATAATCTTCAAACTGTGTAGGTTTAATATAAATCTGTGGACATTGTGTTTTTTGTTAGGAAAAGTATATACATATACCCTTCAAGCCACGTTTTATTCAATAATATTCCTTGACATCCTTGTCACAAGAAGCCACTATTTATGATTGCTTTTCTTTTATTGACATAGGTCCTGCCTTGAGCAGTATTCTCCTCAATAACGTGGGGTTTGAATGGTAAGCTTACGGGTCTCATTCTCATACAGTTTGGATTGAATCTATGTGAAGAGCATAATTATAATGAAGGCGCACTTTGTCGCTTTATCAGATAACCGTGATTAACGCACCACGTAATGGAACAAGTGCAGCCATTTTGAAACAAGGGCGGCCATTTTGAAACAGGGGGTGGGCATTTTGAAACAAGGAGGGCATTTTAAAACAAGGGGGGCCATATTGAAACAATGGGGGGGGGGCATTTTGAAACAGGGGGGGGGGCATTTTTTTTAAAAAGGCTTCAGAGCCCACAAAAGGCCAAATCAGAAATGGCACAAATCTTAAATAATAATGTTTTGGTACAAAGTTCATGTGTGCCAGGTTTCATGCTTTTGCCACAAAGTGCAGGAAATTTCCACTTATCCGCTGGATTAATAAGCCGGATACATTGGTTGGCATCGAGCATGTGGTCTGCAAGCCATACTTCACACAATCTTGAGGCATTGTCACGGGGTATAAGCAGTACATTTTAGCTTAAGCAGCTCTTTAAATTGGGCCATGGACAATTTTGTTAAGTTCTAAGCCTGTTGATATACCTTATAACTTTTGGTGTTTTATTTTGTTCAGGATGCTTCGAGGTCTGGGAATATGTACAGCTTTGTTAACGCCTTTGTGTTGGATACTGCGAGGTTCGGACAGTGAACCAACCTCCTCTGAAAAAGCAGGTGAAAAGACGGTTTTAATTCTTCCCGCCGTAAAACCAGACACAGTGGCGCATAGAGTGACAGATTTAGACTGATGACAACTACGAATACTCGCCGCTGGGAGGTTATTTTATTAGGCCTACCGTCGATTTCACCAAACTCATCCTAACTTAGGACTAATCTGTAACACATAGCATCCAGACCTTAAGATTAATCCTAAAGTTAGGACGAGTTACTCGTCAACTCGAGATAGGATACTCGCCTAACTCGAAATAGGATTAATCCTAGCGTTTCGTTCATCAGTATCTGCCGTCAATTTCACCAAACTCTTCCTAACCTAGGATTAATCTGTAGCACTGTAGCATGCAGAACTTAAGATTAATCCTAAGTTAGGACGAGTTAGGACGTCTCGTCCAAACTCGAGATAGGGTACTCGTCCTAACTCCAGATAGGATTAGCGTTTCGTGAAATCGGCTGCTGAAGACGTAGTGCACATTGAACCAATCCTAAGTTAGAACACAGTGGACACTATTGGTAATTGTCAAAGACCAGTCTTCTTACTTGGTGTATCTCATATGCATAAAATAATAAACCTGTGAAAATTTGAGCTCAATCGGTCGTCGAAATAATGAAAGAAAAAACACCCTTGTCACACGAAGTTGTGTGCTTTCTGATGCTTGATTTCGAGACCTCAAATTCTAAACTTGAGGTCTCGAAATCAAATTCGTGGAAAACTACTTCTTTCTCGAAAACTACGTCACTTCAGAGGGAGCCGTTTCTCACAATGTTTTATACCATCAACCTCTCCACATTACTCGTAATCAAGAAAGGTTTTATGACGATAATTATTTTGAGTAATTACCAATAGTGTCCACTGAAATCGACCGCGGGGCGACTAGTGAAATTAAATACCCGACTAGTCGCTCTTCAAATAGTCGCGACTGTTTAAACAACACTAGTTCTTAAGATACATTGTGGCAATGTTTGCCGCAGGCGCAATTTCAAGCTGAAAGGATTGAAGGATTGTGCCACTAATGTCTGATTTTGTTATTTAAATAAACTTTGTTGGCGTATTTTTGTAAGAGGTCGTGGCGGCACGATTAACCGGGTAGTTGAAAAACGGTAGTCGCGACTCGCCAGTAGGCCTTTTATTTATAGTGGAAAGTGTTTTTGAGTGTGCTGATTCCAGAATTAAGGTTAAATAAATATTTGGTTTGCAGTAACGCAATGTGTGTATCTATTTGTCATGTAGATGTTGTTCTGTAGAGAAATGTCGTGTTTATTAATTCGGAACTCACTTCACAGTTCTAAAAAGCTTTTAAACTATCTACCTGGGCGGAAGGTAGAAAGTCGGCCAGGACTACTACTTTATCTTTTAAAGGTAGTGGCCACTATTGGTAATTACTCAAAATAATTATTATCATTAAACCTCACTTGGTAACGATTAATGGGGAGATGTTGGCAGCATAACACATTGTGAGAAATGGCTCCCTCTGAAGTGGAGTACTTTTTGTTAAAGAAGTAAATTTCCACGAATTCGAGACCTCAGATTTAGAATTTTAGGCGTCGAAATCAAGCATCTGAAAGCACACATACTTCGCGTTATCTCGCAACTTCGACGACCAATTAAGCGCAAATTTTCACAGGTTTGTTATTTTATGCATATGTTGGCATACAGCAAGTGAGAAGACTGGTCTTTGGAAATTACCAATAGTGTCCAGAGTCTTTAAGTGGGTCGTTATTAACTTGACTACCGCGGAGTGAGTTCTTATTATTGGTCTCAACGTTTCGGCTTCCTCATATAGTCATCATCAGGTTAGTATTTGTTTTTATAACCCTTAAACCGATGTGTATTAAAGGCAGTGGACACTATTGGTAATTACTCAAAATAATTATCATCACAAAACCTTTCTTTATTACCAGTAGGCCCTACTGGGGAGAGGTTGATAGTATAAAACATTGTGAGCAACAGCTCCCTCTGAAGTGACGTAGTTTTCAAGAAAGAAGTAATTTTCCTCGAATTTGATTTCGAGACCTCACCTTTAGAACTTGAGGTCTCGAAATCAAGCATCAGAAAGCACACAACTTCGTGTGAAAAGGGTGTGTTTTTCTTTCATTATTAACTCGGAACTTCTACAACCGATCGATTGAGCTCAAATTTTCACAGGTTTGTCATTTTATGCACATGTTGAGATACACCAAGTGAGAAGTCTGGTCTTTGACAATTACCAATAGCGTCCACTGTCTTTAAGCGAGTACCGGACCCACCGAAAATCTACAGGCAAAATCACTCGGGTTAGATTCGAACCCACGACATTTGCATTGCTAGAGCAATGTCTTACCACTAGCCCACCGAACTATAAGATTATCAATCCAAATATACATTGTCTGTGACTGGTTTCCCACTCATTGTTCTTAGCAGAAAGTTGTTTAGCTTTTATATTATTTTCTGCCAAGTCTTCAACGATTTATTATATCATCAAATGAATGATAATGTACCCTGTACGTGTTCAATTTGCTGTGTTTTGAATTTGTTCACGTGTAGGCCTACCCCTTTTAATTTTGCCCTAAAATCTCTCTCATAAAATATGGCGAGTAAGGGCTACAAAATATTAAAGAGGCCGCCGATCACTGTTTGGGGGGTTCTGTTTTGACAATTGTTTTGCAAGAAAGGCATTGAGTAGCTTAAAATGTATAAACTGGCTTGGGAACAATTTAGAAATCGACAATCCCAAGATGGAAGTGAACAATACCAAAAAAAGTCACAACTGGGCAAAATGTTTACAATACCACTTGGGCACCCAAATCTCTCCAACAAATTAACATTTTTAAAGGGCAACAAAAATATAAATGAGGCCCCTGTATACCCTTTTGTTTACTTATTAATATTGATAAACGTTTACTGGAAGGCCTTGAGTAGCTTAAATTATATTAGCCAGCTTGGCCAAAATTCGCCATTGGCAAAGTGTAATACAACTGTTATTTAAGTGGGCTTAAATTGGGAAGTTATAGTCCAAGTTTTTGTTGATCGTTATGCTTTTTATTTTGCTGTGAAGTGCTTTGAGGAATTTATATTTATATTGCGCTATATAAATAGTGTTTTTTAAATAGTGTTGTTCCCTTTTTAATGGAGTGTGGATTTTTATTTATATTGCGCTATATAAATAGTGTTTTTTAAATATTATTATTATTCCCTTTTTAATGGAGTGTACATTTTATGTATTAGATGGTGATGCTGTTGTGAATCTATTAGCATATTTGGGGACAAAAATTGTTTCTACAAATTTGACGGTCCATACAAGTCTTCCACATTACAAGCGCACCGGGGATAAAAGCTCATAATTTCATTCGGTCTGACACACCTTGTGGACAGTTTTGCTTTTACTATCAATCTTAAAGGCAGTGGACACTATTGGTAATAAACCTTACTTGGTAACGAGTAATTTTATGGGGAGAGGTTGGTAGTACAAAACATTGGGAGAAACAGCTCCCTCTGAAGTGAAAATAGTTTTCGAGAAAGAAGTATTGTTCCATGAATTTTATTTCGATACCTCATAGATTTAGAATTTGAGGTCTCGAAATCAAGCATCTGAAAGCACACAACTTCGTGTGACAAGGGTATTTTTTCTTTCATAGTTATCTCGCAACTTCGATGACCGATTAAGATCAAATTTCACAGGCTTGTTATTTTATTCATATGATGGGATACACCAAGTGAAAAGACTGGTCTTTGACAATAACCAAACGTGTACCTTCCTTTTAATATGTACTAATTAAGGCATGTACACTATTGATAATTACTCAAAATAATTGCTAGCATAAAAACTTACTTGGTAAAA
Organism: Asterias rubens; assembly: GCF_902459465.1. NCBI lineage: Eukaryota > Metazoa > Echinodermata > Asteroidea > Forcipulatida > Asteriidae > Asterias > Asterias rubens. Next base: position 10,261,549 of record NC_047066.1, on the reverse strand, counting down.
AGCAATGGACAGCTGTTGATACATGTAGTTTTTAAATCGTGGTTAAAAATGGCTTCAAGGAAGTAATTTTACACTAAACTATTATTTAAATGTGATTTCCCCCTTAGAGTTAGATTTTAAGGTCTCGAAATCAAGCAGCTGAAAGCACACAACTTCGTGTGACGAGGGTGTTTTTTCTTCAATTATTATCTCGCAACTTCGACGACCAATTGATTTCAAATTTTCACGTGTTTGTTATTTTGGTTAGATGTTGAGGTACACCAAGTGAGAAGACTGGTGTCTTTGACAATTACCAAAGGTGTCCGGTGTCTTTAAAATTAAATATAAAAAGAAATACAAACATTAAAGGCACAAAAGGAAACAATTTCAGTTGGGGATTGTTTATGTTTTTCCAGGAATCTTCCAGGAATCGCTCCTGTAATAAAAAATGTGATGCTCTGTCAATGGCAAACTTCAATTCATAATGACCCAAAATAAATAATAATATTTCAAACTCTCTTTGAATATAGTCACATTATAAGAGAGAAAAACACCTCTATATACAACTTGTTTGACCTATTTACAAGGTTTAAAAAAATTACGCTTTAAGAAGTTTTGTTTTAACAATAAGGCATTTTTTAATTTACAATACAATGTACATTGTTTAAAGGAAAATCTAATTATCTTATAGTACAAGGAATTTGCCCCTACAAATTAACAGTTTAAACTTTCAGTTTATGAATTCCTTTTCTTCAATAAATAATATTAATATTGACTGGCATATTTTATTAGACACTTTCAAGTTTAGTATCAAAGCGCCTCTTGAATAACTTGGTTGAATCGCTCACCCTTGGTAGACTGAATTGGGATTTAGAGCCCACACTGGTGATGTGAGGTAAGTCTCTTGTCAAATTTTGTAATATTTTTTTTTAAAGTCACAACAGGATTCGAACCAACACCCATTAAGGAACCAAACAGATGTGAAACTGAAATACTTTATGCGGGTAGTATTTAGAGTCCTATTAATGAAATAATAATTATGTGCCCAACTTTTATCCGTTTTTTTGTTCTTGTCCGAGGAAGAACCGATGTGAACAAAAAATTTCCAATTATTATTTGTTTTCAGAAAGGAAGCACTTTTTATGAATATTTTAACAATAATTCATTGGCGAATTGGAAGTCGGGGGTATTGAGAAGTGAAACCATATTGCACACAAAATTATGAACAGAAAATTAATTATGTACAAGAAGTAAAAAATAAAAAATAATACCATGGTATCGGTAACAAAACCTCTGGGCAAAGTGTTGTTTTTCTGATCAGTTGTTCACAGGTTGTTGTTGGCGTGAACTTTTAGCCAAATTTAAAATTCTCTTCTGTCGGTTCATCTTGACAGTTTAATCATACCAATGTAGAATCCAGAAAATGATCAGAGCATACTGATCGAAGTGTCGAGTTGAAACCAACGGTTCTACCAACGGTTCTTTTCAGAACCACTCCAACTCATTAAGAGATAGTCATTACATGGTGTTACCGCAAACCTTTCCATATAATGTAGAACTCATTGCAAGAAAAACATCTTATCGGCTTCAGATTAAGACCACGTACACCCACGAACAAAGGTGTTGTCACCTGACAGAAGGCAACAAATTCAGCAGATCGTTGAACAGTGAGCTGACTGGCTTTGCTTGATGAAGAGCAAGAAACTGGCAAACCCGCTTAGTAATAAGCCAAAATCTGTTTTATTGTCTCGACTGTGAAGACATACTTCCAAACTTCTCCAAAGACTTTTGGAACCGTAGTGTGACAGAGGTTGTCTTTGTACTGAAACGATCACAGCTTCTGGGTCTGTTCGCCTGATATTTTACTTTGATCGGAAGCACTTAGTGAAAACATCCCAATGTTGGGTCCAGTGAAACTTCATCAGCTGATGTTTCAAGCGACGTTCTTTGGCGAATAGACCGATCCATTAAGCTCCGTCCCATTCCGTATTGACCAATCACAGCGCAACGAAGGTCGGACAAAAAAAGTCTGACATGCAAGAGCGTATGCTTGGTTTGCGTGGCAGAGTTGTGCAGAAAGGCATTGGAGAGGCTCACGTGTTCTTGCTCACCTGTGTGTCGTGGGCAGAGCCTAATGGATCGGTCTATTGCGTCGGACATTGCTATGTCTGCTTCAAGGCTCCGTTTGCTGGCCTAGCCTGCTTGGCGATGACTTTGAATGCTAGACATCAAAACTGCTCAGGTAGAGCTGCTGAATTAGCACTTCAGTTAGTCTGCTCAGAATACCACCTTCCACAAGCCTGAACTATCACGGAGGCAACAAAGGCGATTGCCTCCATGTCCCCTGGTCTTCGCATTGGTGCCCTTGAAATGCTCCAATAGAAATTTCAAATTTCCTCATAGGGTGCCCTTTACCAAGGAGAAAATGCCTGACCTTGTCCAACACATTTTGCAAATTGTTGCCCTCTTAGCTGCTCGTTCAAAGACTTTTCAAACCTGCACCTGGTCATCAGTGCCTTTATTCAGTAAGCTATCAAGAGCTCCCAACATCTCAGACAAGCTCGATCATAAGCCAGCGTCATCCCTCATAGCTGTACACCACAGCTTTCCTGGAGTGTCAAGGAAGCATTGGTCATGATATCACAAGCTGTACTATTACTGCATATGACGATGTTCTTGTATACCTCTGTTTCCCTTTGACCTTTGTCGTCATAGAGTGTTAGGAAGCATTGGTGATGATATCTTGAGCTGTACTATTACTGCATATGAGGATGTTCTTGTATACCTCTGTTTCCCTTTGACCTTTGTCGTCATAGAGTGTTAGGAAGCATTGGTGATGATATCTTAAGCTGTACTATAACTGCATATGAGGATGTTCTTGTATACCTCTGTTTCCCTTTGACCTTTGTCGTCATAGAGTGTTAGGAAGCATTGGTGATGATATCTTGAGCTGAACTATAACTGCATTGCATTTCAGCAAATGAGGATGCTCTTGTACTACCTCCGTTTCCCTTTGACTTTTGTCGTCGGTATATTATTCTTTGCTTTATTCACATATTTCATGTACTCTATCTCTCCATCTAAGGTCAGCAACTCTTGCCTCAGCTTCTGGTTGATCTCTAGTAACGATTCTAGAATATACAAAGAGAAACAAGTGTCATGAAAGAGATAGCAATAACTTGAAATGTGTCTAATACCATTTGCTTATACTCAGATGTTCTATGAGGTGTATGTGACACTTTGGAATTTGCTATTTCTGTGAAGACCAAATTGTTTAGTGAAAGCTTTGCTTTCTGTCTTCACAAGCGCAAAACCAGAATTTTATGAGGGAGGGGTTCCCGTTAACCACCTGAACCGCTTAAAGTGAAAAGGAAGGTTGCAGTGAGTATGCTTATGGCACAAGCTGGCAAGTGGAATTGAAGAGAAAGCCCAATGTGTAAGTTTACGAAAGGAACTTAAGCCCGGTTCATAATTCCTGGGAATGCGAATGCGATACGAATGTTGACGTCACAAATTCGCACAAAAATTTCGCAGCAGTTCAACTCTGCTCAACTCACTTGCGAATATCGCTGCGATAGGAGGGTTGTGACGTCAAATTCACATCAAATTCGCTTTGCATTCGCATTCGCATGGAGTACGAACCGGGCTTTAAGGATAGTAAAAAAGACAAACAAGATTTGTTGAGAGCAGCAGGGAGGGGTCTGAGCCCCTGGAGCAATCCCAGAACCAATCCCCAAACCAATCCCCTGGTTCACCTCTTGGAAAAAGCTCTCTCTCCCAAATGAAGCCTGGTTAATACTTTCTGCCAATGTGATACAAATTTGACATCACAAATTAACAAATTATTCGCAACAGTTCAAATGTTTGTCAAATCGTGCGAAACATTCGCTGCGAAAACAGTCATGAAAATCGTGTCATATTCGCATTTGCCGGGAATATGAACCGGTCTTGAGCCTACCTGGATCTGGGGGCGGCCCACTCTTGTCTCCAGAGAACAGATCAGTGGTTCCCTGGGGCTTGTATTTAACGGGAGGCGGTGTAACAGCGGGCGTGTGAGGAATTGAGTTCAAACGTTGCTCATTGGTCGGGGCCTCTGTATTTAGTAAAAATGAAAAACACCACAAAGTTTTGATGGTTAGAGTTTAATTTTGCAATGGATGGTTTGGTGAAGACAGTCATGGCTCTGCTAAGCACTGAACTCAGTGCTGTGCGCTTGCTGTGTAAGCGTAGAATGCCTAGTATTGTGGAGTACACACACGCACAAGCGAAGACTCCCTGCTTATCTGTGAAATTTGCTTGAAGTAAGCGCAGAATTCCCTTCTTTCACAAGCGCCAATTATTTGCTTAAGGTAAGCAGAGCCATGAAATCGGGCCCTGTAGAATTTAGTGCTTTGAAGTGCTGAAATCATAGGCACAGAACTCTGCAGTAAGCAGTGCTATACAAATTAGGCCTTGCCCTGCAGGGTCCCTGCCCCCTAAAACCTTTAACCAATCATAAGACTCACCACCGCCTTGTTGCGTCTTAGTAGCTGGTTTCCCGCCACTCTTGCCGCCCTGTCCCCAGGCATTCTTCTTATTCCTATTACTGTACCCAGTCACACCCTGAGAGGGTGCAGTCGTACCCGCTGCTGGTTTGGCGACCCTTTTTGCGGGTGAGTTCTTTAGTTTGTTATTCTGCTGGGTGCCGTCTCGTTGTGGGCTGGCCTGCTCAATCTTCATTCCTACTGGATCTGGAGAAAAATGTTGGTGTGTGTGTGACTAAATAACAGGAACTAGTTACTGAAAAAAGAATTAGTTACTGAAAAAAATAAGACTGATTTTGTTCGTCATGGTGAACACAAAATTACTATTAGTAGTTTTAGTTTTTGCATTTTCGAATGATCTTATCCCCTAATTTCTGCCCTTGATAATACTTTTTTTCATCAACAACCATTTTTATGGGTTCGCGATTTAAAATGTTTGTGTTTTAACAATCAGTTGGTGAGGCACAACAGGGAAAAACATGGAGGAAGATTGATGTGTTTATTAGTACCAGGTTATACTTTTAGCTGAGGATATACATGGAACCAGCTTGAAATTTGAGTTATGTTTCCCCTACATGCCAACATGATGGCCAGACATGTGCATGCGTTTGAATAAAAAGATAGCACAAATCAAGACTTGTCAAACAATTTTACAAACTATAAAACAATCTCTCCTCGGAATTTTACCACCGTACCCCTGATTTATTGTGACAAGGAACAATTGGTTTACTCGCTCGCCAGACTAAGTAAATAAAATATTATATGACTTGCCTGCTTCTTCAACAGTAAATTAGCCAAAGTCAGGGAATATATACATAAACTTACCTCTATGATTTTCTTTGGAAGTAGTCGGTAAGGACGGAATATATATATCAGCTGTATGATGGGCTCTACCCCGAGTTGTCGTCTCTCCTAATGGGGGCCCCTCTCTACCCCTTGGGTTAGCCACGCCCCTTGGGGAGGGCTCGCCCGGCAAGGAGTGTGCAGAGTTGACTGAAGGTTGACTATGGTGGCTGTTAGCGGGAGGGAAACTCAGACTGGTATCTGGAACATTTCCGTAGTCACTTTTATTTTTAAGGGAAGATAAAAGTATGGGTTAAGGGTGACTATTTATTTACTGAACGTAAATTACTGAATAAGTGAATTTAAATATGGTAGGCCTATTCTGATTGGTCTATTGAAAAATACAAAATATGATGGGTCTATTAAATGTTAACATGATTTTAGGAACTCAGACTGGGAAATTTGTGTAGTCACTTTTCCGTAGGGAAGATAACAAGTTAAGGTGGGGGGGGTGAGTATTTTTAAATTGAATGTCAGAGTGAATTTAAATAGCATAGGCCTATTCTGACTGATGGAATACAAAAGAAAAATTCTGATTGGTCTAATATTAAAAGTACATATGACAGCAGAATGGCATGTTTAACTTGTTTCATGAATTTACTTTAAAAATGAAATTATTCTAAAAGCCTATAAATGCCATGTTAAATATTAAATTATTTGTCTAAAGATAAAAGTCAGAGGTTGATTTCACAAAGCACAAAATTCATCTTAAGATTGATACAGTAAAGATAAATGTTAGCCCTGGGGCTCTCAAAATAGGCCTACATCTTGCTAAAAATAGACAAGCAAGTAAATAAATAAGCAAAACCAAATATTAATAAAGGGTAAATAAATTATAGGGAAAGAAAAAAAACCTCCAAAACCTACATCCAAAACCTGGTGATAAAGGAGAAGACAAACATAAACAAACAAATCAAGACATCATAACAAAGTTGATGAATGAAATACATTAAAATTAAAAACATGGCAATGTTAATGCATTCAGTATAAATATAAATGCATACAATTGAATAACTTTTTTGATATTGTTTTGCATTCCGTACAAATGTACGAGTGCATACCGATCATCAATGAATGAAATTATGTAAAAGTATACATTATGCTCATTAGAAAGGAAAACATCTGCATAAATGAGAAAAACAACCAGGGAAAGAAAATACACATCAAACAAATCAAGACAAGATTCACAAAATTGATGAAAGAAATGCAATTTTTAGATAGCATGGCAATGTCAATGCATTCAGTATAACAAATACAAATATGAATGCGTAAATTAAATTTATTGGATATTGCACGCTGCAAATGAACGAATGTACAAATGTTTGAGTGCACATCAATATCCAATGAATAAAAAGTACATATTATGCTCATTAGAAAGAGAAACATCTGCATAAAGGAAAAAACAACCAGAGGAAAAACATACGCATCAAAGAAGAAATCAGGCATTTAGGAATTCAAATATATCAACATAACAATAAAAATACAAACAAAACATAATTACAAACTTCAATATACCAACGTAACAATTATAAAAATCAAATCACAAACTTCAATGAAAATAACTTCAAGTTCACAATCATAATGAACTCTTGCATTGAAATTAAATAACATATATGAGAAACATATTAACTGTCGCAAATTTGCGATGTCAAATTTCGAATCACTTTCGCAGGAAGTATGAGCTGGGCTTATTAAGAAGAATAAGAATTTCGTACAATACTCACTTTTGGTTTTTATACCCACTCTGCGTGGGTGGGTGACTATGCTGGGGCTTGCCGGGTCGTGATCCACCCGGACCTCCGCTATATCCCTGGTTCTCACCCACTTTAAAATTACCAGGAAAACTCTGGTGCGTCTGTGGCAGTGGCTGCTGTGATGAGTGATGCTGATTGACTGGTTGGGAGTGGTATTGAAGAGGCGGGGAGGAGGGTCGATATGATGGTTGAGGAGGGGTGTAGTGGTGTGGTTTGGGGCCGCGGTAACCATTGGGGACACCTCTTTTGTTGTCAACTGGAGGAAGCTGTCCAGTCTGTAAACAACAAACACATGAAGTATTCATTTATAAAACATCGGAGCTAATACATGTAGGAATGCACAATCTGAGAATTATTACTGACAGTAACACTTCTCAAAAAGTTAGGGCATAAAAACTGATGTCTTTTTCCATAACCACATTATTTCGAAGTGAAATGTTCCTCAAAAAGTTGTTATTGCCATTCATTTTAAGAGTGATTACCAAACATATACATGTACCTTCCCTTAAATCTAACGATGGCTCACCTGTTCCTGACTACCAGAGGAGTGTCGGTCCGTCCCACCGCTGCCACCGACTGAGGGCTTTGTACCCTTGGTACCCTGCTGCCAATCTGGTGACTGAAGTAATGAACTACTTTGTGAACTATTCCGTTGCTGGTCTTGCTGTGAGGATGGTGAGGCATTGGAGTTCTGAGATCTACCTTGGGCTGCCGCTGGTGTCGCCACAGACTTCCCTGACATTGTGCGGTTCATTGAGAGTGGGGACGCTGCAAAGACTCTGTGAGAAAAATATTGGAAGCATGTCAACCCCTGGATTCTGCAAACTGATGTTAAGAGTTTTAATAAAATATCATGTAAGGCCTATATGCTATGTATTTGAAAGGGCAAGGACACCGAGGCATTTTCTCCTTATTAAAGGGCACCCTATGAGGAAATTGTAAATTTCTACTCAAGCATTTTAAGGGCACCAAGGCATTGACCAGGGGGCACGGAGGCAATTGCCTTTGTTGCCTCCGTGAAGTATCAGGCCTGCCATGTGCAAATTTTAGTATACAAACATGAACAATTTCTCAAGTAAAGGGAACTATATTAAATCCTACATTTTCTGTTATTGTTGCCGCGTGTTTTTGATGTTTCCAAAGTCTGTACAAATACAAGCACTGAACTTTATTATTAATGATAGACAGCAACTTTCCTTAGGAAAACAAAATTGCGTACAATAATAACTTTACAAGGAGCACCACAGCAAGAAAATACCTGACAACTATTACAATTGCCATGGATGCCCTTGAGTAATTTAAGACCTACTTTTCTATGCCAACTGTATGGACAGTAAACGGGGTAACCCTGTTTCAGCCCTATGAGTAGGTGGAAAAAAAATTGTAGCCCACACCTTGAAGTGGCCTTCAGGCCTTGTGTGTCTGGCGACTTGCATAAAAAAACTTTTAAAAACATTAAGGCTAAGAGAGGCTGTGGTAACACCATTTGAATATCTCTTTAGAGTAGAGTTGGTTCTGGAAAGAGCTGGTGGTTAACATCTCAACATTTTGATCAAAATGCTCTGATGAACTGATCGACACCGTAAGTCATTAACCACTACTCTTCAAAAGGGATTTTCACATGGTGTTACTACAAACCTCTCTTAGTTATACTTCCATCATGCAAAGTTTCAAATCCTATAAACTTGAAGGTGGAGAAAACTGACCTTTCCAACTGGTCCAGCTTGGTGAGGAGTTTATCGTTTTCTTTGGATAGGTAGTGATGTTCAGACATTGCTCTCTCTCTGCCGTTGTGAAGGTCTGAGTTCTCAGATCTTAGGGTTTCATTCTCCACCATGTACTCCTGTAGCATCTCATAGAGGCTGCTGTCCGCCGCTGACTTGGGTGTGAAGGATGACATAATGCTGCTGTAAATTTAAAAAGATAGTTTCACAAATTTAAATAACTTTTGTTGTTTGCTGTAAATATTTGTATGTGGTTCTTAAGATGGTACTTATTTGTAAAAAAAAATCATGACCATTCTAAGGGTCCTTACTTTTACAATGAGGCACAATCTCAACCTCATCCCCAGTGTGTGTCGTGCGGTTACCAGGTTGACCGCTCTCTCACCCTGGTATTGGATCATTTGCATATCCAAAAATTTTGGATACATATGCAAATTAAGATAGTCTGGCTACTTTTCTAAATTCACATCTTTGTCATAATCTCGTAGTACGGTACCAGATTTAATAGCTTGTTTGTACATTGTTGGTTGCCGGCGGCTGGCTGTACCTATGAATATGGAACATATTCTAATATTGTAAAGTCCAATCAGGGTCCAAGTAAGAAGTTTCCATCCCAGGGTTTACTATTGTAAACATGGTTGAAAATAATGTAAACCACGGGGACGAGGTTGGCACAATCTATACCCAGTTTCAGATTGTGACAGATAAAGAAACAAAAATCTTGGCTTTTCATATATTCCTCTAGCCCTGGTGGGACATCCTCTCCATTGCACTACTACGCTGATGTCCTAGGTATAAAGATTCTCTACAATGCGAATAAAATTTCAAGTAAGCAGGATGCCAGTCACAAATTGTGTTTGAAAAAATAGCACTTTGGCTGGTGACCCTTGTTCCGGTAAGCATAATTTTATTATGCTTAGCTACATTTTAGGCTCAAGCAGCCTTATAAAAATTCGGCCCACATTCTTAACAAGACAGTGCACTACCTGTCGGTTTCTCTCCTCTTTAACTCTCGCTCCTTCCTGTTGTCTTTTTGCAACGGCGTCTTGGACTCTCCCTTAGAGCGATCGAAATCTCCAGGAATCGGAGTCCGATTCCCCGACAGATCGTCTTCCGAGAAGGTATGAATGGAGAGGCTGTCCTCTGTGTCGTTCCTCCTCATTGGGGACGGCTTGATGGGGCTTGGGAATTCTAGACGATTTTTGAGGTAGCTGTTTTCGTTGCGTAGAAGTTTGACTTCTCTCTTGAGGCTGAGGATAAGTTTCTCCCTGGGATCCTGATAAAAAAAGGGGGTCATAAAACAAATTAGCCTTTAAATTTGATTAGTCACATTATCCCCTTAAAGGAACACGTTGCCATGGATCGGGCGAGTTGGTCAATGAAAAGCATTCGAAACTGTTTGTTATAAAATGCATATGGGCAATTCCAAGCAAACGTGGACATGACACCAAAAAATCAAGTTTTTGTCACAACTTGCTTTCCACTTAGAAGTTAAAGCTAACATGTGAAACCAATTTATTTTTAGTTGTTGACAAGGACCGAACCCAACTTTGCCAAATAAGAACTCAGCTTGGGCTCCATGTAGGCTTGGCTAAATTGCGTGGAAAACTGTAATGCGACTGACAGTAATGTGACTGACCATGGTTTTGCCATGTATATCTAAAAGTTCAAGTTGGTGACCATCCTGTTGAATACTCATGTGTAACTTATAAGAGTTGTGTGTTACATATAGTAACACTTTCGCAAGGAAGCTTTGTGGTTGAGGAAATTTTTGAATTATGAAAAGTGCTCTGGGTCACTATGCAATTTATCACAAATGATAACAAACGCTTTTCATAGACCAACTCGCCCGATCCAAGGCAACGTGTTCCTTTAACAGAATTTAGCCAAAGTGGCTCGTACCAAAATGCCCATAACACATGGCTTCAAATGGCTGCAAGATTTGACCTGGTATTTTTGTGTGTGTCTATTGTTTGTCTTTCTTGCAAGTTAGTTTAGATTCTTGACATACATGTAGCTAGGGCTATATAGGCATCCGCCTCATGAAAAGATCAAAACATTTCTGTGGTTTGGGCTCTGGCCTGGTGACCAGACTTTGAATAAACAATCAATCTATATGTACATACCATTCTGATGACTGGTTTGTTCTTTATTCTCTTGGCACGGTTGGCGTAGCGTAACGTGCTCAACGATTCAGATATACAGTATGAGGAAGGGGTGATACACGCAATCTAGAAAATAGAAAATACTGGCATGAAATTTCCACTTTTGATGATTTGACATAAACAGTAAAATTAATCTTTTGAACTTGGGCCCCCTAAAAACAACTTTATTAAAAGAGGTGGCTCGGTCTTTAACGACCATTTTAAACCTTGCAGGGTCATGGCTCTCGGCTCGGTCCTTTATCGCACGGCTACGACCCTGCTAGTTTTTAAAGGACTGTTAAAGTCCTTGTTGCCACTCTTTTATTCCCTTAGTGAGAACAAATCAACTTAATATTTACGCAATTCTCAAAACCAAAAGCCTGCAGAGAAGCTAGATTACTATAAAACTAAATAGTAAAATCTCATTGAAAGAGAAGCACCATACTTTTTTTCTTTTAATGAGAGATTGCCTTACATAAAAACACCGGACATCAACTTCAAGGCGAGGCCTTGCTACACAAAGCCGATTTGGGCTATCCATCCAATTCAATTGCAACAAACGGCACGTTTGCCAAACTCCTGGGCCTGAAAAAAGGGTTATCCCTGATCTAGGCATGGGTAGCATCCACTAGGAGCAACGTTGGTAGAGCAGAATGCATTACCATTCCAACTTTTTACAAAGCATCCCTACGGTGTCATGACCAGGATCCGAACCCACACTGACAACACCAGAGCTTGAGTCTGGTGAACTTGACCGCTTGGTCATGACAAGCCACAAAGTACTCTAAAATCTTGACTCTAAACAGAGATTTTTGAAGAGGGTGTCCATTAAATGTTTCCTACCATTAGTGTGATGCCATTGCCACCCAGACTATCTGCTAGAAGCTTAGTCAGTTTACTGTCCCTGTATGGTATATGACCTGAACGCTTCCGGTTATCGCTCAATGCTGATATACAATTCCCTGCAAATCAAGAGAAAAATTAATAAAAAATAATGATTTATGATTTATATAGTGCCAAATTACCAAAGGATGCAAGGCACAAAGGAGAAAAAAAAAATCAAAGTGATGGTGACAACCAGCTACAGATTGGAGAACAGGTGTGTCTTGAGACCCTTTGTGACATAGACACAACACTCTCAGCATTTTTAAATGGGAAGACCGCTCCATAGGCCGGAGGCAGCAGTGGAAAATGCTCTTTCACCAGCTAGTTTGCATGACTTGTTCACGCCAAGGGAAATGGCATCATATCTTTGAAGGGAGTATGGGCAGTCATGGATTTCAAAAAATGAAGAAAACATAATATAATTTTTTATCATTCTGGGTTCTCAATCAATTATGCAGCTCGGTTGATTCCTGAGAAAACTGTCAACATCTATGCTTACTGTACATTTTGGTTTTACCCTTACACCAATGTGTGTACTCAGTACTTTCCCGAGTTCTGTGGGAAAAAAACCACGAGGCATATTACTCAGATGTAACTGGAACCTACATCCTTTGCAATTCTAGAGCAGTGTCTTACCAACTAGACACAACTTTATGCTTATATACATTGATCTTTGGTTTTGAAAGCCCTACTCTGCCATCTGGGATGTTCCATATGCTTTTATCTTTTTCTTCTGAGTTTTATCTTAATTATAAAATGTGATTAAAAAAAAACAAAAATGGGGGTGCTGGTTTAAACAAATTGATTCACGGTTAAAAGAACTGAGAAATCACATCCCTGTGGTTTGAAACGGAAAAAAATCAAGATAGCTGCAGCAAGGTCTATTGAGCGAGTGATAGATGAACTCACCGAGGGTCAACAAACTCTTGTTGATATTGGTTGTCTCGGTGAGTAACTCTCCCGATGAGTTACCCAACTCTTTCACCTTCTCACTGCCGGCGAGATCGACAAAGCTGAGACGACCATGCTTGGTGATGTATAGGCTCTCTTCTTCTGGATCGGGCTGCAGAACACAATCAAGACAAGAGAATAATTAATAGTAGGAATACAATAACTTAAAATGTAATTTACCATGTTTTAAGTGGGCTATATTGTCATGTTTCTGTGTATTTTAAAAGTCTTTTTCCTAAAAACAAACCGTGTTATAATGGCTTTATATTTTAAGTTAAACAATTATCAACATCACATGTTTCAGTCTGTCCACACATCTTTGTGTTTTCAATATATCAATAATTTACCTACATGTATATATGTATAATACCTTGAAAAAAAAAACAGCTTAAAAAATTGTATATGTAATACTTAACAGCTAGGCAACAGGGGCATCTGCCTCACTGCCTTGGTGCCCCTTGAAATGTACAAAAATTTTACATTCATTGAGGTGCCCTAAGGAAGAAAAAAAAAAAAAAACCAAAAACATGTTCAGCGTCCTGCCTTTTTGAAAAAAGGAAGGAGGGCCATTTTACCATTTTTTTTATGAAATGGCCGACTGACATCTTTTGAAAGACAATCGGCTGGGCTATTTTTATTTTATTTTAAATCGTCCGAGATTGTTAAAATGTATCCCATTTTTGTGTAGTAAAAAAAAGGTAATAAAAAAGGTGACCTCTAAAAAGGAAAATGGCAGAAACGCTAACCATTTATTTGTTGTTTTTTTTGCCTGATGTACATACCATAGCCAATAAAGCACCACCTTGCCATTACAACAACATAAGTACATGTACCAGGCAAAGCGTGCTATAAAAGTTTTAACAAAACATCTCATTGCTTTTTTCATTTTGGGACATATTATTAGTGTTCAAAACCATAGAGCAAGGACAGAACAAACAGAACAAACAACCACAGGCTACAATTAGTTAGTGATAGCTTATCACAGGTTGACAACAATGGCACACTTCACACCTCTGTGGTCAGACAGAGTAAAAGCACCTGGCTTTTACCCTACACATTCTAATGGAATATAAGAGTTACAAATTAACTGATAACTGTGCAAGCCAAAATGAGTTGATCTGTCTCCACTCACTATGTACAAACATAGATCAATGGTACCCACATGTAAGCAATCACACCATACCAAGCCAAGTTCTTTTGTCAAGGCCAGTTTTAATTTCCTCAGTGTGGAATATTAAAGTTTTATCTTATCTGGGGTGGATTTCACAAAATTAGTCTCTAACTTAGGACTAGTCCTAGGCAATGCTAAGAAATAGGACCAGTCCTAAGTTAGGATGAGGTACTGGTCCTAACTTAGGACTAGTCCCATCTCTTAGCATTGCCTAGGACTTGTACTAAGTTAGGACTACCTTTGTGAAATCCACCCCTTATCTTATAATAATTTTTTTTTAATAATGTTGATTCCGGCAAACACATTTACAAGCACACATACACACATTCAAAATATATAAGGCAACAAAGTAAAACAACAGTGGGGTGCCCATGAGAGCATAAAAGTAAAAGTACAAAAAAATAAATAAAACAAATTATTGCCAAAAGGCGTATGTCTCCTTATCTTATCCTAATTCTTTCATTTAAAAAAAAAAAACCTAAAGACTGCTGGAAAAAGTTTGACCCCATGTGCGTTTCACACTAGTGTTGTTTTGAATAAAAATAAACAGTCATTATATTATTAGAACAATACAAGCTCTACTGGGAAAACATTTCATGGGGGAGAGCCTAAAAAAAAGCCCAGTTCATACTTCCTGCAAATGCGAATTGAATTTTGATGTCACAGGGCTGTTTTTGCAGGATTTGAGCACAAGTCCACAGGGCCCAATTTCAAAGAGCTGCTAAGCACAGAAATTTGCTTAGCATGAAATATCTTACTTGATAAAAACAGGATTATCAACCAAATTTCCATTTGTTGCATGTTGCTTGTAACTGGTACTCAGCTGTTGTTTGCTTAAATCCTGAAAATCACGTGGAAATTTGGTTGGTAATCCTGTCTTTATCAAGGAAGAAATGTCATGCTCAGCAAATCTTTATGCTAAGCAGCTCTATGAAATTGGGCCCTGACATGAATTATTCGCAGGAAGTATGAACCGGGCTCAACAGAATTATCAAGAAAGCCAGCCACTCAAAACATGAATACAAAGCTTCAAAAGGCAGATGTTTTTTGTTTTTAATCCCATCCTATTTGATTACAGAGCAACCACTTAGTGAGGATTATTTTGTACCAGTAAGTGTGAACAAATTAACAGTGCAAACATTACTGTCCTTCTAGGTACATTTATCAAGTGTTTTCAATAGAGTTACATTAATTCATGTCACACCTTGAGAGTGTGACAATTTATATTGAGACCTTAACTTGTGACATCATACAAAAGAGCCACAGAAAGAGACAAGGGCTGATTTCACAACGAGCTACGATTGATCTTAACTGGAAATCAATCTTAGTTGCTTAGTAAAGTGTGATGTCACAACTAAAGTCACAAAGCTAATACTGACAATTTGTCTTACGGTGGATGTAATTGCGTTGTGAAATCGAGCCCAGGACTTCCTCCCTGGCAGGATTTGTACACGGCCCGGCAGAAGAAAGCATGAAATCTTATATTTTATGGGGATTGCACTTTTTATTTTTAATCAACCTTGAAATGAAGGTGGCACACCACAAACATTTCTCAGTTGTTATTTTATGTAAATCTCTTGAATTTATGTGGAAATAATGACACAAACTTACAACTTTTCAATCAGCCCTGCCACTGTACAGTAGGAAGTTAGCCAAATAATATGATAGACCCTGGAAACTTTAAAACTGGCATTTGACTTGTTATAGCCGCGGTAATAACACTAGCAGAAAGGGTGTCCGGGCATTTTTTAATTTATTTTATTTTGTTTTACATGTAAATTTAGACAAACTCCAAAGTAACGTTTCGTCGTAAAATGCCCTTTTTTTCAATTAACACTAACATTTAACAATCGATTTCCAAAATCTTAAAAAAATTAAGTTTCAATTAAATTTTATAGAGCTCAGCTACTTAAGCACAACAAGTAGCTTAGCATAAATTTGTTTTGCTTACCATATCAGATTAAGGTTACCAGCCAAAACATGGTATCACACATACAGGCATCTATGACTGGTTTCCTGCTTAGTTTTGCTCAACAGAAAATCTTTTAAGACACTGGACACTATTGGTAATTGTCAAAGACTAGTCTTCACAGTTGGTGTATCTCAACATGCCTGTGAAAATTTGACCTCAATTCGTCGTCAAAGTTGCGAGATATTAATGAAAGAAAAACACCCATGACACACCATGGTAACACAAAGTTTTAAGATTCCTGATTTCGAGACCTCCAATTCTAATCCGAGGTCTCAAAATTAAATTCTTGGAAAATTACTTCTTTCTGGAAAACTACGTCACTTCAGAGGGAGCTGTTTCTCTCAATATTTTATACTATCAACCTCTCCCCATTACTCGTAATCAAGAAAGGTTTTAAGATAACAATATTTTGAGTAATTACCAATAGTGTCCTTTAAAGGAACGTTACAGAATCGGCAAGGAACAAAAATCGTGAAGATCACAGATTTACATAAAACTTACACGGTCTAATAATGATGATAGTTGAAAATATCCCTTGAAATATTTCTGTCTGAAATGTCATATTTAGTGAGAAATAAATAATCTAACTTCGCGTTTGGAGTTTATCACTCAGTGAGCGTTTCATTCATTTTCATTTTGGCATCGATGCAATGCAAAATTTGTAATCGTTTTTTTTCTCACTATTCTCTCGTGACCCAGATGGCCGTTCGATCTCAAACTTCTGCAAGTTTGCCAGTTTGTGTATCTGATGGATTACATAAAGTGCTTACACTGCCAGCAACTGTTTTGCAGCAAAAACCAAATCCGTAATGTTCCTGTAAGCACAATAATCTGGCAGCTCTGTGAAATTGGGCCTAAGGTCCTGCCACGTGTTTCTGTGGGATTCATTACAAAATTGCTTACAATTTTACACCATTAATACATGCACAACCCCTTGACACACACAAACGATTGAAACAATATCAATGCAATTCCCATCACAACAATCTGTTCCTCACAATTAGGTCCCTAAAAAATGGCATCATGAGCTCATCAGATGGTCACCTGGAATTTCCCAATCGAAGATTACATAGTAAGAAGAGATAACAACTATGCTCAACCACTCGAAGGTTATCACGAACAAACGCTCCCTGCTTTTGTAGTCCGAGTTCAACTTCACGATTTGTAAACTGCTCCGTGCAGGAACAAAAGGCACCATGTTGTGCAGTACACTGTAGCAAGGGACAAATGTCAAGCGGCTAGTCTAGTTCAAGCATGTTGACATTCGTTTTTGAGTGTACTTTGAACAAGCAAACACCAGGTCAGGTTTAGATGATGAGTATATGCACACTAGCAATGCTGGAAATGGCTCACCGAAGAGAAACGACTACAGCTAATGGGTTAATTTAATTTACATGGCTTATTTATAAAATGTCATTTTTACAGATAAAAATATTTACAAATATATATTATTTTGTTACATACAAAAATACAAATATTTATGGGGGGGGGGAAATCAAATATAGATACACAATATGGCAATGCAATGATAGCAGAAAGGTGTGTCCTGTTCATTATACCCACGATGTCGCAGAAAAATAAACTGATCGATTCAGCAAATACTTTACAGGTCTGTACTGATTTTCAGTACAAGTAAGGGTACAACAAGTACACACAGGGAATCCAAAAAAAAATAATAATCTTTTTTTTTCCCTCCACTCTGACAACTGCAAACAAATTAGATCAACTGTTTACTGCAGATATTCCTTCAACCTCTGTGAACTTATTTTGACAGGCAAATACAAGCATGCCATCTCATAAATCATCATAAATTCCTTAATCCAAGGCCTGGAATTTCATTTTCTTTTTACTTCATAAAGGCCAAAGGGCACTTCCATTGGAAAATTTAATTAAAGTCTATTGGTTACTTTTGAAGGGGCACAAAGAACAAGACCAGGGCAACATAGGCCATGGCCTCTGTGGCAACTGTGCAAGTCTTGGCCTGCATTCTTTTCAAAGGAGCATCAAAGACAGTGTTCTGTCCAAGACAATGTGGATGTACACGTAATATGTAAAATAGACTTTAATAACAATCTGTATAAATAATTTTACCAGAAAACTTATCCAGGTCCTCACCAGGCCCCAATTTCATACAGATGCAGAGCAGCCCTTGCCGAAAATGTTGCTTAAAAGTTTTCTGCTCAGCAGAAACGAGCAGGATACATATGTTATATATGGTATTTTTGATGGTGGTAAACTTTTTTGGGTAAGTGTAATGTTTTTATGCTTAGCTACTTGTTGCGCTTTAATAGCTGCTGTTTGAAATTGGGCCCAACTGTGGCTGGGTAAATCTGTGCCTGCTGTTTCTACATCCACGATGTAACTATAATTCAAGTGAGGTTTGCGGAGACACCATTAATCTTTTTTTAATGAATTGTGGTGGCTCTGAGAGGAACCAAGGTTGGACACATCTCCTTAAAGCCATTGGACACTTTTTGAACAGAACAAAAATTATAAAGTTCACAGATTTACAAATAACTTATAGGGTTACCAGAAGGTAATGGTGAAAGACTTCCCTTGAAATATTATTTCATAAAATGCTTTACTTTTTGAGAATAACGGATTTATTTTAAGCACATGTCATGACACGGCGAAACATGCGGAAACAAGGGTGGGTTTTCCCGTTATTTTCTCCCGACTCCGATGGCGGATTGAGCCTAAATTTTCACAGGTTTGTTATTTTATATATAAGTTGTGATACAGGAAGTGTGGGCCTTTGGATAATACTATTTACCGATGTTGTGCGATTGCTTTAAAAGACAATCAGAAAACACTGAACGAAAAGTTGAGTTGTCAGACATTCTCAGAACCACCACATTACAACTCATGAAGAGTATTGTACACAGTGTCATTTGATTGTATTCAATCCTAAATAACAGGTTAATGACAGTGGGTCCGCCACAATAATGGGCATCTAATGGTGTGCTTAATCAGATAGACATGCAATTTTGATGTTCACTGATACAACGAGACCACAATACACCCTTCAACATTACCTGGACACCATCGGAGGTATTAATACAGTTGTATATGGACAGAGCGATATTTCAGCAGATAGCCTGGATAACGTACATGTGTACCATTTAAAACAAACAATCACTGCACAGAACGTGTTAATATCTAATCATCTTTTCATATATCTTTTCATATTATCTTTTCATATATCAATGCTCTTTTGACCTTCAGACACATTTACTGCGCCTTGAACACCCAGCAAGGTGGATACGTGCGCATTACAAGTCTTATTATTATTATTATTATTATTATGTTTATTATTATTATTACCGGATATGCTTATTCAAAGAAAAAGGCTAACTGTTAGCTTCGCAAAGCACACTGAAACTTTCGGCATAAATACTCTAAAGTATTAAAGACACTGGACACGTTTCGGTAATTGTCAAAGACTTAGTCTTCTCACTTTGTGTACCCTAGTAACATATATGCACAAAATAACAAACATGTGAAAATTTGAACTCAACTGCTTGTCGAAGTTGCAAGATAATAATGGAAGAAAAAGCACCCTTGTCACACGGAGTTGTGTGCTTTCAGATGCTTGATTTTGGGACCTCAAAATCTAATTCTGATGTCTCGAAATCAAATTCAAATATTTCAGTGAAAAGTTACTTCTTTCTCGAAAACTGTTATTTCAGAGGTAGCCGTTTCTCACAATGTTTTATACTATCAACAGTTCTCCGTTGCTTGTTACCAAGAAAGTTTTTATGGTAACAATTATTTTGAGTAATTATCAATAGTGTCCAGTACCTTTAAGCTCAAGCGAACTTCCTACGAATGCTTTGTGTGAAGAGAATTTGACATCACAGGTCTGATTTTGCTGCGAATGTTTTGCTGGAGTTCAGCACAGGGAAAGTCTCCCGAATTGTTTGTTACGAAATTGTGACATCAAAATTCATTTGCATTGCAGAAATGATGAACAGTAATTGACATTTACTCACCATTTCGCAGTCAATCTGTAATGACACAATTGTGTGACTTCTGCTAGAGTATTCATTGATGTTATTTGTTGCTATCTGTCTCTGGCCCATACCTGAAGAAGAAGAAGAAATAAGTACAAAGAGGAGTAAAGCCCGGTTCATACTTCATGCGAATGCGAAGCGAATTTGACGTCACAACCCTCCTTTCACAGCGATATTCGCAAGTGAGTTGAGCGGAGTTGAACTGCTGCGAATTTTTCGTTGCAAATTTGTGACGTCAACATACGTATCGCATTCACATTCGCAGGAATTATGAACCGGGCTTAAGACTCTAGTGAGAATTGCAGAGACAAACTCTCTGTTAGAATAAGAATAAGGATCATGTTCTCGGCAACCATAACCGGGATGGATTCGTTATAAAAAATACATCACAAAAACTTGAAACAAATAGTTAATCTATACTTACAAGTTGTAGCTGAGGTTAAAAAAGTAAATGCTAAATATTAAACAATGGCCAGTTACTATTTTACAAGATAAAATGGGTACTAAACAGCCCATGTTAGAACCTACAAACAATTTAAGCATTTTTTAAACATTTACTTAATTTACGCCGTTATGTTATTCAAAGGCAAAATCCTCCTAGCTAAAGCCTTTGAGAAAGACTCTGCTAGGGCCTAAGCGTCAGGACATTAACTATTTTTGCATTTATGTTAAAATTAGCTGTTGCAAACAACTTACAAACCAAAAGGACCTTTGGTATATATGCACAAAAATAGTTAATGGCCTGATGTTTCGACCCTAGTAGAGTTTTTCTTGAAGGCCTTAGCTAATATGATATTGCCTTCAAGTTGCAAAAACTTTCTTACCTTCTTCTAAGATGGCTAATAGATCGTCCAATGTCTCGCAGTCTACAATGAATAGATTCTCAACATAGAATCCCTTATCTTTGGACCATCGGACCGGCAGTGAGTCTCGTCCGGATGGGTTCAGTAAATCTTTTACCTACACACATGAACAAATAAAGAGGATTGTAAGTTAAGTTCCTTCTTTTTGAAATAAAAGAAATTAGCTGTTGCAAACTTCTTACCAATGACCTGTAGTAAAAATGTAAACAGTTTTCGAACCTGGCAGAGTCTTTTCTTTGTGGTAAGTTTGGGCGTGAAGAGAAATTGATATGGTAGAATTGTAGTATTTCTTTTTTTCTAAAAGAGAAGGACTACGAGTTAAAATTCAATCAAACTTTGATTACCTAGTGGGCTTCTCTTGGTCTAGAAGATGAAACTCTCTGAACTTTCAAGGAAATTTCGTTTATGTATAAACATCCCCCATCAACAGGGTCATTTACATAACTGACAGTAATGCTTCTCAGATTCAACTTTGGGGGGCATACATTCTGGACCCACCTGTTCATTGTATATCTCCAAATAGGAAGCACTGAGAGTGTAGTTAACATTAGATCCTGACCTCTGACCTAGGACGTCGAAGAGATGAACGAAGGAACGCTGTATAAGTCCATAGGTATACTCTGTCTGCCTTAAAGCATCCTGCAATAGAGATGAAACACAATCAGTCGGGGCATCAGAATTATTTACTGTTAAGACTACCTTGCATTTTGACGTCACAGACGTAAACAGCGCCCTCACTGAGGTCAAAGGAACACCTCTCATTGACTAATGGTTGTGAGTGGCAGTCATGCGATTTCACACAGTTTCACCTCAGGATGGCAGCATATGCAAAGATTTTTGTAGCATTATAGTAATAATATTGATTCTTTTAAAGCACAATTTCAAAGAAAGATCATTGCGCCTCACACATTATTACCCCTGACCATTTACTTCATTCCCCTAGAAAGTATACAGCCTGTGCTGCCAAATACGAAGCACACTAAAGACAAATCAATCACAAGAACCATATCTGCCCTTCAGTTACCCATTTCCTCATGGATTATGAGAAGCAACTGTAGTTACTTGTGGCTCAAGGAAGGACACAAAAACAGCCACAAAAGCCATGGAAGGAAAGGGGTTTTAAGAACAACTGTGCACACCTGTTTCTCCATTAGTTGTTTTTTTTTTCCCCTGGAAAATCAGTGCATGCAGGGACAACTTAGTGTACATTTTTCTGAGAACAACTACTGTGATTTTCCTATTCCAGGAAAAGGCCCTACAGTATGATGACCACATGGAATTAAATGTTGTTGAATTGAAGTGAATTGATGTAAATTTTGATGACGGAGAGAAACAAACAAAAACAAATTTGAGCTGGGTGAAAGAAAGTAAAAAAAGACACTAAATTTATATTTGTCACTATTTTACCTGGTTGATGGGTCCCGTGATTGTGTACGTTTTCCCGGATCCGGTCTGCCCGTACGCAAATGTTGTACATGCGTACCCGTCTACCGCCATCTCAATCATCTGCTTAATACCGCATTTCTCCAGTACCTCTCCCTGCGTCGTGTCCTGGTCGAAGACTGCGCTGAATGTAAAAGTTTTGGACTTCTCCGGAGTCTCCAACTACACAAGAAATATATGTGGAAAAATTAGAACGTCATTCCAGGTGAATTATTCCATACATTTTGGTGTTTTTTTGAAATTTCGTTTGCTTTTTTTATATTCATGTACGATCACTGTGCATTTCAGCTTTTGGGCTGTAAGGAGTGTTTTTACTAAACCCATAATAAAAATACAATTTGCGTTGCAAGAACATAACACAAGTGTTTATTTGGAGGCTAAGTTTCACTGAAAAGTCAGGAAATAAGAACTTATGAATCATGTTTAGTTTTTGTTTTCAAAAGTAAACTCATTATATGTTGCAACCTACTGTCAGATCCAAAACAATGTTTATATGTTGCTTCATACAAAGTGTTTCTAAGCGAATTTAAAAATGCTTTAACATTCAATTAGCTTTTTAAAAAAATTGAAACTTTTTAATGATATCTTCGTCCAGTAAATTAGTTAAAGGCAGTGGACACTATTGGTAATTGTCAAAGACTAGCCTTCACAGTTGGTGTATCTCAACATATGCATAAAATAACAAACCTGTGAAAATTTGAGCTCAATCGGTCATTGTACTTGCGAGATAATAATGAAAGAATAAAACACCCTTGTCACACGAAGGTGTGTGTGTTTAGATGGTTGATTTCGAGACCTCAAGTTCTTAACTTGAGGTCTCGAAATCAAATTCGTGGACTTCTTTCTCGAAAACTATGGCACTTCAGAGGGAGCCGTTTCTCACAATGTTTAATACCGTCAACCTCTCCCCATTACTCGTCACCAAGAAAGGTTTTACGAAATAATTACTTTGAGTAATTACCAATAGTGTCCATCTGCCTTTAAAGGAACGTTACAGAATTGGTAAGAAACAAAAATTGTGAATATCACAGATTAGCATAAAACATACACGGTCTAATGATGATGATCCCTTGAAATATTTCCGTCTGAAATGTCATATTTGATGAGAAATAACTTTTAACTTTGCGTTTGGAGTTTATCGCTCAGTGAGCCTTTTATTCATTATTCATTTGATGCAATGCAAAATCTTTAATCGTTTTTTCTCTATTCTCTCGTGACCTAGATGGCCAATCGATCTCAAACTTCTACAGGTTTGTTACATTATGTATATGGTGGATTACATAAAGTGCTTACACTGCCAGCAACTGTTTTGTTAGCAAAAACCAATTCTGTAATGTTCCATTAACACTTTAGAGACTATTCACTAATGATATAATCATCACAAAAAGACCAGACATCGCTTATATTGTTCATTTATTTAATCAATTTTTGTTTCAGTAAAAATGTCAACCAAAATTAACATGAAACAGAAAAGCTGATTTGGTTTTTAAAATTAGGCTGTTATGTTTTAAACATAGGAAACATTGGAAAATTTCATATCCGTTTATGACCTTACTTATTACCTCTATCTGTAAATGGAAATATTGTTGGTATTTTTATTGTTACTAGTTTATTAAACACATCTGCTTGTTGCAGCCAGCAGGCTGAATTATAAATCACAAATCTTGTGGCCAATTAACTGCAGTTGCGACCATGGCATTTTGGTACAAGACGCGCGTGGCCGCTAACAAGGGTTAATCTTTTAAATCAAAATGAAGTTGAAACAAGAGTGTCTATGGTAACTGACCGTTATTGAGGATGAATTGTGCTGGATTTTGACGCAATCTTTATCCGTCCTTTTCTTCTCTGCATCACTCACCGGTCGAACCCTGGTAGAATGAAATTAAAGGAAGGGGATGAAATATAACAATCTTGCAAACTCGTGTGAAAAGTGGATATTATTAATCAAGAGCAACTTGAAACCTGCCTGAAGTTACAGTGCTGAAAGTTCAAACAGAAAACACTGTTAGAGCTGTGTGCTTCGGCACTCACGCACATGTATAGTTGTATTGAACATGGAGGAAAGAACCAGGTTAATGTGCTAGCGCTCAATCAACTGAGCTATCTAGCCCTAATGTTTGCTGTATCCCTTATTTTGCCAATATCTTTGTCCTGGGGTGCTAGTCAGAAGCCATACAACCTGTAGGCCTACTGCTGTTTAGCCAGGGATCACACCCACGTTTACTTATCATATACAATCTGGGAAGTGGCAGCAGAGGGATCACCTTTAGGGGATGCAACTTCTTATTTCAAGTATCTGGGGAAACTGACTTTGTAAGTTTTAAATTAATTTTGAGATGCAGAAGAAGAACATGTTAGGCCTAGAGTTTTAAATTTGAGTTGTTGATGTTCTAAGAAGAATCTTTTGGTGTTGACATGGTTAACAACTTTTAAGTTGTTAAAACATTCGATCAATTACGCCCGCATCATCATCATGATTTTAATTGTCCCTTGTGACTTGTACACTGCAAATCACAGTGTTTTTATTCATCCTGGTTTGGTGTGAAACACACCATGGATGAAAATTCTACAAACAATTAAGTAGTCTTCCAAACTACTGGCATGTACCGTATTTTCACAAAGGAGTACATTGTGTGTTGCCCGAAGGTCACGGGCGCAAGGCTCTATTTTAAAGGGTCTATGTAACTTTTGTAGGACAAAAAACACGATGTCCACAGATTTACACTAAACCTACACAGTTTGAAGATTATGATAGTAGAAAGCTTCTCTGAAAATACTACGTGCTGAGGTGCTGTAGTTTTTGGGAAATGAGTAAAAAAATGTCATGAAAATAATTTTTGTCTCATGAGACGAAAATTATTTTAATCATTTACAAACGTATTTTCATGACATTGTTTTACTCATTTCTCAAAAACTACAGCACCTCAGTAAGTAAGATTTGAAGGGAAGCTTTCCACTATCTTTATCTTCAAACCCTGTAAGTTTAATGTAAATATATAGACATTTTTAAAAAGTACCCAAATCCTTGAAGTACGTCCTTCAAGGACACAAAGTATTTTTTCAAGTAACAAAAGACTGCAAAAAGCAATCAATTGGCTCGTGACTACAACAACTTGTTGCATTTCTGTTACATTTTTGTTGCTTACTCCCGAGACAAGTTTTTCCCATTCCCAGAATTTCACATTCCTGTAATGATTTATTGCTCATTTGATCAAACCTTGACACTTGGTTGTCTTGAAACTCAATTTTTCACATTTTGCTTGCGACTCAGGTTTCTCCAGCAACTTTTCAATAAGTCCTTCTTCTGGGCACACAATGAGCAGATTATTTTTTAAAGCCATTATACACTTTCGGTACAGACAAAAAAAAAAGTTCACAGATTTACAAATAATTTACAGGGTTTACAGAAGGTAATGGTGAAAGACTTCTCTTGAAATATTATTCTATGAAATGCTTTACTTTTTGAGAAAACATTCAAACAATATCAATTCTCGATAGCGATATTCTCGATAAACACATGTCATGACACGGCGAAACGTGCGGAAACAAGAGTGGGTTTTCCCGTTATTTTCTTCCGACTCCGATGACCGATTGAGCCTAAATTTTCACAGGTTTGTTATGTTGTATATAAGTTGTGATACACGAAGTGTGGGACTTGGACAATACTGTTTACCGAAAGTGTATAATGGCTTTAAGTAGATTTTTTATAAGAGTTAATCACAATTTGTGGACTGCCAAAGGTATAAGTGTGAAGCTTAAACATCAAGGTATATCTTTCATCCACCCTCAGAGAGAACCATATCATCTTACAATCTGATCCCAAACACAATGAACCCTGAAAGACCCTACCCTGCTGGAGTAGACAAACAGCATTGTGCACATGAATGTTCCTGAACATAAGACCTGTAATAATCACTGTACAGAGCTGGCTGCATATAACCATAGAGCTCCATCACACCATGGTACAAACCATAGCCAGACTATAATTATCTCCAAACCCAACAAAAGCTTATTCCACTACAGTCAAATGAATCCAAATCCAGCCAGACAACAAGGAGTAAGAGCATCAGGGAGTTTGTACATGTACCTATAGGTGGTGGGCTATTATCGGCCCTGAAGGGTCGCCTACTTGTAAGAAACCCTATCTAGGTAGTGTGTACATTTGTCACACAATGACACCAAGTAACTGGTTGTTCACCTGTTGTTACCTCCAAGCTTAGCTCCAAACAAGGCAGCGTTTCACACAAATAGCCCTTCTCTGATCTTCACTGAGAAGAAGACCGTGTTGCATTGTTGTGCTTATAAGAAGCTTGTACAGGTTGCACTAAAGCTAACGCTTATTAGGACAATGCTGAATCTACATGTTGACTAGAGCTGTGGACAAGTCGTTAATGGTCCCACGCGGTGAGAAAGTCGAGTTGTGACGGTGCTCTCGCGAGACCACTGCTCTCGCGCGAACTACTGGTTGCCCGACTTCTACTTAAATGGGACCGTAGTCATGAGAGCAGTAGTCTCGCTGGACAGCAGTGAATCACGGGGAGAGTCAGAACGCTATCACCGCGACAGACATTTAACGTTTACTGTCCACAATTTAATGTCCACAAGTCTACATATTAACCAAAATCTACTGGTCTTACACAATTTCAATTTGTGCTTTGTAGTTGGAGTAAGTTTGAAAGTTTGACAATTGATGCTACAGACTTTGTGGAATATAAGGACAACCATGAAAAAGAAATGAGGAAGAGCAACTGTGTACACTGATAGTTAAGATAAAAACACCACACCAAATTTGAGGTTCTTCCCAGTTCCCATTGAGTTTGTATGGGATTTGTTTTTACTTACATGTAAAGTGTTAAAACTTTGAGAAAATGGTGTTTGAAAAGCTTATAGACACCACTGTATCCAAAGAGAATCTGAAGCACTCCAGTATTTACTTATTAGCTTTTTGTAAGTGCTTCAGTCAACGTTGAATATTGACTAAAGATTACACTGTGTGCAATCGGCATTACTGAAACAAATAATGGAAAACTATTTGATCAGTAAGCTTTAAAAACCTTTTCTATTTAATTATCCTATTTACTAGAAGGAACATTTGGAGTTAATCTGTAGGAGCAAATGTCAACGAATGGTCATTTGTGGAGAAATCCTGGATCCATGAGCTGCCTTTATAAGCATGCAGTATCCATGACTGGAAAAAAAACTGTCGGCTAAAAACATGATGAACATTTACAAAAGCCGTACAGTCACAGGCAGTGAACAACTTCCCCGTATGGTACAAAAGCAAAGCAAGATAAAACACAAAATGAATCAGTTGCTACTCAAAGAGCACCACTTGCTACTCAAGAAGTCAAAAATTGCTACTCAAATGCGTTAAGTGAGCACAGAACAAGCTATAAAAAGTTTTTTTTGTTGAAGATGTAGTCACAACTTTTCTGCAAATATGACAAAGTTAAATCCAATGGAGACACATGATGGTAAACTGACCTCACTATCAACTAAAACGCTATGCAAACATCGCGGAAAATAAGTCCATGTGGAAACACGTGGTAGAACTACACGGTAACTTTCTGCGTGACAGCAGCAGAAAAAGTCGAATGGAAATACAGGCTTTTACACAGCTTTAGTCTAAATAATTTGCAATGCAAAACTGCTGGCCAAAATCGCTCCTCGACAGGGCTTCGCACTCCACATGACAGACAATTGATGTCAACTTCCGGTCTTCCCATCTCCTGAATGATGCAATTGTCAAAAACAAATAAACTACACTTTCCAAATGGCCTCTCTCACTCTACTGTGTTAAACTCACAAGCCTAAAAACAAAATGGCCCAAGACTTTGTGGGTCCCAATTGGCTCCTGTACAAGACAATATCACAAGAAAGCCATTCTTCTAGATTCTATAACGAGTCTTGTTGCTCAAAGTGTCCTTGCTTCAGGTGATCTTCCCTTTCATGAATGCCTATTATAACTTGAAAAATCCTTGCACTACAAATGATTCCACTCCTGACAACTAACACCTGCATGTTAAGGGTTGGTCAGGTATCTTTCTTTACCTTCCACCTCTAGGACCCTGGTTAAAACCATGCTGAGGTCACTATCATGTGAATTGGGTTTTCAGTCCCTATACATGTACCGGTACACAGTACCTGACTGCTTGGGATTTTCTCTGGAAAAATTCTCTTGGGTTTTCCTCCCACATCTAAAACTTAAAATTCCTTCCCGGTCTTCTCTTCATTTGGTTCTTGGCTAGTACAGTGATTAAGTTCACTTTCCTGCGAGTCCCTGGCAACCAGAATAAATGAAATGAAATAAGCTGTGACCAATTCCATACTGTGAAAGTCCGTGTACTCGCACTGCCACGGCCCATACATGTAGAAGTGCACGCTTTTTACAGAAAGGCTGCTGTTAGCACAGACTTATAAACAGTTCCATAAAATTGGCCCCAGCCTGTTTACTCCAAAACCACCTTAGATATGACCCTAAGGGTAAGTCTACACTCCAATCTCAACAAGCTTGAAAGCAGCTCGGACTCCGTTTCAGACGTCACATTACCAAGAATAACATTATTTTTATACAAAATGTAAACTGGTCACAATGAGAAATAATCGCCTTTGATAATGAAAGAAAGGAAGGACTAAGGGCATTTTTTTTTTTTTTTTAAATGATCGGCCGATCAACCGGCTGAGCTTTTCTCAAAATTAATTTGTTTTTGTCTGAGATCGTTAAAATATATACATATTTATAAGGGGGGTTTTCTTTCGTAAAAAAAAAATCATTAAAAATGATGAGGCCTCCAAAAAGGAAGTGGGCGAGGACGCTACAATTTTGTACATTTTTTTTTGGCCTTAGCGGCATGATCTCAAATGTCCTGGAGCACCTGTTCCCACCATCCAGGCTAACCAAGCAACACTGCTCTCCTTTTGTTCTTGCATCTAAGCATAGCTGTCGTTGCATCATCTCCGAGAATTCACACTTATATCGCTCTATATCAAAGGAATAAAGACCCAACTCGGTCATTAAAATGGAAGCGCAGATTTCCCTCTCACCTGCTCTTATTTCCTCACTGATGCTTTAGTCCTTGGATTAAAATTTCATAAATTTTCATAAGGAAAAAATTAACAGCGGCCACAAATTCAAAATTTGATGATTTCAGCGAGTGAAAAATATTAGCAATGTGTGCTGATGGTGTTGATGTAAAATATTGGCAGTATTTGTTTTACTATCTTTTCTGTGAGAATACAGTACTAAAACCCAAATGAATATTCTTCGTCCCTGATGCAAATTTAACAACTAATAAATATCTTTTCTTTCAAACGAGAAGGCCAAAATATTTTGTCTATTTTTGCCCTCATTTTTTTTTTTATTATTATTATTATTTTTTTTTTTTTTTTTTTGGGGGGGTAGGCTGTAGTTTTTGTCCTTTTCTTGATTTTGCCTGATTGTGCCACATTAGGCCTATCCTGAATTTCAGAGCTTTTTATTCCAGCAAGTGGTCTACTAACCATGAATTCTTTACTATGTATTACTTGTACAATGGAGGATACATGTACATGTTCATCCACTCCCTATGGTTCATGTACCTCAACATTGTCAACTTCACAGGCAGTATGACCTAAGCCAACCTTTCCATTTATAGGTAGCCACTAGTGACAGGTCCTTACTGTCATAAATCAGACTCAAGTGTCATATTGCATAAAATGCAGGATGATGCTTGGCAGGTACACAATTCCTACACACAATGTGGAGTGCAAGTAGTTCAAATGTGATCTTAGTGTCAATGGAACTTCCCCAGTGGTAGTACATTGATGTTCTAGTTCATATGGTTCTCTGTACAGGTACATGTAGGCCCACAGGGCTCTCCAAACACTAGCACCACACTTGTTTGGTAAAAACTGCCACAGGCTATAAACACTGACGTTTCTTAATTTGCCCTGTAGGCTACTATTTAAAAAAATGTGCAACCGACATTTAAAGATACTTTAGTTTAAAATGCTCATAATATTTCTTCCAATTCGGATGCGAAAAATTCATTGTAAAAATGTGTTAATTTGTTTTGAGTATGTGAATGTACATGTATGTAACTTTGACCAGAGATCACGTTAGTTACATAAATCTGATGACAAAACATGTTTGAAAGTCTGAGCTACTAAAACTTACTGAGTTCAAGTAAAATGCAGTTTGCTAGGCCACAAACAACAATATTCAACATGGGTTTTGAAGGATCCCTACTGCCTCGATTCTTCCAAATAAACCAAATGGGTTAATGTGCCTCCATTATACAGAATCATTGAAACTCTCGAGATGATTTTAAATGACCGGGGGTCGATTTCACAAAGAGTTAGGACTGGTCCTAATTTAGGACTAGTCCTAGGAGATATTGAAAATTTAAGGCTAGTCCTAAGTTAGGGCAAGGAAATAACTTGAGATAAGACTAGTCTTACACTTTGTGAAATCCACCCCAGGGAAAGTAAATGGTGATGTTCACAGTTTTCAATTAGGGAATAACAGTGCGAGTACCCGGTCTTCACTGCGTGGTAATGACCGGGTTGGTGGCTGGCGCTCCGGCTCGGTCCGTTAACAGCGCCAGCCACCAACCAAGGTCATTTTTTTTATCGAATTAAACGGCTAAAATTGTCAACATTTTGTGACTTTTCTCTTGGCGGTACTTCCAGACATGTTCAGG
Source organism: Asterias rubens (assembly GCF_902459465.1). Taxonomy (NCBI): domain Eukaryota; kingdom Metazoa; phylum Echinodermata; class Asteroidea; order Forcipulatida; family Asteriidae; genus Asterias; species Asterias rubens. The sequence continues at coordinate 10,230,603 of NC_047066.1, read as the reverse complement.
GGCCATATTTGAGCTTTTGATGGTTCCCATCTCTTTCGTGCGTTAATCACATTACTGATCTTTGAGACCAGTGACTCTTTTAAATAATGATCTGTTCAGCGCCTTCACTGGGGTCAAAGGAGGCAAATAATTGGACGATAGCTGTTCCTTGTGCATTAAAACGCGCGTATGAGCTCGGCGTCAGTTTATACGCGCGCAAATATTACACGCGCGCACTCAAAATTGATACATTTTCAGCGCGCGTATGCGTAAGTGTGCGAAGTTGCAATAAAACTTACAGGGATATAAATAAGCGTGTGATACAGTGCAACGCGCAAGGTTTACACAATGTATGCTGAATTAGTGGTCACTTATTCGCTATTTTCCAAAGCCGGTCTTTATACCACCGTTAACCGTTAACACTCCCACACGTGACCGGGTTTTGACCAATCAGAGACTGGAAACCGTCCGAGGTATTTATTAATACTTATTACATATCTTATTTTCAAGGCAAATGTCATTTAAAGGGACTTTCTACAGTTGTTAATTAATCACTCTTGAAACTGATGGCAATAACAACTTTTGGTTTAAGAGACCTTCAGCAGCTTTTGACAGTAAAGCATTTAAAACATTCAAATTTTAAAATTTGTGTTCAGTGTAAAATCAGTTTTTATACCCAATAGTCAGTTACATTTCTCAGATTGTTTATTTCGATCAGGGATTATTCTTCCCAGCGATATCTCAAAAAAAGCGACCACCTTTTTAAATAAACACTTTCACGAGTTAGTTTTATTGTATGCATGCGTCTACATTATACAGGATTAGAACCATTAAACGAATCCAAAAACCAAAGGCATTCTTTGCCTTTAAACTCCTAGATGATGAGTCAATATTCTAAACTAATGTTTTAGCACCTACCTTACGACAACATTAACTTGTTCCAGGTTACCATCCTCCAAGTCCCAGTCATCCGCCAAGGAATCTGGAGCTGAGTTGAGGTTACTCCTGAAATACGAGGAAGAAGAGAACAAAATCAAGAAATTATCCATCAAATTTAACATCTTTTATATCGTTGCGGTACCTGCTGCCAAAAACATAGGATTCGAACAGCCTCTAGCTACCGGGCAACCTCGGTAGTCTAGTTGGTAAGGCACTGCTCTAGAATTGCAAGGGTCATGGGTAAACATGAGTAACATGCCTATGATATTTTTTCACAGGACTCGGGAAAGTACTGAGTATACAGTGCTAACACACATCGGTGTATGGGTAAAACAAAAACAAAAAAAATTAGTAAGAAATTATCCCTTCTGTGAATCTTGCTAAGTAAATTCTTCAGTAAAAGAAGTGGGTTAGAAGAATTTTGTTTAGATGTGACCACTCACTGACCAATAAAAATTAGGGTCATACTTTTTAAATTTGCAGCGAATACGCAATACCACAGTGTTCATGCTACACCTTCCTACAATAAGGAAAGTACATCAACAGTAAAGATTATTGTTTAAAGGCACTGGACACTATCGATAATCACTCAAAATAATTGTTAGCATAACGAGTAATGGAGAGCTGTTGAAAGTATAAAACATTGTGAGAAACGGCTCCCTCTGAAGTTACGTAGTTTTCAAGAAAGAAGTAATTCTCCAAGAATTTGATTTCAAGACCTCAGAATTTGATTTTGCGGTCTCAAAATCAAGCATCTGAACACACACAACTTGTGCTACAAGGGCGTTTTTACTTCCATTTAATATTCTCTCGCAACTTTGACAACCAATTGAGCTCAAATTTTCACAGGTTTATTATTTTATGCATGTAAGACTGGTCTTACAATTACTGATACCAATAGTGTAAAAGCATGGTTCTATTCACAGACATTTTGGGATTTTTATATTTTTTGTTGGTGGTGCATTAAATGACGATGGGTTATGCCTTCGCTTATTTTTTGCATTTTTGGATTTTACCAGTGTAATAGTAACATAGTGTTTTGGGGCCAAGGTTGCCTGCATGTATTTTATAATGTTTACTGTAAACGTACTGCTCCATACATGTACCTTCACAATTTATGAGCCAATTGTTAAGGCATTTTCTGCACTCACTCAACAAGCAATTGTTTATTATTGGTGGTAAACCTATGCTGCATTAAAGGGAAGGTACACGTTTGGTAATTACTCAAAACAAATATTAACTTAAAAACTGACTTGGTAATGAGCATTGGAGAGCTGCTGATAGTATAAAACATTGTGGGAAACGTCTCCCTCTGAAGTAATGTAGTTTTTGAGAAAGAGGTAATTTCTCAAAATAAAAGAATAAAAGACTTCTAGCTAGAGTCTTTTATTCCTATCTGAAAGCACACAAATTCGTCTAACAAGGGTGTTTTTTCTTTCATCATTTTCTCGCAACTTCGATGACCGATTGAGCCCAAATTTTCACAGGCATGTTATTTCATGTATATGATGGGATACACCAAGTGAGAAGACTGGTCTTTGGCAATTACCAAACGTGTACCTTCCCTTTAAATCTCAGTTCTGTACATTGAAGGTCACACAAGGACAAGCCTTTGGACTGTATTGTACTGAGTGTGCCTGTAACAAGGGAAGCTGTGGGTTCTGTTGCTATGCAAACAGCAATCCCAAGTTCACCGGGCACACATGCCTTCATTTGCACAATAGATCATCCTGGTAGCGAAAGTGATTTGATTGTGGCATTAGGACATCAGAAGCCGGTTCGGCCAAAAGAAACCATTAGAGATGTGCAATGAGGCATACAAGCACGCACTCTATGACTGGTTTCTCAATTTCATTCCCATAATATGTAGGTCAATCAAAGCTTTGCATTAATCTGTACATCAATCTAACACGAAGTATTAAAGGCAGTGGACACTATTGGTAATTGTCAAAGACTAGCCTTCACAGTTGGTGTATCTCAACATATGCATAAAATAACAAACTGTGAAAATTTGAGCTCAATCGGTCATCGAACTTGCGAGATAATAATGAAAGAAAAAAACACCCGTCACACGAAGTTGTGTGCGTTTAGATGGTTGATTTCGAGACCTCAAGTTCTAAACTTGAGGTCTCGAAATCAAATTCGTGGAAAATTACTTCTTTCTCGAAAACTATGGCACTTCAGAGGAAGCCGTTTCCCACAATGTTTTATACCATCAACCTCTCCCCATTACTCGTCACCAAGAAAGGTTTTATGCTACATTGTAATAATTATTTTGAGTAATTACCAATAGTGTCCAATGCCTTTAAAAAGCTCACCTAATCAAAAGTTTGTTCAACTTCTACCGTAAAAGCCAATTGTAATGTCACATAATATCTGCCTAAAATGCTTTCATCTGTTTAATTTGACAAATCAGAGTCTAAAGCATTCAAGTTTGGAATTTCAGGCAATACATTTAGCCTATTTTCCCAGAATGTACTGTGTAGTAGACTTTAGTTTGCTGTAGATTATTAATTTTGGTTTTTACCCATACACCGATGTGTGTTAGCACTGTATACTCAGTACTTTCCCGAGTCCTGTGAAAAAACATCACAGGCACGTTACTCGGGTGGGATTCAAACCCACGACCCTTGCAATTCTAGAGCAGTGTCTTACCAACTAGACTACCGAGGTTGCTGTAGATTGGAAACACATTATTTTTGTCAAAGGTTTTTAAGGTTTTCAAGGTGAATGAAATATTAAGTTGTCTGAAACCAGGATGTCAACAACACTGGACCTTCATTGGGAAAACGTAACCATATTGGAATGCTTTGAATGGGGTAAAAGCCTTGACCAGCTAGGGCTATGTATTGGGTTTACATGTATCAGGGGCCATTAGGTTGGCTTTAGTGGCTGTATCTTGTCCTGTCTTTCACCTCTATAGACCATGGTTCAAATCTCGGACTGGAGCCTTGCATGTGGGTTCGGTTTTCAGTCCCTTCTGTTTGCTTGGATTTCACCTATTTGCAGTTTTTCTCCCACATCTAAAACTGACTTCCAAGTCTTCTATACACAGTTATCTTAAGTTGGAGTTCTACTCAATTTTAAGGGTCTCTTTGTTTATTCCCAGAAAGTTTTAAATAAAATAAAATTAATCAAATAATGTTTGTAAATATATTCCATAGGCCTATAATTCATGTACTTGTAAAACAAATACCTGTAAACAACGTATTACTAGAGTAAGAAACTCAAACTATAAAGTTCCCTAATGTACTTGCAACAATAAGATCACGTTTTCAGATTTTATTTATATATATACAAATGAGTAAATAGAAGAAAAAATAGGAAGAAAAAATGAAGAAAAAATAGGAAACAATGTAGAAGGAACAGCACAATCAGGGCAATAAGACTTATCAAGTTATTCTGAATTAAATGTTTTGTTAAGTCCTGCACTGTTGATGTCATGCATTTATTTATTTATAAGCCTAAATGTACACCCCCATAGCTATTGATTTATGAGACAAAGCCACCAAGAAGTGACAATTTTTATGATCTTTGACCCGAATTATGTGCAAAATACATACAAAAGTATTCATGTGCAACTTAAATTGCATGGTAACAAAGTGCAACGGTAACAAAGACGGCAGGAATGTAAATATATTAATATTTAACTCACTTCCTCAATAATGTCTCTGTAGGTGGAAATATTTTTAACCTTTTTCTACGCTGGCACTGGAGTTCTTTTCAATTTGAAACAAAGTTAAACCGATCAGTTTAGGAATTGTGAACCATCGTTTACAATGTTATATTCATTTTTTATCATATAAGCCTCGTAAAACAAGAACTTTTTAAAAAATAACAATGGTACCTATAGTATATACTGACTTAAGTTGCAAAAAAAATGATGATGAACATTTTTGATGCAAAATGAAATTGATTTATTGAAGCTTTTTCTGTGATGTTTTGGCTAAAAAAAGTGTCTACATATCATGCATTATACACGTAATGCAATGCAGAAAAATAAATAATGCAACAAAAAGTCAATGACTTTTGTTGTCAATTAACCAAGCTTTTATCCCCAATGCAAATTTAACATCTATTATAAGCTTTTATCTAGGAAATAGTGCAAAACTAGTGTATAAAATGTATTGATCAAAAACACTTCCATCATTTATAATATTATTGCCAAATTAAAATTAAAATCCAAATACCTAAATCAACAACAACTTGTAAGCAGAGCCAATGTGATGCAAACACATATCACACATGATACCTAGTTCCCACTTGGTCCCAGGCCAATTTTTTAAAGATAGGGTTAATACGCTGGCTCTAAAAACTCATAGACTTTAGTTAGGTTCAATTTTGAAAACTAAAGTAATTTTTACTTTCTGAGGCATGTGTACCATTTGCACTATCTACACTTCTTTCTCCATTACTTATAAACCTCTACAAAACAAATACACTCGACAACTACACAATACCTACCGACTCGAGTCGTAAGAAAGTCCGGAGAAAAACCTCTTCTTTGCGTACGCATCGCGAGCGGTGGTCACCGACGTCGATGAATTTGAGCCCCCCGGAGTGTCAGCAAAATACCCCGTCCCATCCTTTATAGACGACGGCGAGTTCGTGTAGTCCGAATCGTCGTTATTGTTCATCATTCACGAGTAAAATTACCGCAAAACTACCCTTTCTACACGTCCTCAAGGGTGCTTCAGATGGATTTCCTTCAGTAGCATGTTACCACACGTCTGAAAATATGAAGTTCAGCTATGTAAACAACAACTTCTTTTTGCACGCCTTGGTTGTCAATGTACCATCAAAATGGCCGGTGTAGCACCAACTCAATGCCTTCCATCCACGGACCAACCGTTGCTAACGCCCTGCCGTGCACTTCCAAAAGGCTAGTCGCGTGGATGACGGCGGCGCGAACAACACACAAAAAGCAGCCGTATTGAGCAGTGGTGGTGGTCGGTTCAGCTCCACAGGATTCATGGAACTGGGTCAATACTTGTACATCTGCAACAACAGTTAATGCGTTCATCTGTTCAATGATTATTGATTTAGGCTTCTTTGATACAACTTGAAGCATAGGGCAAGGAACACTTGAAGTAGGCCCGTCTTCTGGGTGTCTGAAGTTTGTTTGCTTGATGACGACTTGGGTTGAGATTAGACAAAAACAAAGACGTGTGTTTTAGTTTAGTGCCGTGACGACAATGGGATTTTTCGGACGTTCGGGTCTATGAGGTTTCCAAATGTAGCTATCATGTCACCAGACTGGACTGACTTACACACAACACGAAGTTTTCGGCGGCACTCGCTTGATCCTCCTTTTTGCAAGCAGAAAACCATAGTTTCCACAAAGTCGTAGGGCCAGACCAGGAATATGACATGAGAACATCATAGGCCTACCTCTTGCCAAAACGTGACTCACAACCCGATATGAATTCAGAAGACATCTTTAAACAAAAAAATCAAAGCGGATAAAGTCCTGAAAGATGTCCTCCTAATTAGGTTTTGCACTGACGTCACGTGAAAAACCTGAATAAAAAAAGTTTATACCACCTTCATTGAGTGCCACAAGTGGAATGGAACTTGAAACAATAGCTAGGCCTAACCGGGGGATGGGGGTAGCCTAGACGCAGGAAATGATTAGGACTAAATAAGGGCACTTAATAAGGAGAGTGGTAATTCGTGGAGCCAGACGGGGACGTCCCTCGATGCTTTGATTGATTAGTGGCCCTAACCGAACATCCCCCTAGCGGCTTATCTTTTTATTATAAACTAGTGTTCATCTGTGATTTGAGATTTTATGCTAGGTAGGCCTAATTAATTTGTGAAGGTGTGTAGGCCTTGCCTATAATAAGCCCGGTGGTTTCGCCTGCGCCGCACCCGGTTCGGATCCCGCTATGATCCAGTTCAGTTGTGTGTGGATTGGTTTGAGTCTTCAAAGTACTAGCGACTATGTGGGTTTTCTGTTCTCTAGTTTGTGTTTTCCTTCCAACAAACAGAACGGCTAAAAATTCCGCAATGTTTGCCGCAAAGTAGCTGTAGGCCATTATGCCTACACTCTACAGCTATAGGGGCAACAATTGCAGAAGAGAAAACAGGTCAAGTAGGCCTAAAGTTGTTCACATGCGTCATAGTTCTTATAATTTGCAGATTGATGATACGAACAAGATTCACCATTCTTAAAATTCTGTATTATACTTTTACTGATTGACAAAATAATGATTTTTATTTTTTTCGATTAAAGACACTGGACTTTATTGGTAATTGTCAAAGATTAGCCTTCACACTTGGTGTATCTCAACATATGCATATAACAAACCTGTGGAAATTTGAGCTCAATCGGTCGTCGAAGCTGCGAGATAAAATGAAAGAAAAGATATCCTTGTCAAACGAAGTTGTGTGCTTTCAGATGCTTGATTTCGAGACCTCAAAATGTTGAAGTCTCGAAATCAAATTCGTGCAAAGTTACTTCTTTCTCGCGAAACTACGTCACTTCAGAGGGAGCTGTTTCTCACAATAGCTTATAATATCAACCTCTCTCCATTACTCGTAATCAATAAATGTTTTATGGTAATAATTATTTTGAGTAATTATCATTAGTGAGTGTCGATGTCGTTTCACGCATACTGAACAGCGCCACCTTGTGATTTTTAGATGTTTGTGCGCGTTCAGTGCAGACACTTTTTGAAGAGAAAAGAACTGAAAACACATAACGGCAAACGATTCTGTTTATTCTGACCATGATTCTGACGTGATGTTTCAAGAGTTTGTTATTTTCATCATATAAAAATGGATAGTTGAACGTAAATAGTGAAATCGTTTGAATGTTTTTCTTGAAATTTGAGCTTATCATCCAGCAATCAGTCCTTTGATAAGACGAGCACATCTCACCCTTGGTCGTGGTCTAGTTTTGTTCTTTGCTTCAACCTACACCGTTCGTTCGGCCCTTTTGGGGTAATAATAAATCTATATAAACAGTTTTTCGAAACTCTCAAAACCAATCAATGCTTCGCTTCAGAGACAATACACTCTGAACCGCCGTCTAATTCTTCATGAATTGTCTCCAATCAGATGTTTAGAATTATATACCTAAAGATATTGAGAGTCTTTGTCGACTACATCCGCGAGAACCTGGTTACGATTAAATTAGGTTTTCTAGTTTTTTAGTTTGGGAAAGTTTTACACCTGAGGGACAATCACCATCGTTTTCCAACACCAGTCATTATTGAAATAAACCAAACTAATGTGTTTTTTTTCTTCAGAATAATAATCTTTGAAATTTACGAAATGGAGAAACTTGTTTTTAACTGCCATTCTTTGATGATGCAAATGGGTTCTGCTTCTGTTTTCCAAAAAAACTTTTACTATTATTTAAACTTTTCCAGTTTCTTTGAACTTGTTTTCTCACTCCCTTTTTAGAGTAGGCCTAGGCCTATTATTCAAGATCCGGTTTTAAGTCTGTCTGTGTCTTAGTTTGCAGGCGGGCCTGGGTGTACGAGGAGGGCATCAAAGGTCCAATTAAATGTTTCCCGCATGTGGCCCTGTCATGATGAACTCATGACGTTTGAAGTAAACAATGAACCACAAACAATGGGGAAACTGACTGGTAATTAATTTCAGATTTTGGTGGATGGCAGCACTCTAGAAGGATAGGAGCAGCCTTGCCCCAACCCCCTCCTCGGGTTGAAAATATTGCACATCCCCACCAGCCAACCCTTCCCCCACTAGCCACAACCACATTCCCAGCAATCAAACCTCCCTGCACTAGCCACACCCCAATTCCCAACCAGCCAAAACCCCTCCCCCAGTTATTACCCCCTCCTCACCAGCTGCAAACCCCCTCCCCAACCCAACCCTCTCCCCACCCCAACCCTTCCCCCACTAGCAACAACCCCCTTCCCAGAAGCCACAACCTCCTTGCCGCACCAGCCAAAACTCTTTCACCCACAAACCTTTCACTCACAAGCCCTTTCCCCACCAGCTGCGATCCCCTGACCAATAAATGCATCAACTATTTTCACTTCATGAACAATGGAAACATATTAACATAATGATGAAAATAATATTCTCACATCGTTTATTATTTTATCTCATTATTAAACTAATGCTCTTCCATACTATGTTTCAATTATCAATATATCTTTTGCCAAAGCAGTTAATTATAACATCACAATGAATTTTTTTAATAGTAAACCATTTAACGACGGAGATCTACACAATAAAACACTCTCCCCAACTTGCTGTAACAGAAGACGAATATTGACTCCTTGTTCAACAGCAACCAGTTAACTCTTTGAACCCATGGAGGCAACAAAGGGGAAGTTTGCCTTCATGCCTCCTGGTCATTGCCTTAATGCCCTCAAATGCTCCAGTAGAAATTTACAATTTCCTCATAGGTGGCCTTTACGGAGAAAATGCCTTGGTGCCCTTGCCCTTTCAAAACAAGCATATAGGCCTGCGTTGAGCCCTCAAACATTCCCGCTGAAAAACCCTTTCCAGCAAGTTGACAAATCATTTGAAAATGTACACGTGCACAAGCATTCAACAAATCATCATAACATGAAGGCAAAGTCAATTCGTAAGTTCACAACAGAAATATGAAATGGTCAGCAAGTAGGATGGCTGACTGCAAACTGTCGTGACTGTGTCGCATTCACCAAATGGTATACTGTTATAGACAGGCACAGCGGATGATCCTAAATTGTCAGACAGTAGGAGGGTTGACTGTGTACTGTGTATGCATTCATCCCACGATGTCATACTGCAGGCTGGCATGTTTGATCTACCATTCAAAACCATGTGGATGATATGAAGTGGTCAGACGGTAGGAGGGTTGACTGTATTATGGAGATATATTCATCACATGATCATACTGGCATTTGATCACCCAAAAACATAGTGGATGACATTGAGTGGTCAGACAGTAGGAGGGTTGACTGTGCGCTGTGCACTATGTAGCAGTATGCCATAAGCAGACTGACTCAAGTCTAGTGTTTACTTCCCATAATGCATTGTATCACCTTATAACATGGCCGCCCGCATGTAATAGTCAACTCTCATTATCTGGAATAAAGCTTGACTTATACACTATTTAGATGTATTCCTCAAATCATTATGCCTATCATATTGCAGGCTAGCATAGTTAATGGTTAAAAACCACTGTTGATAAAACTGTTGGTAAGACAGCAAGAAGGTTCACAAGTTAAATCTAAAATGGATACAAATGTACCCATTAGAGCTTCAAAATTCTTGGAAGAAAGATAAAGATGAAGCTTGAGAAATCTTTGAGAAACAGTGTAAATGAAGCACAACAAGTGACGAATGTAATTTCCACTGTGTGAACAATACAGCTCAATACGTTAATTGCTGATTATGATGGCGGAAGGAGTAAAGCCCGGTTCATACTTCCAACGATTGCAAATGCGAAGCAAATTTTGATGTCACAGGGCTGTTTTGCACAGGAGTTGAGCACAACTTAAGTGTTGCGTATTGTTCGTTGATGCATCCACCACATGAAACAATGTTAATGAAGCAGTGTCCACAACTGCTGAATGATAATTCCACTGTGTCAACAGTACAGCTTAATGAGTTCATCGCTGATAGCCGAAGGGGTTAAAACACCCAAGTCAGTGAAGAGTAGGGTGATGTAAACAGGTGGTGTATAATCAATTAAGGGATGAGCTTCATTGAGGTCCTTCTTGGATTTCAGCTCTGCGGCATGGAACTGCAAAGAAGCCGAAAACAAAATAAGAGTTTACATAAAGATGTTCACAATAGTATTGATTAACCCCTTTTTTTCAAGTCAAGTCAAGACGCAAGTCATCTTTGCTCAAATCAAGTCAGTCATAAATTTTCTCAAGTCAAGTCAGTCAAGTCACAAGTTACATTTCACGTCCATGGTGCACCCACATGTAACATTTCAGTAACATTTATTTAAATGCTGCACTTCATTAGAAAAAAGCACATTAAGTTGAAATTACCCAAGTAACACAGTAACATGAGATAATAAATTTATTTGGTGCACAATGAATCAATAATAATCGACCGAATGACAACATGTAGGTGTAAGGTGAAGCACCTTTTGTACCATAACCTATGGACAAACAAACATAAAATCACGGAACTGTGACATGGCAAGGACAAAGGAAGGGGACAAGACAATGTCTGCATATCCATGAAGATTTAACGCCTGGCCTTATGACAAGGTGACCAGATCATGCACACACAAAAAACACCAGGCGGCATTGTTGCCGAAGACTTAATTTTGCTACATTTATTTTAAAATATAATTGCATTGTTGTAAAATCAAATGAAATAATTCAAGTTAATTGTAGAATCTCAAGTAATTTTTGCGCAAGTCAGGTCAAGTCTCAAGTCATTTTCCCTCAAGCCAAGTGAAGTCACAACTCATTTTTCCCCAAGTCAAGTCAAGTCACAAATCATTGGAATTGGCGACTCGAGTCTAACTCTAGTCCAAGTCACACATCGCTATTGTCTGCACTTTTGGGAAACAGATTGCGTGTAGACAAAGTGAGCCTGTAAAGGCCAGACTTGCATCCCAAACGATGACATTGACTTTGACTAGTAGAGAGACCACCAACATAGGGCTAAATAGCTCAGTTGGTAGAGGTAGAGGGCCGGCTCATTAATCAGGAGGCTACTGTTTCAAGTGCTGACCCAGTAAACTTGTCTTTGTTCAAATAAATTTTTGTTTCAAATCTACAGTCAGTTTCCCTTGTGGTTAATATTACTTGATTTAGTAAAATAAACCTCAAAATAGAGACTTGGTGAAACAAGCTGTATGAAAGTAGGACATTTAACTGATAAATGCTATTGCTCAAAACGCAAACTGAGACTTCAGCTGTAGGAGAAGTGTTCATACCTTATATTCATCTGGAATATCTTGCTGATTAAGGGGGTAGATACCTCGCACAAATTTGAAGCTTTCTACGACGACATAAAACGGCTTATTTGCTATCTTTGCACTCATCGCAATCTGGTAAGTTCCAATCTGCAGGAAACAAACAGCAAAGGATATTAAAAGCAGGTATTGTGACTTTGTAGGTCTGCATTCATCACAATGGATTACATTAATGGTCAGATAGTAGGAGGTTTAACTCCTTGCTCAGCACACTTACCTTGTTAATAATACCCCCACTCTCTACAACTCCCTCAGCTCCAACCAAAACTAGATCCACATTCTCCATTATATACCTTAAACACAAATAATCAAAACAAATAATAACTATAGTTATGTCATTTAGCCTTTGAGAAAGACTCTGCCAGGGTTGAAACATCAAGCCATTAACTATTTTGTGCATAAATATAACATATGTCTTTTTGGTTGGTAAGTAGTTTGCAACAGCTAATTCTATTTTCTCACGTTATTTCATGAACCACCTTTTGCAAAAGCCTCAAGGCGTTTCATGAAATATAATCTTATAAATACAAAACAAAAAATTGTTAAAAGCAAAATTATACTGAAGTGTTGCCACATTAAAGCGAGTGGACACTTTCAGTAAACAGTATTGTCCAAGGCCCACACTTTGTGTATCACAACTTATATATAAAATAACAAACCTGTAAAAATTTAGGCTCAATCGGTCATCGGAGTCGGGAGAAAATAACAGGAAAACCCACCCTTGTTTCCGCACGTTTCGCCGTGTCATGACATGTGTTTAAAATAAATCCGTAATTCTCGCTAACGAGAATTGACAATTGTTTTAATGTGTTCTCAAAAAGTAAAGCATTTCATGGAGTAATATTTCAAGAGAAGTCTTTTACCATTACCTTCTGTAAACCCTGTAAGTTGCAAATCTGTGAACTTTTTTTTTTTTCTGTTCCGACGTGTATAATGGCTTTTAAGTAATCACTGTAAAGCCTGTTAAAGATGCTATGTCAGATTTTTGGCCGATTTGACCCCAAAATTTTGATTTAAAATTCAATCGGTATTTTGATGGGGGTCGAGAAAGTTACAAGCTTTCATTTGAGCCATTGCTGGAAAAAGTCCGCCAATTATTAGTAGCAGTGAAATAAAGTGCTCAAAATTAGTTTTTGTCGGGATCCCGACACGGACAATATATCACGTGACCAATTCTTAAGTGTTTTATAAGAAACGTTTTAAAATTTTGTAATGGTTCCTGACCATTAAAAGTAAAAGTTAAACTTTTTTTTGTTAGAGCGGAGAGCTGAGATGTTTTCAGGAGAGTGGCATAAATCAATTGTGTAAAAAGAAAAAAAAAAGAAAAAAAAAAATAACTCAAACAAAAATTATTTTTGTGCAATTGTTTCACTCACTTCTCAAAAACTACAGCAAGTAACAGTTTAAGGAAATATTTCTACCATCATTATCCTTAAGTTTAATGTAAGTTCAATGTAAATCTGTGGACGTTTATTTTTAGTGTCATACAAAAACTATCCAAACCCTTTAAAACAAAACCCGACCAAACAAACAAAAACACTCACCCAGCTGCAGCGTCAAGAATGACAATGACCGGTATTCCGGCCTCTCTAAGTTTCCTCGCCATTTTCTCCCTGTCAAAATTCAAGAATTAAATACACTTATTAAATTATATCATATCCCAGGTACTGAATTATTAGATATACTTCATGAGCATGTCATTTATCATGGCAGTTTGCAAATGAACTAGGAAAAGACACAAAAAAGAACAAACACACCCAAAAACTCAAAACATCAATGAAAAATTTAACATCTATTATATCGTTGCGGTACCCGCTGCCAAAACATAGGATTCGAACTGCCTCTAGCTACTGGGCAAACTTGATAGTCTAGTTGGTAAGACAATGCTCTAGAATTGCAAGGGTCGTGGGTTCCAATCCCACCCGAGTAACATGCCTGTGATATTTTTTCACAGGACTCGGGAAAGTACTGAGTATACAGTGCTATCACACTTCTGTGTATGGGTAAAAAATAAATAAAAAAGTATTCAAAACATCAAGTTAGGGATGTCAATATAACTTGACCTATCTTGGCCTCTTTTAAAACACTTTCGTCCTGTTTTTATGGCAACTTTTTTCATTACTTGCTTTTCTCAAACTGTCATTTTTTCAAGTTCCACTGTTTTGGCATTGAAGGAGCAATTGGTTTCTCACCCTGATCTATCAGGACATGACTCTGTGATGAAGACGTTGAATCTTTTCTTTGCGGCCGCTGCTTCCTGGAACATCTTCAAGACGACGCGAGAATGCGAATGTGTCAAGACACTCTGGAGACATAGAAATCGGAGAAACTCATAAAAAACTAAAACAACTTTAAAACAACAGATATTAGATGTCAAACTCTATATAATGAAAAAGGGTTTAAATTAATTTATGGGCCAAAGTGGACCGTTCAACTACATGGCCCTACTCCATAAAGCTGTTAAGCAGAAAAAGGTGCTTAGCTGTTTATTTACACTAAGCAGAAAAAGAAGGGAACCAGTCATAAACAGTGCACATAAAATCGTATTTTGACTGGAAAACGGTTTCCGGCATGTCTGGTAAGCGTTATTCAGTAACTTTTGGGTGGCTGATGACTTAATGAAAGTTAGCCAAGTTGAACATACATGTACATATCAAAAAATCTCCACCATTGTTAATTTGCATGCCAAAAACACAAAATGGCATTAAATGGAACTGGCTTAGGTGCTTGCTTCGGCTATGTCCACCATTTTAAATCCACACACCAGAACGAACAGCTGAACAAATTGCAATGGATTACAGTATGGCTGAAGCTCTGCCCACCATTTTTTTCAAAGAAAGCATGCAAATGGCTAAAAAATTGCTAAATTTCTCGACACTGCTAACCACAGAAATGTGCGCTTCCACTGCCAAGTTCTCAAATTCATAAAGCATGTACATGTAAGCACAACAAATTGCTAAGCACAGAAAAGTATTGCTCTACAGAAATAGGTTATCAGCCAAAATTACTTTAAGTTTACATTGTTGTGACTGATGCCCCCACTTGAATTTTGCCTAGCAATGAAATTTGTCATGCAGTACTTTCTGCCTAACAGCTTTATGCAATTGGCTCCTGTACTGTGTTGAATTCTATGGATTGTAAGCATAGAATTCTGCAGTAAGCAGACTTTGCTTGTAAGTTGTAGCTTAGGCTCACCCTTCAATTATGGGCCAGAAGTTCAACATTTTAAAAAGGCATACAGGAAGAACTACAGTGGTCGCTTACACATCCATCTCTGATGAAAGGCTCTCCCAAACTGGCAATTTTATCTCTCGATCCAGCGACTTTCTGTAGATACAGTTTCCCTCTCTCGACTAAGATGTTCTTGCATTCTTGAAAATTCTGTTTGTAAAATATGCAGTTAAAGATATAGATTTATTTCTTTATTTGTTTAATTCTGATTGTGAATTCAAGGATTCTTTGAACAGTGAACTTAATCACTATTCAAGCCAAGAAACCAAATGGAGAGAAGACGAGGAAGGAAGTTTATAGATGTGGGAGGAAAACTCACGAGAATTATTCCAGGGAAAACCCGTGCAATCAGGTAGGGACTGAAAACCAGTCATAGTCATAGTGCCCCCAGTTGGATTCAAACCTGGGACCTCAGGGCGGATGACAAGGAAAGACTATTTTTGTAGTAGTTGTGGCGACACGATTAACCAAGAAGCGTGACTCGACTAAGAAATCAATAGTCGCACAGGCTTAGTAAGCAGTTTGCAAAAGCTAATTCTAATAAGACACTGGATAGATACTATTGGTAATTGTCAAAGACTAGTCTTCTCATTTGGTACATCTCAACATATGCACAAAATAACAAACCTGTGAAATTTTGAACACAATTGGTTGTCAAAGTTGCGAGATAATAATGGAAGAAAAAACACCCTTGTCACATGAAGTTGTGTGCTTGATTTCGGGACCTCAAAATCTAATTCTGAGGTCACAAAATTAAATTCGTTGAAAATTACTTCTTTCTCAAAACTACGTTACTTCAAAGGGAGCAGTTTCTCACCATATTTTATACCATTAACAACTCTCCATTGCTTGTTACCGAGTAAGTTTTGATGCTAACAATTATTTTGAGTGCCTACCAACAGTGTCCAGTGCCTTTAACTAATTTGTTAATATGTATGCCTCACCATTTGATCCAAAGCTGCAAGAGTAATAAACCTAAGAAAGAGTTCACATCCTGAAGATATTGAGGTGGCCGAGTTATCCGTCTCCATCAGCCAATTGATGCAGCCCTTTAAGCTCTCTCTTAGACCAGCGAGGGTCCCAGCTGTTGAAGACAGTCAAGAAGCAAATAGCGTATTAACTTTGCTTAATATTTTAATAAGGGAATCGATGTGTGGTGAAGAGGTTTTCAACTAGTAGTCGAGGTAAATTATCAAGAACCAGGCCTCGGCGGGTTAAACCACTAGTCGAAAACCGATTCAACACACTTTGATTCCCATTCATAAATACCTTTTCGGTCAAACACATCAACACTTTTTGGTCAAAAAGTAAAATAAATGCAAAAATTATAATTGTTCAATGATTTCTTTCAACACAAAACCCCTCTAGCTATGAAATGGTAAAGCCCTCCGCCGCCCTCGGGTAAACAACTCCTTATAAGGGAATGCTGTGCTCGTCGTGCGTATCGCATGATGTGGCACAACTGTTTCAGATGTTAAGAATCGACCAATAAGAATGAATGAATGAATATAAGAAGAGGTGCAAGCTCGCGTGTCACGCCCATGTTTCAACACTTTTTACTGGTCATAAAGAAAGGTTTATACACACCCACGTGACGCGCTCTCCACCAATATGAATAGCGAAACTGTCTGAGGTATTTATGAATAATAAATAAAATTGTACCCCAGGGGTAACAGGGTACCTGAAGCGCATAGACAGCAACTTGTTAGGGGAAAATGGATAATTATGGGTGGCATAGTTTTCACCACTGCAATTTCTCATTGGTAAAGGGCACCATACTAGTATAAGAAAATTGTTAATTATTACTGGAGCATTTTAATGGCATCAAGGCAATGACCACACTGCTAAAAATGGTATTCTTG
This sequence comes from Asterias rubens, assembly GCF_902459465.1. Lineage (NCBI taxonomy): Eukaryota > Metazoa > Echinodermata > Asteroidea > Forcipulatida > Asteriidae > Asterias > Asterias rubens. The sequence goes on along the minus strand of NC_047066.1, from coordinate 10,213,680 downwards.
AAACAAGAAAAACATCTTATTTTGAGAATGTATTTGTTGTGTCACTCCCTTGTAGTTGCCTCCACAACGTATCACCATCAGGCGCAGGCCTGCAAAATGTATCAACAGATTGTTCAAGACTAGTTTTAAAATGTCACAAAAAGCAGAAAGGCAGAGATACATTCAAGGCACAAAGTCTGCCACTCATTTTACCCCTAGAATAAGAATGGTGGCTTCTGATATAGCGCACATGTCTGTCACCCAGTGACGCTCCTGGCGCTGTAACATACAGTATTTCCTGCCAGGGGTGGATTTCACAAAGGTAGTCCCAACTTAGGACTAGTCCTAGGCAATGCTAAGATATAGGACCAGTCCTAAGTTAGGATGAGTTACTGGTCCTAACTTAGGACCAGTCCTATCTCTTAGCATTGCTTAGGACTAGTCCTAAGTTAGGACTACATTTGTGAAATCAACCCCAGATGTGGGACTCTGTTTGAATTATGAAACCTAATTCTGATAGCATGTAATGCTTTACAAGATGCTGTGGCGCAATTTGCTGCCGATCAGACCAGGAACACCGGGGCGTACCCCTTCTCTTTTCGATAAGTGCACTGGGTTCTTTTTACATGCGTTACATAACACATGGGACCAACGGCTTAACGTTCCTACCTTGACTGCGTTTGAGATATTCAATGAGTGTACGGATAGCTGCCACTGCACATGAAATCTCAGGATTCTCCTCCATGCACTGCTGGAAATACTTCAGGGCATCTGTCAACAAAGATCCAATAAAATTTAAGATAAACGGACAACTCAACGGTTAAGACAACTCGACTGTTCGGACAACTCGACTTTGAGACAACTCGAATGATGGCCAAGACAGGCCTGTATGTTTTGTTTTTGAAAGGGCAAGGGCACCAAGGCATTTTCTCCATAAAATGAATTCTATGCGGAAATTGTAAATTTCTACTGGAGCAGTTGCAGGGCACCAAGGCATTGACCAGGGGGCACGGAGGCAATCGCCTCTGCTACCTCCATAAAGTATCTGGCCTGCCAAGACAAGTCGATGGTTGAATGGTCGACCTCCGTTACTGACATGTTTACACAAATTTCCTGTATAACTATAAGTCCTGCAATTCTATACCTTTTTGAATCACTGGGTAACCCCCTTTATCTCAAGCAGGTGCGATTTCGGTAAAACATTGAGGCGCAAAGTGAAAAAATAAAAAACTATGTTGACCTGGACAGCTCTATTTAAAAGACTATTTACTTTTATTAAAACACATTTATTAAGTCTGCCAATCGATTGGAATCGTCGCTCCGAATGGTTCCAAAATATAAATTAATACTCACGTACAATTTATATTTTACTTTATACTTTTAAAACACAATGGTAAAAATAAATAAAACATTAATGGCCCGGCCCCATTCTACCGGGATATTAGTTCGTGTTACATGCCTGTTGTGCCGATGTCGCCCCCCCCCCCCCCCTGGCCCCCTGTGCGCACCCCATATGCTGAGGCCCCAGTCACGACCATCCGTCGACTTGTCTTGGTCCTAAGCCAAGTTGAGCTGTCTGACGACTGAAATTGAATGAATAAACAATCCTTTGAGTTGTCCTCACATTAACGGTCAAGTTGTCTCAACCGTTGAGTTGTCCGAATGGTGTAGTTGCGGCGATAACGTAACCCTCTTGCCGACGGTAAAAATTGAGCAAATCTGTCGACTAGACCATTTCGCCCTTTACATTTCGAGTTTGGCTCGTAACCCTCTGTTGACTAGCTGTCAAAATTGTACGTGTTTGACCATTTCGCCTTGTTCGTTAGGAGCATGGGTTTAACCGCAACTATCTGGTGGAGTTGTCCAACAGACGAGTTGTCTGAACACTGGTAAAACACTCACTGCCCACTCAGTGACAGTGACTGACACCTACTTCTAGAAACTATAAGGCTGGGAGCCTTATATTATAGTTTCTAGAAGTAAGTGACACCTATCTCTCCATGGTGACATTGACCATGAAACAGACCTGTCAGTGAAACAGCTTGACTTGAGCTAGTGAGTTCATAAGAATAAAATACTATACAAAAAATAGACATGCTCTGCATGATCAGATGATCGATGATAAACTCACGGCACCCTACCTACTCACCCTCCTTGTTCATTGTTGATGTTGCAAGTTCTACAACATTTACATGTACGACAGTAGTAAGTTACACTACAAAGGACAAGTTCATTGACGAAACTACCAGCTTGTAAAAATGAAAATTGATGCAGTTTGACCAGGAATAAAAACAATGTTTGTAAATTTCATCAGCGACAAATAATAAGCAGCATGTTTCACCTTGCAAATCTGTTTACCAATCATCAAAGACTTCACTCAACAAGAGAGGGCGCTCTAAGCTCAACGTTGACTTGTATAAGTCCTCCAAGAGTTTATCAGAATGGTGATGCCTCCCCCCCCCCACCCCACCCAAGGTTGAATAACTATTTTCTACATAACAAACTTTTGAAATTAGTCTTTGAATTTGGATGATCTTAGAATTAAAATAAGTTAAGTAAAGCAGACCTAATAATATGAAAAGAGAGCCGCGATTTCCTCATGATCTTGGCAAATGTTCACAGAGAGGCACTGAAGATGGAACACAGACCTTAAAATTCGCAAAAATGATGAGTGCATGCTGGGTTGAGCTAGCAATCAAAATTATTTGTTTTGATTTTTTCTTTCTTCTTTTCTATAAATCTATATTTTCAGGATAAGCAAACAAAAGCTGAATACCAATAACAAGCAATATGCAACAAATGGAAATTTTGTTGGTAATCCTGTTTTTATCAAGGAAGAAATTTCATGCTAAGCAAATTTTTCCTCTTAGCAGCTCTATGAAATTGGGTCCTGAACTGAACAACCAATGCATATTCAATACAAAGGAAACTTTGAGTAGGAAGTTTCTGACAAGGCCCAGGGGTTTTAATGTTCTTGTTTTATTGGTTTGTTTAAAAAGTAGTATTTTAAAATGCTAAAGTCATACCATTACTTGGGTGGTGGTTTCACATATCACCGGGCAACGCTACACAGAATTGATAGGATGGTCTAAGGAACACACCCAATAGTCATCCTGATCAGGCCGAATGGGGGTTATATTGTACAGATTTGTATGAGTTCATGCAACTCTTTTAAATAGATAAATTAATGATTTGACGCACAAAGACATTTATTGAAAGTTCTCTTTCATGTCATTGTGAGGAATTTTTTTCTCTGTGGTTTTGTTAATTTAAAGGGTTTTGATAGATCATTTCTTTTGAACATAAATGAATTCCTTTGAACATAAATGAAGATGTATGTAATCTAATTTACCTGTAAAAGCCAGCTCCATTAATTGTAAAGTTTTTGAAAATCACAGAGATTAATTACAAAAAGTCAAACAACTGCGGAGAACATCTTTAAAGATGCTATGTCAGATTTTTGGGCCGATTTGACCCCAAAATTTTGATTTAAAATTCAATAGGTATTTGATGGGGCCGAGAAAGTTACAAGCTTTCATTTGAGCCATTGCTCGAAAAAGTACGCCAATTATAAGTAGCAGTGAAATAAAGTGCTCAAAATTAGTTTTTGTCGGGATCCCGACAATATATCACGTGACCAATTCTTATGTATTTTATAAGAAACGTTTTAAACTTTTTTTCATGGTTTTTCTGACCATTAAAAGTAAAAGTTAAACTTTTTTTCGTTAGAGCAGGTGATACTCTTTGAAATACCATTCACTCAAAAAAATCCAGTATTTAAGTATTCTTGGTTTTTTTTTCTAATTGATCTAATTAATTGTAAAGAAACAACCTGACATTTTTCAGATAACTCACATAATTTTTTTTTTTTTTTTTTTTGGGGGGGGGGGGGGAAATTCAACAATACTTTTGTTCAAGATGGCCCTCATAGCATTACACATGGTACAAATTGGGCACATCCAAACACCCACCCCAACACCAGACAAGATGCTTGCCAATTCTTCTCCAAATAGAAGTTGGCAATAATAACACTAATACTAATTTCACACACCATAATTAATCGATTCATCTATTCACTTTTTATTTTCTACTCATCATTTGGTTCTAGCAAATTTATACAATCCTGCATCACTGATCACAACTTCAAAGGCAACAACACAATTAATTAAGACTCCATGCAAAATGAAATTGCTTATGAAAAAAGTCTGGCTCAGTACTCGTTATCAAACATTGTTAATGTAAAATTGTAAAAGCACTGTATAATAATGTACACTAATGTGCCTCAATACTTAGTGATTTTCCTTGTTTTTAACGATCCAACCACTAGGTCACAAAGTAAAAGTAAAACTACAAAATTTTGAGGTATAAGTGTGTGAATCATTTTAATCTTTATTTAAAACATCTTTTCAATCATTTATTTGATAAAAACAGCCTTTTTGTTCAGCCCGAAGCGCACAATCCAAGTGCAATGTGTCCTTTTAGGTATGTGATGTATTTCAACATCAACAACTCAGGCTTAGTACTTTTATTTTTGTCAAGTTCATCACATCTCAAAATTCACAATTTAAATCAAAATAATTAAATATTCATCAAAACCTTTCAGAGTAACATTGCTTTTAGGTTTGGCGCTTTAATTGGCCATGTATGAAAACATTTTGTTATGACACAAATCTGGTTGGAAATTTGTTTTAAAAGTAGTGAATAATGATTGACATTAATTTGCCTCAAACTGTGTAGTTTTCCTTTTACTTTTTAAACTAAAATGGTCCGCTATTTTGTGGAGTCAAAAATTTGCTTCAACAAAATGATGGACCGTGTCCAACCGTGTTAGTTCATAAAGTAAAAGTAAGGTATAAATTTGTGAATATCCATTTTATAACAGCTGCTGTTTTTAGCCCAGAGAACAAAATCCAAATGCAATGTGTCCCTTTAAGCGTGAGTTTAATTCAACATTGAAAAACAGGCTCATTACTGGTTATAAACAAATCTTGTTAAATTTCAACAATTTAAATCAAAATGATGAAATATTCATCAAACTATCCCTTTTAGACTTTGCACTTTGGCCAATGAAAGCCTTTGTTATGACAAAAATCTAGTTGTAAATGTGTTTTACAAGTATTATTTGCACCAATATGCCTTAAAAACTGTGGTTTTTCTTTCACTTTGTGAGCTAACATTTTTCATGTTAGTTCAAGAGAGCAAAGAAACACACAGTTTCTAGATATATTTGTGTCACTCATTATTTTCTAATTTTTAAATATATGTTTAACCATATTCATTTCATATCAAGCACAATAAAGCCAAAAATATTTAAGCATGCGTAGTAATTCAACATTGAAAAGTCAGTCTCAATATTTGTTAGTAAACCGTGTTATTTTAAAATTCATCATATCTCAAATTTCATCAATTAAAATCACAATATAAAATATTAATCAAAAACCTTCTTTAGGAGAGACATTGCTTTTAGATTACGCACGTTGAGCTATGGAAGCATTCGACATTACTAAACGAATCTGGTTGGAAACATGTTTTAAAAGTAGTGAATAAAGATTTACACTAATTATAGTGCCTTGAAACTGTGTGGTTTTCCTTTCACTTTGTGAACGAAAAATAATGGTCTGCAATTTGGTTGAGCAAAAAAACTTGGTTTAAAAAAAAAGGCGGTCCATGTTATTAGCTCACAAAGTAAAAGTAAAACCGCACAATTTTGAGCTATAGTTGTATGAATGATTTTGTTTTACTTTTAAAACATCTTTCCAACCATGTTAATTTTTTATTTATTTTATTTTTAGCCCAAAGGGCCAAATCCAAATGCAATGTATCCCTTTTAGCATGTGAGGTAAATCAACATTAAAAGGTCAGGCTCATAGTAAGGCTACTCATTATAAAATCTTTCTAAATTTATCACATCTCAAATTTAAACAATTTAAACCACATTAATGAAATGTTCATCGATACATTGCTTTTAGATTTGGCACTTAGGGATATAAAAGCTTTTGTTATGACATCTTTTTGGAAACTTGTTTTAAAAGTAAAGTGTATGAATATTTACAGTAATGTGCCTCAACACTGTGTGGTTTTCCTTTAACTTTGTGAACTAAAATGGTCCGCCATTTTGGGAAGTAAAAAATTTGCTGCAACAATATGTCAGACTGTGTTAGTTCAAGAGGGTAAAATGAAAACCACACAATTTCCCAGTAAATTTGTGTAGTTAATTGTTTTATAGTTTAAAGTTTTATTCATTTAATAGCAAGCACTTTGTTAAAGGCACTGTACATGTTTGGTAATTACTCAAAATATTTATTAGCATAAAACCTTACTTGGTAACGAGCAACGGAGAGCTGCTGATAGTATAAAACATTGCGAGAAATGACACCCTCTGAAGTAACACAGTTTTTGAGAAAGAGGACATTTCTCACTAAAATAATAAAAGACTTCTGGCAAGAAGCCTTTTATTCCTATTTGAAAGCACACTATTTTGTACAAAAAGGATGCTTTTTCTGTCATGATTATCTTGCAACTTCAATGACCAATTAAGCCAAAATTTTAACAGGTTTTTTGTTTTATGCATGGTTATGTTGGAATACACCAACAGAGAATACTGGTCTTTGACAGTTACCAAACGTGTTCAGTGTCTTTAAGACCAAAAGGCAAATCCAAATGCAATGGGTTCTCTAAGTATTAAATTAAACATTAAACAACCGGGCTCAGTACCTGTTATAAAATCTTTCTGTTGTTAAATTCATTTCTGTCGAAGAGGTTTTCCATCATCTCATTCTCCTATGTGCTTGCCCGCTCTGTCTTTTGTAGACCTGTAAAGAAAATAGCAACATTTCAGAATTTCAGAACTTCCTCAAACAGGTTTCGAAATTGGTAGAAATATGTTTTGAATTTCAGATTCGCTAATACCAAGTTTTTGTAACCCTGCTTCTCTGTATCAAGGAATACAAATGCGCACCACTGTATGAGGTTATTAGAGATAAAGATAAAGAAAATTAATTTTGTTTTTTACCCATACACCGATGTGTGTTAGCACTGTATACTCAGTACTTTCCCCATACACCGATGTGTGTTAGCATTGTATACTCAGTACTTTCCCCGAGTCCTGTGAAATTTTTTTCACAGGCATGTTACTCGAGTGGGATTCGAACCCACGACCCTTGCAATTCTAGAGCATTGTCTTACCAACTAGACTACCGAGATTGCCCGGTAGCTAGTGGCAGTTCGAATCCTATGTTTTGGCAGCGGGTACTGCAATGATTATAAGAGATGTGGGGTGTCGTGGCCGAGCGGTTAAGAGCACCGAATTCAAGCTCTGCTGATTCTGTTCAGCAGTGTGTGGGTTCGAATCCCGGTCGTGACACTTGTGTCCCTGAGCAAGACACTTAACCATTATTGCTTCTTTTGACCCAGGGGTAAATGGGGACCTGTGAGGGCAGAGATGGTTCTTGTGATTGATTTAGCCGAGTAGCGCATTTGTTGCACGAGGCTGTATACTCCCCAGGGAGCTGAGATGGTTTAAGGAGTGAATTAAGGCCCAGTGACCAGGGGTAATAATTTGAAGCGCTTTGAGACACCAATTCGGGAGTGAAAAAGCGCTGTATAAACTCAAATATTATTATTATGTTAAATTTGCATCGGGGATAAAGAACATTAATTTAGTTTTTTTTGTTGATAAAGGCAGTGGACACTAGTGGTAATTACTCAAAACCTCACTTGGTAACGAGTAATGGGTAGAGGTTGATAGTATAAAACATTGTGAGAAACGGCTCCCTCTGAAGTGACGTAGTTTTCGAGAAATAAGTAATTTTCCACAAATTTGATTTCGAGACCTCAAGTTTAGAATTTGAGGTCTTGAAATCAACCATCTAAAAGCACACAATAGTGTGACAAGGGTATTTTTTCTTTCATTATTATCTCGCAACTTCGACGACCGATTGACCTCAAATTTTCACAGGTTTGTTATTTTATATATATGTTGGAATACACCAAGTGAGAAGACTGGTCTTTGACAATTACAAATATTGTCCACTGTCTTTAAGGTTTCCCTTGCCCACTGCAAAACATGGAGGCAGCTCACCTGCTGCTTCAAGTTGTCTACTCTTTTTCCCTCTCAAATATCAATGCAAAACTGTTCAAGCTTTGCCGTTAAGGTAATACAAGCCTAGTATTGACCCAATTCACCCGACATCATTATCACGATAAATCTTGGTTGGACCATTGGAAGTCAGTTTCCCAATTTGTTACTGTGTAATATGAACTTTAGGCAATGTATTTAAATGCTTTCCATAATTTTACATGCAATTTGACTCGCAAATGGCAGACAGATTATGTGACATTAGAACAAGGTGTAAAAAGTTAACTTTGAGTCTTGTTTGAAACTTCCCCTAGACCAATCAAAATTAGAACTCTAATATGCATGCACATATCAATTTCATTGTGTCGTTGTAGGTGTATTGCTCGTGTAGTGTTGTGTTCATTTCAAGCTAAAGGTTTACTATTTGATATTGAAATATATAAGTTGCACCCCTTACAAGCTGATCCCCTGGCTGTCACTTCCTAGGTTGTATAGTTAACTTGGGTGTAATCCCTGGCTATGAAGGCAGTAACAGGTTGAATTGCTTCTGACTAGCAACACAAACAAAGATATTGACAAGCTAGGGAGAGCACCAATATAGGGCGATATAGCTGGGTTGGTAGGGTGCTAGAACGGAGGTCGTAGACTTAAGTCCCACTAGTAAATTTGTCTTTGTTCAACCCAAAGTACTTTTTCAAATATACCCAGTAAATTTTCCTTGATAACATTTGTGAGACAGGGAAAAGATCTTGTGGCTACTTACAGCAAGCTGTTGCAGGAGTGTGTGTGTGCCATGAATTCCAGCTCACCGAGTAACTCGCTCTGTTTTCTGAAATAATCCAACAACAGAAAGCAAAAATAAGACTAGATTCATTGCCTTCAGAAGGTGTGATACTTAATGCAGATAACCAAGCAGCCTCGTTACCCCGGGCAGTGGGCTGTATCCTTATCTCTCGTTACTAACCCCTGAAAGGGACGCACCAAAGATCAATGCTGATTGGTTTGTGCACATGGCTTGGTAAAAACATTTAAAGGCACTGGCCACACACGTTTGGTAATTGCAAAAGATCAGTCTTCTCACTTGGTGTATCCCAACATAATATACACAAAATAACAAATCTGTGAAAATTTGAGCTCAATTGGTCGTCGAAGTTGCGAGATAATAATGAAAGAAAAAACACCCTTGTCACACTAAGTTGTGTGCTTTCAGATGCTTGATTTCAGGACCTCAAAATCTAACTCTGAGGTCTCAAAATCATTTTTTTTTTTAAATTACTTCTTTCACAAAAACTATGATACTTCAGAGGGAGCCGTTTCTCACAATGTTTTATACTATCACGGCTCTCCATTGCTTATTACCAAGTAAATTTTATGCTAAAAATTATTTTGAGTAATTACCAATAGTGTCCAGTGCCTTTAAGCGCATACATGTAGGGCCCCAAAACAAGGGGACAGAAGCTCTAGTACTTGATGCATCGTTTGACAGTGTGCTCTGCATAGTCTTCAACACAGAAAGGATCAATCACAGGACTAATTAAAATATCAAAAAAGGGCATTTCAAAGTCACACCTCCAGGGGTTATGATTTCTGGGAAAGAAAAACATTGCACAGTGAAATCATACACCAGTGGGAACAATTTCGGTATTGAAGGCAATTTGACTTTTTAAAGGCAGTGAACATGGTAATTACTCAAAATTATAAGTAGCATATTAAACCTTTCTTGGTAACGAGTAATGGGGAGAGGTTGGTAGTATAAAACATTGTGAGAAACGGCTCCCTCTACTGCAGTAACATAGTTTTCGAGACAGAAGCAATTTTTTTCACGAACTTCATTTCAGATTTAGAAATTGAGATCTTGAAATCAAGCATCTGAAAGCACACAACTTTGTGTGACAAGGGTGTTTTTTTCTTTCATCATTATCTCGCAACTTCGATGACCAATTGAGCTGAAATTTCCACAGTTTGTTTTTTAAAAGCATATTTTGAGATACACCAAGTGAGATAACTGGTCTTTGACAATATTACCAACAGTGTCCAGTGTCTTTAATGAAACACAGACATAGGCCTAATGGTTGGCAAATGCCATAAAGTTGTGTGCACTAGAGTTAAGTTGTACGCACAAACTTGGCCACACAAACCACAACAAAATCATTATAACAAACTGTTTTAAATTCTGAACACAGACCTCCAATACAAAAGTTCAGTAAAACCTTTTTAGCAAATGGTATCTGTTGTTTTTAGTAATATTTGAACATAGAATAACAACAAACTTGACTTACCTTGTGTGTCTTGCAGGGCAGGATGGTGGCAATGATTTCACTACAGTAAAGCTTCTTGGCATCAAATGGCATTTTGTGGGCTTCAGTCTCCCAATTGCATGTGAAGCCCTGCTGGGATGCCTTCTCGCTTATCAATTCCCACACATCTCATAAATGTCATATTCTCAACGACTCCTGCAAGAACATGTGAAAAAAAGAAATGGGGTTTGAACAAGGAAAATTGACGGGAGCAGGACTTGCAAGTCCAGCACCAGTCAATTTTTCTTTGTTCAACCAAACTTTTAAAGATCTGTCCACATCAGTTTCTCTTGTGGTTTCTTACTTAATGAGTAAAACAAGGTGTACAAAACACGATGAACAACCTTAATGACACAGGTATAAAACAGACCATGCAACCTGCTAGCAGAATTGATAATACATTTGATGTTATCAGAAGACAAAATGACCACACTACACTACAAAAGGATATAACAGATTGAATAACCGCCTGATATAACAAGTTGAAATGATCCCTATCTACATTAAAAAAAAGATTTCATGCGCCTTAAAAGATACAGGCGTTGATTGCATTTAGCACTGAGTTTCTAAGAACTACATTTCCAGTTAAGTTTATCATCAATAAACACCCAGGTATTGCATTCTGACACAACACCATTAGCAATCATTATTAGACTCGTGTTTGCTTCTCTTTTTTCTATTTAGTTCAGTGATTGCCTTATATTTCGCCGCATTGAGAGGGTAAGGTAGTTGTCAGTGCACCATGTAACAAAATTGTTCACATTGTCCTCAAAGACCTGCTTGAACAAAAATGTCAAGTAGTGAACTTTGCTGAATTTCATTTAAAATGTTTTCAATCAAGGAAATCGAGTCATATGACTATATAGATTTTAATTGTGAAAAAAAAACCTCAATCATTTCGAATACCCATACAGCGCTTTTCTGAAAGATTCGCGAAAAGCTCTGTTGCGTAATCACTCATGTTATGTCATAGTTGGGAGCTCCAATTTGTATAGCCGATTTGTTGCAGCGTGTAGGTATATAAAAAAACCTCCCAGACATGACGTCAAAGCATCTTGTCATTTTGACGCGCGCCGTCAACAGCAGAAGTGTTCTTAGTTTTTCAAAACCTTCAAGTTTACACATATCTACATTACATTTAAATGGTGAACAAACGCATTATAAACAAGTTAAAATATAATTTCTGTTAAAAACATTTCGCACAAGTAGCTTTCCGAAAGCACTGACTTTATTGCTTGAAATGAATTCAGCAAGAGAAGTATCATCGGCATATTTTACAGCAATACAAGAGGATGCGCCTTTACATTTAAAATCGTTGGAAATAAATATAACAGTCCCTGTGGGGTACAAGTATTACACACGGTGCAACCAAAAAGCTCCTCACTTGACATCCCATCAGACAGAGACACCCCACACATCCCCCTAATCATTTTCATCTCTGCTTGTTCCATCTGCTGAATGTGCCACACCCTTGTGAGCCATGTCTCGCAGCTGACACCATGCAGCCTTGGACACAGGTGGTGCATACCTGGCCCTTCATCTTCAGGGACGGCCCCTTTTATGTAAAAAATGGGGCCAGCTCCCTGAACTTCTTCCATTCACTCCTCGTGCCTGATGATGTCAATGCTGCCTCTCAATAGCTCTCTCGGCACCCTTCATGTCATCAAGGTAGCAGAACGACTCAACAATCTCAAACATGTCAAGAACATGATGCTAGCAGCCTGAAGACTGCCCTTCAAGCAACTACAAGCCCAAATCCTGCAAATTGTACACTGGACTGACTTTGCAGCTACACCCTTCCCACACACAGCACACAGCCATGCACCAGAGCTCGTCATTGGTCCACTGCTGATTCAACTAACCATCACCATGGTCTTCCCAGCCTTTATCTTCAGCCTTTATGTTTCCAGACAAGCTCTCCATACTGCAATCTTTGCCTGTAAGTGCTCTTTTGTCTCTGCTTGATGATAGTTTTATACACTCCTTGCACAATTCCATAGCTTCCGTTACCAAAACAGCAAATATTAGGCACAAAGATAGAAAATAAAGAGAAAACAAACAATCATCTTGGTTTGACCAAAGATCCGAGGGCAGGATGATGCAGAGGGCTTAAGATGACAGTATGTGGGTTTCTGATTTTCTGATGGCTTAGAGACTGAATAAAAGTTACCAAAAACTCCTTGGTGATTTTGCATTCAATGTCCGGGATGGGGTTTCTCGGTAGGTATCCGCAAGTGTCAGACGGTGTCTGTAAGTGTTGCTAGTGAGATAGGGTTAGAGTAACGTTTAGGATAAGGGTTAAAGGGTTAGGGTGAGGATTAAGGTGAGGGTGAGGGTGAGGGTTAGGTTTATAGTTAGAGTTAGGCAGACACCTACCTAGAAAACCCATCACAGACATCAAATGCAACATCACTTAACTTAAAAGAAAATTCACCTCAGTCAATCCAACATTTTTGTCAGTTTTGACACAGTCTCTCTCTTCCCAACATACCCAAGGAAGAAGCAAATCTCATCACACCAAACAATGCCTACAAGTGGATCCCTTCATGACAGACTGCACAAGCCTCACTTTTAACAAGTCCATAATCTTCTCATAACCTGTGTATCTTCATCAAGCTGGGTCGCCGTTGGATCTCCTCTATCCCTGGTCCTGGTGGATTTGCTCATACATGTATGAACTCAGTTCCAACTGTCAACTGGATTCCATCGAGAACGTTGATCTTCGCCTCTGCTCTTCTATGTTGATGATACCTTTGAGGTTTGACCCAACTGCAAGGCAGTTCCTCCAACACCTTAAAAACCAGCAGCCACTGATCAAATTCACCATGGAACAAGAGGAGAACAACACCATTTCTTTCCTTGACGATCAAGTCACCAGAAAAGCAGATGGCACCCTCGTCCATACAGTAGACTACACCGGAAGCAGACACAATGACTTGTTTCCATACAACCCTTCATTCCATTATCCACACTTCAAGAACTCACTGTGCCAACAACACCTAGATAGCTTGTAGCATCATTTCACCACATCACACCGCTGCAACTCAACCAATATCGAGCAGCTTGCGGAGGAGGAAGCACTGCCGTCTAGAGCATCCCTGATGGACCCGCCGACGCACTCCTGTATATTGGTTAAAAAACCATCTCTCGTTCCCTTACTGTGCAGCGTGCAGTGGAGGCAGCACTGCCGTCTTGAGCGTCCCTGGACTCGCCGACACGCTCCAGTAGATTGGTAAAAACCCAGCTCTCGTTCCCTTTACTGTGCAGTGGAAGCAGCAATGCCGTCTGGAGCGTCCCTGGACACGCCGACACGCTCCCGTAGATTGGTAAAAACCCAGCTCTCCTTCCCTTTATTGTGCAGCGTGCAGTGGAGGCAGCGTTGCCGTCTTGAGCGTCCCTGGACTCGCCGACACGCTCCAGTAGATTGGTAAAAACCCAGCTCTCGTTCCCTTTACTGTGCAGCGTGCAGTGGAGGCAGCATTGCCGTCTTGAGCATCCCTGGACTCGCCGACACGCTCCCGTAGATTGGTAAAAACCCAGCTCTCGTTCCCTTCACTGTGCAGCGTGCAGTGGAGGCAGCATTGCCATCTGGAGCATCCCTGGACTCGCCGACATGCTCCTGTAGATTGGTAAAAACCCAGCTCTCGTTCTCTTTACTGTGCAGCATGCAGTGGAGGCAGCATTGCCGTCTGGAGCGTCCCTGATGGGGCAGCCGACACGCTCCTGTAGATTTGTAATAACACAGCTCTACTCGTTCCCTTTTATATGCAGCATGCAGTAGAGGCAGCACTGCGTGCCCCTTTGGTATTAACCAAGCTCTCGTTCCCTTAGGGCAGCATGCTGGGAGGCAGCACTGCCGTCTCGTACCTTGTACTCACAATCGTGCCTTGCGATCCACCCCCACTATATTGTGAGAAATTATCGAGTAAATCAGTGGTCCAAGGATGACAATTATTTTCAATTCGCGGTTAAGAAAAGCCGCTAGACCAAAGTGTTTATAAATATGGACAAAAACGGTCTTGTTGAACGCACAGATTTCCTTTGAAAAAACTATGGAGTAGGGAACTGTGACTTATTGTGACCCATTCATCTAGGAATAAAAACGAGGCAAGGTCTTGTAGCAGCGATCAGGTTGGTGGAGTCCTCCACGTTGCATTATTTTTTTTTATAGATTTTTTAAGTTTTGCGTTGTACAATTTGTCCCGTCTGTTTCAACAAACTATTTCTTGAAAAAATTGTGTGCCGTTTTGTTTTCTTCAAAATTGATAGGTCTGCACATAAGTCCCTCAGTTTATAAACAGCATAAAGCCCCTAAATCAACAAATAAATCGCGGTTTATAAACCAAAAAATGTTTTACTTTGAAAATTGAGTTGTTTTATTTGGCCAAACAAATACTTCAAGACCACTATTGGTCAATAAAACCCATAAGCAGCATGTACTGATCAGTGCGAATGAGAAGGACTTGTGGTTTGAAAGTTTCTTTCACAATAATTGTCAAAAAAGCCGAATTGGTAGGCCTATAGAGAAATTATTTTTAGAAGTAAAATATTAGTTAAAGTAGGTACAGAGGAAATCCCATGGGGACCCAGCGGTTTGCTCATAAAACTTTTTTAATTTCTCTATTCTTGTTGTTATATATTTATTTATTTATTTACTTGTTTGTTTATTTCTTTATTTCTTTATTTATTTATTAATATCTCTTTATATTCAATTAATTATTTATCTATGAATATCTCTTGATTTTTCTTATTTTTCTTGTACTTTTTTATTCATTTATTTGTTGAGGGGCCTACTATAAAAAAACTTTTAAACTGTTGTGTCGCTTGCTAATTTTAAACTATTTAAATTTGTTGTAAGTAATAATTTTTTTGTTTAATTGTTGATGGGTAGAACTAATTATTTGCCTGTTGACCAACTGGCTTGAGTTGATGATGTGGTGCCGTGTGAGGCCGATTAGCAGTTGGAGGATCTTGGTGAGATGTCTAGCCATGTTGTAGGTTGGTAAGCCCCTGGATGCCATGATGGGGCGGAAGGGAAATCAGGATTGTGTATCTTAGGTTGACTGAAGAAACAAGGGCAGGAGGATGCAGAGATTTTGAAATGACAGTATATGGGTGTGCGATGGCTTGAGCCTGACAGAAAGATCAGAGCTGCTTGGTGATTTTGCATTCAATGACAGGGATAGAAGAGGTGGACAGGACAACAGTCCACAATCAACCACAACCCTAACCCTAACGCTGAACCTAACTCTAACCCTAACTCAAGTCCGCATCCTGATCCTGCAAACCTCAAGAACACTAAGCTACCAAGACACAACCAAAGCAAACGAATGCCACCATCTAAGCTATACCTCAAGACCAATCAATCCATATCATGTCGGCCACTGTGGTCATATCCACCACAACTAGAACCACGAGGTGACTGACATTCTGTCGACTAACACTAACAGACACCTACCAAGAAACCCTATTCCCACCACAAAAATGCAAGATCACCAGGCAAGCCATCATCACAACTATGTACTGTCATCCCAAGCACTTTGCATCCTCCTGCCCTTGTTTCTTCGGTCAACCCAAGATACACAATCCTGATGTTCCACTCTGCCCCATCATGGCATCCAGGGGCTTACCAACCTCTACCATGGCTAGACATATCACCAAGATCCTCCACCCACAACTCATTGTATTTTATACCTTTTTTAATTTACTGGTTGCATTTAAAAAAGAAATCTGTTGTGTATCTTGGGTAACTTTTCTGGATCGATATATTTCACGTGGTTTTTACTAATATGTTTGATTGATTATATATCTGTTTACTTGTACTTATACTTTTAATGTTTAATCATCATATTTTGTGGATGTTATTTTATACCTTTTATTGGTTTTGCTTTTTTTGGTTAAATGAATTTTTTTATTGTTATAAAGCGCTTGGGAGCATTTTTTTTATGGTTTTGGCGTGATATAAATGTGTTTAATTATTATTTATTATTACTATTATGAGCAAACTGCTGGGTCGCCACGGTATCTCGTCTATTCCTATTTTTATAGTTATTTTACATTTTTAAAGTACCAATTCTATAATTCAATTACACTTGTATAATATACACGTTTCTAGTGGGTTTCATTCTGGTCTTCCTTACACACTTGATCTTCGATACTGCGTTTTCCGTAGTAGTAGTAGTTGCATGGTCCATTCTACAACCATCACGTGAATTATACGCAAACAATGAAAATGGGCAATTCCTCTTGGAGGGACACAACAATTTATGCTGCATGACTTATGCAGAATCATTTACAAATTTCAACGCTGTTTGTGATAACATAAGAAGTAACATTTGGAACTGTGGTTACACAAAAAGTGCCTTTGCATAGATTTACAAAATTGATGCAATCTATACATCAGAGTTGACCATAGAAGATATCAATACCTTTAGACCAATATCCAAAGACCATTGAAATAGGGAGTGAAAAACTGGGGCAAATGTGTAACACCTTCTCTGGGATGATCATGGCTTTGCAGAAATTGATGTATGCCAAAATCACCTCTGTAGCCTCATCAGTGTGGCAGATGTTTTAAAAACCTCTCAATCCCTATAGGCCTACTAGAAGCATGCCATTAGAGTAGCCGTAGTTCTTACAAGTGGTTTAGATGGTTTTAATCATTGAACATACTTGGGTAGCAGTTGAACAGTGTTATGAACCGACGAGACAACCCGGCCTAGATCATCATGTAAATTTTAAGGCCGTTGTCAAGTCTGTTTTGGATGGTCCTGCTTCCTCCTTATGGCCGCCCTCCACCAGTAACCCTGTCCGTTGGGTTCCTTGCATTGACGCCAAGCAGTTGCATATCACTGGACATGGAGCTCTGCGTGGTCGGCCAACAGGTGTGGCCCCACCCACAATTTACGTTGGTACACCTCTTGACCCAGTTGGCATCCTCCTTTCTCTCCACATGACCGAACCACCTCGGCCTGTGCCTCCTCAATAAGGTGCCAATCCCCTCCACTCCGACTCTCCTCCTCAGCTCCTCACTTGACATCCCGTCAGACAGAGACACCCTGCACATCATGCACATTCTCCTAATCATTCTCATCTCTGTTTGTTCCATCTACTGAATGTGCCACACCCTTGTGGGCCGGCAATGTCTCGCAGCCGACACCATGCAGCTCTGGACACAGGTGGTGTAAACTTGGCCCTTCATCTTCAGGGACAGCCCCTTTTATGTAAAAAAAGGGGCCAGCTCCCTGAACTTCTTCCATTCACTCCTCATGCCTGATGATGTCAATGCTGCATCTGAATAGCTCATCTGAAACGACTCCACCATCTCAAACATGTAGCGGCAGTTTTCCAGACCCGCTTCTCTCTCTTCCGACCAGTGACCATTACCCTGACATCTCTTGCAGAAGAACATGATGCTAGCAGCCTGAAGACTATCTTTCACCCAACTACTTCACCTGTGAACCCACTTCCTACACATTGTACACTGGACTGACTTTGCAGCTACACCCTTCCCACACACACCACACAGCCATGCACCAGAGCTCGTCATTGGTCCACTGCTGATTCAACTAACCATCACCATGGTCTGCCCAGCCTTTATCTTCAGACCATTAGTGTCCAGACAAGCTCTTTATGCTGCCATCTTTGCCTGTAACTGCTCTCTTGTCTCTGCTTGATGATAGTTTTATACAGTCCTTGCAAATTTCCATAGCATTTGTCAAGCGTCCGTTCCGTTACCAAAACAGCAATTATTACGCACAAAGATAGAATATGAAGAGAAAACTAACATACATCTTGGGTTGACCAAAGAACCGAGGGCAGGATGATGCACAGGGCTTAAGATGACAGTATGTGGGTTTCTGAGATTCTGATGGCTTACAGACTGAATAAAAGATACCAAAAACTCCTTGGTGATTTTGCATTCAATGTCTGGGATGGGGTTTCTCGGTAGGTATCCGCAAGTGTCAGTCGGTGTCTGTAAGTGTTGCTAGTGAGATAGGGTTAGAGTAACGTTTAGGGTAAGGGTTAAAGGGTTAGGGTGAGGATTAAGGTGAAGGTGAGGGTGAGGGTTAGGTTTATAGTTAGACTTAGGCAGACACCTACCTAGAAAACCCATCACAGACATCAAATGTAACATCACTTAACTTAAAAGAAAATTCACCTCAGTCAATCCAACATTTTTGTCAGTTTTGACACAGTCTCTCTCTTCCCAACATACCCAAGGAAGAAGCAAATCTCATCACACCAAACACCGCTACAAGTGGATCCCTTCATGACAGACCGCACAAGCCTCACTTTTAACAAGTCCATAATCTTCTCATAACCTGTGTATCTTCATCAAGCTGGGTCGCCGTTGGATCTCCTCTATCCCTGGTCCTGGCGGATTTGCTCATACATGTATGAACTCTGTTCCAACTGTCAACTGGATTCCATCGAGAACGTTGATCTTCGCCTCTGCTCTTCTATGTTGATGATACCTTTGAGGTTTAACCCAACTGCAAGGCAGTTCCTCCAACACCTTAAAAACCAGCAGCCACTGATCAAATTCACCATGGAACATGAGGAGACCAACACCATTTCTTTCCTTGACAATCAAGTCACCAGAAAAGCAGATGGCACCCTCGTCCATACAGTAGACTACACCGGAAGCAGACACAATGACTTGTTTCCATACAACCCTTCATTCCATTTTCCACACTTCAAGAACTCACTGTGCCATCAACACCTAGATAGCTTGTACCATCCTTTCACCACATCACACCGCTGCAACTCAACCAATATCGAGCAGCTTGCGGAGGAGGAAGCACTGCCGTCTAGAGCGTCCCTGATGGACCCGCCGACGCACTCCTGTAGATTGGTAAAAAACCCATCTCTCGTTCCCTTACTGTGCAGCGTGCAGTGGAGGCAGCACTGCCGTCTTGAGCGTCCCTGGACTCGCCGACACGCTCCAGTAGATTGGGAAAAACCCAGCTCTCATTCCCTTTACTGTGCAGTGGAAGCAGCATTGCCGTCTGGAGCGTCCCTGGACACGCCGACACGCTCCCGTAGATTGGTAAAAACCCAGCTCTCGTTCCCTTCACTGTGCAGCGTGCAGTGGAAGCAGCATTGCCGTCTGGAGCGTCCCTGGACTCGCCGACACGCTCCCGTAGATTGGTAAAAACCCAGCTCTTGTTCCCTTTACTGTGCAGCTTGCAGTGGAGGCAGCATTGCCATCTGGAGCGTCCCTGGACTCGCCGACATGCTCCTGTAGATTGGTAAAAACCCAGCTGTCGTTCCCTTTACTGTGCAGCATGCAGTGGAGGCAGCATTGCCGTCTGGAGCGTCCCTGATAGGGCAGCCGACACGCTCCTGTAGATTGGTAAAAACACAGCTCTACTCGTTCCCTTTACTGTGCAGCGTGCAGTAGAGGCAGCACTGCGCGCCCCTTTGGTATAAATCAAGCTCTCGTTCCCTTTATAGAGCAGCATGCTGGGAGGCAGCACTGCCGTCTCGTACCTTGTACTCACAATCGTGCCTTGCGATCCACCCCCACTATATTGCAGGCCTCGACCTGTACAGCGGCCACCAGCGGCCAGTGCCGCGATGCCCCAGCGAATTGCCGTGAAGCCCTTTTAAAAATCATGTACCTTACGGCCACTTGGCCGTTGTGCCCTTTTCCATTGATTCCATAACATTATTTATTCGAAAATGTTATTTAATGTTAACATTGTGATCCATTTAATTTATATGGAGGTAAAATTCGGAACGTACGATCCCGCACACTAGTTTTCACAATGTTTTTCTGTGCAATAAAAAATGTGTCGAGAACGTGGCATGGTAACCATATCAAACATAGTTGAGCTGTTTACTGCTACTCAATCCTGATGTTCCACTCTGCCCCATCATGGCATCCAGGGGCTCACCAACCTCTAACATGGCTAGACGTATCAGCAAGATGCTTCACCCACAACCCATTGTATTTTATGCCTTCCCTTTTTTTCATTTACTGGTTGCATTAAAAAGTTAAGTATCTTGGGTAACTTTTCTGGATCGATATATTTTACGTGGTTTTTACTAATATGTTTGATTGATTATATATCTGTTTACTTGTACTTATACCTTTAATGTTTAATCATCATATTTTTGGGATGTTATTTTTTACCTTTTATTGATTTTGCTTTTTGTGGTTAAATGATAATTGTTATTGTTGTAAAGCGCTTGGGAGCATTTTTTATGGTTTTGGCGAGATATAAATGTGTTTAATTATTATTTATTATTACTATTATGAGCAAACTGCTGGGTCGCCATGGTATCCCGACTATTCCTAAATTTTTTATTTTTTTTTTACATTTTTAAAGTACCATTTCTATAAATCAATTACACTTGTATAATATACACGCTTCTTGTGGGTTTCATTATGGTCTTTCTTACACACTTGATCTTTGATACTGCGTTTTCCGTAGTAGTTGCATGGTCCATTCTTCAACCATCACGTGAATTATACGCAAACAATGAAAATGAGCAATTCCTCTTGGAGGGACAAAAAAATTGATTCTGCATGACTAATGCAGAATCATTTACAAATTTCAACGCTGTTTGTGATAACATGAAAGTAACATTTGGCACTGTGGTTACACAAAAAAGTGCCTTTGCATAGATTTACAAAATTGATGCAATCTGTACTGACCTGATTCCATTCTTCTTCTTGCAAGCTTGAGTGTAGATCCGACCTTGAAACAATCAATGATAATGCTTGATTTCCCATCAAACAAGAAGCACATAAAGTCATGCATCTTGGTAAAGTTCAACCACATCTGGAAATAAAGTATGAGAACTTCCAATGAATGGGCAAGTTGTGATTTTAAATTTCTGTGATGAACAAACAGAGGCAGTATATAAGAACCACAATAGGAGATAAACATACGCCTGCACTCATAATGGGCTCTTCCACTAGGGGGACAACCTTAGAAAGGTAGGTGCCTGCCTCTGACCCCCAAAGAAAAAATGAGATATTGGGCATGATTTCCAGTACCATCTGTCCCTCTTTGTATGAGGGAAATGAAGCTTAGCAAAGTAGGTGCCTGCCTGTGACTCCCGGGAAAAACAGAGATTTTGAGCATGATTTCCAGTACCCTCTATCCCTACTCTTACGCCTAATGCATGCAGCACAATTGATAATCTGGATTCAACATAATAATAGCGAATGTAAGACGAATTGACAACCATTTTACTCGGAGCACTTTGATGCTACTTATCAGCAGCATCTACCTGTCGAGATGACATTGCTGATGCAACAAATTATGATCAAAGGTTTGCTATTAACACCCTATTACTTTCTATAAGCTTCTTCCTACACAAGTATGTATTCTCCTGTTTCATCTGGACTCATGTCTGTCTAGACTTGTGCCTTTTTCAATTTTTGTTTTAGTTTTTACTAATGATTTGTTGTAATGAGAATTCTTAGCAGTATTACCTGAGCGCCCCTTGTTGCTAGACAACATCTGAGCAGAACACAAACAGTTGAAGATGTTTTTGAACATCTCATTCTCCTATGCTTTTCCGGCCATGTCTCTATCTGCAACCTGCTTGAAGGATGATGGCAATGATTTCACTACAGTAAAGCTTCATGGCATCAAATGGCACTTTAGGGGCTTGAGCCACTTAAGCAGCCATTGCGTGGGGCCCTGATGGATGCCTCCCTGCACATCTTCCAACACATCTGTTGTCTCATTCCGAACGATTCCTGCAAGGGCATATAAAAAAAGAAATGGGGTTTGAACAAGGACAAATTTACGGGAGCAGGACTTGCAAGTCCAGCTCCAGTCAATTTGCCTTGTTCAACCAACATTTTTAAGATCTACCCAGTCAGTTTCCTTTCTGGTTTCTTACTTAATGAGTTAAACAAGTGTACAAAACACAATGAAAAACCTTAATGTCACAGGAATAAAACAGACCATGCAACCTACTAGCAGATTTGATAATACCATTTGATTTTATGATGTTATAAGACAAACCACTTTACTACACAGGTCATTGGTTCGTAAATTTGTCTTTGTTAGGCCTAAACACCAAAAACTGTAAACATTACTGCGACAAACGCTCTGCTATCGAACAGTTAATCAAATCCATAATTGTTTTGGCTTTTAACTTTTTACTTTTTTAATTACTATAGGTTTACAGTAATTTTTCAGATCCTTTTGTTGTTTGTAGTTTTTTTTTATGGTTTAATTTAGGTAACAGCTGGACTTGCCTATTTTATATAATTTTGTTGTGGGTTTTAATTCGGAAATTTACTTTAAGTTTTCTTGTTGCTTTTTATTTTGCAGATAAGCGATTTGGGAAACGTTTTGTTATTATTGTTATTATTATAAATCCACAACTAATAAGGTTTACATCCATGCTATGCATTTGATCCATCAACAATTTAGCCTATATTTGCGGATGACAGATCTAAAAAGAGAACTCTAGCGTAAGACGCTGTATAGTTTCAAGATGAGCATATTTTAATGACAGATGTAATGACAGCATCTTCTACACCTTGTTTTGCTCTATAAGCAAACTGATGGATCGATCTTTGGTTTGTGACAAATACATACATTAATAATCTGCTCAAAACACTTCATAGGAATCGCAAAGGGCCATGGGTCTATAATGGTTTGGGCATTTTGGATATCAGAGTTGACCATAGAAGACATCAATACCTTTAAACGAATATCCAAACACCATTGATATAGGGAGTGAAAAACTGGGGCAAATGTGCTAGAAGGTGTACACCTTCTCTGGGATGATCATGGCTTTGCAGAAATTGATGTATGCCAAAATCACCTCTGTAGCCTCATCAGTGTGGCCAATGTTTTAAAGACCACTCAATCCATGCCATTAGAGTAGCCGTAGTTCTTACAAGCGGTTTAGATGGTTTTAATCATTGAACATACTTGGGTAGCAGTTGAACAGTGTTATGATCCGACGAGACAACCCGGCCTAGATCATCATGTAAGTTTTAAGGCCATTGTCAAGTCTATTTTGGATGGGCCTGCTCCCTCCCTATGGCCATTCTCCACCAGTGGCCCTGACGATCGGGTCCCTTGCATTGACGCCAAGCAGTTGCATGTCACTGGACAAGGAGCTCTGCCACGTCTTGTGTGGCCCCACCCACAATTTACGTTGGTACACCTCTTGACCCAGTTGGCATCCTCCTTTCTCTCCACATGACCAAACCACCTCAGCCTGTGCCTCCTCAATGCGGTGCCGATCCCATCCACTCCGACTCTCCTCCTCAGCTCCTCACTTGACAGCCCGTCAGACAGAGACACCCCACATATCCCCCTAATCATTCTCATCTCTGCTCGTTCCATCTGCTGAATGTGCCACACTCTTGTGGGCCGGCCATGTCTCGCAGCTGACACCATGCAGCTTTGGACACAGGTGGTGTATACCTGGCCCTTCATCTTCAGGGACGGCCCATTTTATGTAAAAAATGGGGCCAGCTTCCTGAACTTCTTCCATCCACTCCTCATGCCTGATGTCAATGCTGCACTTGAATAGCTCCCTCAGCACCCATCATGTCACTCAGGTAGCAGAACGACTCCACCATCTCAAACATGTCAAGAACGTGATGCTAGCAGCCTGAAGACTACCCTTCACGCAGCTAAATCACCTGTGAACCCACTTCCTACACATTGTACACTGGACTGACTTTGCAGCTACATGTACACCCTTCCCACACACACCACACAGCCATGCACCAGAGCTCGTCATTGGTCCACTGCTGATTCAACTATTCATCACCATGGTCTTTCCACCCTTGATCTTCAGACCCTTAGTTTCCAGACAAGCTCTTCATGCTGCCATCTTTGCCTGTAACTGCTCTCTTGTCTCTGCTTGATGATAGTTTTATACAGTCCTTGCAAATTTCCATAGCATTTGTCAAGCGTCCGTTCCGTTACCAAAACAGCAATTATTACGCACAAAGACAGAATATGAAGAGAAAACTAACATACATCTTGGGTTGACCAAAGATCCGAGGGCAGGATGATGCAGAGGGCTTAAGATGACAGTATGTGGGTTTCTGAGATTCTGATGGCTTAGAGACTGAATAAAAGATACCAAAAACTCCTTGGTGATTTTGCATTCAATGTCCGGGATGGGGTTTCTCGGTAGGTATCCGCAAGTGTCAGTCGGTGTCGGTAAGTGTTGCTAGTGAGATAGGGTTAGAGTAACGTTTAGGGTAAGGGTTAAAGGGTTAGGGTGAGGATTAAGGTGAGGGTGAGGGTGAGGGTTAGGTTTATAGTTAGGGTTAGGCAGACACCTACCTAGAAAACCCATCACAGATATCAAATGCAACATCACTTAACTTAAAAGAAAATTCACCTCAGTCAATCCAACATTTTTGTCAGTTTTGACACAGTCTCTCTCTTCCCAACATATCCAAGGAAGAAGCAAATCTCATCACACCAAACAACGCCTACAAGTGGATCCCTTCATGACAGACCGCACAAGCCTCACTTTTAACAAGTCCACAATCTTCTCATAACCTGTGTATTTTTATCAGGCTGGGTCGCCGTTGGATCTCATCTATCTCTGGTCCTGGCAGATTTGCTCATACATGTATGAACTGTGTTCCAACTGTCAACTGGATTCCATCAAGATCGTTGATCTTCGCCTCTGCTCTTCTATGTTGATGATACCTTTGAGGTTTGACCCAACTGCAAGGCAGTTCCTCCAACACCTTAAAAACCAGCAGCCACTGATCAAATTCACCATGGAACAAGAGGAAAACAACACCATTTCTTTCCTTGATGTTCAAGTCACCAGAAATGGCACCCTCGTCCATACAGTAGACAACACCGGAAGCAGACACAATGACTGGTTTCCATACAACCCTTCATTCCATTATCCACACTTCAAGAACTCACTGCCATCCACAACATTTGAACCCACTGTGTCATCAACACCTAGACAGCTTGTAGCACCACCACATCAAGACACCGCTGCAACTCAACCAATATCGAGCAGCATGCGGAGGAGGAAGCACTGCCGTCTAGAGAATCCCTGATGGACCCGCCGACACACTCCTGTAGATTGGTAAAAACCCATCTCTCGTTCCCTGACTGTGTGCAGCGTGCAGTGGAGGCAGCACTGTCGTCTAGAGCGTCCCTGGACTCGCCGACATGCTCCAGTAGATTGGTAAAACCCAGCTCTCGTTCCCTTTACTCTGCAGCGTGCAGTGGAGGCAGCATTGCCATCTTGAGAGTCCCTGGACTCGCCGACACGCTCCTGTAGATTGGTGAATACCCAGCTCCCTTTCCCTTTACTGTGCAGCGGAGGCAGCATTGCCATCTGGAGCGTTTCTGGACTCGCCAACACGCTACTGTAGATTGGTAAAAACCCAGCTCTCGTTCCCTTTACTGTGCAGCATGCAGTGGAGGCAGCATTGCCGTTTTGAGAGTCCCTTGAACTCGCCGACACGCTCAATTCAATACACTTTATTTCCAAATCCAAACAATTAAACAAAACAATAAGCAGTGAATAAAGAACTATGTTTTACAAGCAAATGGAATAATGATAATACATGAAGTAATACTATAATACTACATTTACAAGCAAAGGCATAATATAAATTACGGAAAACAAGCAAAAAAACATACAGAGCACAAGGTGATGGAGTTGGAGGGGGCCCATAAAAGCAATGCTTGTCGAGTATGGACCCCCTAACGAAAGCAATAAAGCATAACAATCAGTTTACAAAAGGAAACAAACACAATACAGTACGTAGGCGCTAAAAAAATACTAAGCAATAATTAAGAGATGAACATGAAACAGATAAGCAAAACAAAAACCCCAAAAACACAAAAACAAGGACAAACTCCTGTAGATTGGTGAAAACCCAGCTCTCGTTCCCTGTGCAGCGTGGTTGGAGTCAGTGTTGCCGTCTTGAGCGTCCCTGATGGACCCGTGACACACTCCTGTAGATTGATGAAAACCCAGCTGTCGTTCACTTTACTGTGCAGCGTGCAGTGGAGGCAGCATTGCCGTCTTGAGCGTCCCTCATGGAGCCGCCGACACGCTCCTGTAGATAAAAACACAGCTCCACTCGTTCCCTTTTCTGTGCAGCGTGCAGTAGCGGCAGCACTGCCGTCTTGAGCGTCCCTGGACCCGCTGTCACAAGCTCCGGCGCGCCCCTTTGGTATAAACCAAGCTCTCGTTCCCTTTATAGAGCAGCATGCTGGGAGGCAGCACTGCCGTCTCGTACCTTGTACTCACAATCGTGCCTTGCGATCCACCCCCACTATATTGTGAGAAATTATTGAGTAAATCAGTGGTCCAAGGATGATAATTATTTTCAAATCGCTGTTAGGAAAGCTGCTAGACCAAAGTGTTCATGGACAAAAAATGGTCTCGATGAACGCACAGATTTCCTTTGAAAAAAACAATGGAGTAGAACTGTGACTTTTTGTAAAGAGGCAAGGCCTTGTAGCAGTGACCAAGGTTGGTGGAGTCCTCCACGTTGCATAATTTTTAAACATTAAGTTTGCGGTGTACAATTTGTCCCGTCTGTTTCTACAAACAATATTTCTTGAAAAAATGTGTGCCGTTTTGTTTTCTTCAAAATTGATAGGTCGGCACTTAAGTCGCCCAGTTTATAAACAGCATTAAGCCCCAAAATCAACAAATAAAGCGCGGCTTATAAACCAAAACATGTTTTACTTTGAAAATTGAGTTGTTTTATTTGGCCAAACAAATACTTCAAGACCACTATTTGTCAATAAAACCCATAAGCTGCATGTACTGATCAGTGCGAATGAGGACGACTTGTGGTTTGAAAGTTTCTTTCACAATAATTGCCAATAAAAGTGTAGAGGGTAGGCCTATAGAGAAATTATTTTTAGAAGTAAAGTATTAGTTAAAGTAGGTACAGAGGAAATCAAATGGGAACCCAGCAGTCTGCTTATAAAAATGTTTTTATTTCTTTATTCTTGTTGTTATTTATCTATTTATTTACTTGTTTGTTTATTTATTTATTTATTTATTTATATATTTAATTATTTATCTATAAATATCTCTTTATATTCAATTATTTATTTATCTATAAATATCTCTTGATTTTTTTTTATTTTTCTTATACTTTTTTATTCACTTATTTGTTGAGGGGCCTATTTATTTTTTGTTAATATAATTGTCTCTCTTCTTTTTTTTCATGGTTAATTTGTTTCTCTTTTTATACTATTAGGGGACACCTTTAAACTTTTGTGTCGCTTGCCAATTTTAAACTATTTAAATTTGTTGTTAGTAATAATTTTTTTGTTTAATTGTGGATGGGTATAATTAATTATTTGCCTGTTGACAAACTGGCTTGAGTTGATGATGTGATGCCGTGTGAGGCCTAATTAGCAGTTGGAGGATCTTGGTGAGATGTCTGGCCATGTTGTAGGTTGGTAAGCCCCTGGATGCCATGATGGGGCGGAAGGGAAATCAGGATTGTGTATCTTAGGTTGACTGAAGAAACAAGGGCAGGAGGATGCAGAGGTTTTGAAATGACAGTATATGGGTGTGCGATGGCTTGAGCCTGACAGAAAGATCAGAGCTGCTAGGTGATTTTGCATTCAATGACAGGGATAGAAGAGGTGGACAGGACCACAGTCCACAATCAACCACAACCCTAACCCTAACGCTGAACCTAACTCTAACCCTAACTCAAGTCCGCATCCTGATCCTGCAAACCTCAAGAACACTAAGCTACCAAGACACAACCAAAGCAAACGAAAGCCACCATCTAAGCTATACCTCAAGACCAATCAATCCATATCATGTCGGCCACTGTGGTCATATCCACCACAACTAGAACCACGAGGTGACTGACATTCTGTCGACTAACACTAACAGACGCCTACCAAGAAACCCTATTCCCACCACAAAAATGCAAGATCACCAGGCAAGCCATCATCACAACTATCTACTGTCATCCCGAGCCCTTTGCATCCTCCTGCCCTTGTTTCTTCGGTCAACCCAAGATACACAATCCTGATGTTCCACTCTGCCCCATCATGGCATCCAGGGGCTTACCAACCTCTAACATGGCTAGACATATCACCAAGATCCTCCACCCACAACTCATTGTATTTTATACCTTTTTTAATTTACTGGTTGCATTTAAAAAAGAAATCTGTTGTGTATCTTGGGTAACTTTTCCGGATAGATATATTTTACGTGGTTTTTACTAATATGTTTGATTGATTATATATCTGTTTACTTGTACTTGTACCTTTAATGTTTAATCATCATATTTGTTGGATGTTTTTTTATACCTTTTATTTGTTTTGCTTTTTGTGGTTAAATGAACATTTTTATTGTTATAAAGCGCTTGGGAGCATTTTTTATGGATTTGGCGCGATATAAATGTGTTTAATTATTACTTATTATTACTATTATGAGCAAACTGCTGGGTCGCCACGGTATCTCGTCTGTTTCATTTAAAAAAATATATATTTTACATTACCAATTCTATAAATCAAATACACTTGTATGATATACACGTTTCTAGTGGGTTTCATTCTGGTCTTCCTTACACACTTGATCTTTGATACTGCGTTTTCCGTAGTAGTAGTTGCATGGTCTATTCTACAACCATCACGTGAATTATACGCAAACAATGAAAATGGGCAATTCCTCTTGGAGGGACACAAAAAGTGATGCTGCATGACTTATGCAAAATCATTTACACATTTCAACTTATGTTAAATAATCTGCTCAAAACACTTCATTGGTGTCAGAGTTGACCATAGAAGATATCAATACCTTTAGACCAATATCTAAAGACCATTGAAATAGGGAGTGAAAAACTGGGGCAAATGTGTAACACCTTCTCTGGGATGATCATGGCTTTGCAGAAATTGATGTATGCCAAAATCACCTCTATAGCCTCATCAGTGTGGCAGATGTCTTAAAGACCTCTCAATCCCTATAGGCCGACTAGAAGCATGCCTTTAGAGTAGCCGTAGTTCTTACAAGTGGTTTAGATGGTTTTAATCATTACATTGGTAGCGGTTGAACAGTATTACGATCGGACGATACCAACCGGGCCTTGATCATCAGTCTGTTTATGGTTGGCCTGCTTCCTCCCAAAGGCCTTCCTCCACTTGGCCCAGTCCGTCTGGTCCCCTGCATTGATGCCAAGCAGTTGTATGTCACTGGACATGGAGCTCTGCCACATCTTGCATGGTCGGCCAACAAGTGTGGCCCCACCCACAATTTACGTTGGTACACCTCTTGACCCAGTTGGCATCCTCCTTTCTCTCCACATGACCGAACCACCTCGGCCTGTGCCTCCTCAATAAGGTGCCGATCCCCTCCACTCCGACTCTCCTCCTCAGCTCCTCACTTGACATCCCATCAGACAGAGACACATCCCCTAATCATTCTCATCTCTGTTTGTTCCATCTGCTGAATGTGCCACACCCTTGTGGGCCATGTCTCGCAGCTGACACCATGCAGCCTTGGACACAGGTGGTGTATACCTGGCCCTTCATCTTCAGTGACGGCCCCTTTTATGTAAAAAATGGGGCCAGCTCCCTGAATTTCTTCCATCCACTCCTGGCCCTTCATCTTCAGGGACGGCCCCTTTTATGTAAAAAATGGGGCCAGCTCCCTGAATTTCTTCCATCCACTCCTCACGCTAGATGTCAATGCTGCATCTGAATAGCTCCCTCGGCACCCATCATGTCATCAAGGTAGCAGAACGACTCAACCATCTCAATCATGCCAAGAACATGATGCTAGCAGCCTGAAGACTACCTTTCACGCAACTACATCACCTGTGAACCCAGGTCCTACAAATTGTACACTGGACTGACTTTGCAGCTACCTTCTTCCCAGTCACAGCCAGGCACCAGAGCTCCTCATTGGTCCACTGCTGATTCAACTCACCATCACCATGGTCTTCTCAGCCTTTATCTTCAGCCTTTATCTTCAGCCTTTATGTTTCCAGACAAGCTCTCCATACTGCAATCTTTGCCTGTAAGTGCTCTTTTGTCTCTGCTTGATGATAGTTTTATACACTCCTTGCACATTTCCATAGCATTTGTCAAG
This sequence comes from Asterias rubens, assembly GCF_902459465.1. Classification (NCBI taxonomy): domain Eukaryota; kingdom Metazoa; phylum Echinodermata; class Asteroidea; order Forcipulatida; family Asteriidae; genus Asterias; species Asterias rubens. Next base: position 10,183,263 of record NC_047066.1, on the reverse strand, counting down.
CATCCGCTCCGTAACCAAAACAGCAAACATAAGCCACGATAGAAAATGAAGAGAAAACAAACAATCATCTTGGGTTGACCAAAGATCCGAGGGCAGGATGATGCAAAGGGAATAAGATGACAGTATGTGGGTTTCTGAGATTTCTGATGGCTTAGAGACTGAATAAAAGATACCAAAAACTCCTTGGTGATTTTGCATTCAATGTCCGGGATGGGGTTTCTCGGTAGGTATCCGCAAGTGTCAGTCGGTGTCTGTAAGTGTTGCTAGTGAGATATGGTTAGAGTAACGTTTAGGGTAAGTGTTAAAGGGTTAGGGTGAGGATTAAGGTGAGGGTGAGGGTGAGGGTTAGGTTTATAGTTAGGGTTAGGCAGACACCTACCTAGAAAACCCATCACAGACATCAAATGCAACATCACTTAACTTAAAAGAAAATTCACCTCAGTCAATCCAACATTTTTGTCAGTTTTGACACAGTCTCTCTCTTCCCAACATATCCAAGGAAGAAGCAAATCTCATCACACCAAACAACGCCTACAAGTGGATCCCTTCATGACAGACCGCACAAGCCTCACTTTTAACAAGTCCACAATCTTCTCATAACCTGTGTATTTTTATCAGGCTGGGTCGCCGTTGGATCTCATCTATCTCTGGTCCTGGCAGATTTGCTCATACATGTATGAACTGTGTTCCAACTGTCAACTGGATTCCATCAAGATCGTTGATCTTCGCCTCTGCTCTTCTATGTTGATGATACCTTTGAGGTTTGACCCAACTGCAAGGCAGTTCCTCCAACACCTTAAAAACCAGCAGCCACTGATCAAATTCACCATGGAACAAGAGGAAAACAACACCATTTCTTTCCTTGATGTTCAAGTCACCAGAAATGGCACCCTCGTCCATACAGTAGACAACACCGGAAGCAGACACAATGACTGGTTTCCATACAACCCTTCATTCCATTATCCACACTTCAAGAACTCACTGCCATCCACAACATTTGAACCCACTGTGTCATCAACACCTAGACAGCTTGTAGCACCACCACATCAAGACACCGCTGCAACTCAACCAATATCGAGCAGCATGCGGAGGAGGAAGCACTGCCGTCTAGAGCATCCCTGATGGACCCGCCGACGCACTCCTGTAGATTGGTAAAAACCCATCTCTCGTTCCCTTACTGTGTGCAGCGTGCAGTGGAGGCAGCACTGTCGTCTAGAGCGTCCCTGGACTCGCCGACACGCTCCAGTAGATTGGTAAAAACCCAGCTCTCGTTCCCTTTACTCTGCAGCGTGCAGTGGAGGCAGCATTGCCATCTGGAGAGTCCCTGGACTCGCCGACACGCTCCTGTAGATTGGTGAATACCCAGCTCCCTTTCCCTTTACTGTGCAGCGGAGGCAGCATTGCCATCTGGAGCGTTCCTGGACTCGCCAACACGCTACTGTAGATTGGTAAAAACCCAGCTCTCGTTCCCTTTACTGTGCAGCGGAGGCAGCATTGCCATCTGGAGCGTTCCTGGACTCACCAACACGCTACTGTAGATTGGTAAAAACCCAGCTCTCGTTCCCTGAACTCGCCGACACGCTCAATTCAATACACTTTATTTCCAAATCCAAACAATTTGAGGGGGCAGCTTGCCGAGCCTACATATTTCCATAGGGGGCAGCACCCAGCCAATGCAAAATGCCATAGATAAAATGAGGGGGCAGCTTGCCCAGCCTCTACGTATAGGGGGCATCTTGCCCAGCCTACATACATATTGCTATAGGGGGCAGCTTTCCCAGCCTATTTCCACAGATAAATGAGGGGGCAGCTTGCCCAGCCTACATATTGCCATAGGGGGCAGCTTATTCAGCCTATGCATAATGCCATAGATAAAATGAGGGGGCAGCTTGCCCAGCCTCTAGTATAGGGGGCATCTTGCCCAGCCTATACATATTGCTATAGGGGGCAGCTTGCCCAGCCTATACAAATTGCCACGGATAAAAAGAGGGGGCATCTTGCCCAGCCTCTACTTATAGGGGGCATCTTGCCCAGCCTAAATACATATATTGCCATAGGGGGCAGCTTGCCCAGCCTATGCATAATGCCAAAGATAAGATGAGGGGGCAGTTTGCCGACTCTACTTATAACACTAAACAGCAGTGTTTAAAAAAAGGCCAAACAGACTTAAAATGATTGTTCAATAAAGAGGTGGCAGCTTGACCACCCCTATAAATCACTAACAGCAGTGTTTCTAAAAGCAACGATATAAAATTATACAATCATACAACATTTAAAGTGATTCCAACGCTGGTACATGCGGTTGGATTACATGAAGTAGCCCGACTGGAACAAGAGGGTGCTAGTGTTACTAAATAAACATAACAACCTAAACAAAGTGTACCGGGTCCGGATTACTTGGCAGCTTGCCATAGATAAAAGAGGGGGCAGCTTGCCCAGCCTCTGGGTATAAGGGGCAGCTTGCCCAGCCTATATACATATTGCCATAGGGGGCAGCTTGCCCAGCCTATTGTCACAGATAAATGAGGGGGCAGCTTGCCGAGCCTACATATTTCCATAGGGGGCAGCGCCCAGCCTATGCAAAATGCCATAGATAAAATGAGGGGGCAGCTTGCCCAGCCTCTACGTATAGGGGGCATCTTGCCCAGCCTACATACATATTGCTATAGGGGGCAGCTTTCCCAGCCTATTTCCACAGATAAATGAGGGGGCAGCTTGCCCAGCCTACATATTGCCATAGGGGGCAGCTTGCTCAGCCTATGCATAATGCCATAGATAAAATGAGGGGGCAGCTTGCCCAGCCTCTAGTATAGGGGGCATCTTGCCCAGCCTATACATATTGCTATAGGGGGCAGCTTGCCCAGCCTATACATATTGCCACGGATAAAAAGAGGGGGCATCTTGCCCAGCCTCTACGTATAGGGGGCATCTTGCCCAGCCTATATACCTAGTGCCATAGGGGGCAGCTTGCCCATCCTATTGCCACAGATAACAAGAGGGGGCAGCTTGCCCAGCCTCTACGTAAAGGGGGCATCTTGCCTATAGCCTATATACATATTGACATAGAGGGCAGCTTGTCCAGCCTATTGCCATAAGATAAACTGAGGGGGCAGCTTGCCCAGCCTACATATTTCCATAGGGGCAACTTGCTGAGCCTATGCATAATGGCATAGGTAAGATGAGGGGGCAGCTTGCCCACTCTACCTATAACACTAATTAAAACAGCAGTGTATGCTCGCGTGAGTAATCTTATGAATCTACACTTTTTATTGAGAACTCTAATTGATTGAACTATTCATTATCAATGGCTTTTGGTGGAAATAGTTTTAAAAGTCAGAGAATAGCCACCAAAGTGTAGACTCATGAAAACAACTCTACACTTTCACACTATCCATTCTCGTCAAAGTTTTTGCATAATTATTGTCACTAATTGTAATGGCATTACACGATTTTATGTTAGGCTTTATGTTGGTTTCCTCACTGATAGATACCTTGTTGAATTCAATTGTAATTTGAGGCAAATTCTTTGTGACAGATTTATAAGCAGCATGTGGTTTGAAAGTTTCTTTCAAAATAAAAGTGTAATTGGTAGGCCTGATATAGAAATAATACTTAAAAATATATATAATATTTTTTAAAAGTAGGTACAGAACTGGTCAATGTTTTGAAAGTTTGATGGAGATGCGCAGATAATGAAAAGGCTGTGGACTTGTTTAGAAATTAGGCTTGTGCGGTCTTCCATGGTGGGATCAACTAGTAGTAGGCATTGTTTGGCGATGAGCCACGCTTCTTTCTTCAGTATGTTGGTGAAAAGAGAGACTACTTTTAAAAAAACTAACAAGAATGTCAGATTGACTGAGGTGAATATCCTTTATGAAGTTGACAAACTGGCTTGAGTTGATGATGTGGTGTGTGAAATCAATTAGTAGTTGGAAGATCTTGGTGAAATGTCAGGCCATGTTGTATGTTGGTAAGCCCCTGGATGCCATGATGGGGCGGAAGGGAAATCAGGATTGTGTATCTTGGGTTGACCAAGGAAACAAGGGCAGGAGGATGCAGAGGGCTTGAAATTACAGTAAATGGGCGTGTCGATGGCTTGAGCCTGACGGAAAGATCAGAGCTGCTTGGTGATTTTGCATTCAATGGCAGGGATGGAAGAGGTGGACAGGACCACTGTCCACAATCAACCACAAACCTAAACCTAACCCTTACACTGACCCTAACTCTAACCCTAACTCAAGTCCGCATCCTGATCCTGCAAAACCTCAAGAACACTAATATAAGCTACCAAGACACAACTAAAGCAAACAATTGCCACCGCGTCTAAGCTATCCCTAAAGACCATACAATCCATATCATGTGGCCATATCCACCTCCGACTATGACCACGCGGTGACTGACACTCTGTCAACCAAAACTAACAGACGCCTACCAAGAAACCCTATCATTAAAAGCAAGATCACCAGGCAAGACATCAACACAACTATGTACTGTCATCCCAAGCCCTTTGGATCCTCCTGCCCTTGTTTCTTCGGTCAACCCAAGATACACAATCCTGATGTTCCCCTCCGCCCCATCATGGCATCCAGGGGCTTACCTACCTACAACATGGCCAGACATCTCACCAAGATCAGGCCTGGTATTAAACGGCAGCCACGATGGTAATAGCCCGTCGGTGCCCTTTCTCCCCACTGGTCGTTGCGCCCATTTTTTTATCCCAAGTTCAATATTTTTTTATTTACACAAGTATTTTGTTTAAGCCGACTACTTGCGGCCGACAATCTATCAAATTTTTTAATTTTTAATTTACTTCAAGTCACTGTACCTTATTTTTAAAAATAATTTACATTTTTTAAGCATAATGTCTGTAATGACCCCTTGCAAGATGCCACGCTCACCATGATGTTGGTCACTAGGTTTACGTTCAAATGCTGCGTCGCCTAAAATGCGCACTTCACTGAATAACACACATTGACATTGACCACCAAAATGGCGCATCCAAGATTATTCTGATGATGACGTCAGGTGAATTTACAATTTTTAATGAAATGTCAACACTGTTTGTGATAACAATAGGAAAGGTAATTTTAAAACGAAATGGTACAACAACCATTACTGATTTTTGCTAAAGTGACAGTTGGCACTATGACTGTACACAAAAGAGTGCCTTTGCATAGATTTTTAACAATTGGATGTTTATTCATAAAATTTGATCCAAACATTTCTGCAAACAATTTCACTGACCTGATTCCAATCTTCTTCTTGCAAGCTTGAGTGCAGATTCAACCTTGCTTGATTTCCCATCAAACAAGAAGCACATCTTGAAGCAAGCCGCAACTTGGTTTTTCAACCACTATCTGCAAATAAAGTATGAGAACTTCCATTGAATGGGCAAGTTGTGAGTTTCACCACTTTCTGTAATGAACAAGGAGAGGCAGCATATCAACCATGATGGGTACTTCCAGGAGGGGGAAATTTGTTTTTTTCATAAATACTTTATGCATCATTGGTAAATCCCCAAATTTTGCATTGGTTTGTACTTTCTCATGATTATTAATCAGGAAGGTTGCTTTTGATCAATAAAGATCAAAACCCTTGTGTTTTGTAAGTGGTTGTTAGGTAAATGTATGATTGAAATTATAAAAATGCCTCATTCGGTCAAAATATTATCCAGGTTTTTGGGGGACAATTAAACAGTATTCCTGAAATTTAAGGAATTAAGGCCCCGTCACACAGGCCCCGATAACGAGAACGAAAACGAGAACGATAAAAATGCACGCTCGCGATTGGTTGAATTGGTCCACGCAGAACACGCCCACGCTCCTTCAACCAATCGAGGGCGTGCATTTTTATTGTTAGCGTTTTCGTTTTCCATATCGGGGCCTGTGTGACCAGGCCTTTAGAAGACAGAGGAAGACACTGAGGTGGCGGCCAACTGAAATTTTCGGTTTGTAATATTTTGGTTTTTTTCTTTCCTGACGAACTGCTAAATTATGGGTTCTCTAGCACGCTTGACATACACACAGCAAGCTTGACAACGCTCAAACTCAAAAGTTTCTGGAATGGACCATTGTTGCACAGGGATAAGTTGTACGGAAATTATAAACATGTGGACTGAAAAAAGTGCTAAATATAAGAATGTCATGTACAACAACCCAGCCTCTAAATTTGATCTAAATTTGTTGATTAAAAAATGATGATAATAATAATGATGTGAGTGATGCACGCATCAGGAATAATACTTCAAATCAAATGCCCCCCACACTGAGAGTGGAGGATGCCCCCACACTGAGAGTGGAGCAGGTCCATTTTGCGTATGCCACATGCAAAGGTCATGCAAGTTGCAGTGTCAACTAACTGCGTATGGTACCTGTACTTAAACTTCGGGTAGAGGGTGTATTAGTTGAACAAAAAACAAAGCTGGCACCATCTTCCTTGTGATCTGAACTACCTGATATTTGCGCGAGGCGAAAATTTTACTGGTGCTCGTGAAGAACATTTGTTTATTAGTCCTATAGTTTATACACAAACGTATCTTAGCTAAAGAGCAAGCATTACTTAAAATGAAGTAGCATGGGTCACGAAGTGACATGAACTTGAATTTGATACAGCAGGTGGATTTTTTAAGCATTAAATTTAAAATACCACAAAATGCTTGACTAATCAATTCATGCCTTTAACAAAATCTGAAGTGGCCATTGTTTTAAAATGTCCAACTACTTCGCCACCTGCCTGAAAAGTTTGACCCCGTATACATTGTGCGCAACAGTTGCAGTCCGGTAGTGATCAACGTACAAAACGTTCTATGTGTGCATGAGACTGCGCTATTTGTAATGTTTACAAATATTTTATCTCAAGAAAGGACCTTTTTGATGCAGCTAGCGGAAAGCTAGCCCACCTTGTTGAGCTGTTAATGGCTCCGCTTTTAACATCGGTCTCATCACTGGATGGCGACAGTGATGAGACCGATGTCAGCGGAGCCATTAACAGCTCAACAAGGTGGGCTAGCGGAAAGCACCAGTTAGAATGTTTACCTGAAATTCCTAGAAACTCTGTAAAACTTATCTGTTTTCAGACGCCCTTGAGCTCTGTACGTGGGTTGCATTTTTATGACTGATGGAGACAGTTTTCAAATATGTATCATGATCGTGCGCGTAACCAATCGTAGCTTGTCAAGAAATGGCTAAAATACCAAAACTTTTGTATTATAACTTAAGTGCAACTAAGTGGCTGCGCCGGAGGAAGCCTTACGTGTTTCTCTGTTTTAGTCAAGGGAGAGTAGACTCTTTGCTTACCAAGTCAAATCACACAAAATATTGATCTATTCTAAGGATGTTTACATCGCGCGCAGACGTACATGGCAGAGTAACACTAACAGATTTGCCTAGTTCTTTCTCCATGATTTTACGTGTGACATATCCTACGATACATGACGAACCACGATATACCGTTCACGGAAGTGCCAGTGAATTTACGGAAGCGAATTTAGACAGAAGAAGTTTTATAAAACAAAGATTTACCTTTTCTTTGTGAAATTTAGAACTGCGTCATAGGTTCCATGTCCCTAACCAGCTTACAAGATGGCGACTGCAAAAAATTGGTCTTCCACAAAAGGAGACTCTTTGTTCTCAGTCATAAACGGTCTTTTGTAAACCAGCCCAGCGCACCTAGAACACCCTTTTCAAACATGTGGTGAGAGAAACATAGACTGGTGCGCACTACGTGTTTTGCGAGCTTCGCAGTGTGACGTCTGGTGCTCATGCTAACGAGCACTTTCTGTTCGACGAAAGACCTTTTCTGTGGTTATCCCTTAAAAATGGGCATGTCTATTGTTTGCCAAACAATACACAAAATGTTTAACGTCACACAACTATAGACCTTATGCACATGACGTCATTTCAGTACGGTGCACCCGCATTGAGGTCAAAAGAAGGTTGTTCATTGGCCAATCTATTTGCGTTTCGATAGTTTCGTCACCGTTTGACCTCAAAGATGGCGGCTGGATGACGTCAATGCATAAGGTCTATTCCTCAATAAACAGTGCATTTTTTTTTTTTAAATACAAATACTTGTGAGATATTTTGTTAAAATTAACTGAAAGCTTGCAGAAAAAAAGGAGTTTGGCCGGGTCTTACGGAAGTGTATTTAGGACATACCGACAATCGAAAAAGAAAATCGGGCTCCACTATGCCGCCGAAATGGTCGCCAGGGTGAATAGTAATCCGCCCGGGATATCCGCCCGCCCGGGCGATAGTGGAGCTCGATTTTTGTTTTCATTGTCCTAAACTCACTTCCGTAGGGTCGAGAACATCGCTTGAATGTTCGTTTACGAGATTTGTTTATCAGTGGAAATGAGGTATTGAGCTTTAGCAGTATCGCAAACCGTTACAGTATCATAACAGTATCGCAAACCGTTTATATGGGTGACGACAGGGTCACCAGCAGCCGCTAGTGCCCTGCATGACTGTACGGTGAGGGCCCAATTTGATAGTTAAGCTTGGCAAAATTATTTGCTAAGCAAGAAATGAGTGGGTACCAATCACACCAATCACCCCCCCCCAAAAAAAAAAAAAAACCCACATTTTTGCTAAGTAAGAGTTTTCTGTTCATAGAAAGTTGTTGTGCTTTATATAACAGGCTTTATGAAATTGGGCTGAGGTGTGATGCCTCCGTGTTTCTTTAAGTTTCCTCTTTTTTTTTTTTACCCGAATGTGTTTTTATAACGGGCTAGCTAAAACCACTACACTCTACCTCCACTTGCTAAACCTGATTAACTATGGATTATACCCCCCCCCCCACGTTAGGTCGTGACACCCTTATTTTGTTATTTTTGTTTTGCCTCTTTGGCCTAGCGGGCTTAACCCATTTATGTTTAGGCTACTAGGCTATGTCATTTGTGAACGGTTCGATTCCTGGCCCGACATTGAGAAAAATAGAAGAGTTTTGTTTAAATGTTTGTCCCAAATATTTTTAAAAGACGACGGAGGCTGGATTCAATGATAATGCATGCTTGACGTGACACCCTTATTTTGTTGTTTTGCCTCTTTGGCCTAGCGGGCTTACCCATGTTTAGGCTACTATGGCATGTGTGAACGGTTCGATTCCTCCCCGACATTGAGAAAACTAGAAGAAATTTACACATATTTTTAAAAGACGACGGAGGCTGGCGTTACGAGCCTCGAAGTGTGACGTCAGACGTTTTTTCTGCACATTTGAATTTCCATACTCAAATATTTTCCTGATTTTTGTAGGGTTCCCTTTTCTGAATTGAATTGGAAAGACAAAATTTTCATTGAAAAGCACTGCGTAGAGACAAAAAAATTGCGCGCAGGCTACGTTATAGCATGGATACCTCCATGGTTATATCTCCATGGTTAGAGCATACCCCATAAATGCGTCCAATCATACGGAGTGTAGTGGACCAATTTATGGGGTCACGTAATATAGGTAACCTGAACGCAAAACATGGCGAACCGCGCGAATTTTTAAAAATAACCATGCGTGAATAGTGCAATGTTTGTTCGTTAAAGGCAGTGGACACTATTGGTAATTGTCAAAGACTAGCCTTCACAGTTGGTGTATCTCAACATATGCCCCCCCCCCCAAAAAAAAAAAAAAAACTGTGAAAATCTGAGCTCTATCGGTCATCAAAGTCATCATCAACACCCTTGTCACACGAAGTTGTGTGATTTAGATGGTTGATTTCGAGACCTCAATTTCTAAACTTGAGGTCTCGAAATCAAATTCGTGGAAAATTACTTCTATCTCGAAAACTACTCCACTTCAGAGGGAGCCGTTTCTCACAATGTTTTATACTGCCAACCTCTCCCCATTACTCTTTACCAAGTGAGGTTTAATGCTAATAATTTTTTTGAGTAATTACCAATAGTGTCCACTGCCTTTAATTATTAAGAATGTAACTGGCGTTTTTGTGGAGAACTTTCGGAATCGTTTTCTCCAGCAATTACTTAGTTAAACACCACAGAGTCCTCTGACCCACGACGGGATGAGAAGGTACATTTTAAGTTTTTGTGTTTGTTTGTTATCAAACTAATACCTTTCATTACTAACAAATCCACAAGTTTGTTTTCAGGTGAACTACAAATTACTTGTTAAAGCCATTGGACACTTTCGGAACACAAAAAAAAAAAAACGTTCACAGATTTATAACTTACAGGGTTTACAGAAGGTAATGGTGAAAGACTTCTCTTGAAATATTAGCCCATGAAATGCTTTACTTTTTGAGAAAACATTAAAACAATATCAATTCTCTATATCGAGAATTTACGGATTTATTTTAAACACATGTCATGACACGGCGAAACGTGCGGAAACAAGGGTGGGTTTTTCCCGATATTTTTCCCCGACTCCGATGACCGATTGAGCCTAAATTTTCACAGGTTTGCTATTTTATATAAGTTGTGATACACGAAGTGTGGGCCTTGGACAATACTGTTTACCGAAAATGTCCGCTAACAAGAATTAGTGACCATGAGTTTGAATTGATGGAGGCAATCTTAGAAGCAAGTGACCGTTAAGTGAGTCCAGCTTTAAGGAAACTACATGTACATGTACATGGATAATAACATGGCAAGGAACAAGGGACTCCACTACACACCGTTGGAGGGCAAAGTAGACGTTTGTGAAACGTTTCAATGGTGACAATAAAATGCGACTACCCACCGTAGCTGTTACGTTAGATAATAAGAAACTCGTTCATTTGGATCGCTTTCAGTAATTATCACTCTGGCTTTACTGCAGGTCGCATAAATCTTTCGCCTTTTACTAAAGATTTCCGTGCAGCAGGGCACTTAATGAGTCTGTAATCAATTTTTTATTGGCTTATCGAAAGATAAGCCTCACAATAAATTCAAAAACAGGTTGACGACACCCCAACTTTTTAAGTGAATGTTGCTTTAACCAAGTTTTTGAATCGATTGGTGATAAATACATAAATAACTTGGATTTTTTTTTAAGGATTTGAGTAGGGGAGGATAGGGGTCAATTTCACCATGTAGGCACACCTACATGCACACAGCGATCAATTATCATCAAATACAAGCATTATACGTGTTTCAAGATACTGATAAATTTTTATTGAAACTGGATGGCAAACTTCCCTTCTCATAGAAATGCATAAAAACAATTTTTAATGAAAGAAAAAATACCCTTGTCGCACCATGGTCACACGAAGTTGTGTCCTTTCAGGTGTTTGATTTCGAGATGTCAAAATTCTAAATATGAAGTCTCAAAATCAAATTCGTGGAAAATTAGTTCTTTCTATAAATGGGAGCTGTTTCTCACAATGTCATATACTATCAACCCCTCCGCATTACTCGTAACCAAGAAAAGTTTTATGACAATGTTTTTTTTAGTAATTACCAATAGTGTCCACTGCCTTTAAAGGTTTACAATGTTTTTGAGGTTGAATAAGGAACAAAATATTTGTAATGATTTAACACTTCATTCGAGAACAATGTAACTCAATGCATTAACACAGAAGCATCGCCAGCATCAACATCAGTTTGCAAGCAGCGCCTTCCACTGGTTGAGATGGAAACCCGACTAGGGGTGGGATTCCACACTCATAAAGCCTGTTTCATACTTCCTGCAAATGCGTAAGCAAACATTGAAGTCATAACTCTGTTTTCGCTGCAAATAATTCGCAAGAGTTGAGCACAGCTCAACCGTGGCAAGTTATTCGTTGCGAACTTGTGACGTCAATTTTCACTTCGCATTCGCAGGAAGTATCAACCAGGGTTTTGACAGAAACAACCAGCCTACAGATTCATACCATAGACACAGCGAACCAACCAACAGCACCATTCTCATAACCTGAGAACGATTAATTAGTATATATTGGCTTCGATCAGGTTCACCAAGCCATTCCAAATGCCAAACAAAATGGAAAATGAGTAATCAATATGTAGCCACTAAGCAACACTTGTGCGCCGCATGTGCCTGAGGCATGGTTGAGGCAAGTGATAACGAAAACTTCCTTGTGATTTAAAAAAATCTCATTAGAGGGGGGGGGGGTGGAGTGGGGATAGGGGGTGCTCTGGAGGCCATCCCCCACAATGTGATAAATTAGAACAAGAGGACAATATTAACATGCAAACCCAGTGGTGTCGACTGACATTGACATGCAAGTGTCAAGGAGAGTGAATTTTGTTTTACTATTTTTGTTTAATTTGAACGAGAATCGTGTCATGACCGTTTCATTTCTTCATATCACCGATGTCTTCTATACTGTCTTCATCAATCTGAAATCCACAAAAAAAAGAAAATAGACAAAGGGATTAATGAGATTTGTTCATTAATGTTTATTGATTAACATCTTACTGGTGATAAAATCACAAGATCTGCAAAAGTCACTAGCCCATTTTACTGGGTCTAGGTCCCGACTCACACATCAAAAATAAATCACAATTAAAGTGCTTCCCGATTTGGTTCCAGGTACATGCTGCTTGATGATCTATTTTGGATGTTAAAAAAAAAAGGTAAAAAGGGAATGGGAAAAAAGCAGAGCCCGCAAGAAAATCGCAAAATGGGAAAATGAAAAAAGCGGAAATTCGCTTTAAAGCAGAGATTTCACAGGCCTGTGTGATGGTTTACAAGGTGCTGTGGCGCAAATATGCTGCTGATCAGACCAGGAACACTAGTCTGGGGAAAACCGTTTCTGTTTAGGATAAGATCACTGGGTACGAGCAATACATAACACACAGAACATACAGCTTTATCTTCCATCCGAAGGACGCAGTAACAATGGTCAACTATTTGGCTTAAAGGCAGTGGACACGATTGGTAATTACTCAAAATAATTATTAGCATAAATCTTACTTGGTAACAAGTAATGGGGAGCTGTTGATAGTTTTTGAGAAAGAAGTAATTTTCCATGAATTTGATTTCGAGACCTCAATTTTAAAATTTGAGGTCTCAAAATCAAGCACCTAAAAGCACACAACTTTGTGTGACAAGGGTATTTTTTATTCTTCATTATTATCTCCCAACTTTGACGACCAATTGAGCTCAAATTTTCACAGGTTTGTTATTTTTTGCATATGTTGAGATACACCAAGTGAGAAGACTGGTCTTTGACAATTATCAATAGTGTCCAGTGTCTTTAATGATACAAGTGTCACCAACTCGAACTCACACTCTGCTGATCAAACACACCAGAGTTTGAGTTCGGTGTTCTTATCCAATCGGCCACAACACACCACCAAATAATGACGATACTCCAAGTTTGAAAAGTCTGAAGTTATGAGAATGGTGAAAACAAACTTTCTTACATGGAACTTCTCCGGGATGAAATCAAGAAGATCATCTGTTACGTCTCCTTGAATGACAATCTCATCCTCCCCCGACGCTACAGAAGCACCACATGAGAACCGAGATGCAAAAGCTTTGGACGCGTCCCTTAAATCTATATCTGAAAAGAGCCAATGAGTAGAAAAAGGTTTTGTAAAACATATTTACATCATTTTTGGTTGGAATGAAGGAAACAGGGGTGTGATAGGCTGTTAGAAAAACCTGAACTGTGAGCACCATGCAGTATGGCGGCAGAACCGTACACATGTGTGTAGATGCATACACTGCACGATTTCATTTTTCAGGCTGGTATAATTTGTCTATCAATCAAAACCACAGTGGATGATATTAAATGGTTAAACAGTAAGAGGGTTGACAGTGTACATAACAGCATTCACCACATGATATCATATTGAATGCTGGCATATTTCATCTGTCCATCAAAACTACAGTAGATGATAGTGAATGGCTAAAACAGTGGGAGGGTTGACTGTGTACTGTGTAGCTGCATTTACCACCAATGCAGGCTGGTATAGTTTACCTATCACTCAAAACCACAATAGATGATTGTTCATGTCAGAAAGCAGGAGGAATTAAGAACTGTTGGTGACAAAAAAAATCATCAACAAAATTGTTTCCATTTTCCACCCAAATTTAAGTAAACAGTAAACATTGGTTTTACATAGCTTCCTACAAAAACCCAACAGCAGTCTTACCATGTGAGCCAATTCCCCGTACAACAGTGACGTATTTCTTTTTCTGTCGCTGTATCCTCGCGATTGTCACGGTCTGAGGCTCCATCTTCTTCTTAACTTTCATCACACCTCTTCCTCCTGTGGAAGAATTTGGTTAGTTTTATCAATTTTGAAGACTAAATTTTATCAAACCATCCATTTCTGGTGTAAAAGACCATCTCAACATTAAATATTGTAGTCATCATTATGATAAAGCTCTATTAAAGATTTTCAGAGTTTCGCCACAAAAACTCTAAAATTCCTTTTCACCAGTGGTTGTGTTTACCTTGAATTACTTGGGTCATTAAACTTCAAGGATAAGCAGTTAATCTGCCCTGGGCAGTAGGTTTGTGCATGATCCAATTGCACAAACCAACAAGTTCAATGAAAAAAAGTTACATGTACATGTAGGTAAGAGGTACTATTTGTCCGATAAAAAGGATGTTTTAGCTAACGTAGCTGCTGTATTATTAGAGCTTTCCTGTTACTAAGTGGTTTTTGCAAGCCAAAATTGCCCCTCAAAACACCCTATGTTTTCCCCCGTTTCTTTCTTTACCCCATTGATCTAAGCATTCCTGAAACCTTCTCAACTCCTTAGGAGTATGCAGCACCGGCAGCCAAAATTATACATAGGTTGCATATATAACATAACTAACGTTAAGGAGCTCTGTAAAATTCTACAAACCTCTCTTCTGTTTCTTTTTTTTACCATCACTGCCCTCCTCTTCTTCTTCAAGATTCAATCTCTCAAAGAGTTTGGGAAAGTGATCCGAGAGCCACACCTTACATTCCTTGTATGACGGGTTGAACTCGCAGTATTCCACTGGCATTGTACACACTGTTGAATATAAAACATTGGATGTAAAATGGATTGAAAGATTAAACTAAATCAACTAGTTGAGAAGTTTATTTCAATTATTTCATCAATTGTATTTGTAATTTGATGCTGAAGAATGATTGGGGCCTCAATTTCACAAAGCACAACAACTTGCTAAGCACAGAATAGTATTGCTTAACAGAAACAGGTTACCAACCAAAATTACACTATATTTGGTGCCCCACTCAACTTCAGCTTTGCAAAGAAATTTGTCAAGAAGTATTTTTGCGTATTAAACTAACAGCTTTATGAAATTGTGCCCTGTTCTTCAATCCTTTGTTAATGAGTTACATTGATATGACAAGGCCTGTATGCTTCACTTTTTAAAGGGCAAGGGCATCAAAGCATTTTCTCCTTGGTAAAGGGTACCCTATAGAAAATGTAAATTTCTACTGGGGTATTTCAAGGGGCACCAAGGCAATGACCACTGGGCATGGAAGCTATCGCCTTCATTGTCTCCGTGAAAGGGCACCAATGCAATGACCAGGGGGCATGGAGACAATCGCTTTCATTGTCTTCGTGAAAGGGCAACAAGGCAACGACCAGTGAGACATTGAGGCAATTGCCTTCATTGCCTCCATGAAAGGGCACCAAGGCAATGACCAGGGTGAATGAAGGCATCGCCTTTGTTGCCTCCGTGAAGTATCAGGCCGGATATAGGATCAGTTAATATTCCACCTATTATAAGTGGATCTTATAACGTACCACCACAGTAAATGACTTTCAATGGATATGAGACATCTTTCTTCCGTGTAGACTTCTTTTCAACTGGCTCCGACTGGGCATCATTCTCCACTGGGTCAATGACCTCTGCTGCTGCCATTCTATATCGCCAATGATCTAACTGGTGGAAAAAAATAAGTTAAAAGGTACAAAATGTAGCATTTTTTTTTTAAAGTTGATTGAAGTTAAAAGTTGAAGTGACAGGAATCATTTTTGTACTCCTAGAACTATGAGGTTCATTCCGCAATCGCCTCTGAACTTCTAGCTAGGAGTAGGAGTAGATCGTATGGAAGTTTCCGTATGGCTAACACTTTTTCATTCGATATGAAATAATATCTAATTTAGCCTACCTCAAGTCAAGAGTCAAATTGAAAAGCTCAATCAATGAGATGAGATTGAGAATGAGATAGGGCCTATCCCTTTTTTTGTAAAAATTAGTAAAATAAAGTAGTGGTGGCGCCCTACCCATGTACGGAAAGTTATCCAACCCTACCACTAAAAGTCCACCATGTCATAATATGGCAAAACTATAATTAATAATTTTTTTTTTCTTAGGCAAAATTAAATTCGTAACGTAATACTGCAGTGCAACTGAGAACAGTGCAAAACAGAGCAGCAAATGCAAGTTTTATCGATATGCTAAATTCGGTAATTGAAGGCCTAATTCAAACTTAAATTGTTGATGTCGTTCATACATAAGTTATTACTTTGAATAATATAGAAACAATATTTCAAAATGGAAGTAAAAAGCACTCACATTTAATTAAATTGTAATCACTCTGTTTTCTGACACATGTGAGCTCGTCCTCAAGATTTGTATGCGAGTACCAAATTGGGCCCAACCACCACGCACAAGTTATCGTTGAATACAGAACGACTACTTTTGACGCTCGTTGACGAATAAATACGTCCGTTTCACATACAAATCCTTATGGGGAGGTTGGGTCAAAAGGGGGCGCTATCCTACATTATCGGACACAATTTCTACAGATTGATGATTCGCTTCAATCAAACTTTTCCTGGTCCGCCCCGACACCTGCTCTCTCTCTCTCTCTCGTGCTGGTTTCTTTTGTCTTTAGCAGAATAGATTATTTTACTATATAAAGTCATTTTTAGTACACTTTTGAAGCCGGTCTTTATCATCTGAATAACTAGTTTTGTGGTTTAAAGAATTAATGACCATGCCTACAAACTTTGTGAGAAGCACTGCAGCTTATTGAATGTAGTTTGAGAAACGATTCCATCCTAACCGAGTACAAAGATATGTGGTTTTAGAGAAAAATAATAAAAAGATGGTGGACTGTACTCTAACGGAAAAGAGGATGGATGGGCTGTACTAAAGGAAAAAGAAGAAGAAAGAAGAATTTGAGAAGAAGCACAGTTTTCTCCAATTTTATTAGTGACTGGCATGGCCAGGAGGCCAGTGCCTAGTTTCAAAGAGCTGCTTAAGCAGCCATTGATGCTTAGTACACTGGACACCTTTGGAAATTGTTAAAGACCAGTCTTCTCACTTGGTGTATCTCAACCAGGCCCGATCTCAACATATGCACAAAATAACAAACCTGTGAAAATTTGAGCTCAATTGCTCGTCAAAGTTGCGAGGTACTAATGAAAGAGAGTGCTTTCATCAGATCCTAGTAAAAGGCTTCAGGCCTGAAGTCTTTTAATATTTAGGTGAGAAATTACATGTACCTTTTTCTCAAAAACTACAACACTTCAAAGGGAGCCAAAAGAAAAAACACCCTTGTCACTGGGGTTGTTTTGTGTGCTTTCGGTTGCTTGATTTCGGGACTTCAAAATCTAATTGTGAGGTCTCAAAATCAAATTCCTGGAAAATTACTTCTTTCTCGAAAATCTAAGTTACTACAGAGGGTGCCATATCTCACAATGTTTTATACTATCAACAGCTCGACATTGCTTGTTACCAAGTAAGGTTTTATGCTAACAATTATTTTGAGTAATTACCAATTCATGTAGTGTCCTCTAAGGTATACATCTGCAACTGTGTAGAGTTACAACAGTGGGTTCCAAACACACACAATCCCTTAAATGATGATAACAAATAAAACATTGAGCACCAAACTTAGCAAGTACAGTATCAAAGCATCGTTTTATTAAAACAATTTTAACATTAAGATGGGCCTCTACTTGAACATGTTTACAATTTTTAATATGAAAGTACCAGTGCATTTTGTTTTTTGCTGGAGGAGCGTGAATAATTAAAATGGAAAACTAGTTTCAAGTTAAAGGAACACGTTTCCTTGGATCGGACGAGTTGGTCCATTTATAACCGTTTGTTATAAAATGCATATTTGTTGGGAAGATGTTTTACAAGTAGAATACAATGATCCACACAAATTTGCCTCGAAATTGCGTGGTTTTCATTTTACTTTACTAAGACGGTCAGCCATTTATGGGAGTCAAAAATTTGACTCCCATAAATGGCCGACCGTGTTTGTCGACGAGGTAAGGAAAACCGTGCAATTTCGAGGCAAGTTTGTGTGGATCATTGTATTCTATTTTTAAAACATCTTTTCAACCATAGGCATTTTATAACAAATGGTTACAAACGCTTTACAAAGACCAACTCGACAGATCCAAGGCAACGTGTTCCTTTAACTCTCCTTCACTTTTGTACCATTAAAATGCTATAGCTACAATAGTACAAATGCTTTTACATACAATAAGTAAAGTACACAAAAACCTAGAGTTATTTAATAAACCGTGTGAAAAAAATTATTTTAACATAAAAGAGAGCAACAAGCGTACTTGATTAACATAAGAGATCAACAAGCGTACTTGAATTTTTGTCAAACTCTGTTGTTTCAAACCTCTTCTTTCAAAAGACTTGTTTAAAATATTTGAGTCTTAAAGGCATTGGACCTGCAAACCTTTGGTGAATGTCAAAGACCAAATTCTCACTTGGTGTATTCCAACCAACATATGTGCATAAAACAAAATTTTCAATAAATTGGTCATCAAAGATGCAAGAAAAAAACACCCTTGTTTCTCTCACGATGATTTATACCATATCAACAGCTCTCCATTGCTCATATTTATGCTAACAATTATTTTGAGTAATTACCAAACTAGTTTCCATTGCCTAGCCCTTTAGAGGTAGAAGACAGTGACCCACAGGGCTAAAACTGCACTTAGACTTTTAAAAACTTTTCAGGCTATGCTCCCTAATATGGAAAAACTCATCATTTGGGAAACAGGTCTTCCCCTAAATTAGAAGAATGACATTTCTACACCATCCCAATTCCCTCTCAAATCTCCTAATTTGGTATACCCCTCCCCTTGAGCCATACACAACTGGTAAAATAAACAAACATTATAAGAGAGGAAAAAAAACCCACAAAAACAAAAAGCACATTGAAGCATAGACCTCATCACGTTTCCTCAATGGCTAATTTTGCTTAACTGAAATGCCTTTTGGCCATTCAGCGAAATCAGCAGGGTGATTGGCGCTAAGAAAGGTCAATGGCCTTGGGGTTGAGATCTTCCATCACAGTTGTAAAATTCGAAATGAGTCGCCTCAATGCTGCAGAAGAACTGTGTGGTGGTTGGTCTCCAGAAGGACTAAACAATTTAACCCGCTGCCATCAGTAAAGAACTTCCAGTTGCTCCGTCCATGGAAGTGGCTCCATCTCACTCCTGTGGAGGATGCCACACACTGGTGCGGTGAACGTAATCCCGCACAGATCCCTTGACAAGCGTAGCCATACAAAAACTGGTTCACCCTCCATTTAGTACATTCCTGAGTAGAATGCTACCCAACGGAAAAGTTTATTTACAGGTCCTGGTTATACGAAGTTCATTTCTCTTTCTTCACTTCCTTCGCTGGAAGACGTTACCGCGACCTCGTCCACCTTCCATGCCTCGTCCTCTTCCTTTTGCTGCAGCTGTAATGAGAACAGAATGAACATTTCATATAAATGAATTTTCATAAACAAAAGGTAGAATTTTCCTCCGAGCCCCATAATTATAAATGGATGAGTCCCCCAAATGAATGAATCCTGACCCTAGCCCCACCATGCCGACATAGCATCAGCAAGTGTGATGATATTTAAAATAAGAATGTAGAATTAGCTGTTGGGGGGTTGCAAACAATTATCGACCAATTGAACCGATGACATAAATGCAAAAGATAGTTAATGTCCTGACAAAGGCAAATATAAAGTTGTCATCTACCTGCTTGTTTTAAATTTAAGAAAAAGTTCCAACAATTCTGTGCAAGCTCATTTTTTGTGTAGTTGCATGAAAAATCTTTGACCTTTCGATGTTAATCATCTTAACAATGTCGGTGCCAACAGCACATCATGAGCAATACAATCTGATTTGTTTTATCCTTGATTTGGAAGACTTGACTTGGTAAATATATGCTTGCGTTAAGTTTGATCCAGTACAAATCATTTTTGCTGTTGGCAATAACAAAATAAACAGATGTGTTCTTTTGAACAAGATGGCAGGTATTTAAAGTTTGTGCAAAAATATGAAGAAACCCCCTAGGATAGGGGCCTACAAAGGGAAAAACTTAATTATATTTGATTCAAACTCAATCAATAATCAAAGTGCAGATCTAAATAATAACACCATGGGCATGGCATTTTTATTTGTGTGTGGGATTAATCGGACAATACGATAATTGCAATTGGGGCTTTTTATTATTATTTTGTCATCTTCACTTTCTGTTATCATTACAAATAGATAACAAAAGTCAATAAGACTAAGAAAGAGAAAGAAAACCAGCACGAAAATGCAAACTTACAACAGTAAGTCAAATGAAATAAATTAAATAAAAATTCAGACATTTAATTTTATTTTTTATTTTTTGTACGTTACCTTGCGCACGGAGAATGGCCGACTTTCCTCTTCCTACGGTGCCACCCTTGTTCCCAGTCTTCTTGAACATCGGTGCATTTTTTAACATATCGGGCAATATAAGAAATCTTATCTTGCTACCTCTGATGAAAACATGCTCGAGTTGAGCAACTCGACCGTCTCTGTATGTGACTGTGATGTTCATCATTTGGCAGTTCATGTTGTCCTCGGCTTCGATGAGTTTTCCTCGGTAAACCTCACCGGTATTCGTCTCACAAGTCACGATATGACCCTCTGCCTCATGCAAAACCTTGATGGGAACACCGATTGACATCTTTACTTCGTGTCTATGAAAGTTTTCAGCGAAATTATTAAATCTACGAGCTGATGGAGATGGATTTTAACTAGTTTAAATTTCGAAGTTTTGTATTTCGTACTTGAAACTCACGTTCAGCGTACGTTTTGTTTACGGTGTGGTTGAACGAATTGATTGCCAACGTGAATGCACTTCAGCCAATCATGTACGCGTGAAAATACGATTCAGGCGTATCGTTTGTTGGGTGCAATATATTTGACAACACCATAGTTTTCCAATGACGATGTCGTTCTCAGAGTAAAATTAGATTGGTGTGCATTCTTTTGTGCTGGTGGCAGTAATTTGAGAACGAGTATGTTACAGGAGATAAACAACACGGCAAATGTCTTCTTGACACCACCAGTCACCACGATGGAAAATATGGACAAAACTGTTGTTATTTCAGCCAAAAATTCAAAACCGAAGCGGATTATTGGTGGAAAAGGTAGTAAGCGCTGTCATTAGTTTATAAATAACCGTGTTGTTTCATGGTGTTGATGTTTCACGCCCGTCGGGAGGAGGGTTACGTTATTTATTGCAACTGACTGAGGAGATGACTGTTTAGTGTGTGCACATGCATGTGTACGTGCAAAAGTGCATGCCTGACGGATGGGCGGGGCAGGGGGGGGGGGTCTTTGGATCCAAACTCGGCCTTAAAAGTGTGAAAAGTGTGAAAAGTGTGAAAAGTGTGGGGAAGGGGGTGTTAGGTTTTTTTAAGGATAGCTTTCCGTATGGCGCCACCACTTTTTCACTCATTTTTACAAAAAGGGATATATCAAACAGGTAAATTAGATACTATTTTATTTCGAATGAAAAAGTGGTGGCGCCATACGGAAACTTTTCCTTTTTTAAAGTGCTATATAGTTTGATTGGTTTGGAAGGGGTAAATACCATGGGAGGGGATACTCCTAGAACTATTTCGGTTTCGTCTGCTATCGTCTCCTGTAAGTGTAAGTTACGGGAGACGATAGCGGACGAAACTGAAATAGTTCTAGGAGTAGGGGATACTCAGCTAGAACTTATTAGTTGCGATAACATAACCCTCCTCCCGACGGCCGAGCAAAAGTCGAGAGGAGGGTCACATTATTGCAACTAATCTAATTCTAAGTAAGATGAGTTTCATTCTGCTATTGTCTCCACGTCACAACGGCACGATAGCGGATCGAACCTCATCAATGACGAGGTTCGATCTGCTATCGACAGTCATCTGGATCTGGATCTGGATCAATACTATCAATCTCCCAGTGTAGGGGTGTAAAGGTTGCAGGTGTGTGGTGCTGGGGACTCTAATTATTATAATGCGCTCTACTTTTGATATTTAACAGGTTTAAGTTGTGTAGGCTTTTTTTGAATGTATCACTATCAGGTGAGGGAGCTTCTCTCACAGCAGCTGGGAGTGGGAGGAGGTTCCATTCTGCTGTAGTTTTCGGTAGGAGCAAGTCAGTGTTTGTAGCAATCCTTGTTTGCGGGTACTCTGATCATGGAGGTACAATTTATTGCTACCTCCATGCTCTGATGAAGGATATTGATTTTGTTGAGCGAGTTTGTACATCAGTCATTTTGTTTGGGATTTGATTTAGATGGTCAGAATTTATTCAGCTCTATGATGTATGGACTTGTAAAGTAAGGCGTGTAGCCATTCTGTGCTCCTCGAGAGGTTTCCAGCCCAGAGTTGAGATGATTGCAGAGACACTATCTACTTTAGGAGTAGGGAGGGGAATACTCTTTTAAACTTACTTTTTAAACATTCTGTTTGGTGCATGCTCGTTGGGTTGTGTGTCTTGCCGCATGTAAAAAGGCTGGTACTAAATAGCTATTTATAAGGCCAAGTAAAAAAAGAAACATGTTTTTTTATTTGATTTTTTTATTTTTTTAAATAGGGTTATTTTAAATGATCTCAGCAAAAACAATCTGAATGCCTTGTCTGAATGCCTCAACTAAATTGTTTCATTTATGTTTTGTGTATTACAGCAGTAGAAAAAACAATGGATATTTCACATTTAAACAAAAAATGGTGGCCAACCTGAAAAAAATAAATAAATAAAAAGCCCCTCTTCCTCCTTTTTTTTAAAAACCCGGACGTGAAACATTTTTTTTGTTTACTCGGCCTAATATAACGCATAATTAAATTGGTGTAACTAAATGAGCTTGCATGCCCAACAGGCGAAGCAAGGCACTCTTATACAGCTCCAGCTATTGTCTTTATTAGTTGCGATAACGTAATCCTCCTCCTGACATCGCAACTATGTCTTTAACCCCTCTGTGACATGCTCTCCACCAACAGGAATGGCGAAACTGTCTGGGGTATTATGAATATTAACAATTAATAAGGACTTTTTGTATCTTTTTACTTAGGCGTAAATTTGTTAGGGTGTCATAGATTAGTGACTATGCAGTAAGATTTCATTATAAATCTTTCAATTGTGTTTTTCTATTAGGCTCCAGGGTAGCTCATCAAATTCCAGATGAAATCCTCAACAATCACGAACTGAAAGATGCTATCAGCCAGGTAAAAAAACAACACGTAAATCTTCAAAGTTAGTTTTAGGATTCTGAATACATTAAAATATTTATACACAGTCCTCTAACTTTCAAAATATCAGTGTCTTAAGACTTAAGTACATTGTGATTTACATACATTGTGTAACAACCAGCTCATCACGCCCTGATAATTATATAAGGAGAAAACCAGCTGTGATGAGTTGCCAGTCGGATGAAGCCACTAGTGTAGTGGTGAAACGTCACTGACAAATTTTTGAGTTTGTGCTCCATTTTTCATCCATATATTGGATATAACTATCTTTACTGAAATTGTAACCCCTCCTTTATTTTTATTTTCAGCTTCCATCGAACTACAACTTTGAAATCCCCAAAACAATATGGCGCATCAAGAATGTAGGAGCTAATAGAGGTAACTACTTGATTTTATTTCCAGCTTGGTAATAATATCCTGAGTTGAATTTTGTGTCCACAGTTTCTCCTGAGCTCCTGATTGTTGTATTCTGTGCCCAAATATAACAATGATCTAAATGTGATTTTTTTATTCCACAGTTGCCTTACAGTTTCCTGAGGGACTCTTGATGTTTGCCTGCACCATAGCAGATATAATAGAAAAGTAAATACTTTTAAGTTTTGTTAAAACAATCTAGTAACACAAAGTCTTTTGGTTCTTGGTTATACGGTCAGTGACATAATGTGTATTTTATATATTTTTTTATGCAAGTCGCCAGATACACATGGCATGAAGGCCACTTCAAGGTGTGGGCTACAATTTACTTTTGCATGGGGCCGTTGCCACCTACTCCTGGGGCTACCCCCTCTACAGTCCATATGGATGTAGGCTTGGGTATCATCCATCAGAAGCCTGGCTGGTAGAGCAGAAAGCACTACCTCCCAAACATTACGAAGCAATCCTGGTTAAGTGTCTTGCTGAAGGACACAAGTGTCACGCCGGGGACTCGAACCCATACTCTGCTGATGAGCTTGAATTCGGTGCTCTTAACCGCTAGGCCGCCCACGACACGCTTCATTTGGTTCTAACCATAGAGCTATATACATGTATATTGTATTTTTGTACGGTAATTGTACGGCTATTTGCATGTTAATGCGTTTGTTCTTTTCTATGTGTCATCGAACCAAAAAATGCAGCAAGTATGCTGAGGAGCATACAAGCTGCGAGCGTCATGTGCGTCATGTTTAAAATGCGCGTATACTTTTTTAGTACGTCAATAAAGTCAAACTTCCGGTTTTCGTAGCGGCGAATGGGCAGTCGCGTACGTAAGTGCACACGCGGAATGTAAAAAACTCGCGGCAATTTGTGTTCTCTTAAAATTAAAATCGTTCCGTAGTCACGCAACACATCAAACATGTCTGCGTCCAGGGTGGCTTCAAAACGCAGAGCAAGTAAACGCTCTTGTCCATATATATAGCTCTATGGTTCTAACCCATATTCTACCTTCCTCTGAATGATGTAGATTTACAGATGCTGATACATTGATTATGGGCGATGTGACGTATGGAGCATGCTGTGTGGATGATTATACTGCTAAAGCACTAGGAGCGGACTTCATGGTTCATTATGGCCACAGCTGTCTGGGTTAGTATGCAGATTCCAAGTCCACAGGCCCTTTTCGAAAACCACAGCTTCAGCTCCAGATGTTGTTAGGAGTTAGTTTTAATACTGACATTTTCCATTCCATTTTCTGTTCCATTTCCCACAGTCCCCATCGGCACCACTGAGGGAATTAACATGCTGTATGTATTTGTTGATATTCGGATCGATACCGCACACTTGGTCGACACAATCAGGCATAACTTCCAGTCTGGTGCCTCTATGGCTCTCGTCAGCACCATCCAGTTTGTAGCAGCGTTACAGGTATATTATGACCTAAGCTATTTTTTTAGCAGTGGGATGCTAGTGTGCCAGTGGTCCTTTCTATCGCAAAGTCACAGCCCGAGTTTGTGGTGGAAAGCAATAAATGCAACCAATAAATGCAAAACAGCAAACAGATTGCCACAGTTTGCAACAATATCACACAACTATTCAAAAATCCTTAAAAAAAAAAAAGTAAGGACACCAAGGCCTTTTCTCCTTGGCAAAGGGCACCCCATGAGGAAATTGTAAATTTCTACTAGAGCATTTCAAGGGCACCAAGGCAATGACCAGGGGTCATGGAGGCAATCGCCTTTTTGGCTCAGTGAAGTATCTGGCTTGCATTTGTTCCAGCCTCCAGACGTGTGTTTGTGAGACCTTGTGACCAGATCAAACCAAACAAAGACACTTAACCGCCAACTATTTTTTTAATTGCATTGCAGTCTGCCTATGAGGAGCTCCAAGATGACTATAAGGTGAAGATCCCACAATGTAAACCACTGTCACCCGGTGAGATACTCGGCTGTACAGCTCCAAGGCTCAGTGACGTAGACAACATCATGTAAGATCTCCAACCAATACCTCAACAAACAGAGCCCAATTTCATGAAGCTGTTTAGCAGAAAATACTGCTTGACAGTTGACACATTTCTTTGCTAAGCTAAAAAATGATTTGGGCACCAGTAACATCAATGTTAACTTTATGGAATGTTGGCTGGTAGCTGGTTTTTGCTTAACAAGATTTAACCTTGCTTAGCAGATTTTTGTGCATTCTGGCTTCGTGAATTTGGGCTCTGATGTTTTCAAAGAATATTCGGATCAGTGTTGACTTCTGTTTTGAATCAGTTCCAAAACCAGGAGTATTGACATAAAAATAAATTTTAAAAAACTGTATAGTTTGGCTGATGACTATGGCCGTGTCCAGATTATTGGTTTCAGCAGTGGCTATGTCCGGCTCCCTGAAAAGCCATAGCTGAAGCCGTAGTCACTCGGACTTTGCTGTACTTGTAATTACAATTTGTAAATGTAATCAAGGTTGTAGCTAGATCAATTTTAGTAGTGAGCAATTAATCAAATTTTGTCTTCCACCAAGGGTGAGTGGATCAACAAAACTATTCATTTTTAATTATGGTGCTCTAATTGATAAACTGCAATGTTCAGGTATGATGCCAGGTCAGTCCACTTTCAAACAAATGAAAGAGTGAGAATTGTTGTTTTATCTTTCACATATTATTGTTCTGTTTTGTTTAGTTATTTAGGAGATGGTCGGTTCCACCTCGAGGCTGTCATGATAAGCAATCCGGACATTCCAGCATACAGGTAACCCACTGATTGTTATTATTGTATTAAAGGCACTGGACACTATTGGTATTTACTCAAAATAATGTAAGCATAAAATTTAATGTGTATTGATCAATGGAGAGCTGTTTATAAACATTGTGAGTAACGGCTCCCTCTAAAGTAATGAGTTTTTGAGAAAGAGGAAATTTCTCACTCAAATATAAAAAGCTTTAGGCCTGAAGCCTTTTTTTAGGCATCTGAAAGCACACAAATTTGTGCAACAAGCATGTTTTTTCTTTCATTATTCTCTTGCAACTTTCCGATTGAGTAATTTTATGGTATTGTATACATTTACCCACAAAAGAACTACGATATCATCTATCTCAACTATTACAATCATTGTTGGTCCTTTTATGCCACAAGGTATGATCCGTACAGTAAAGTATTCAGCAGAGAGTATTACGAAACCGAGAGGATGCACGCTGCGAGACAAACAGCCATCAAGCAAGCTTGTAAAGCCCAACGCTTTGGTCTCATCATGGGAACTCTAGGCAGGCAGGGATCACCTAAAGTACTGGAGGTAAGAAATGTCAAACTTGACTGAAATTATGTTTTGTGTTAGACATCAACGCTAAAGGGACACACTGGCTTCGTTGGGCTACTTGTACAAAATAGAATAAAATAGACTACAAAGGTCTTCCAGGAATAGAGACCTTCAAATTTGTGAAATAGTGAAACAAGGAAAGTCAAATGCCCATGCCAGTGTAGTAGTATTAATGAAATTGATTAAATTCTGGTGTTTTCTTTTTTTTTATAGCAATTACAAACACGTCTAAAGGCAGTCGGGAAGGATTACGTGCTGGTCCTCCTATCAGAGATCTACCCAGATAAACTCAAGCTTCTGCAAGATGTTGATGCGTAAGTAATTTTTACTCTTAAAGGCAGAGGACACTATTGGTAATTGTCAAAGACTAGCATTCAAAGTTGGTTTATCTCAACATATGCATAAAATAACAAACCTGTGAAAATTTTAGCCCAATCGGTCATCAAAACTGCGAGATAATAATGAAAGAAAAATAACCCGTGTCACACGAAGTTGTGTGCGTTTAGATGGTTGATTTCGAGACCTCAAGTTCTAAATTTGAGGTCTCAAAATCAAATTCGCTGAAAATTACTTCTTTCTCAAAAACTATGGCACTTCAGAGGGAGCCGTTTCTCACAATCTTTTATACACAATACTTTTATAGGTCAGCTTTTTTAAATTCAAATGTGCACTTCCAAATAATCTTGCTACAATGTACATATAAATAGGTTTTTCTTAACATATACATATTTATTTTGTTCTTAATATTTATTATATTTTCCAAAGTTTATCTTTACTGTTTTTAAATGTTTGTTAAAGATTCTATTCCTATTTTAAGATTGGATTGGTAGGCTTTCGAGTCACAGTGGTTAGGTTCACTTTTATTAATCCTGGCCATCTTAGAATGGGCTTGTCCTGTCTGTTTTTATAATTGTCTTGCTTGATTGCCAGTGCTCTGTCTCACTCAATCATTGGTTTACAATTGTTCTAGATGTCATAAGTTTACATTCATTGTTTCTTATACTGTTATATTTCTTTATTTATATTTCAATATTGTATCTTGTACTGTTTGTTGAAATCTTGGCCGAATAAATAATAATAATAAATAATAATAATAACCATCAACCTCTCCCTATTACTCGTCACCAAGAAAGATTTTTTGCCAATAATTATTTTGAGTAATTACCAAGTGTCCACTGCCTTTAAAGGGAAGGTGTTTTTAAAGGGTTTGTGTACTTTTTTTGAGACACAAAACACAAACTTCCACAGATCAACATTAAACGTGCACAGTTTGAAGATAATGATGGTCGTAAGCTTCCCTTAAAATGTTACTTGCTGAGGTGCTGTAGTTTTTAAGAAATGAGTAAAACAATGTCCCAAATAATAATTTTTGTCTCGGGACATTGCCCTGTAATTTCTTGACGACTAATAAGGCTGAAACTTCTACAGGTAAATTATGTTACATAGCATCATTCACGGTGAGTAGGGATTCATGTCATGACCAAAAACTTGATATTAAAAAAAGCTATCAAAACCGTTTAATGGGAATATTTTGTATAAATTATATGGAAGAAAGCAGTCTCCCGAAGAGGACTACAGCACATAATGCCTGTGATTGATCACTTTTTTTTCTCGCAGATGGATCCAAGTAGCCTGCCCTCGCTTGTCCATTGACTGGGGATACGCATTTGAGAAACCTCTGCTTTCACCATATGAGGTAAGTTTGACTCTGGTCAAGTGTGGCATTTTATTTACAGGGTCTTGCCTCAAAATCACACAAGATGATGTTTAAGGCCATGTTACACAAGGCAATTTCCAGGCAACCAGTTCCAGGGGTCGATTTCTCAAAAAGTTAGGACTAGTCCCAACTTAGGACTAATCCTAGGAGATATTAAAACTTTTGTCCTAAGTTAGGACAAGAAACAGACGAGAAACATGTATTAAAACAACATGCCAGTGTAAACAGATAAAAACATGTGAAATGCAAATTATTGGTCAGTTTGAATTGCTTTAATTCAATACAAAATCTATACAAAATACATGAGATATATAAATGGATAAAATTTCAATATTCCACATGGAGAGGGGAATACAATCTTTGGGTAAAAAAAATTGAATTAAAACAAAACTTTGGAATTTACATTTATTTAAACAAATGGCGTTTTTAGTAATTAAAAAGGCATTAATATCTGAATCTCAGTTTGGTCACTGATTTCAACCTAGATCTTGCCCAACTAGAGTAACCCCTGCCGGTCCCATTATACTTTTGAACAAGACAGACTACAGTTGGGCTGTTGATTATCAAGTTGGGCTCAACATCCAATCACATAGATCAATGTACCTGTACCTGTGAGCTTTGAACATATCTATGGATTCGAAGAAAACAAAATAAAGAGGTATTTGTTTGTGGTTTTTTTCCCCCGACAGGCTTCAGTTGTTTTAGAATCAATTGAATGGCAAGCCACCTACCCTATGGATTTCTACTCCAATGGAAGCCTCGGGCCTTGGGCAGTCAACAATGAGGCCAACCTCCCCCCAAAGCCACCAAGAAAAACAAGACCCATCGGGAAACGCGCTCCTGGAGCTTCTCCCAGGACTATCGCGGTGGAAAGTTTAGGGGACACAAAAAGAGTAGCAGATGTGAGCGACAAAACTACAGAGTCTGCAGATGGAACTAATAGTTCATCTGCTGGAGCGTGCGGAACCTGTGAACATTGTTCATGTCAAGAGAGTGGAGAAACAACTTGACAGTCCACGGCACGGTGAACTGTTTTACAAACTTATTTTACAAACTTGATTTAGGGTTGAACGAAGACAACTTGACTAGAGCAGGATTTGAACCAACGACCTCCGGATTAATATGACTACCAACTGAGCTATCGAGCCCTCTGTTGGTGGACTACCTTGTGCCAATAATTATCCTGAATAAATGTTGTTTCCATTATGGTGGAACAGAGAGATATTGACATTGCATTTTACCTCTGTGACCCTGGTTCGAATCCCAACAGGGGGTACTATCTGGATTGAGTTTTCGGTCCCTACCTGAATGTGTGGGGTTTCCCTGGAATAAATCTCTAGGGTTTTTCTCCCACATCTAAAACTGAAACTTCTTTCCTGTCTTTCCATTTGGGCTAGTGCGGTGATTAAGTTCGCTTTTCTGAGAGTCCTTGACTTCACAACCAGAGTCAATAATTGAAATGAACAAAATTAAAGTCTTGAACTGATTTTTGGCTGGCATTAATAGTCCAATGTTTTATACTTGCGGCTCTCAACTTGGGTTATACAATGACCAGAGACTGATGTGTTTATCCTTGGACCCAGCAGCTAGTAGTTGGGAGAAGTTAAATGAAGGTAGAGGCTCAGAAAATGACACAGAATTGACGGTCGCACGATGGTAGCTCAGGACAGCTAAGGGTTTCAACTTTTTCCAACCAAACACTCGAATCCTGGGGGGGGGGGGGAAAAAGAAAAAAGTCAAGACTAAAGTGAATTTGTTTCTGTTTCATAATCCTCATAAAATGAGTTGCCTGATGAAACTTAAAATGAAGTAAACCAAATCCGGTTGATTAAGTTACTCCAGTACTTCATCAATTTAACTCTGCAGATAATAATTTTGACAGTGATGTCATTTAATTTTGACAGTGATGTCATTATAATTTTCCCCCCATCTTCAAGCTTTTTGTGCTCAAAATTTGTGTACATTTTTGCCTTATTTAAAACAACAAATGTCTTCATAATAAATTTGGTGTGTAACTTTTTCTAAATAAATGATGAAAGGAACTTGATTCTATTGTTATGGTGAGTTTTGCTTTGAGTCAAGTTTTTAGGACAACACTCTTTCAGTGGGTAATAGACCTTATGCACATGACGTCATGACAGTTAGAGAGGGCATCCTGCGTGCAGCATACAAGTATCAAAATAATAACTTATTTACAATCGGGCATCAGAGGCACAATCCTTCAAATCCTTTCAGCATGAATTTGTCTTTATTGCGCCTGCGTCAAACAATATGCCGCAATGCATATTGGTAATTAAAAATTAGTTTTGACTAGTGTCAAAGTCGCAACTATTAATGAGGGGGCACTAGTCAAGTAGTAAATGTCACTAGTCGCCCAGGCTTAATGATCATTTGTAAAGGATACCAGTCAGTGGAAAGGTAATTTGTGGGATGAATGTGTGGCAAGTAGGATTCGAAACTTTGCATGGTGGAAATACGATATGGAAAGGTTTGCGGTAACACCATGTAATGTCTGTTGGTTTCAACTCGACAGTTTGATCAGTATGCTCTGATTGTCTTTTGGTGAAAGTAGACGATCAGTGCATACTGATCGAAACGTTGAGTTAAAACCAACGGTTCTTTTCAGAACCACCCCAACTCATTTAGAGATAGTCTCTACATGGTTTTACCGCAAACCTTTCCATATAATGTGTGGCAAGTCACTATGTGACTTTCCTTCATACATACATACCGTGAATCCCAACCTGCAGTAGCCAGTATTCTATTGTCATGACGGACACAAACATCAGAGAGTCCAGGGTTGGTTAAAGTCGACTCTGATGTAACTGTCAGACCAGCCTTGCATGGAAAAAAAAAAATGTATTGAAGCACTCGATGGACAACATTTAAAATTGTCATCCAATATCTACCCTTTATGTGAGCCAATTGTATACATGAAATTCACAAACCTGTGACAATTTAAAGGCACTGGACACTTTTGGTAATTACTCAAAATATATATTAGAGTAAAAACTTACTGGAGTAATAGAGTTTTTTAGAATTTGTCTTAATTTCTCACTGAAATATTTGAATCTTGAAAAGACTTCGGGCATCTGAAAGCACACATAAGTGTGCAACAAGGGTGTTTTTTTCGTTCATTATTTTCTTGTAACTTCGATGACCAACTCAGCCTAAATGTTCACAGATTTTTTATTTTATGCATAATGTTGCAATACACTAAGTTAGCTCAATTGGTCGTCAGAGTTTTAAGAAGATAGTTTTTCAAAAATAAAAAATCTAAAACCACTTTTATTTTTAATTTTTTACTATTTCAAACATTTCTTTACTATCAACAAACTGTTATAATCATTTCTAAAACAAATACAACATTTAGGGACAAGTATTTCAAGGAAACGTTTCCATTTATTTTAAGATACCTTCCCTTTAAATTTGAGCTACAGAATTGTAAACCCTAATTTTCCATGGGGTAAACAGTGGGAGTCGGGAAAGAATGATTGCCTTACCTCTTTACATGTCCATGTCAATAGTTTATCATCAGCTGACCCTGATACACCCCTTTCTGACAAAATGGAGTAGTCCAGTGACATTACTGGAAAATGAATGAGAGGTTAGGAAGTATCAGAACAGGGGCAAAAAGAAACTATCAAATCACACACATTCTAGTCAGCACTCCTTGCCACTACTGATACCCACAAAAATGCTCAACTTTCGAAAGTTAAATAACTGGAGA
The DNA here is from genome assembly GCF_902459465.1 of Asterias rubens. Lineage (NCBI taxonomy): Eukaryota > Metazoa > Echinodermata > Asteroidea > Forcipulatida > Asteriidae > Asterias > Asterias rubens. The sequence goes on along the minus strand of NC_047066.1, from coordinate 10,150,736 downwards.
TAACTTTGTAAAAACTTTTATACTCTAATGAGAATTCACATCGGTAATTTAGTATAAAAAAACTTCTTTGAAATCAAACGGAGTACATTAAATGCTTTTTTGATTTTCCTGATTTTTTTTTATGTATGGAAAGATTCCATTTGAAACTATAAGACTATTGTAGCAAGGATGTCAACCACATTTTCAATGATTAAAAATAGATTTACATGTACAGTCACAAAACCACAAGTCAAAGTCTGGCTTGTAAAAAAAATTCTGGGCCAGTAAAAATTATGAGCTTTCAAATTCAAGCCCTGAGATGTGATTACTCCATAGAGTTATATATTAGAACTAGAGGGCGCACTGGCCTATATACGCTCTCCGGCATGCGCGCAGGCGGCCATTTTCTAAGTTGACAAAACTGGCATTTAACAGCGTGTGTTTGTGCGGCCATTTTGTAAGTTGAACAAACAGCATCGCGTGAGCGTTCAATAAAAAAAAACCTCAAACGTGTATTTCATATTCAACTTGCGTGCAGAATGACGCGCTTGTCATCTCGTGCGCCCTCTAGCTCTTATATATAACTCTATGGATAACTCACACACTTTGAGCAATCATAACAATAAACATTTACCTGGCTCGCTGTGTAACTTTTTGTTGGCCAGCATTTTCCGAGTGTTGATATCCCATAATGCAACCTGGCCTGCCTCGTAGCCAACCAGCAGCTTCGATGCAGAGATGAACTTAATACACATTGGCATACCTGTAGAACATAAAAAGTAAAGTTTGCCATCTAGCTTGAGAACAAAATTGTATTAATAAAGCAGACTTTGGCCTCTTAGAAATATCAGAAACAGGTTTGGGAAAATAATATAGGAAATGCTGTCATTTAAATTAAAAACACTTAACACTATTGTTAATTACTCAAATTAATTTGTAGAATAAAAACTTACTTGGTAACAAGCAATGGAGAGCTTTTTGATAGTATAAAACATTGTGAGAAATATCTCCCTATGAAGTAACATAGTTTTTGAGAAAGAAGTAAATTCTCAAATATTTAAAGAACTCAGGCCTGAAGCCCTTTTTAGGCATCTGGCAGTAGGGGTGGTTTTCTTTCATTATTCTCTTGCAACTTCGATGACCAATTGAGTCCAAATTTTCACAGATTTGTTATTGTATGCATATGTTGAGATAAACCAAGTGAGAATACTGGTCTTTGACAAGTGCTAAAGGTGTCCAGTGCCTTTAAGATGGGGGATACAAATGTAAGACTCACCAAATGCCTTGACATCTTTGTCCGCCCTCAATGAGCAGACTGTTGACTTGTTGAGAAGGTCAATGACATGGACATCGGAGTCCTGGCCTGGAGCTGCCACAAGAGGGCTTCCTGTAAAATTTGACATAAGAACCTGTTTGAATTGGTAGCTTTTGCTGAAGCTAGGATGGAATTTCATCTTTGAAAGGGCAAGGCCATTTTAAAACTTTGAAGATTTTCCTATGGTATTAAAATTCCATAGGAAAATCTTCAAAAGTCAAAAGGAAATCTTTTGAAGGGGGACCAAGGCTAAGACCAGGGAAAACAGAGGCCATGGCCTCAGTGGCCTGCTTGCAGTTCCAGGAATTGGACTAGGATAGAATTTTCACGTTGAATTTACCTTCTTGATAAACACTGCACCTGCAGAAGCTTAACCCATTAGTTTCTATGGAGGATATGACATCACGCCTGCCTTCTGCAGTCTCCCATGTTAAGATTTGACCATCCCGACCCTGGCTGGATGGAGGTAAAAGGGGTTGTATACAATTTATTTGCTTTGATTAATCCTGGTTGTGAAGTCAAGGAATCTCAGGTACAAGCCAAGAACGCTGTTTCGTTCCAACTTGACAAGCGCCCCAACTATAGTTGGGACTGGTCCCAACTTGAGTGTTAAAGTTGTGGCTGCAAGAGGCCTGTACACAGAGCACACATCTCAAAAATGCATCCCTGGAGAAAATTATTTTGTTCTTTCCATTGTCATTAACAGCCTCCCTATTGATACTTTGTAACACAACACAACTTCCATGAAGCCTGTAAGCAACAAAAAGAACAGAAAACAGAAAGAGGTTACCAGCAAAAATTACGTTAAGTTTACATTGTTGTGACTGGTGCCCCATTCAATTTTTTTGCTAAGCAAAGAAATTTGTCAAGCGGTATTTTCTGCTTCACAGCTATTTGAAATTGGGCCCAGCTAGGAACTTACCTGACAATTTGGGACTTGTCTAATGGTGAAACTGACAGCACACTCTTGCCACTGTGGCCATCGAGAACTGCTTCTGCTCTCCTTGTTTCAAGATTCCAAAGTCTCACTTCTCCGCACCCACAACTGAAAATCAAAACAAAGCCTTTGTACCATTGTACAACATATCCTAAACCCTTTAGAGACAATAGGGGCCGCAACTGCAAATGGCAGCAAGATTTGAACTATTACGCTCAAACAAGAGCAACAGGTAGATGGAAGTAGATGGAAGTTTTAAAAAATCAAACTAATTCACAATGCCATCAATGGTTACTCCCCAAATTATATCAACAAGACTTATTTTCCCCTGAGGCTATAAGGCATAATTATTCCACCAGAAATGCAGAGAGTAATGGGTTGTATGTGCCAAAAGTGAGGACTGAGAAAGGCAAAAAGAGCATTTCTTACAAAGGTTCCTCTTTGTGGAATGGTTTGCCTGAGCGATTGCACGATGAGCCACCTTGACTGCAATTTAATTCCTATTAAGTCATTGTTTTTTTGTTTTCGCTTCTACTAATTGGCTAGTTTTTGCCTTGTTTTCTCTGCTTTTGTTCCTGGTGGTTTTAGTATTTATGGGGTTTGTTCTATGTTTGTTTCTCCCTTTTCTGTGTAAAATTGTTTTTCTACAGGGCCCCCAGGGAAAACAGTGGTTTGGGACTAATGGGGCTACCCCGTATAAATAATACTTAAAAATAGTAATAATAATAAATAATAACAGAAAAGATGAACTGAAATGACATTATCCGATAGGGACCTCGACACCTGTTACATGGTGCTATGTTGCAGAAAAAGGTCTAATCTAATTTAAATGTAGCCAGACATACCTTGCAGGAAAATACTGAATGGTGAAGAGCTTTGAGCATCATTGAGTGACGGATATGAGCGCTATGACAAGAGGCCACTAGATTATTATTATTATTATTATTATTATTATTATTATTATTATTATCTTACCCTGATAATAATCTCCCTTTCTCATCAGTGGATTTATAGAATCTCACACAATTGACTGCATCCTTGGAACCTCGAAGCACAAACAATGGATCTGGAGGACAAGGTGGTTCTGGTTCATGAGACATCCTCTGGCTGCAACTTCCCCTAAACTGTAAAAAAATATATATATATTCCAAGTTAAACAAAGAAATAAACAGCGAGAATGCTTTCCATACACCTTGTAACATCTGTGTCAAATTTGTATGTTCATTTTAGCATGCCAACAATTTGACAATTGAAGTAATTAAATTGTAATAATACTAGGCCGTGTCGGAATTGGCGACTTCGGCTACAGCTACGGCTAGGGCGCGCGCGTCTGCTATTCTTCAACACTGACAGACGCGCTGATCTAGCCGTAGCTGTAGCCGAAGTCGCCAATTCGGACACGGCCTTAGTCTGTAGTCATCTCTATGAATCTGTAAATATTGTGACAATCATGATCCCCAGAAATTGACAAAATTAAGTCCTGAAGTTTGTAGTATTTCCCACTTGAGCTTGAGGCCCCCACAGCGGAGTTCAGACATTTCGTCCATCGGACAACTTGACAGTTTGGACAACTCAACGGTTGAGACAACTCGGGGTCGAAACAATTCAACGAATGGCTGAGACAAGTCGACGTTTGAATGGGTGATCTCGGTCACTGACATGTTTACACAAAATTCCTGTACAAATCCCCTAGGCCTAGGGCTAGACCTATTACATTTTCATGGGCACGCTGGTGTCATGCGAACACCACTGACATTCATCAACTTGTCTTGTCCATCAGCGAGCGTGAGTTGCCCAACAGTTGAACAGACAGTTTGTCAAGTTGTCTGAACCATTGAATTGTTCGACGGCTAGACTAATCTGAACCAGTCCGATGGCTAGTTGTCTGACATTCCCTATACTCTACAGCTAGTGCCAAAACAAGAGAATAACGCCAGGTTTCTCCTGGCGCTTGCAGGCACCTATGTTGATTACCAGAAATAATATATACATGGAATTGTAATACTACATACATGATATCTACAATTAATGATACAAATAAAGTGTTATTAAATAAAAGTTGAACCTCAGTCACAATTCTAGGGGTATAATTTACACTATATAAGATAAGTTGAAAATAGGGCATATTTATATGACTAAATATATAAAGACATTTAATAATTAGGCCTATTAATTTTTGTATTATTATATTATAAAAAAGTAAAAGTTTAGAGTTAATAAAATGTGTCAGATAATTTTTTTGTAACTAAATAAAAATGAAGACGAATTAATGTTTTTAACATAAATATAACCATCAATTAGTCACAATTTAATATTCACCTAATCAACAATGCTGATCCAATCGCTGACTACAGTGAAAACATTCTTTGAAAACAAGAAAGTAGAGTAGGCTAGAGCTACACGTAGAAGTCTAGAGGCCTCCTGCATGCACCAATACTCCATGTACTTCTTGTAGATGTAGTTGGTGTGTTGATACTTTTTATGATTGAGTTAAATGTTCCCGCGATTGACCCGCACTGATTGACCCGGAATTTAGAGAAAAATGTAGAGTCTATTATTTTTTAATAGGGTAAGTTTTATTTTCACCTGGAATTTTGATTCCTTAACTGAAGCCCATACCATCAATAGATATCAACATAATTTATGTTATACTAAAACAATTAGGCTGATAAATATATGGTAATATAATAATAATAATTGGAAAACATGCACAACATAAATTGTACTGCATTGTTATCGTAAGTCCCTACACTAAAATGGAAGAGTACGAAATATACAAGTTTGACCTTTGTTATCTTTAGGTCACGTCGTAAGCGACGGCAAACGTTACCAAGTGCAGCCTAGTTCTCAAAATAAAATATATCCAATTACCTAAATTAATTGTTCTCAACCCAATTCAGTGTTGTTTTTTTAGGTGTGGCAGAACGCAAAGAAGGATCTGCTTTCATTGGAACCAACAAGCATAAGGTAAAAGGGGTTACCTGGAGTTTACGAACAATCTGAAGTTCTGTTTCTGCCGACTCTTCGATCGCTGGACGTACTCGACTCTTGAGAGGGCTGCAGCACCACCGGTCTCCACATCGAGAACTCTTGAACTCATTTCGCCCTGTCTCCGGTGTACCGTGTTTCATCTTGTAACCGTATCGCTGGGGCCGAGAGCAGTAAATAAATAACCAACAAATTCGTAAGTCATCATGTATGCCTTGGCCGGTTTATCGGGTGCTGGGGTGGCGAGGCAGTCAAAGCTTCCAGATGATTTGTCATCGACCAAGAGCTCGCGGTCTACTCCCCGTAGCAGCGTGATGAGTTTACCGGCGGCTGGGCTCAACTCCAGCGGGGACTTTGACGCGGAGCACCGGGCACGTCGGAACCCCGTCTCGGAGGGCAATTTGCGTCTTCTGACTACTGTGTAAGTTTTTTTTTATTAATGTTTTTTTTTTCTTTCATGACAATCTGAAAATATAACCTGGTTTGCAAGAAAGGAAAGACATGTCTATTTTTTGTTTTGTCCCCATTCTTTTCTCAATTCTTAATAATCAATAATACATACTACCAACTAGGCTTATTAAAAAAAAAATAGGCTCAATCATGCAAACTTAACAATAAATTGTAATTTATTTGTCAATATTACTTGTACCCAAACTTAGCTTTCAAGTGGTAATAACACAATCATAAACGTCGAACTATTTAAATAATTGTGAATTTGAATTTTCACATTTAAATTTACCTGCTTTTTTTTGTAATTATTTTGTGGGTTATCATAATTGTATCATTTAGATTCTGAACTATCCAACTGAAAATTTTCCACTGTCAATGTTATGAATAAAAAAAACAGATTTTTTTATCTAGAAACTTGTCGGTCACAATGATTGTGAAAGGGGCGGTCGGATTAAGCTTGGTCCTTCCTCCTGTTATAAATTTGATATAAAATTCGTTTTGCTTTATATACAGTACACTCAGTAAAGCATTCTAATACCTTTTTACAGTTTTATTCGAAGTGTCTCACATGAAATGTAAGGTTGAAATTGAATATTTAGTAAGTTGAGATCGTTTTTTTTTTGGGGGGGGGCATGAAATAACTATGATCTCTGGAGAAAATGGTGATCCCAGGGGAAAAGGGGAAATACCATTCACAACTTTCACATTGTCCTTAATTTTGGTTGTAACCATGGTAACACTCAGACGAAATTAGCCAATTACATTTTTCAAAATAGGATTTCAGGTAAAAGCTTCGAGTCAAACATGACTTCATTCAAGAGGGGGTGGAAATATCTTAAATTGTTTTTGTTCTAGTAGTCCCTATTTAGTAGTACAACTTCATAATCAGTAAGCTTTTGGACTAAAATTAAACCATTTGATTGTTTTTCATCCTTTACCAATCTGTAACACAGGGTCACATTTCATCAACTGTTCCTGTTTACTTTAGAGATTTAATTAAAAAACGTAGTTGTCAGTGTCACTAATGTTGCCTTCTGTTATTGTATACCATGGTCAGTTTTCACCAGGCTAGCTCTTTAGATAAAGTTTATGAACTGTGACTGTAAGTGTAATGGGAGAATAGCTTTATGTTTATAATAAGGTTTGGACTTGATTGATGGTGTAACCTGAATTTGCATACATATTAACTTTGAATCTGAAGTATTTTCAAAAGGGGTAACTGGCAGGCCTGGTGCTTTTTTATTATAGTTGAAATGGCAGGAGCACCAAGGCATTTTTTCCTTTAAAGACACTGATGATTAGGAACAACAAAAGGCCATTCATCGCTGCTTCCATGTAGTTTCAGGCCTGGACTGGTGCCACTATTTTGGCAAATTACAAGTCATCAGGGTTATTCCCAACCCATCTCTGTAAAGAAGCTTCTTAAGAACCCTTTGTTCTAAATAGAAATTTGCATCAGGAATAATGAATATTAGGTTAGGGTTAGGGTCTACAGTTTAAGACACTGCTGGCAAAGGGCGCGGGTTTGAACTTGAATTCCACCTGAAGTATTATGCCTGTGATATTTGTTTGCACAGAGCTTGGAAAAGTACTTAGTATACAGTGCTTACACACATCGGTGTATGGCAGCCAGTGTATGGGTAAAACCAAAACTAACCTTTTGTTTTCTGATCTTTGTTTCAATAATGCAGAGATTGTCAGCAGGATGTTATGTGTTGTCGCTACAATGAAGACGGGACGATGCTAGCAGCAGGATTTGTAGACGGTAGTATCAAGGTAAGGGTTTCAGATACCAACTACAGAGGGCGCTGTCTGCGCACCGCAAATATGACACAAAATACTTGGTTCTTTTACTTCGTTTTTTCTAGCAGCATCGCTCAAAGCATTTTTTATTTTAACGACAAGCGTGTTTAAAAGATGAGTTATGAGACGATTACCAACTACAGGTATTAAAACACACATAAAATTGCATTATAAAACTCAGAAAATCTGAGACAAAAATATACATTTGGCATACAGTGCAGATTTTGCTCATGGGAACATGGCACACTGTGCATACATGTTTAAGCACAATAATTGATTGATCTTTAGCTCTTGAGTTACCACACGCTCACTTTCCCCCAACATAAGTAGCAGTTAGTAGTAGAGAGCAGCAATAAGGCCCCTGCAATGTTTGCTGAAAGCGTAGTTATTCATAAACAAGAAAAAAACAGGTGAAGTGAGATCAGAACAGGTGGAGGCATTTTTATATGAATACAACCTATTTCCGTTTCTCTTGAAGTTCTGTAATAACTTGACACATTCTGTATGTCATAGGATCAGCTCAAATCAAGCGTAAATAAATGCATGCAAGCTTTGTTAAGTTTTTAAATTGCCTGGACGAGATAATATTATGTGTTAAATTTGTTTAACAAATTAAAGGAACACGTTGCCTTGGATCGGATGAGTTGGTCTATAAAAAGTGTTTGTCACCCTTTTTCATAAAATGCATATGGTTGGAAAGATGTTTTAAAAGTAGAATACATTGATCCACACAAGTTTGCCTCGAAATTGCGTGGTTTTCTTTATACTGTGTGCGAACTAACACGGTCGGCCACTAATGGCCGACCGTGTTATTCGACGAGGTAAAAGGAAAACCGTGCATTTTCGAGGCATGTTTGTGTGGATCATTGTATTTTACTTTTACAACATCTTTCTACCCATATGCATTTTATAAAAAGCTGTTACAAACGCTTTTCAAAGACCAACTCGACCTATCCAAGGCAACGTGTTCCTTTAACGTTAAAAAAATAACAGCTTCACTCACATACATGTACATAAGGCCTATGATTTTCCTGATTTTTCGTGGAAATCCTGAGTTTTTTTTAACTGGAGTCAATTTGTTTTACTCAAAATAACTGGAAACAAAAATTTGAAAAAAATTACTCAAAGTTGGAATTGTGTGGTTAGAAGCCTACATCAGCTTTTGATGGTGTATTTAAAGCCAGTGGACACTATTGGTAATTGTCAAAGACTAGTCTTCACAGTTGGTGTATCTCAACATGCATAAAATAACAAACCTGTGAAAATTTGAGCTCATTAGGTCGTCGAAGTTGCGAGATATTAATGAAAGAAAAAGACACCATTGTCACACGAAGTTGCATGCTTTCTGAAGCTTGATTTCGAGACCTCAAATTCTAAACTTGAGGTCTCGAAATCAAATTCGTGGAAAATTACTTCTTTCTCGAAAGCTACGTCACTTCAGAGGGAGCTGTTTCTCACAATGTTTTACACTATCAATCTCTCCCCGTTACTCATAATCAAGAAAGGTTTTATGCTAATAATTATTCGGAGTAATTACCAATAGTGTCCACTGCCTTTAAAGCATTTTGGGAAACATTTCACTTTGAAGTAAGTAATCATTAGTTTTAGCTTTAAATTATTAGTTTTTATGCCCCAAAATTTGAATCTGAGGGGAGATAGAGCAGTAAGATTTCTCAGATTGTCTACCCCTACATCTATCAAAGGATTTTAACAATCGGAACAGTTCCAAAATCCAAATATATAACTTGCATTTAAGTAGACAAGTAGGCCTACATCATGTAGAACAGGGACTTTGTATCCTGTTTAATTATTTGAAGTAAAATTTGAAACTACATGTATGCATATGAAATAAAGGCTGGTACATCAAAGAAGCACGCAGCATGCAGCGGCACAAGCACGCACACATACACGCACACGCTCACAGACGCCAGGTTGTAGGGCAGATATTTGAACGGTGACGTCATTTCAATACGGTCTATTACCAGCATTAAAACCCACCAGAGATCTGATTGATATCATTCCTATGGTATACTTTGCATTTAACATAATTTTTTTTCTCTGAACATTTCTTGCTCAAGGTGTATGCAACAGATACCGGTGCTGCTCTGTACAACTTGGTGGATGATGAGACGTCAGATGCTCATTTACCATGCACCAGCATCCTGTTCAGACCTTATACACCCGGTGATAAGTCTTTGAATCTACTCTTAGCCACATGTAAGTTTCTCATGTTAAATATTACCAGTACATGTAGTTTGTCCTAAGTTTGGAAGAGTTTGATGTAATAGACAGCTGATGGTCATTGGGCCAATCCTGTTACCTTTCCAAGCTCCCTTTGGAGTACAGCCCTTGGCTACCACTGCGCTTCAAAAGCTTTGTCAAACACAGTATGGACCTCTACCCTGGTACAAATTTATACCCCCGGATGTGTTTTATTTTTTTATGTTTTGATCTTGCACCCTGTCTTTAATTTTAAGACGCTAGCGGTATGGTTAAATTCTGGCACACATCCACCTGCACGTGCATCCACACTACGCATGAGAACCGGCAGACGTTAACGGTGGCATACAATAAGGATGTATCGATGTACATCACTGCTGGTTGCGATGAAAAGATTTATGTATACGATGATAACACCAGAAAGAGGATATTCACTTGTCAACCGAGGTACGTAGAAAGTGTAGAGAAAGTTTTAAGAACTAGGGTTAAAAGTATAGGGAAAGTACATCCTTGGTTTTTTTAACCGTTCGATTGTCTACAAATTTCAAAATGTGGTCGTGCTTTTGGAGATATTGCCACCTACACGTACTCCTGGAGCTGAAACAGAGTTACTTTTTTTTGAGAAAGAGGTAATTTCTCACTCAAACATTTAAAGACTTCAAACCTGAAGCCCTTTTAGGCATTTGAAAGCAAACAATTTTTGTAACAAGGGTGTATTTTCTTTTATTATTCTCTTGCAACTTCAATGACCAATTGAGTCCAAATTTTCACAAATTTGTTATTTCATATGTTGGGATACACCAAGTGAGAATATTGGTCTTTGACAATTACTGAAGGTGTCCAGTGTCTTTAATTATAGATGAACTCCTTTTATTTTTGTAGTCCTTCCATGAATGTGATGGACGGACATCGTTCCCGCATCTTCTCTCTCAAGTTTCACCCCAACAAATCAGAGGAGTTTGTATCTGGAGGTTGGGATGACACTGTGCAGTTCTGGGACACCCGAACTGAACATTCAATAAGGTAAGTTTTGTTGGCCACTCCAGGGTTGAGACTGTTCCAAGATTTGAGGCCCGCAGTGGTTTGTCCAAAGAAAATCATTTTAAATTTGTTTACGCAAACTCCGTCATGCCTGGAGTTACAATCACAGCTGAGGCCATCTCCTCTTGTTGCTCCTGGTCTTGGCCTTGGTGCCCCTTCAAAAGGTTTCCCTTAAGACGTAAAGATTTTTCTATGGAAGTGCTTTTTGCAAAATCTTTCCAAAATGTACGTTGCCTTGCCCCCTGTGAAACAAAAAAGCTGCCCGAGTTTCGAGATGTCTGCCCTTTCTTACACAAAAATATGTACTATGCAGTTTTTAGTGGTTGTATAACATCTGACTGGAACAAAGATGCTGACAAAAAATACATGTAAGGAGACTGCCAACTATAGCTCAGTTTGTACAGCACCGACCTGTTAATCCGAAGGTGGCTGGTTTAGGTAAATCCAACCCTAAATTATTTTATCTCCCTTCGTTTTCCCTAATTTTGATTGATTTTCATGGCAGGAAACTGATTGGGCCACACGTATGCGGTGATGCCTTGGACATTGATCCGTACCATAATCACATTGTGACTGGATCCTGGAGGAAAGATTTAAACCTTCAGATCTGGGACTATGCCTCAGGGAGCCCGATACGCACTGTGCCCCAAGACTTCAATAATTCACTGGTAAGAATTCACCATTTCAGCTGATGTGTGTCTCAGCTTGCGTACTCACAACTTTGTTCCAACAAGAACTTTACTAGTACTCACTACATGTACTGACTACTTTACAATATGGCTACAAATTAGTGGGTTGGACCAATCCCTAATCTTACTATACGGTTATAAATGATTTCAGGGCAGCGTAAGGCTGCGTTAATGCAAGTTTTCGCCCAGAAATGCAACTGTAAATAAAGACCCAGAAAAGTGGGGTTCGGTGATGGTCAAAAGTAATGAAACAAATTTATTGTGAAACTTCCAGAAGTCTGTTTTACTCCCAGGGGGGCTTTTTAGATATCAAAAATTACAACTTACCCAGTGGGGGGTCTCTACAGCCATATTTCCTACCTCCATGTTCCAGCCAAGCCCAGGTAGAATCTACACAGCTCTCCACTCCACCACATACATGTACCAGTGTATCCTTTCTCAAGCACAGCACCCAGCAAACTGAAGCCACGTGGCTTTTTGAATAGGCCTCCACACTGGGCTGGACTGGTGCACACCCTGCCAAGGGGTGTTATTGATGTGAGGGGCAGGCTTGGAGGGGTTGAAGGAAGGCTATTAAAGTGGCAACTGATTTTTTTTTTTTTTTTAACCAAAGTTTGACCCGTTAAATCAGTAAAAACAAAATGTAGTGACAGGAAAGATTTTCTTTTAACTTGAATCTGGTTTCTGATTTTGTTGTCTTTATGAAGGCCCCAATTTCATAAAGCTGTTAAGGAGAAAATACTGCTAGACAAATTTGTTTATGTAATTTTGGCTGGTAACCTGTTTCTGCTAAAGAAATACTATTCTGTGCTGAGCGAGTTTTTGTGTTCACAGTTTATGTATTTAATTTGATTCTCTCTTCAGCTTTACTGTGCACAGTGGCTCGGTAAAGATAACATCGCTGTAGGAGGGTGTGATGCCAATATGGTCAGGGTCATCGATAGAGGAACACTCCAGGTAATAGTATACAAATATTGACTGCTTCGAGTGCTATAGTTAAAACTACGACTCCCGAGGTGATCCCCGGAGCGTTCTATTTTGGAATGGTCCGGGGATCACTGAGGAAGTCAGAGTTTTAAGCGTATCACGAGTTAAAGCAGTTAATATTGGTTTTGTAACACCCCAACAGACTATTGATCATCTTCGTACACGTAACGTTCGTACGCGCGTTTCAGATACACAGTGCACATTTGATTGGGTTCGAGGTGGGTAAAAAGACGTCTGGGTATTGCACGCCGTGTGAGGGGTAAGGGGTGTTATCAAAAGAATTATTTTATACTGAGATTGGCATTCAAACTCTGAATCTATGGATGAAACCAATTACCGTGATGAATAAGTGCTGATGAAGAACTCAAGGTTTTTTAGCAGAGACTTCTTGCAACTTGGAGCAAGTTCGAGCAGCTATAGTTGACTATTTAGGCATCCAAAATGAAAGCACACACATTTGTGCAACAAGGGTGTTTTTTCTTTTATTATTCTTCTGCAACTTTGATGACCAATTAAGCCACAATTTTCACCCATTTATTATTTTATGCAGGTGAGAATATTGGTCTTTGACAATTACCTAAGGTGTCCAATGCCTTTCAGTTAAATCACTTGTGATTTGTATTCATGTATTCATATATTTAAATAATATAATGATCATATTCCCTCATCTTTTTTTCTTTAGACAACCGGCCGGTTGGTGGATCTCCCTCGTGGCGTCTACTGCTTGGACAATAACAGAAAAGGCACAGTCCCTAAATTTGTGGCTGGATCGTCAAGGTATCTCTACTTCATGGATATGAAACAAATGTAAAAGATTTAATAATCCAAAGTTTACATAATCAAAATTCAAATTCACTCATTTATGTTTGGGAGTTGGTGCTTTCTGTTCTGCTCTACCAGTCCAAGGAGTAGGTGGCAACGACCTCTGGAAAAATGGTTGAGTGTAGATAACCTTGAAGTGGCCTTCAAGGCGATGGACACTATTGGTAATTACTCAAAATAATTACTAGCATAAAACCTTACTTGGTAACAAATAATGGGGAGAGGTTGGTAGTATAAAACATTGTGAGAAAAAGCTCCCTCTGAAGTGGAGTAGTTTTCGACAAAGAAGTAATTTTCTACGAATTTGATTTCGAGACCTCAGATTTAGAATTTGAGGTCTCGAAATCAAGCATCTGAAAGCAAACAACTTTGTGTGACAAGGGTGTTATTATCTCGCAAGTTCTATGCCCGACTGAGTTCAAATTTTCACAGGTTTGTTCTTTAATGCATATGTTGAGATACAGCCAGAGAGAAGACTGGTCTTTGACATTTACCGATAGTGTCCAGTGTCTTTAAGTCTTTGTGTGTCTGGCGACTTGCATACAATGACTATTCTGAATGGCCCCTTAGTCCAGTTGACAGAATTCATTTAATTAAATAATCCAAAATTACAAATGTTGACAGGAGGTTTGAACTTCTGGTAATTTGTTCCATTCCTTGAGTCAGTATAAATATTTTTGAAGTGTTTTTGTACATAACTTGCTGTTTTTTGTACTAAATATCACTCTTCCGTACAATGGTTAGTGAAACCTTGTCACAGAAAGCAATTTTTACAGGCAACTTGTAGGTAACCAACTGAACATTCCTTAGGGTTGCTTAAGCAGAAAGTATCGCTTAATAATTTTCTGCTTAGCAGAAATGAGCAGGATACCAGTCACAAATGGTGCATGAGTCGTGTACACATTGCCGTTGTTTAACGTGAGTGGTGGCAGCCTATGCAAGGCGTCTATTCTAAAGAGCTTGTTGGCTTTTCATGTTTTTAAAAGCCATGCTCAAACTTTTTGAGTGAAAGTAATTCAAGTTTCAATCCTGGATTTGTTATCATCACTGAGATTCACTTTGCGTTTGCTTTGGCACTAAGAATAAATCAATGCATTTCAACATGGATGTGACAACAACTTCTTGTTTATTTGTATTTGTTTTTAATGTATTATGTGATTCCACCGATATATTTTTGTTGTTGTTTGTGACCAAAGAACAATACTTAAGTTTAACTAACTTTTAGTTTATAATAAAGAGCTGTTAAAAACTAGCACATAATTATAGTATTATTTTAAAAGCTGTTTAATGGTAAGCACTTTTTGTATGCTTACCAAAGTAGACAAATATTTGTAAGCATCATAAATGAGGAGGTGAGGTGAGGAGAGTGAGGTGAAGAATGGCATGATGGGGGAGGGGTGTAGGGCTTCTCTTAAATCAGTAAACTTAAAGGTAGGGTCATAAATTGGTAAATGCTTAAATTAATTAATTACCATGGAAAACGTATTTGGTAAGAGGCCCCGCAGCTGTTGATAGTATAAACTATTTTGAGAAAGGATTTCCTTTAAAATATTATGCTTTTGGTAATTTTCACCCCTAAACATTTTAATCTGATTCATGCATAAACCTTTTCTCAGATTTCTGAGGGTTTGTGTCTAATTGAGAATTAGGCGGCCAGAGATGTGGTTGGTACATGTACCTGCTTTCACCTCGCTATAACATTGATGCTCTTGTGAAAGCACAGCGGCATTTTTCCCCGTTTTCTCAGCAAGAAGACACAGTACTCAGTTAAAACTTTCACAGGTGACTTTTAATGTATTTTTCTTTATAATTGTGCCAGCATATCGTTGCGTAAATCAACCTATGACCCTACCTTTAAAGGTTTGATGAAATCTGATCTGATTGTGCCGTAAATATAGTAATGTTACTTTTTTTTTTAGTAAGAGAGAATTCTATTTTGACTGTTAGTAAATAAGTTACATGTATACAAATTACATTTGAATTGGCCTTTATATCCTAGTTTGGCATTTGAAAATGATAGGATTGATTCCAAGTTGGTTTTGTTGTTTTGGTTTAGTTAAATTGTTTATGTGTGTTTTTGAGGTCAATAAAGTTGCCATATGGTGCTTTGGAAGATGACATTGAATTGAGTCACTGCTTATTCTGTATCTTGTGTATGAGTTCAGTGTTGTTTACAGGTGTGTTATTAAAACAACAAAATTTAAGTGAAAATTACCAGTACCTTAACCCTTTAAGAGACCATAGCAGTCACAAAAGGCTCTTACTGAAATGCTCATAGCGGCTGCAATCGGCCGGAAGATTCAACCTACTTCCACTTAAAAGAACACGTTGCCTTGGATCGGATGAGTTGGTCTATAAAAAGCGTTTGTAACCGTTTTTTTTTATAAAATGCATATGATTGGAAAGATGTTTTAAAAGTAGAATACAATGATCCACACAAGTTTGCCTCAAAATTGCGTGGTTTTCCTTTTACTTTGCGAACTAACACGGTCAGCCATTTATGGGAGTCAAAAATTTGATTCCCATAAATGGCCGAACGTGTTAGTTGACGAGGTAAAAGGAAAACCGTGCAATTTCGAGGCATGTTTGCTTGGATCATTGTATTCTACTTTTAAAACATCTTTCTACCCATATGCATTTTATAAAAAACCGTTTCAAACACTTTTCAAAGACCAACTCGACCGATCCAAGGCAACGTGTTCCTTTAAGCAAGAGGGTAAAAAAAAGGTATAGGACAATATTTGTATTTTCAAATGTGTCCCATTAACACTTGGACTTTTTTTTCTTTCTAAAAGTGATTATTCTGGTAATTTTGGGGGAATAACTGAATGGGTTATGTCTCATTCATTTGAAGTAATTTGATGCCTAAAAGGAAATCTAATGGCCATATGCAATCCATTTCAGGACAGTTTTAAAATCAGTAAAAATCATCACAAATTACCGATCTGTATTTATGTGTGAAGATTAAAAATACAAAGAAAAATACAAATAATATAAAGACAATTTCTTCACAATGAACATCGGGTTCATTCTGGATTAAAAACACAACTTTGAACATTTATAAGAATATTACACACTTTCAATTATATACAGATAAAATTATCAAACTCAATATTTAAAATAAGTTAAAGTTACTTACACAACCAGGACACTGTGCACTTTTGTAAACAAAAACAAGCTTTTTTCAAGAGTTACATAAGAGCTTCATCACGCTACCATCATCTTCAAACATTTTGAGAAAATTCAACTGACCAGCAATCAGAATAATCTCTTCCTGCCAGGGGAAATCCTCCAACATCAAGTTGTTCGAAGCTGATTAGCTCTCGTTTTGGCCCTGAAATAAATTGTTTGAAATATGTCAGACAAATGCACAACATCTTCCAGCAGAGCCTTAAACAAAATGAGCAGTGCTTATACCATTTTAACTAATGTCATTACATTTTAATTGAAATTTTAAGGTTTCTCACCCTTTTATCTAAATCAAGAACAGCATAATACAGTGTCAGTTCGACAGGAAAGTTACAGACCCTTTTAAAAACAATGGCTCCAGCTGTGATTGAGACTAAGCCAGATCCCAAGCTAGTTTGATACAATTATGTCCACTTTTTGCATGGAGATAACAGGTGTAAGTTGCCAAACAAAAATGATGTATTTTTTTAGCCTCTTCTGTCAGTGATTATCCCTATAATGTATAGAAACAGATTGATAGAAAATTGACGCTTGATTGTAAAATAAATGGAGGGCTTACCTTTGAAGTGTGACCTGCGACGTTGGTTTGGAGATTTGTGATGAGGTTTTAAACTGGTACTCAAGTCGACTGAATAACCCTCCAGCAAACTACAGGAAAAAAAGGTGGGGTGGGTGGGTGGGTTAATAAATGTATCTGAAAGACAGCGTGTCATGGCTGCGTGCTCAAGTACATTAGACCCAAGTGTTTCTGATCAGCAGAGTGTGGGTTCAAGTCAAGGTTTTGAAACTTTTGTCTTTTAAGCAAGACACTTAACCAGTATTACTTTGTTTTTCTGATTGGACGTAAAGCTGTAGGTCCCGTGTTTTGAGTATTATGCACGTAAAAGTTACACTTATCACGAAGAGAAGATCTTTGCCCCTGTGTTTCTGGCAGTGGCTATACTGAGTTTACAAAGGTTCCATAATTCAAAACATACAGCCACTTATCCTGTCGAAAACCATATAATGAGCACTGTGTGATTAAAGGCTATAAGTACCTATTAATACTACTAGTATAGTAAAACAATGGCACATTAGATGACTAATCCTAGCTTAACTGTCTAGAGTACAGGGTTCTCTGGTTAACAACAGATTTGAATCCTTCCAAGTCGGTTTTGATTCTTGTAGTTCAGAACAATTCTACTGGATCGCATTGAACATGACCATTGGTGGATTACAAGTAAGCACGTCTTCCATAACCAGAATCTTACCTCCTTCGGTTTTGACTTTTCGCTTCTCTCGGTGAGGTCCGTTCTCATCTTAGCTAGATGGTTCACCATCATCTGACTCCGCTTCAAATCTATCAGAAACAGAATGGATTTACATTTTGGCATATTAAGTTCATTCTACTAAGAGAAGTAGTACCGGTAGTCCTCTGCCCATTTTCATAGAGCTGCTGAAGCACAAAAAGTAGCTAAGCACAACCAAATTATGCTTACCAGAATAAGGTTATCAGCCAAACTACCATGCCACATGTACATTGTGACTGGTATCCTGTTCATATCTGCTTAGCAGAACATTTTAAAGCAATATTTTCTGTTTAAAGGAACACGTTGCCTTTGATCGATTGAGTTGGTATTTCAAAAGCATTTGTAACCGTTTGTTATAAAATGCATATGATTAGAAAGATATTTTAAAAGTAGAATATAATGATCCACACAAGTATCACTCGAAATTGCGTGTTTTCCTTTTACCATTTATGGGAGTCAAATACTCCCATACTCCCATAAATGGCCGACCGTGTTAGTTTGCAAAGTAACAGGAAAACCACGCAATTTCGAGGCAAATGTGTGTGGATCATTGTATTCTACTTTTAAAACATCTTTCTAACCAATGCATTTTATAACACACGGTTACAAACGCTTTTCAAAGACCAACTCGACCGATCCAAGGCAACGTGTTCCTTTAAGCAGTTGATAAAATTGGGCCCTGGTCGAATTCCAGGTACATGTAGAAGTTAACAGCTCTTTTCAGAACTTAGCAGTCTCTCAAACTCCAAAATCTACTCAGCAGTAGAATAAATAACCAGACAAGAAAAGAACAAATCTACAAACCAAAGTAGATATGTACACAAGGTGTTTCAGCAAAATGAATATACATTTATTGGTTTGGTTGTTTCTTGCTTATGTTGGCATCCCCAACTTAAAGACACTGGACACTATTGGTAATTGTAAAAGACCCGTCTTCTCACTTGGTGTATCTCAACATATGCACAAAATAACAAACTTGTGAAAACTTGAGCTCAATTGGTTGTGGAAGTTGCGAAATAACTTGGAAAGAAAAAACACCCTTGTCACATGAAGTTGTGTGCTTTCCGATGCTTGATTTTGAGACCTCAAAATCTAATTTTGAGGTCTCAAAATCAAATTCATGGAAAATTACTTCTTTCCCGAAAACTACGTCACTTCCGAGGGAGCCGTTTCTCACAATGTTTTATACCACCAACCTCTCCCCATTACTTGTTACCAAGTAAGGTTTTATGCTAATAATTATTTTGAGTAATTACCAATAGTGTCCACTGCCTTTAAAGGAGAAAATTATGTAAGAAAAATAAAAGTGACATTACTATGACTCACCTTCCTCCCTTTGGGCATCTTGGTTAAAACGCAGAGAGCGTTCAGGATCCCATCGACTCCTGTAACTAAAAACAAAACAGACAAAAGAAAACCAAATGAGCCTTTTCAAAGTTCTTACCAATCAATATGACCTATGGGAGCTGCAGATTAATGTCAACAAACACCCCCAACAAACAAACAAATACTCCAACAAGCTAACAAACAAGACTTGGGTTTCAAAGCTCTGTTTATCATTATTAAAACTCTCATATATTACTTTATCTGATTTGATTTATTTTGACAAACAAAACTTCCGGGAAAACTGAAGGGGTTATTACAAATCAATTTTAGGGCAAAACAACATTTTTTTACAAAAGCGAGAACTTTATGGATTTGGTTAGTAACCTGTTGCTGCCAAGCAAGATTATTCTGTGCTTAGCAAGTTTTTGTGCTCACAGGCTTGATGACCTTTTGGACTCTGGGTCCAATGTCATAAAACCTGTAAACTCAAAAATGTGCCAAGCACAGAAAAGTATAGCTCAACAAAAATAGGTTACATTGCTGCAACTGGTGCCCCTCTTGTTTTTTTGCTCAGCAAAGAAATTTGTCAAGCATTATTTTCTGCTTAACAGCTTGATGGCCTTTGGGCCCTGAACTGAGAGTCAAGACTTACCTAATGCTTGATGCAGAGCTGTCTACAGACGTGACTGAGTTGTGTTTGTCTCTTCCCATGGAGGATTTACTGGACATCTTACGAATCAATCTCTTATGACGATGCTTGGAAACTGGGATTAAGCATCAAGAAGTAATGTCATTAAATTCAATCAAAGAATGCTATACATTATTTCTGGCTGGGGTATAGCAACCAATTTAACATCTTTCTATTGTTGTCTGATGTTTTACATGTCTTTATAGACTAATTGTAAATAATTATAGATTTTAAATATATGGCCAGGTATCTTGGAATTGAAGGCCTTCGGCCTACAGTTTTTTGGTAAACTTTTTTAATTCCAGGCATATGTCCCTTGCCTTTGATTTGTTTATGTTTGTATTTTGTATGTGTTTTTGTGCCGAATAAATTATTATTATAATAATAACACTTTTAAAATATTTTTGACATGTAGATAAATGACATGTGACGCGTGTGTTCAAATCAAACACACCAATCAAATAAAACAAAATCTCTGTGTGTGGTATATAATTATTTTTTATTCTAGACCTCTATCCATGCAAAGTTAGACGACTTTTTATCCTGAGAAAATAGAATTAGCTGTTGCAAAGTGCTTACCAACCCAAAAAGCCTATGGTATAAATACAAAAAAATAGATAATGGCCTGACCTTTCGACCCTAGCATAGTCTTTTAGTTTTTGAGGAAGACTCTCCTAAGGTCGAAATGTCAGGCCATTAACTACTTTTTTGGACTAATTAATTTGCTTTACCTTTGGCTGTAACTTCTTCATCTCCCATCTCATCATCGCTGGAATCAAAGTCTGACGAGGATCCCGCCATGGTGTCCCGACTCCTACTGTGATCAGGCTAGAAATAATTCACACCAAAGAAAATAGTTTTCCTGAACACGAGCCAGAACCTCAATGACAATCAGGGGTCACTTTTTATATAGAGCTGCTTCAGCAGAAGATTATGCTTAGCACCTTTCTGCTTAGCAAAATTAAGCAGTGTACCAGTCATAGATTGTACATGCAATATGGCACTTTGGCTGGTAACCTTATTCTGGTGAGCATAATGTGGTTGTGGGGTGCTTACACTGTATGCAGCTCACAGGTTTATTTCTAAACAATAAGCGAAAATGATTGGGTTGAAATTTTAATATAATTTTGGGTTGAACCAAGAAAAGTTGACTAGAGTGAGACTTGAGGTTTATTAACTGATTTTGGAAATACAAAATTACATCCCCGTTAGGTGAACTCTCTACTGCTGCTTCCCAGGGGCCAATTTCATAGCGCTGCTTAGCGGCCGATTTTGCGCTTGCGGTGCAATTTCTATTTCACAGCGCTGCTAACCGTAAGCACACGAAAAGGCATGCTAACCTTCCGGTGCTTACCGCACGAAAATAAATGACGTCACAATGCAAATCCACGGTAAACACGCAATATGGCCGAAAATGAAATTGGGCCCAGGTTGTATCCCAGGCGCAGTGTAATTGTATGTCACGGTCGGCAGTGCCGGGCGGGCCTGCCCAGAACTAACCAATTTCACCCAGCAATCTGAGCAAAATATACAGTGCTGTCCAGCACAGATTTCCCCCAGATTGCACTTCAGCAATGATGGCGCCATAAATCTGTTGAACCACTTGCGCTTGGTGGACTACATTGGATTTAGAGCCCACCACTAAAATTGGTCTATCTACAACACTGCTTGTGTGTGGTGTGGTCCCTGGCTACACGACAGCTAACGGTTGTATTTCTTCTGTATACTCAGACTTGAAATCAAGTCCACACATACACAGGCACAGGAAGTGACATCACTGTCATGGTTACCTGGTTACTCACTGGCAGATGATCATCAGGGAAGATGTTCTGTATATGACCTTTGACCCCTACGCCGTCCTCCCCAGTTCCACACAACATCTCTTCACTCTTGAACAAATTGATATCCTGCCATCTGCGAATCAAACAGTTACACAGTCACGAATATTAGGGATAACACAAAACATACATTTTATCCAAAAGTAAACCCCGAGTAATACATGTATGCCTGTTTTTTTTTTCCACAGAACTAGTGAAAGAACTGAGTGAACAGTGCAAACATACATCGGTGTATATGGGTATAACCAAAATGAATATTCTTGATCCCCGATGCAAATTTTCATCTACTACATCGTTGCGGAAACCGCTGCTGAAATAAAGGACTCAAAGTGCCTCTAGCTACCAGGAAATCACTGAGGTCTAGTTGGTATGACACTGCTCTAATATTGCAAAGGTCGTGGGGTTGAATCGCAACCAAGTAAAATACATGTGATTTTTTTTTTACAGAGCTCGGGAAAGTACTGAATACACAGTGCTAACCAAAATTAATATTCTTTATCCCGATTTAAATTTCCAATTATTAGATGACAATTCAACAACAACTTGTATTAGGGAGTATAGTCAACTGGCCAACTCTTTTTGTGCCTTTCTGCTTTAAAGGCAGTGGACACTACTGGTAATTACTCAAAATAATTATTAGCACAAAACCTGACTTGGTAACGAGTCACGGGGAGAGGTTGATGGTTTAAAACATTGTGAGAAATGGCTCCCTCTGAAGTGAAGTATTTTTTGAGAAAGAAGTAATTTTCATCGAATTTGATTTCAAGACCTCAGATTTAGTATTTGGGGTCTTGCAATCAAGCATCTGAAAGCGCACAACTCCGTGTGACAAGGGTGTTTTTTCTTTCATTATTATCTCAGAACTTAGATGACCGATTGAGCTCAAATGTTCACAGGTTTGTTATTTTATGCATAATGTTGAGATACAGCAAGTGAGAAGACTGGTCTTTGACAATACCCAATAGTGTCCAGTGTCTTTAAAAGAAATTGAGATAACAAAATACCTCTCCTGTTCCGGAGACTTGGGAGGAATGCACATGATGTCTTTGTGTTGGAGGAGAATATCTAAGATCTCTGCATCTCTACTCATCTTAGAGTGCTTGGAATGATGAGAAGCTTCCTCTGCATCCGTCTCATCTTGTTTGCTTATCATGACAATGTGGTCCCTCACCTGACATCCCTGTGTAGAAAAATAATGACGATAAGTTATCACCGATGTAGGCATATACTTGTGGACAAGTCATTGATGGCCTGTCGCGGTGAAATAGTCTAGTCGTGGTAGTGGCTGAATGATTCAGGCTTCCACGATGAAATACTGCTCTCGGGAGATCACTGCTCTGCGTGAAGCTGCTGACTGCCGACTTCTACTTCGCACAACGCAGAGCGGTAGTCTTGCGAGAATATCGCCAGTGTCGCGGGAATCACAGAGAGAATCGGAACGCTATCACCGCGACAGACATTTAATGACTTGTTCACAAGTCTAATGACAGCAAGGCGCAATTTCGTACATCTGCTTATAATCAACAGCAATTAGTCCAGCAATTAGCCCAACAATTATCTGCTAAGTGAAAATAAGCAGGACACTAGGTGGGACTTGTGGAATGGTACTTTGGGCTTTTGGCTGTTAAACTTTTCTGACATACATACTATGCTTAGCTTATTTTGTGCTTTTTAGTTAGTAGCTCCATGAAATCAGGTTCTGATGTCATCTATACCATGGACCAGACTGGTATTTTACTTGCCTCCGTTTGGGTTACACTAAGTTGAATGAGAAACAAACCAAGATGGCTGAACTGTGATGAAGCTCTAGCGTCTCCACATACCGTGTTCTGATTAAGAGGATCAAATCTCAGCGTCTTCTGTTGACAGCATCCATACGTCCCAACAGCAGACGACTTGACCGTCTCCACCAGGTTGTCGAACTTTGCCAGTTCCGGGTGGAACCTACAGTGTCCCAGCTCACTGCAAGGGAAGACCAGCTTACATCTTGAGCAGGTTAGGTGATTAACGGTGGCCCAGAGACGCCAGTAAACCTCCCTCCATGATTTGCAGTCTGCTCGGAGGCCTAGGAGGTAATCGTTGATGTCCCATGATGGATCTCTGCAAAAGGAAAGCGGGTTATGTGAACATTGAAAGAAACTAATGTGGAGACGCAGGAAGGAGAGGCCTGCCTTCTGTTTACAAAGGACGAGCATTCACCAAAAAACAGAGTGGCGTCGACAGGATTAAGTTTTTCTTTTCTTTTTTATTTATTTGTGTACGCCTTTCCAACATGGAGTAGAACTTGTATATAATGACATCATTATATGGTTTTGCATTGTCTTAATTTTGGTGAATGCTCGTCCTTTATAAATAGAAGGCCGGCCTGCGCCCCGTGTCTCTAAGAACAGTGAACGCATTCCCTTGTATAGCATCTGCATTGCTATAAAAAAATTATTAATCACAATCGTATTGCGCATATCACCGCTAAGTCCCTACAACTGTATGTGCTTTAAGATACAAAATACCAATGGAAGAACAGTTACTAACAAATGTTTAAAAGATGTTTTTTAAGGCGGTTTTTGAATTGCTCAACTGTAAGTTAAACTCTGGTATGCCATTCCACAGTTCAGCTGCAGTTACTTGGAATGGCTGAGCTCCATACGATTTTGAAACAGGGTGGAAGTGACAAGAAGGGACTTTACGTAAATGTACCAGTTGCTACTCAGAGATTATCATTTGCTACTCAACTTTTTATAAGATATCGCGAGCAAGTGTGATCTCAGTGTTTTTCTGTGTTTACCAACTATGTTCAATCACACATCATTCACACAGTTTTCATGGTCTGAGAGTGGTCACAATGTGATGGTCACAGAGTGATCTCAGTGTGTTAACCAAACAAATACCTTCCCTTTGAAGGCAGTGGACACTATTGGTAATTAATCAAAAGAATTATCATCATAAAACCTTTCTTGATTACGAGTAATGGGGAGAGGTTGATAGTATAAAACACTGTGAGAAACAGCTCCCTCTGAAGTGACGTAGTTTTCGAGAAAGAAGTAATTTTCCACAAATTTGATTTCAAAACCTCAGCCTTAGAATTTGAGGTCTCGAAATCAAGCATCTGAAAGCACACAACTTCGTGTGACCATGGTGCGACAAGAGTGTTTTTTTCTTTCATTAATATCTCGCAACTTCAACGACCCATTGAGCTCAAATTTTCACAGGTTTGTTATTTTATGCATATGTTGAGATACACCAACTGTGAAGACTAGTCTTTGACAATTACCAACAGTGTCCAGTGTCTTTAAAGGTTAAATTTGACGACTTCAATAGCTGATCCTATTTTAAAATTGAATAATTTCCGTAATAATAAAGATGTATCTATTATGTACATGACTCACCTCTGATGATGGTATGTTATATTCCCTTGTCTGCTTATACTCATCCTGTAAAAATTATAGAAAAAAAAAACAGCCCCAAGATTAAGTTTTAATATCCTTGATTTCACAAAAGATTTAAAGGGACACCTTGCCTTGGATCGGGCCAGTTGGTCTACGAAAAGCACTATAAAACGCATTATATTATATAGAAAGAGGTTTCAAAGGTAGAAGATAAATTATCCACACAAATATGCCTCAAAATTGCGTGGTGTTAGTTCCGGAGGTATAATGAAAGCAAGTTATTCAATATTTGAATAGGTTGCCTTTACCTTGTTGCAACGCACTTAAGTTTGGATTGAAGCTCTGATGTCAAGAGACGCTTGCAGTGTTGACATCTGAACAAACACAAAAGAGTGAAACGACAAGTAATGATTAAATTACCAAAACTCCCTTTAACTACTGGGCAATCTTGGTGGTCTAGTTGGCAAGACACTGCTCTAAAAATGCAAAGGTCGTGGGTTCGAATCCCAGCTGAGTAAGATGCCTGGGATTTTTGTTTTCACAGAAATCAGGAAAGTACCAAGTATACAGTGCGAACAAACATCGTAAAATGAATCAGTTAATTTTAAATAACAACAATTATAACAGTGGCTTCTTATACAGTGCTCAAATCCGTCACTCGGTGATGCTCACAGCACTCCAACATTATTACTCCTGATCACTGGGCCATTTATTTCAGTCATTAAAGACTGGACACTGTTGGTAATTGTCAAACACTAGTCTTCTCACTTTGTGTATCTCAACCTACGCATAAAATAACAAACCTGTGAAAATTTGAGCTCAATCTGTCGTCGAAGTCGCGAGATAATAATGAAAGAAAAACACCCTAGTCAGCGAGGTTGTGTGCTTTCCTAAGCTTGAATTCGACACCTCAAATTCTAAATCTGAGGTCTCGAAATCAAATTTGTGGAAATTTACCTCTTCTCAAAAACTACGTCACTTCAGAGGGAGCCGTTTCTCACAGTGTATTATACTACCAACAGCTCCCAATTACCCGTTACCAAGTAAGGTTTTATGCTAATAATTATTTTGAGTTATTACCAATAGTGTCCAGTGCCTTTAAACCATCTCAGCTTCCTTGGGAATACACAGTCTGTGCTGCCAACAAGCTAGTTCAATCACAAGAACCATCTCTGCCCGCACAGTACTTATTGAGACTCTTTAGGAGTTATTGAAAACTTAAGGATAGTCCAAACTCTGCAAATTCCTACTCGCGGAACAAGCTTCTAAGTCTCCGCTATGCCCCATCCACACGTGCTACAACTCTGCTGCCTTCCTGTATATTTTCATTCCAGAACCTTGGCCTTTTTGTAAATCCCAGCACTGTTTACCGACCTACACATCGTGGTAAAAAAGCTGGTCGCCGTAGAACTGTTCATAAACCCCCTGTACCCGAAGTTACACTCCCTTCTGTTCCAGTACCAGTGACTACAGCCAAATCTCAACTCAGCCTTTGTGTTCTAAACACACAGTCCATCTGTAACAAGTATGACGATTTTACTGATTTTGTTCTGCAAAAAGATCTGGACCTTGTTGCCGTTTCAGAAACATGGCTGAGACCAGACGACAACTTAACATGTCGTCAATGTACGCCTGCTGGCTACTACTTTCATCACATCCCAAGACCTCACAAGACTGGTGGAGGAGTTGCAATACTGTACAGATCTACTTTATCTGTCTCTGTGAAAAGTAATGACGTCCAGTACACAACTTTTGAATCTCTTCATGCTGAAGTTTCCGGAAACTCTAAATCTGTTCGACTTGTCATTGTATACAGACCTGAAAGGGATTCAAACGGCCAACATGTGACTTTCTCAAGTTTTCTAAGGGAGTTTGAGAATTTGATTTTGGAATATCTGCTTCATCCATCGGAAATCATTATCACCGGCGACTTTAACATTCATGTTGATGACGTCCACAACACCAATGCAAACCAGTTTAAGCATCTACTTCAAGCTTTTGGTCTTACCCAGCATATCAAGGAGCCAACTCATCGTCTCGGTCATTGCTTGGATCTTGTCATAACTCGTGAAATCTCCCCACCAATTGCCTCAAACTTTATTATTCTACCTGGATTATCTGACCATTATGCAGTCATGTGTAACTTGAGTCTGTGCAAGCCCAAAGTCCCAACCGTCACTATAAAGAGCCGACAATGGAAACATGTGAATTCTCCCGAAGTGTTCCACGACATAGGCACTCATTTAGCAAATCTAGAAGTTGATCATGACTGCTTGGATTCCTATGTCAGCCAATATGAGAGTACAGTCAGTGACATCTTGGATAAATACGCACCTTGGAAAACGAGATCAGTCAAGGTCCGAACTGAAGTCTCCTGGTTCAATGATGATATTCGTACAGCGAGAAAGATCTGTCGTCAACTGGAGCGGAAGTGGCGGAAAAATGGCAAATTGGCAACACAACGACAAGAATATCGCAACCAATGTAAAGTAGTTAGGAATTTGATCAACCAGGCAAAGATCATCCATTATTCATCTCAAGTACAAGAATCCTCAGGAGATCAAAAGAAGCTCTTCAAGATAATTGGTAAGTTGTTGCTCAAACCCAAAACCCCTGTCCTTCCATCCACCTACAATAACCAGGACTTAGCAAACGAGTTCCAGAAATTCTTTGTCACCAAGATTTCAGACATCCGCTCATCATTTTCATCAGTCCCTTACAACGTGCCGCAGACATTGCCACATCTTCAACCAGAGTGTAGACTATCTGTGTTTGAGCCTGCCACTGTTGCTGAGATTCAAAGGGTTATTATGAAATCTCCTTCAAAATCCTGTGAGCTGGATCCAGTATCAACATCCATGATAAAGCAAAACATTGATATATTTGTACCCTACATCACTAAGCTTGTAAACGAATCTCTCAGTTCCGGTTGTTTCCCAGATAGCCTCAAAGTTTCCTACATCAGGCCGCTCATCAAGAAACCAAACCTGGACAAGGAGATATTTAAAAACTACAGACCGGTTGCAAACTTAAAATATCTTGGAAAAGTCATCGAACGAGTAGTGTCATCACGTATTTCTGATCACATTCATACTTTCAACCTGTCCGACGTGTTCCAGTCAGCATACAAGCCTTTCCATGGGACCGAGGCTGCACTAGTCCGTGTGAGCAACGATATTCTCTCTTCTATGGACAATGGTAACCTTACAGCACTAGTCCTGCTAGACCTGAGTGCTGCTTTTGACACTGTTGATCATAACATCCTTCTCTCTCGGCTCCAGAATCACCTTGGCATAGAGGACACAGCCCTAGCATGGTGCAAATCGTATCTCCACAATAGAACTCAGCATGTATGTATTGGCACTGCGATATCCGACCCTGTTGTTTTGAACTACTCTGTGCCACAGGGGTCGGTACTCGGCCCGCAGTGGTTTACACTGTACACTTTACCGATTCGTGACATCATCCTCAAATTTAATCTGAATTACCATGTGTACGCAGACGACACTCAGCTATACATCACGTTTAAATCTTCTCAAGAAAACGCCAATGCATCTATTGCAAGACTTGAGAAATGCATCCAAGAGATTCGACGTTGGACACAACAAAACTTCCTGAAGTTAAATGATGATAAGACAGAGTTCCTTTTATTTGGGTCACGTCAACAGTTAACCAAGGTTTCAGTGCCATACATCTCCATCGGTGATGCTCGGATAGCTCCCTCGCTAAAAGCTCGGAACTTGGGGGTTATTTTTGATTCATCGATGACACTTCAGCCACACATCAACAATATTGTTCGTTTATCATCATATCACATCAGGAATATAGGTAAGATTCGCAAGTACTTGGATAAAAGTGCCACTGAAAAGGTCATTCACTCATTTGTTACTTCTCGTCTTGACAACGGCAATGCTCTTCTATACAGTCTACCTAACAACCAGATTTCCCGACTTCAACGGCTCCAAAATACTGCTGCCCGCATTGTGACACTGTCTAGAAAATCCTGTTCTATCACCCCCATTCTGAAACAACTACACTGGCTCCCTATCTCTCAACGAATCATCTTCAAGCTGATGCTCATTGTCCACAAAGCTCTAAATGGCAAGGCTCCCCACTATATTTCTGAACTGCTTCAAGTTTACACTCCATCAAGGAGTCTTCGATCAAGTTCCATGCTTCTCCTCATTGAACCCAAGTCTCGACACTCATGGGGTGACAGGTCTTTTTCTTCAGCCGCGCCACGCATCTGGAACTCTCTACCACTTAATCTTCGATCTTGTGTTTGTACCGCAAAATTCAAGTCTCTTCTCAAAACTTATCTTATGTCACAGGTTTTCAATGACTAATTTTGTTGTGTCTGTTTTTCTTTGTGTTTTGTTTTTGTTTTTGTTTTTGGTTTTACTGCGCCTTGAACACCCAGCAGGGTGGATATGTGCGCATTACAAGTCTTATTATTATTATTATTATTATTATTATTATTATTATTATTATTATTATTATTATTATTATTATATTATTATTATTAAGGCCAATTTTGAAATTTCCAGCAAATGTTGACATCCTTTAACCAAATATTGGGTAAAACATTGATGTTACAAACCAGACAAGTACACCTGTCATTACAATT
The DNA here is from genome assembly GCF_902459465.1 of Asterias rubens. Lineage (NCBI taxonomy): Eukaryota > Metazoa > Echinodermata > Asteroidea > Forcipulatida > Asteriidae > Asterias > Asterias rubens. Next base: position 10,121,165 of record NC_047066.1, on the reverse strand, counting down.
GGTTGTCATTTTTCATGAGTGGAATTGGTCAAAATTGAGTCTCCTATGTGTAGGACTGGGCCCAATTTCACAAAGCAATAAAATTCATCGCAAGACAATTTGCAAGTATTATAGTGATTTGTATTGTGACATCACACTTTACTTAGCAACTACGATCTTAGCTCTTTGTGAAATCGGCCCTTGAGCGCTTACCTGTACAAAGTAGCAGCAGGTTTGTTGCCCTCGAACATCCCTTCTATCTTTTTACAGATCAACTTGCTGTTCGGAAAAAACAAACATAAACATTGAACTTTTTTATGAAACCAATACATCAAAAATACCATTGTGTCAGTGCAAAAATGTCCTATGTCCAATTTGAGAATAATTTAACTTTTAAGTAATGTGGTTATGGAAAAAGGTATAAGTTTTTATCACCAACAATTTAAATCTATATTCATAAATACCTCAGACAGTTTCGCTATTCCTATTAGTGGAGAGCGCGTCACCTGGGGGTGTTTAAACCTTTGATAATGAGCAGTGTTTATAACCGGTTGTGAGCGGCTACTCCGCGCTAGTCTTGGTGCAAGATGCTTCTTATTACGGGCGATGCGGGCGCTGTCGGTGAGTTGGCCGCGCTGTGTGTGAAAGGAAAACGAGAACGTGTTGCACCAAAACTATACGCGCACGAACGTAATTGGAAACTGTCGGAAATAGGCGTCTCAGTAATATCACACGGCAACGACCCTGCCTGGTTTAAACGGCAGTGAAAGAGCTCGTCGCTACCCTTTTATTCCCTTACTTATATGAGATTAACACAACCAATTGATTCCAAAAACCCAAAGCTATACCTTTCCTTTAAACAATCTCACCTTTTGAATTTATCTTTTCTGTCTTTCACCTCATCCACTTCCAAGTCTGTGAAGAGATCAGCAATCCTGAAAACAAATCATTACCAAGTTTTGAGTTTTGGCAGGAATTTATAAGAGCAGCGTAATCAAGTTTTGGTGGTTAAGTCGTTGAAGTGTGAGTACGAATCACGGTCGTGACACTATAAGTTACTATTCATATTTTGTATTATTAACACATAATGGAATACCTTGTGCATAGTTTATCGTTGATACAGTTCATGTTGCAGGGTGTTGCTACTATCGCAGACATATTTTTATGACAGAACTCAACACACTCACTCACCTAAATAAAAATTTTAAAAAATTCAAAATAACACATGATGCTGTAAACAAGGATATCAACAAAAAGCTTTCTTAGAAAAAAAATTGTAACAATCTACACAGCATACACAATATCAATAATCAGTTCTGTTCGTCGTGCCACCACACACAATGTGTGTAGTTAAATGGTTTCAGACTCATTGAAAAATGATACCAATAGAATTTATAATATTTTTAACTTTTTTTTAACAAAACCTCAACAAATTAAGAAGATACAAAAACATTACAATTACATGTACATTACATATTTTTGTAAACACTTTATAATAAACTGGACACTATTGGTAATTGTCAAAGACCATTCTGCTCACTTGGTTTATCTCAACATATGCCTAAAACAACAAACCTGTGAAAATTTGAGCTGAATGGTCGTCAAAGTTGGGAGATAATAATGAAAGAAAAAACGCCCTTGTCACACGAAGTTGTGTACTTTCAGATGCTTGATTTTGAGACCTCAAAATCTAATTCTGAGGTCTTGAAATCGATCATTCGTGGAAAATTACTTCTTTCTCGGAAACTAGGTTACTTCAAAGGGGGCCGTTTCTCACATTTTTTTTATACTATCAACAGCTCTCCATTGCTCGTTACCAAGTAAGGTTTTATGCTAAAAATTATTTTGAGTAACTACCAATAGTGTCCAATGTCTTTAAAACCGGATAACCCGGAGACTCATGGATGACCCCCCAGACCATCCAGAGAAAGTCAACAAAAGGATTGTCAGAAAGATCTGAGCAGCTGACCGAGAGTTCCAAGATCATCACATTCAAGTAAACTGGTTACAAAACAAAAGTGTGCTGACTAGGTAGTTTTGACACTATCACAAATACCATGGTTGAAACAGTTAACAAGTCAAGTATATTGGGTGCGTTCGATTAGCTTCCCTGGGTCTACTCCGCAGTGCTCACTCGGGTGAGCCTCTGACAAGAGCTAAACGAACGATCACTCACCCGCTCTCATTGTGACGTCATGCACCTGTATGGGGCCAGCCCCCAAGTGACCCAATCCACAAGCAGGGCACTGGGGGCTGACCCAGGTGAGCCCCTGGAATGACGTCAAAGCTATTCGAACGCACGGGGGGCAGACCGGGGTCAACCCAGGGAAGCTAAACGAACGCACCCATTGTAGGAGGGTTAAACATAGACCCATTCAGTTAGTTTGGAAAGTTGTTGGCAAGTGAAAATCCCATTGTTGTACCACTACTCTATTTTTATTTTCATTTGTGCTCCATTTTGATTTTGTTCAGAACAAAACTCACCAAAGAATCCATCTTCAAGAAGTCAGAAGATATCAAGATAGAAATCACATTGCTTGCTTCTGTAAGAGAAAAAAGAAAATAATCTTAAATTATGAATAATGAACTTAACATTGTGCATATGTGTCAAACACTTACTTTTCAACCAGTTTTAAAATGCACTGAACACCTTTGGTAATTGTCAAAGACAGTATTCTCACTTGGTGTATCCCAACATACATGTATGCATAAAATAACAAATCTGTGAACATTTTTACTCAATTGGTCATCGAAGTTGCAGGAGAATAATGATGAAAAACACCCTTGTTGCACAAATTTGTGTGCTTTCAGATGCTTTATAAAAAGCTTCAGGCCCGAAGTTTTTTAATATTTGAGTGAGAAATTACATCTTTCTAAAAAGCTACTCTACTTCAGAGGGAGTGGTTCTCACCATGTTTTTACTATCGACAGCTCTTCATTGCTAGTTACCAAGTAAGATTAATGCTAAAAACTATTTTGAGTAATTACCAGTTGTGCCAGGGCCTTTAACAGGATGTATTTCGACCACTGGAGGACTAGTAAAACAACACGCTAACTGGTAAAAGTAAAAGGAAAACCGCACAATTTCGAGGCAAACTTGTGTGGATCATCTTTCTAACCATTATAACAAACGGTTACAAACGCTTTTCAAAGACCAACTCGAACGATCCAAGGCAACGTGTTCCTTCAAGTCTTTTGTGTCCCTGAACCTAAACATGTTACCCCCGCCCAAAACCACCAAGAACCCTGCGTAGTACTATTAAAACAACATTTCTCACCCAGATTTGGCACCAGTCTCGTCTGTGAGCCGGGACAGTGCCGTTTGACATAAGACATCAGCCAGTGGAATATTTGTACATCACAATGGACCGAGATGTCAACTTCTTCCCAGCGCTGAGTTTCACTTGAAAGATACTCGGCGAAATAACGCATCTCGGAGACAAGGAGGTCACGAGGACAGGTAAAATCTTTCTTGACTGCAGAAGAAAGAAAGAGAACACAGACAAATCTGCATTAAAATAACTGATGGAAAAAAGAAAGTATTAACTTAAAGCCAGTGGACACTATTGGTAATTGTCAAAGACTAGTCTTGTTGGTGTATCTCAACATATGCATAACATAACAAACCTGTGAAAATTTGAGGTCAATCGGCCGTCGAAGTTGCGAGATATTAATGAAAGAAAAAAACACCCTTGTCACACGAAGTTGTGTGCTTTCTGATGCTTGATTTCGAGACCTCAAATTCTAAACTTGAGGTCTGGAAATCAAATTCGTGGAAATTACTTCTTTCTCGAAAACTACGTCACTTCAGAGGGAGCCATTTCTCACAATGTTTTATACTATTAACCTCTTCCCGTTACACGTAATCAAGGAAGGTTTTGTGATGATAACCATTTGAGTAATTACCAATAGTGTCCACTGCCTTTAAAGGGTTTTGATACCTTTTGTAGATCAAGGTTTTTTTTTGCCATGACATGACTCGCTACTCACTGTGAATGAAGATGTCGACAATGTAATATGAATTACCTGTAGAAGTTTCAGCCTCATTAGTCGACAAGTTTAAAAAAAGTGAAATCACAAAGCAATGTTTTCAGGGGAGTCGCGCAAATTCATTCTAAAAAAATACAGCACCTCAGCAAGCAATATTTTAAGGGAAGCTTTCTACCATCATTTCCCTTAACGGTTTTTGCTTAAAATGCAAAATCTTTCCTTTTTGTTTTAACACAAAAGCTCCTTTGGGGCTTTTAAGCATTTTGAAAAATTAATTTCTTTTGGGTTTCTTTGAAGCATGAAGTGAATCATTCTGAAATAAATAAACATACCATTTTTAGCCTCGTCACATACATGAATCACCATGTTGGGTCTGAAAAAAACAAAAAAAAATCATTTAAGAATCATGAATTGTAATTTCATCACAGCATCATCAACAAAGCATAATATGCCTAAATTTTTATCCAATCATCATCAGAGAAAAGTCTTTTTGCAAGTTTAATTTCAATGTCTAGTCAGTGACTAGCTAATAAAGCTGTGTTCCCTTTTTGTTAAAGTATCGCCACTTTTCTGTAGAATGACAAAATTAAATCCAATGGGGATGCATGGTACACTGACCTCCCCGTCACCTTACCACGCACGCGATGTAAAACTTGCAGGCTGAAAGAGGTCACAGACGACTTTCGCGCAGCCACAGTAACTTATCAGGGCCGCTTAAAAGTCCAATGGGAACATCTCTGCGCTGTAAACCTATTGCGACCTTGCTCTAAAACACTATGCAAAGATCGCGGTAGTGGGAAACCACAGATGAATGACACAAAAGCCAGTCACTGTAATTTTCCGCGTGGCAGCGGAAGAAAAAGTTAATTGGGAACACGGCTAAACAAAATATGAAAACACCCATTAATAAACTTACCCATAAGAATCAGGTGATAGCGTTTTCTTTTCTGTCTCCAACACAGATTCTCTCTGGAAAAGTGGCACAATACATCAAAGAAAATTTTTTATCACCAATGAAAATGTCTATCCAACAGTATGCGTTACTCTGGAATGGCGGTAATAGTATACAAATATTGACTAGCAATGAGGTAACTAGTGTCGACTATTCCCCCGAGGGACTTTGAGTGACCAGAAGAGCGACCTATTTCCCTCGGCCTTCGGCCGAAGGAATTAGGCCCCTCTTCTGCGACCTATTTCCCGCGGTCTTCGGCCGAAGGAATTAGGCCCCTCTTCTGGTCACTCACAGGCCCGAGGGGGAATAGACATACACTAGTAACCGAATTATGCCAGTCAATATGTGTTGTGTTTTATAACACAGCTCGATCTTAAATGTGAAATAAGAACAGAAATCTGGAAAAGAAAAGCAGTTTTGTAGTTGCTGTTCACAATTCAAGTCAAGAGAGGGCGCTGTAACCGGGCACTATTTTCAAAGACTAGTGCCCGCTCCACGCACGCGCGATCACGAGACTATTAGTTTATCCCACAACCCGAATACAGAACAAGCAAGAGGTGTGTTATAAAGAGTGTCATTTACCTTATCATTTCCTCGTATATTCTGTTGGTTTGATTCCGCTACATCTGCAATACAAAATAATAATAACTGGTTCTTATATAACAGCCTCATCCTATCAAGTTGCTTTATTACAACATTATTATCCCTGGTCATTGGGCACTAGACCATTCCTTAAACTTCTTCTCAACTCTCGAAGGCCTTCGAGAAACACTCTGCTAGTGCTATCTAGGGTAAAAACATCAGACCATTGACTATTTTTTGCAAAAATATTCACAAAACGTGAAATGAAAAAAGGAAAGAAAACAAACCCACTTTATTCAAAGACAGTTTGAAGGTTGATCCAACCAAATTGGTTGGTTAGGCTTAATTTGACATACCCTGGTTTTCCTCTTTGTCGCTTTGCCTCAATACGTTGTTTTTTTCCTCGCTGGTACTCAGTGGATGAAGAGGCTGCTGATACTTTGAGGCTCCGCTACCAGGGCGCCCTCTAGGGGCAGGCTTACCACGCGCAGCTAGGCCAGAGAGGTGACCTACAGGGGAAAGGTCGCCAGCCGCAGACTGAAGCTCCTGAAATCTTCTTGAACACTAAAAATTAAAATCATTCATGGAAAAGGAATTTGGTTATCAATGCAGAATACCTTGCATTAGACAATACGTAAAATAAAGTAAAATATTTAGTTTCAAAACCTTTTTAAACTGCAGTGTTACAAACTGCCTTTTTTTCCAACTTTGCAACCACTACATAGCAATCAGCTGTGGAGTGTTAATCTCAGTATTAAATATTGTGGATACTTTGGAATATTGTGCAGAGCATTATCTACTTTGTCCAGGGCGGTCACAGGTTGATGTAGTGGTGTCTTGCCTCGCCTTCCCACCTCTGGGACCCCCGTTTGAATCCCACCGGGGCGGCACTATTTGGATTTGGTTTTCAGTCCCTCCAGTCCTTACTTGACTGTGTTAATCTCAGTAACAAATATTGTGGAAACTTTGGAATATTGTGCAGAGCATTATCTACTTTGTCCAGGGCAGTCACAGGTTGATGTAGTGGTGTCTTGCCTCGCCTTCCCACCTCTGGGACCCCCGTTTGAATCCCACCGGGGCGGCACTATTTGGATTTGGTTTTCAGTCCCTCCAGTCCTTACTTGACTGTGTTAATCTCAGTAACAAATATTGTGGAAACTTTGGAATATTGTGCAGAGCATTATCTACTTTGTCCAGGGCGGTCACAGGTTGGTGTAGTGGTGTCTTGCCTCGCCTTCCCACCTCTGGGACCCCCGTTTGAATCCCACCGGGGCGGCACTATGTGGATTGGGTTTTCAGTCCCTCCAGTCCTTACTTGACTGCGTGGGTTTTCCCTGGAACAATTTTCTGGGGTTTTACTTCCACATTAAAAATTCAAATTTCTTCATCATCTTCTCTTCTCGTTTGGCTCTAATTAGAGCGTTGTGAATAGTTATTCCGATCCAGATCCAGATCTAACCTTAGGATCCAGAATGCCCCCAGTTTGGATAAATCCTAGGAAGAACCCTCAACAGTACGTGTGTCTGACACTATTGTGCTAAAAGGAAAATTGGCCAGGGCAGCAGATAGAGAGACTACCGATCGTCAGTTCTCAAGATTAAAAAAAATGAGTTTAGTCAGAATAGAATGCAAATAGATGAAACTAAATTGCTATGACGTAGGCCCTACCTCTTGTGGTGTAGAGCCGGGAATCAGTTTGGATATAGCATCCCAGTTCTTGCTCTGCATGTTGTTGAAGTCGGAGGAATTCATGAAGGTTCTTAGAATCAGGTCCAAGGCCACAGCCCGAGAAGGGCTGTCTCGACGAATCATACCTACGGTCGTAGCTCTCAATGATGAAGTACATGTAGGGCCTAAACCTTGATAGGAGAAAGTGTTCTATTCAATATTTTTCAGCCATGCTGCAAAAGGAAATTTTATACTTTCAATTTTAATATAGTAGCTTCTTATTTTTCGCACTCATATCCGTCACTCAGTGACATTTGCTCAAGGCGCTTTAACCTTCAGTATTTTTCTGCGAGAAATGTGGTACTACGTTTCGAATCATGAGACCTTCTCCTTTTACCTGGCACTTCACCCAAGGTTTTACAAGGTGCTGGGGATGGTGAAATACGCATATGGGTGAACCAATCTCAAAAAATGTCAGAACCAACGACTTTACGTCCCATCCAAAGGACAAAGCATTATGGTTAATTGTCTTGCTTTTTTAAGGACACAGTGTCACGACTGGGACTCGAACCCACACTCCGCTGAACCCGCACTCTGCTGATCAGAAACACCACAGCTTGAGTCCAGTAGTTGGGATAATCATAACGAATGCTGGTCATCTCGACACCTGACAAGCTCGCCACCAACAAAGTCGCCCCCTGCAAAGTCGCCCCCTACCTGGCTCGCCCCGGGTTGAAACAAAGTCGCCCCCTGGCAATGTCGCCCCCAAACAATGCCGCCCCCTAGCAAAGTCGCCCCCTGACAATGTCGCCCCAAGCCAATGTCGCCCCCAGCCAATGTCGCCCCCTAGCAAAGTCGCCCCCAGATGTTGTTCAGAAAATAATTAAGGCTGCAATAATTATGGTAAAAAAATATAGTTAAAAAATTTTCAGAAAAAAATTCCGTATGAAGTAGGCCTAATGTGATTGTGGAAGGTCTAATTAATAGGGCCTTTCTATTGAAAATCTACTCTGTAAATGTTAAATTTAATACAGGTTTCCTGGTCATTAACCCTAACCCTAACCCTAACCCTAACCCTAACTTTAAGTAGGCTTACTTTATATTCTTTCCGATACAATAATTAAGCCATTATATTACCGAAAGAATCCTTAACTATTTTCTGGGGGCGACTTTGCTAGGGGGCGACATTGGCTGGGGGCGACATTGTCGGGGGGCGACTTTGCAAGGGGCGACATTGTTTGGGGGCGACATTGTCAGGGGGCGACTTTGTAACAACTCGGGGCGAGCCGGTTAGAGGGCGACTTTGCAGGGGGCGACTTTGTTGGTGGCGAGCTTGCTAGGTGGCGAGATGACCAGCCTCCATCATAACACTCCTCCCCATCTATGGTTCCGACATCAAGAGGAGGGTGTACAATTATCGCAGGTTTTATGTAGTAGCAATGATCGTGTTAACCCTCCATCCTCCCGACCGTTGGGAGGATGGAAGGTTACGATTATCGCAACTAATTTTTTGTGACACTTAATCTGAAAATGACTGTCTGACTCTGACTGTCTGACTCCATGGATGTAGAAATAGAACTCTGACTATGTTTGGCAAGTGAACAAATTCAACTGAAGTCATGATCAGATGATAAGGTTTATCGCGATTCAGAAACGCACTGCATTGTGGGAAGGAATATGGGGCGGTTACTATGCAGTTTGTACGACTCGGGCACGCAACGCCTATACCTTTGTGTGGGTTCAACAGCGCCCTCTCTTGATATTTTGCTATTCGCGATAAACCTTATATGAAGAAGTACTCAATCAATGTCATTTATGGATGAGTGTTAACCCGGCCCCAAACACAAATTTCTTTTGCCTTAAAATAAAAGTTCAATTCCTCCCGACGTTCGTCAGTAAAAAATAGTAATATTATTATTGGGGTCCATAATATTGTTCCCTTCCATACCTACCGCACAACACAATCTACACTACAAAAATACAGCAACAGTTAGCGTGTAGGTTGATGGGCGGTTACTATGCAGTTTGTACGACTCGGGCACGCAACGCCTATACCTTTGTGTGGGTTCAACAGCGCCCTCTCTTGATATTTTGCTATTCGCGATAAACCTTATATGAAGAAGTACTCAATCAATGTCATTTATGGATGAGTGTTAAATAACCTGGCCCCAAACACAAATTTCTTTTGCCTTAAAATAAAAGTTCAATTCCTCCCGACGTTCGTCAGTAAAAAATAGTAATATTATTATTGGGGTCCATAATATTGTTCCCTTCCATACCTACCGCACAACACAATCTACACTAAAAAAATACAGCAACAGTTAGCGTGTAGGTTGTTGTGTACAAAATCCATAACAACCCAAACAGTGACTGAAGTCAAAACTGAAATTTTTTGACAGACTGTAAATATTGAAAAAATTAACGTCAAAATCAACTATATTTCTAATTCTTATTATGCATAAATATATATACCAACATTACATAAAGAAATCTTCATGTCGTTCTGTAACTAAAAGATACAAATTGTCGTAACTTACCAAACGAATCTCTAAATTAAAGACGTTGTCGTCGTCTGCAAAATTAAACACAAAACTCCACGGGAAAAGGTAGGTTGGTGGGACGCCCTCTAGCGCCCACTTTGAAGAAAAAAACTCGACCACAAAACCCCAATCTTTCCCTTGTAATGATGGCCACCCTAACATAAAAAATACAAACCACTTTTATTGGTCAAAATCGGAAATACTGAATTTCTTCATTATTTCTTCTGTTAGTCAACTGCCAATTTGTGACTGAACCCTTGTTTTATTCTCACAATCTTAAATGTGTGCCCCTTAAAACCATTTTATTCAAACACCATACATAAACATGAGTTTTGTTTGATTCTCTTTGACAAGTTAGCTTTTACAATTGAGATTACTTAGCTAAACGTGGCTTATTATGCCTTCAAAGGCAGAACACACTTCTCTGACAAATCAATATCAATATAACAACAAAATAACAACAATAACTGACAACATAATCCGTAAACAAGTTTCACTCTGAATACTAAAATAATGTTATTTATTTTTACGAGTTGCTTGAAGATTGTCTACAGCTCAAAGGTACACAAGGTGAGATAACAATAACAGAAACAAAACTATTGAATTGAAAATACGTTATAAAAAGCTTTAAAGGCAGTGGACACTATTGGTAATTACTCAAAATAACTTTTAGCATAACAACTTACTTAGTAACGAGTAATGGGGAGAGGTTGATAGTATAAAACATTGTGAGAAAAGGCTCCCTCTGAAGTAATGTAGTTTTCGAGAAAGAAGTAATTTTCCACGAATTTGATTTCGAGACCTCAGATTTAGAACTTGAGGTCTCGAAATCAAGCATCAGAAAGCACACAACTTCGTGTGGCAAGGGTGTTTTTTCTTTCATTATTATCTCGCACTTTCGATGACCGATTGAGCTGAAATTTTCACAGGTTTGTTATTTTATGCATATGTTGAGATACAGCAAGTGAGAAGACTGGTCTTTGACAATTACCAATAGTGTCCACTGTCTTTGGAGAGAAAACAAATTTCTAAAGATTCCTGCCTGTGCATCAAAGCTAAGCAAACAACAACTAAATAAAAGTGTTTTTTAAAGCATAATGCTCTATTTGCAATCATAGTAATTTTCACTTAAAAGTACTTTTAGAATTGGAATATCTTTTCTGGATCAAAATATATCTTGAAATCTGCATGTAAAAAAACAGTTTTCACAACATGTCAATAAATATAATTTGTGATAAAAAGAATTGCAGCAAGCATATTCCACGCGCCTCAGAAGCATACACACCAAATCAAACCAATAAATTTAAAAATAACAATTAATGTCTCTGAAAACAGATAATTTATAAAATATTTCATTAAAAAAGTTGAGTATTGACTCCTTTCACCAACGTCACAAGTGACTTTCCCATGCTTGCCATTTTGGTAAGCGTTTAGATGGTACATCTCCTACAATGTGCAATAAACTATACAACAACCCCCAAAATGGCGCAACCATGGATTATTGTGATGATGTTAGGTGAATTGGATCAATACATCTAATAAGGCAGTACTAGTCAAACAAGAGTAAGGCAAAAAAACAATCCCAAACCACAGTCGATAGAGTCGTCAGAAAAATCTCACATAATGCTTCTAAAGAGATCTCCCAAGGGTGACTGCTCTATATTTCCGACAGCGCTGTGTTCTGAAAACCTCTGATGATTTGCCCTCTAGGGTTAGGGTTTAGGTTGGGATTAGGAAAATACACCAGGGGTGTCGGAATATAGGGATGTCGGAACATAGGGGTGTTACCGTCAAAGAGCATTGTCACACTGGGCACTTTCTACAGGAAAATTTGGAGGCAATCACCTGCTCGAGCATATTATAAGAATACTTCCAGCGCGCAAGATATATATCTTTCTTTCCATCGACAAGAAATTTATACAACACTTGAAATTAGAATACCCTTTCTCAAAGGGTCTCATGGCCGAGTGGTTTAGAGGATCAAATTCAAGTTCTGATGGTTAAGTCATCGGCGTGTGGGTTCGAATCCCAGTGTATGAAATGGTTGACAGGGAGAGAAACATTGCATAGTAAGCATAGATTTACATCTTTCTTAAAGATAATTAGTAGAAAAAAACTACAAAAATACTATATAAAGTAATACACTAAGTGTTTCTTGTAATTAAAGACAGAGAAGAATGTTTGTCTTTTCAACTTCAGAGGTATGAGTTTAGGTCGGTATAATTCAATCTTATTGGTTATTTTAATAAAATATTTCCTGACAACTTGGAAATTTCATTCAACCTATAATCAGAAGTTTCCCGCTTTACAGATTGCACCTTGGCAGAATTTCCTTTTTTTATTTTATTATAAAAATTCTTATAGGCACATGAGTGAAGCACTGATGCAAATGCAAGGAAAAATGCTCACACGCGAACTCATCAGAACTGATATAGAAATACAATTTTTTTCCACACTTGCAAATTTTCCTGCTATAATAAGCATAAACAGCAAGTAAGCAGTATTAAGAAACAGGACCCAAGTTAGAAAAATTGGGCAAACTATATTCATGGATGCCCAATCCTTTAAGACAAAATAAGTTTATTTTGGTTTTACCCTACACAGGCCTATGATAGACACTGAGCAAGTTTTTGTGCTTACATGCTTAATGAGATTGAATCCTGGGCACAATTTCATGAAGCAGCTAAACAGAAAATACTGTTTGACAAGTTTCGTTTATAACCAAAATTTGAGTGGGGCACTAGCCACAACAATGCAAAATCAACGTAATTTAGGCTGGTAACCTGATCTGCTAAGCAATACGTGCTTAGCAAGTTTTTGTGCTTACAGGCTTTAAGAAACTGGGCGTAGGTCTATCATAAACTGTTGCTAAACACCTTAAAGCTAAGCTTAATTTCCTCTACTAGTCTAAGACCCTCTGGTGTACTTATTTCAGTTCCTGAGATTGTCAAGCTTTTATAAAAACCTTGCGATAAACGGAAAACATTTAGTTTTGGTCTCCAGTCTCATTAGCTCTGCTTTGCTCATCCTGTCAAATAAAGATAGAGAATTATGTTTCAGTTATTAAAACCATATTGGAATCTATTCCACCATAATGTGAAGTTACACCAACCAACAGCAACTCTCTGATGAGATGGGAGGGTTGGTATTGGGAGTAAAGCAACCAAGCCACTCAACATGCCAAACAATGGAAACGGACATTGAACAAAACAAACAAAATGTAGCGCACAAACGTCACCATGATGATGATGATATCACTTTTAAGAACAGCTGAATATTACACAGAATTTAAACAATAAATAAGAAAGAAATAATTTTGTAAAAACTTAAGTGACTGACAATAATCACAAATGAACCCAATTTGAGAAAACAACAAAAGACACAACATTACGCAAAAAGCTCCACTCTATAATCCTCAAGTTCTGAAAAATAACATTGCGGCTGGGCACGGATATTTTTTTAAAACCACCGACTTAAAGTGTTTATTAAAGGCAGTGGACACTATTGGTAATTGCATAAAACTTACTTGGTGACAAGCAATGGAGAGCTGTTGATAGTATAACACATTGTGAGAAATGGCTGCCTCTGAAGTAACATAGTTTTCAAGAAAGAAGTAATTATCCACGATTTGGATTGCGAGACCTCAGATTTAGATTTTGAGGTCCCGAAATCAAGCATCAGAAAGCACACAACTTCGTGTGACCATCATGGTGTGACAAGGGTGTTTTTTCTTTCATTATTATCTCGCAACTTCGATGACCGATTGAGCTCAAATTTTCACAGGTTTGTTATTTTATGCATATGTTGAGATACACCAAGTGAGAAGACTGGTCTTTGACAATTACCAAAGTGTCCAGTGTCTTTAAAGAAACATAGAAAATGTTACCTGTTTATTTGGTTTATTGATGTAAGGGGGAAGCGTCGTCTGTTCCAAGTTTTGGACCATCTGTCTTGATTCTGTGAGTAATCGATGAAGTTTACTCGTTGGCGATGTTTCAGCTTGGGTCTGAAATTAACAAAACTCACTCTTAGAGAATTTGTTTTCAACCATAATTATACATTGGGCTGGGCTTTAGAGGGAAGGTATACTTTTCAGTATCCCTCTTTTTTAATGGCGATAAAAACTTTTTCATCAAACTCATGAGCGCTGCCATTTTGAAGATTGCCCCCTGAGTAGCTTTTTTGAAGACATAACTGGGGTCGTCATCGAAACCTGCACACAACCAATCAAAACGGTTAATCGTGGTTGTACAAGGTCCATCCTTCTGCTGGGGATCATGCATTTTTCGCACATGCCCCACACCTTTGGAACCTTCTACCTCATAAAATTCACTGAGCTGATGAGTCACCTTAAGTTTTCAAGAAACATCTCAAGACTTTCTAATTCAATGACTGATTGCCAAGGACCAACTGTCTTTCCATTATTAGTGTCTTTATTAATGCACTTATTGTACTGTTTCTTGTAAAGTGCTGTGGTACCGTGTAAGAGAACTCTATAAATGCCTGTTATTATTATCATTAGCACAGTCAACGAAACCTCGCTATTGTTTGTACAACTCACCTCCCCTGAAGAGTCGGCTGTCAGCAGGTCCTCAGTGTCACCGCTACTAAACTCAGGTCCACCAGGCTCACCGTTGTCATCAACTAGACCGCCCTCTATCAGGCTGTTGTTATTGGGTAGGGACGACTCATGGCTTTTGCGCGATAAGTTGCCCGGTGATCTTGAGGCATTATGGCTGCGAGTGTGCTCATCATGTCTGGGAGAAAGAAGTTGATAACAAGTTTGAACTCAGACCCCTTGCTCTTACAAATTCTGAACATGGTCTGAACATGTTTGGTAATTGTCAAAGATCAGTATTTTCACTTGGTGTATCCAGCAAAGGCATAAAATCCAAAATTTGTATCCAACATAAGCATAAAATCCAAAATTTGTAAAGATTTCGACTAAATTGGTCATCGAAGTTGCAAGGGATAATGAAAGAAAAGACATCCCTGTTTCACAAATTTGTGTGCTTCCAGAGGCATATTAAAAGGAAACCTTTTCACAACCACAATTAATAAATGAAAATTAAATAAACTCAGGAAGTAAAACTAGCTGTTGCAAACTGCTTACCAACCAGCAGGACCTATGGTATAAATGCAAAAAATAGTTAATGGCCTGACGTTTCTCAAATTGTGTAGCCTTCAAGAAAGACTCTGCTAGGGTCGAAACATCAGGCCATTAACAATATTTTGCATGAAATAAAGTCATTACTCACAGTGAGTTGCTGAGTTGCGATCGGATGAGTACTTCATTCTTGCTGTCTAGATTGAGTTGAAGGAGTGAGAGATCTCGATGCTGTCGTTCGTACACCTGCCGGAGGTTTGTCAATTCAGCGTCAGTTCTCTCCTGTTTGGAGCGCTGAAGCTCAAGAAGTTGGTCTTTTCGTTTCTCTCTTTCGCCTTCAAGGTTTTTATTGGAGAGGAAACGTTTAACATTAGTTTTATTGAAAAGGTTATAGTTTCTCTTAGGCCCTGTTCATACTTCCTGCGAATGCGATACGAATTTCGACGTCATAGGGCTGTTTTCGCAGCAAATGTTTTTGCAGGAGTTTAGCACAAGTCAACTGACGCAAAACATTTGTTGCAAATTTGTGACATCAGAATTCGTATAACATTCGCCTTTGCAGGAAGTATGAACCAGGTTTCTTTGTTTATGATAAATTTGTGAGGAAAATACGACAGGTCATACTTCTAACAATAATTAAAGGAAAGGTACCGGTATATACTTTTGATAATTGCCAAAGACTAGTGTTATACCTCGGTAACAAACTGTCAAGTTTGATTGGTCGAGAACCAATCACGTGACGTGCAACAAAAACGCATGTTACATGGCTCGGGGGTCGGGTAACATGAAAAGTGATGTACACCGGTGCACATCACCTTGATCGTTCCCAGTGTTGGTCGATTTCCAGCGCTGTGTACGAAACACCAGCGGGTTGGAGGGAACAGTGAGGAATTGTTTTAGTCTTGTTCGTCTGCTTATTACAATGACTACTCCGAAGATGTTTGAAGATAACAACAGAACTTCGAGAAGAGGAATATTAATGTTACCAAGGTTCGCCGAGGGTGCAATTTTTCCCAGAGGGTGTACAAAACCCATGGACCCCAATCACAGCGTGCAACAATTGTATAGTGTCCTCAATTGATGTATCCCAACATATGCATAAAATAACCAACCAAGAGCAAGACGTCCAGGCTGTTGATGATCTTACCTGCCAGTGTGAGTTCCTGCTGAAGAGCCTGTAAATCTCCTTGTAGTTGTCCCAGTTCTATACTCTGCTCAGTATTGGTGTTATTCTGCTCATTCAATTGACCTATATCATGAAGGAGTAAAAGAAAATAAAAAAAAACCATCACATTTAAAGGAGTGATGCTAGCTAGAGCGTTTCTCAAAAGAGAACATTCCTTCAGCCCCCTAAAGCGGTGTTCTTATTGGATTTTTTTCTTCTGCCACCACGCAGACAATGAAGGGTTGGTGTAATTCTGTCGTGCATTGCATAGTGTTTTACAGCGTGGTTGCAGTAACAGCGCGGAGCTGTTCTCATTGGAGCTTTTAGCAGCCCTGATCAGTTACCTTGGCTGCGCAGAAGTCTTCCACGACCTCTTTCAGCCTGTTAGTTAACATCACGGTCGCGGTAAGTTGAAAGGGAGTTGAAAGATCCGTTCACCATGCATACCCATTGGATTTAATTTTGTCATTCTTAAAGAAGTCGCCGTAGTTTAGCAAAAATTATCAAATGTGAACATGGCTTAAGAAAGTTTCCATATAAATGGCGAAGTCAGAGACTCTTCTTCGCAACAGAAACCAACCTTGAGGGTTTGAGCACTTTGTGTGTACTTGACTTACCCTGCGTCGTCATTCGTATGGAAACTGTTTTAGCCTTTGAGAAATACTCTGCTAGGGTCGAAAGGCCAGGCTATTAACTATATTTTGAAACTGTTTTAGTTAAAAAATTAGATTGCTAAGCTGGCATTCTCCAGTCATTCAAAATTATCATCATTATGGTGTCAGGGCCGAGCAATTAAGAGCACCGAACTCAAGCTCTAGTATTTCTGATCAGCAGAGTGTGGGTTCCAGCATTGTCCAGTCCCTGACATGGCACTTGTTCCCCTTTAGCAAGCCATAGGTCCAATGTACTAGGCTTGGTAGTGCACATAAAAAAACCTAAAACACAGGGTTAACTCCTGTGTTTCTGGTTCAGATAGCAAGCACCCTTGTTTACAGGTTTTCTCAGGCTTGCAAGCTACAGTGATTAAGTTCACTTTTGAGACATCCTTGATTTCATTGTGATTTATTCAGGACTCCCAACTCACCTTTCATTTTGTCCAGTTCTTGTTTTTCTCCATTCCATTTTTGCTTCAAAGTTGCCAGCTCTTTTCTCGTTGCTGCCTCAGTTTGTCGAATCTCCTAGAATACAGATTTGAGAATGCAAGACATGGGTAGGTGTTTTAACAAAAAAAGCAAAGAGAAGTAATGAATGTCAAAAATTTTTTTTTTTTAAATTAGAATAATAACAACTAGTTCTTAAATAGCATGTTTCAGACTAACCGTAACTGCTTTCCTATTTGCTTGTTTGTTTTGTTTAGATGATCTTCCCGTCAAGGAAACTCGACAAACTCCCTCTGGGGAATATAAACACCAAGCTGGCAACAGCCAATCTCAATCACACAATGATTATAGGTTGCATAAATCAAGCAATTGTGATTCAGTAACTAGACGACAATACTTAATCTAGTAATTGTGAAATCAGCGGTTAGCTTGGTAGGATTCAAACCCACAACCTTGTGAATACAAGTCCCCCAGTCTCACCACTGGACTAATGATACCTGTCAGAGGCGGTTAGCCGCTGTTGGTAATCAATAAATAAATGACAATGAAATCTAAACAAATCCTGTCTTACCTTGTTAGCGCGATCAAATCTCTTTAGTTTGCCACTCATGTCAGTGATGTGTGCGGATGCCTCGGCCAAATCATTGTCCTATGTCAGTCATCAATACAATACAATAAATATATTTATAGAAAGCTCTTTACTCATCAAAGAACAGAGTCTAGAGAATTAACCAAACAATGCAGTTAAACATGCTGCAGTCGATTTCATGAAACGCTAGGATTAATCCTATCTCAAGTTAGGACAAGTAACCCGTCCTAACTTGCATGTA
Source organism: Asterias rubens (assembly GCF_902459465.1). Classification (NCBI taxonomy): domain Eukaryota; kingdom Metazoa; phylum Echinodermata; class Asteroidea; order Forcipulatida; family Asteriidae; genus Asterias; species Asterias rubens. The sequence goes on along the minus strand of NC_047066.1, from coordinate 10,103,252 downwards.
GGATGGGTTCAATGTGTCCTACACATGTACACTGTATGTCTTCGGATAGGGAACTTAACTCGTCCTAAGTCCTGAGATTAATCCTAAGTTAGGAGAGTTTGGTGAAATCGACGGCAGGTCATTGTTTTAACAGATGAGTTTTCAGAGCCTTCTCAAAAAGCATCTAATGAAGGGAGCAGTGGATGCACTTTGTACACATATTACATCGTGAATGAAACGACACTGTATGACGTACACAATTATATGCATACATATGCTGCATGCAGACGATCGAAAGTGCAAGCTGACACTACATCACCTCGGACCAATCATAACACAGATAAGGAAAGCTTACATCACAGCATGTTTATCCAATGAAATCACAGTATCCAATGAAATCATTGGGCCTGTAAGACCAGTGCTTGTATTTATCCTAACAAAAACAGGAGACAAGTCTAACTGTCAACCTTCAAAACGGATGGATGGATTCAACATTCTTGATGAAAATACTACACCAGGTTTTCTTTTGGGCTATTCTTTCAAGTATATGCACAGTACCGGGCACCGTAAGAGTGGAACTCTGGTAAAAGGTGATACAAAGTTGAGCGTTAGGCCCATGTCACACGAGGCAATTTACATGCAACCAGTTCCAGGCAACCTCCAAGAAAGGTTTGATCGTTCAAATATTTTTCTTGGGAATCGTAAGACATTGTTTAAAAAAAAACTCATGTGCTACCAAAGTAGTCCTGTAGCATGCACTGCAGTTGGTTGCCTGCAAAAGTTGCCTTGTGTGACAACTGACAAGGCCCTTGACTCATTTTCACTGCTTAATAAAATTCTGCTAAGTTGAAAATTAGACATGACTGGAACCATATTTGTCACTGACCTTTAGTTTTAACATGGTCACAAGTTCTTGTTCCCTGGCCTCAAATTGACCTACTTTACTAGAAAGGTCACGCATCATCCCATTCAGTTGGACAGTGTGTTCCTGAAGAGGAGATAATTGTCATGATACAAGCAAAAAAAGACATTTAATAATGATAATTAATAATAATAGTGGCTTCTTACATCGCGCTCAAATCCGTCACTCAGTGGCGCTTTTAGTAGGTGCTTCAACATTCAGCATTTTCCTTTTTTGGTAATAAATTGATAATATTTACACATTAATTTTTCCTAATTCCTTTTTCAATTGATGACCCCCCCCCCCCCATTAACAGGTCACAATAGCATCCACAAGAATCCTGTTTTCTCATTTGAAAACTGTGCGGTCTTAAATGGATTTCAAATCGGTCGAAAGCGACCAGTTCTGCGTGTGAAAGAGTTAAGAAATCACACCCCTGACTTGATTACACATCATCTAAAGATACTGACCTCTAGTTCATGTGCACGTCTTGAGGCAGCGCTGGCTTTCTCTGACATCTGCTCCAGCTGTTTCTGTGTTGATTGAAGAGCAAGTTCTTTGGACTGATCCTGAGACTCAAGAACCTTCAGCTGAGTAGACTGACTCTTTAGCTGCTCGGACCGACTCTTTAACTCACCTGTAATATGCAAGTTTCCAGTCTGTTTTTTTAAGGCACTGGACACTATTGGTAATTACTCAAAATAATTGTTAGCATAAAAACATTGTGAGAAGCAGCTCCCTGTGAAAACTGATGTTGTTTTACATATAACCAAATTACTTCAAAGTGAAATGTTTCTCAACAATTGATTGCTTTATACTATCATAAGCTGCTGTAGGCTTCTAACCCAAAGTTCTTATTGCCTTACTCAAATTCTAAAAGACTTCACGCCTATTAGTTTTTTGGCTGTGTAGGTAAAATAGTCTCTTTGTCAAAACAGTGACGATGTGTACACTGCATGTAGATTCATTCATTCTATTGCAATGTACCTCAAAGCCCACATTATTTTTGTCAACCAAGGCTGGAAAAGTATGGGAAGCCAGTAAATGCAAACCAAAATCAGATTGCCACAGTTTGTAACAATATGACACAATATTAAAACATAGTTGGCAATTTGTTGGAAACAAAGCAACTAATCATGGGGTGAATTTTTTGTTGATTAAAAGTTTGCAGAACTGTTGAATTTTGAACACATTATCTGTTAACACGATTGAATGTTTTGCCAACCCAGCGCAATTTATTCATCAACAATAAAAAAAGGTCTATACTTCAATACCTTCTAGCCTGGAATAACGTTGCTCTAAAGTGAGTAGCTTCTGTCGATCCTGTTCCCAGGCTAGGAGTTGTTTCTGATGAGATGCAACCATCTCGTTGAGTTCTCTGTCACGATCTTGCAGCTCACCTATGAGAAGATGGAGTTCCTTGCGTTGCTTCTGGATGGTTGTGGTCTCAAGCTCAGACACATAATTCTATATTGACCAAACAAAAAGAATGTCTTGGGAAAATATACCACTGGAAGGTATAGACCAATCCATACGGGCACTACATGCAGCTGCAATCTGCAGGGTTATTGCTGGGATGCTTGCTGTGTAATGCTTTGTACACAAAGACATTAGAAACCAATTGTCTGTTATACTTTTAGGCAAATTAAGTATCTTCCTCAAATATTTACATACTTGCCTTGACAGAACAGCAGCTTGACAAAATGATGTATTGACAAAATAATTGAAAAGATTCATGCATGAATCCTTTCTCAGACACTGTATTTGTCTGAAATTTGTGTGTATGGCTTTTATTCTTCTTCTTCTTTTTCTTCCTTTAAAGTGCTGCTTCAGAAAATTTGAAGAATACCGCACTGTGGCTGGGCGCAGGCGTGAAACCATGGGACCGAAAGCCAATCAATCAGGTGCAAAATATACATGGTGCAAGTAAAAACTGGCCAGCAAGATTACTGACTAGGTGAGACCCTCAGTGTATTCTTGTACCTTTCTTTACAATATTGCCTATAATTCAGCATTACGTTGACAAAAACATTCTCTGACTCAACCTTTAACTGGCCTTGCAATAAGTTCTTTTGATCTTAAAAACAAACTCTATCAAGTTATCAACTTTGAAAAGAAAATATTGTTTCAATGTTGAAAAGAGAAGTAATATCAGACAATATTTACATGTCGCGGTGGAGATGCGAATCCCCTCGATGGACTTCCAGCTCTGACTCGATTCGGACTCGGTGAAGTTTTCCCCATTCCAACACTGGGGGAGCCCTTCACGTAGCTGTGGGCCGTCCCACTGGAATGGCCGACAGGCAGGGAGGACGTTGAATAGGAAGTAATGTGGGCGGAGCCTGGAGAAGGTTGCTTGGGCGTACTGTGGTATGGCTCATAGCTACTTTGTGCATTACCTAAAGAAAGGGAAAATTCAATTCAATTCAATTCAATTCAAGAATACATTTATTTCCATACTCTCATAAAAGAATAACAACAGTTACATGTATTACGGAGTAAAGCAAATCATTTCTTTAAGTAAAAGTAAACATGAATAAATAAATAGAGTACAGGGCCTTTTTAACTCAATCGGATAATAAATTCTAGTCACTGTGATGATTTAATATTTGTTTGTGTACAGTGTACTTTTCGCAATCTACTAAGCTGAAATTACGACAAAAAGTAGCAAAATTAAAAGTAATACTCAGTTATTGACCTGTTGTTAGTCTTGAATATCTTTTACTGGCCGATGTGAAGTCCCTGGGTTTGTAGCTGACTGCCGGCGTGGAGAAGGATGTTCCCTCCATTGCCCAATAGAATCTGACAAAGAACACAATAAAGTCAAGGACACTTGAACAAGAAGACAAATAACAGTTATATTGAGCATACAAAATGAGTTGGGAATTTTTTAATCTTAGAAACGAAAGCTTGTCCTTGTATTAAAATGCCCAATGTACTTATGTAGGGCCTTGGGACAATAAGACCAAGAGCCTTGAAATGTATTAAAGGGAAGGTACACGTTTGGTTAAGCTTGGGCGATATCGATTTATTTTATTCACGATATATCGCCGACAATATATCGTGATATTCGATATAATCGCGATTAATGAAATTTGACATCATCAGTCTTAAAACTCCAAGTGAAAGTTGTAGAAGAGACAGTCCTAGCATAAGAGTGATATATCACGATATATATCGCGATATATATCGCGATATATCGATATTCCGATTAAAACCAAATCCATCCGATATCGCGATATTCGATAATATCGCGATATCGCCCAAGCTTACGTTTGGTAATTACTCATAACAAATATTAACTTAAAAACTTATTTGGTAACAAGCATTGGAGAGCTGTTGATAGTATAAAACATTGTGGGAAACGACTCCCTCTATAGTAACGTAGTTTTTGAGAAATTTTGAGAAAGAGGTAATTTCTCACTAAATAATAAAATAAAAGACTTCTAGCCAGAAGTCTTTTATTCTTATCTGAAAGCACACAAATTCGTCCAACAAGGGTGTTTTTTCTTTCATCATTTTCTAGCAACTTCGATGACCAATTGAGCCCAAATTTTCACAGGCTTCTTATTTTATGCTTAAAGGACTTCCCTTTAAGGACCTTGTAAACCCAAAACTAAAAGGACAGCAATTTTTGTTTGTTCTGACACCCGGGCCGATGTTCTGACAGTGAAACCCTGTTCCAACAGTCCTATGTTCTGACAGTGAAACCCTGTTCCAACAGTCCTATGTTCTGACAGTGAAACCCTGTTCCAACAGTCCTATGTTCTGACAGTGAAACCCTGTTCCAACAGTCCTATGTTCTGACAGTGAAACCCTGTTCCAACAGTCCTATGTTCTGACAGTGAAACCCTGTTCCAACAGTCCTATGTTTTGATACCCATATATTTTCAAACACACCTACACCTATGTTCCAACGACACCATGAAACTGGAGCAAGACACTACACTATGGTTGCTCCTCTCCACCCAGGGATAAATGGGTGCGAGGGCAGAGATGGTAACTTGTTCCGATTCAGCCAAGTGAGCTTTGAAAAATCTCACGTATACATAGCCGGCCTGTGGACTTGGCATCTCTGTATAAATATTGCACAGGCTGTACACTCCCCAGGGAGTTGAGAAATGGTTTGAGGAATTAATTAAATGGCCCAGCGCTGTATTCTTTTTTTCCCAAAATTTTGTCATTATCCGTTGTCTATATATATATGTATGTAACGGGTACTAACTATTAATAATATTATCCTAGCTAGAATACTGATAACTGAGACTGATAATGACAAAATTTCGAAAAAAGGAGTACAGCGCCCAAGTTACTGCCCATGAAGACTAAATTTTGAAAATAAACAACACATTTTTTTTACAATGACATTGAAAATCTGATCAATTCTTTCATTTCAATATAAAAACATAACAACAACGTTCAATTCAACAAAAATGTTTTAATAAATAATAAGAAGGCCAAACGGCAAAATAACTTCAGGTAGGGCCTAGCTAGGCCTACATATTTCAAACAAAATTATTATTAAAGTCATTATCAAGAAGGGGTGGTGATAATTAATTCAACTTACCAAATGCTGAAAAAGAGAAGTTGTTTGTTTCGCCAAAAACGAATGTTAATGCTCATCATCGCGGGCCATTTTTTAAAAATTATTTGATTGACACCCGGCCCCTTGACACCAATTGTATACCCTGCACGATATGCGTACAAAAATTTTACCACACAGGCGGTGTAGGATTCTACTCTACTCATTGACCTCTGTGCTTTCTGCTCTACACCATATACTACTGTACAAAACCAATGATTGCTCAAACCAACGGAGGGCTAGATAGGGCGCCCTCTGCCTTGTTAATCATGGATCATTATAATGTGTTTGCAGAATAGCATGCAGAGTTTTTATTACGAAAGTGTCAGAGAATGCTACTCAATGCTAAAGCATAGGGCCAGAATCCTACACAATGTAATAAAGCAATAGGGGAAGAATCCTACACAGTGCTAAGCATAGGGGAAGAATTCTACACAGTGCTGAAGCATAGGGCCAGAATCCTACTCAATGCTGAAGCATAGGGCCAGAATCCTACACAGTGCTGAAGCATAGGGCCAGAATCCTACACAGTGCTAAAGCATAGGGCCAGAATCCTACACAGTGCTGAAGCATAGGGGAAGAATCCTACACAGTGCTAAAGTATAGGGGCAGAATCCTACACAGTGCTAAAGCATAGGGGCAGAATCCTACACAGTGCTGAAGCATAGGGGCAGAATCCTACACAGTGCTTAAGCATAGGGCCAGAATCCTACACAGTGCTAAAGCATAGGGCCAGAATCCTACACAGTGCTAAAGCATAGGGCCAGAATCCTACACAGTGCTTAAGTATAGGGCCAGAATCCTACACAGTGCTAAAGCATAGGGGAAGAATCCTACTCAATGCTGAAGCATAGGGCCAGAATCCTACACAATGCTAAAGCATAGGGCCAGAATCCTACACAGTGCTGAAGCATAGGGCCAAAATCCTACACAGTGCTGAAGCATAGGGGCAGAATCCTACACAGTGCTTAAGCACAGGGCCAGAATCCTACACAGTGCTGAAGCATAGGGGAAGAATCCTACACAGTGCTAAAGCAATAGGGGAAGAATCCTACACAGTGCTAAGCATAGGGGAAGAATTCTACACAGTGCTGAAGCATAGGGCCAGAATCCTACTCAATGCTGAAGCATAGGGCCAGAATCCTACACAGTGCTGAAGCATAGGGCCAGAATCCTACACAGTGCTTAAGCATAGGGGAAGAATCCTACACAGTGCTAAAGTATAGGGGCAGAATCCTACACAGTGCTAAAGCATAGGGGCAGAATCCTACACAGTGCTGAAGCATAGGGGCAGAATCCTACACAGTGCTTAAGCATAGGGCCAGAATCCTACACAGTGCTAAAGCATAGGGGAAGAATCCTACACAGTGCTGAAGCATAGGGGCAGAATCCTACACAGTGCTTAAGCATAGGGCCAGAATCCTACACAGTGCTAAAGCATCGGGGAAGAATCCTACTCAATGCTGAAGCATAGGTCCAGAATCCTACACAATGCTAAAGCATAGGGCCAGAATCCTACACAGTGCTGAAGCATAGGGCCAAAATCCTACACAGTGCTGAAGCATAGGGGCAGAATCCTACACAGTGCTTAAGCACAGGGCCAGAATCCTACACAGTGCTGAAGCATAGGGCCAGAATCCTACACAATGCTAAAGCATAGGGGCAGAATCCTACACAGTGCTTAGACATAGGGCCAGAATCCTACTCAATGCTGAAGCATAGGGCCAGTACACAGTGCTTAAGCATAGGGGAAGAATCCTACACAGTGCTAAAGTATAGGGGCAGAATCCTACACAGTGCTAAAGCATAGGGGCAGAATCCTACACAGTGCTGAAGCATAGGGGCAGAATCCTACACAGTGCTTAAGTATAGGGCCAGAATCCTACACAGTGCTAAAGCATAGGGGCAGAATCCTACACAGTGCTTAGACATAGGGCCAGAATCCTACTCAATGCTGAAGCATAGGGCCAGTACACAGTGCTTAAGCATAGGGGAAGAATCCTACACAGTGCTAAAGTATAGGGGCAGAATCCTACACAGTGCTAAAGCATAGGGGCAGAATCCTACACAGTGCTGAAGCATAGGGGCAGAATCCTACACAGTGCTTAAGTATAGGGCCAGAATCCTACACAGTGCTAAAGCATAGGGGAAGAATCCTACTCAATGCTGAAGCATAGGGCCAGAATCCTACACAATGCTAAAGCATAGGGCCAGAATCCTACACAGTGCTGAAGCATAGGGCCAAAATCCTACACAGTGCTGAAGCATAGGGGCAGAATCCTACACAGTGCTTAAGCACAGGGCCAGAATCCTACACAGTGCTGAAGCATAGGGGAAGAATCCTACACAGTGCTAAAGCATAGGGGCAGAATCCTACACAGTGCTAAAGCATAGGGGCAGAATCCTACACAGTGCTGAAGCATAGGGCCAGAATCCTACACAATGCTAAAGCATAGGGGCAGAATCCTACACAGTGCTTAGACATAGGGCCAGAATCCTACTCAATGCTGAAGCATAGGGCCAGTACACAGTGCTTAAGCATAGGGGAAGAATCCTACTCAAGGCTGAAGCATAGAGGAAGAATCCTACACAGTGCTAAAGCATAGGGCCAGAATCCTACACAGTGCTGAAGCATAGGGGAAGAATCCTACACAGTGCTAAAGTATAGGGGCAGAATCCTACACAGTGCTAAAGCATAGGGGCAGAATCCTACACAGTGCTGAAGCATAGGGCCAGAATCCTACACAGTGCTTAAGCATAGGGGAAGAATCCTACTCAAGGCTGAAGCATAGGGGAAGAATCCTACACAGTGCTAAAGCATAGGGCCAGAATCCTACACAGTGCTGAAGTATAGGGGCAGAATCCTACACAGTGCTAAAGCATAGGGGCAGAATCCTACACAGTGCTGAAGCATAGGGCCAGAATCCTACACAGTGCTTAAGCATAGGGGAAGAATCCTACTCAAGGCTGAAGCATAGGGGAAGAATCCTACACAGTGCTAAAGCATAGGGCCAGAATCCTACACAGTGCTGAAGCATAGGGGAAGAATCCTACACAGTGCTAAAGTATAGGGGCAGAATCCTACACAGTGCTAAAGCATAGGGGCAGAATCCTACACAGTGCTGAAGCATAGGGGCAGAATCCTACACAGTGCTTAAGCATAGGGCCAGAATCCTACACAGTGCTAAAGCATAGGGCCAGAATCCTACACAGTGCTAAAGCATAGGGCCAGAATCCTACACAGTGCTGAAGCATAGGGCCAAAATCCTACACAGTGCTGAAGCATAGGGGCAGAATCCTACACAGTGCTTAAGCATAGGGCCAGAATCCTACACAGTGCTAAAGCATAGGGGAAGAATCCTACTCAATGCTGAAGCATAGGGCCAGAATCCTACACAATGCTAAAGCATAGGTCAAGAATAAAGCATGTAAAGAGGAAGAATCTTAATCAATGCAATGCAAACTCAAGTTGACAAAATTAATTCAATTTAATATAAAACAGGTTTATTGAAAAAAATCCATCGCAGTTACAACACTGAGTTCCACATATTAATGTCAAATAATCGCATAAAAAACAAATTTAAAGGTTGCGTTTAACCATAGAGCTATATATATTGACTAATAATAATAATAATAAACTACATTTATATAGCGCTAACATGCTCTGTGTTTTGAAGCCACCCTGGGCACAGACAAGTTTGATGTGTTGCATGACTACGAAATGATTTTAATTCACATTGGCGCCTTTTTTTTACATTCGGCGTGTGCGCTTTCGTAAGCGACTGCCCATTCGCGTCTGTCTGCACTACGAAAACTTTAAAAAGTATACGTGCCTTTTAAACATGACGCAAATGACGCTCGCAGTTTGGACGCTCATCAGCAGATTGTGCGTTTACATTTGCTGCAGCTTTTGGTTCAATGACACATAGAAAATAACAAATGCACTATCATGCAAATAGTCGTACAATTGGCATACAAAATATCAAGCTTTTGTATTCGTTCGTAAATAAACATTGATGCGCCAACACGGCTTCAAAACTTTATTGCGTGTATAATGGGGTGTTAGCGCTCTAGTCACATCAATATATGTATAGCTCTATGCATTTAACAGAAATCTGTCATAATAATAGAAAGTGCTTCCAACTGTGAAATTGTTTTGAACTTAAACCTTTTTCTTGTGAGAAAGTTGTCTGACCAAGGTCCTATTATGGGTGAGCATTCATTGCTCACTTAAAGTTATGTATCCCAAAAACCTTTTTTGTGTGAAAATGTATTGACCATTTTAAACAACAGTTTGTGAGAAGTAATTTGTTTGCCAAGCAAGTGTGTTTAGCAACATTTTGTTGCAATTCCATGGAAGCTAAAGTTTGACAGCCACTGTTGAACAATGGCAAAAGACCATCACTTGCTACAAACTTAAATCTCCTGCCATGTTTAATTCACATGTTCACTGCAGGGTTACAGGGCACATCCCTTGAATGTCACATAATGCAGGTTTTTGTCACTAATTACTTTCTACTAGAGATGCATAAAAAGGTTTTGAGATGTTAATAACACAATGATACTATGAAGAGCATTGTATGGAAAAGAGATTTAAAAAGCATTCATAAATACCCCAGACAGTTTCTCTACTCCTATTGGTGGAGAGCGCGTCACATGAGGGTGTTTAAATGGTTGATAATGACCAGAGTTTATAACTGGCTGGCTTCTGCGTGTCAGACACGCAATATTATCACGCAGAATGCAATTCATAGCTATTAGCAACAGCGCGTAATCTACTTCTAAGTGCGCGCACGTAGTATATTTCTAAGCTTGCGCGCGTACACACAACCCACACGCAACAGACTCTCCACAAAGGTTTTGACCAAAATATTTCAAACCTCAAATTTTAAACGGTCAAACAAAAGAGCATTTATGAATGGGAATAAAAAAGTAGTGACTCGTTCTTAACCGTCCGTTTAAACCTTGCAGGGTCGTTACCATGCGCTCAAGACCCTCGCCCGAGCCGATCACAAGTAAGAAACCGTCGCTACCCTTTTATTCCCTTATTAAAGGCACTGAACACTATCGGTAATTACTCAAATTAACTTGGTAACAAGTAACGGTGAGCTATTGATAGTATAAAACATTGTGAGAAATGGCTCCCTCTGAAGTAACGTAGTTTGTGAGAAAGAACAAAAATTTCTCACTAAAATATTTGATTGAATTCAAGCTTGAATTTTGCATCTGAAAGCACATAACTTGTGCAACAAGGGTGTTTTTTCCTCCATTATACTCTCGCAACTTCAAATTTTCACAAGTTTGTTTTTTTGTGCATTATGTTGACATACACCAAGTGAGAAGACTGGTTACCAAAGGTGTCCATTGCCTTTAAAAGTTACATTGAATGTTTTTGCATGCTTTATTATTATTTTCAACCTTGACATTTGGTCATTGATATCAACATCCAAATAATATAAAAATGGTCTAGTAGCATGGAAACTGTTTCATGTAACATACATTATAGTATAATGGACTATCATTATTTAAAGGCAGTGGACACTATTGGTAATTGTCGAAGACTAGCCTTCACAGTTGGTGTATCTCAACATATGCATAAAATAACAAACCTGTGAAAGTTTGAGCTCAATTGGTAATCAAACTTGCAAGATAGTAATGAAAGAAAAAAACACCCCTGTCACACTAAATCTGACGTCTCGAAATCAAATTCGTGGAAAATTACTTCTTTCTCAAAAACTAAGGCACTTCAGAGGAAGCCGTTTCTCACAATGTTTTATACTATCAACCTCTCCCCATTACTCGTCACAAAGAAAGGTTTTATGCTAATAATTATTTTGAGTAATTATCCAATAGTGTCCACTGCCTTTAAATATATGCATAATATGATTGAGTATTTTAAACGCTTGTTACATAAGTACAAAGTAAACATTTTTTAACATTAACTGCAACTTGAACATACTGCATTTTGTAGTATTCATGTCAAAAGTAACATTTTGACATGGGTATATGATTTTTGTAAACTTTTGATGTTTTCCCCAAATATGAAATGAGGTTTCTGTCCCACAATATTTAAAAGCTGTAGAGACTATGCAGTATGCATGAGAACTTTTACTGACAACTGGTCTGATACTCTTGTGTACCACCAGGGGGACTGTAGCCTTCGTTGCTTCATAGATCCGCATTCAAAATGACTAGAAGGTTTGACCAGCCTGCGAATATCCCCTTCCAGGCGCTTCAAATCACGGCTCTATGAAGCTAGTGTCTAAGCCACGAAGGCCTTGACAAAAGGCTAGTGGGGCGGAGGAGTAGTTGCATTATTTCATGGTAGTCCAGTACTGCTTGAAGGTTGATTTCTACATTGTTACCTGCAGTTGGATATAATAAAGGAAAAATATGGGTGAATGAATGAATGAGTGGATAGATAGACGGATGAGTGCATGTAACTCAGAAATAAAATATAAATATTTTTGTTATTTATTAATTTAACTATTTATTTGCTTATCTAATTTCTTGTTTATTGATTATTTGTTTATCAATTGATTGGTTGTTTTGATTGCTTTATTCATATTTAATCATCCTTTTATTGATGTAAAGGTATTTATGTTGGAAAAGGAGTTAGTTTGATTAACTTTTCGTTTCTTGCATTGTTATTTTATCAATATTGACCTATTGTTTTGTTTATCCATCCATATTTTGATTTATTTGTTGCTATCTTTCTTGTTACATGTATCTTTCCAACTTTTTATTCATTTACATATTGTTACTTTTTATTTATATTTTTTGATTAACAATTTGGTTATTTATTTATTTATTTGCTTGTCTAATTTCTGGTGTTTGTTTTTGGTTTTGTTGTTTCAAGTTGTGCTTTGTGTATACAGATTATTTATATGTACTCTAAATTACTTTTACTTTTCCAAAGAGAGTATCCTCTGCTTACCAGTTTTCACGCTATTATGCCTTTTTCTTTGAATTGGGAAAAAAATAATGATGCCATATAACAACCAATGCCCTAATTATCTTCATTTGTTAATATGAAGTATGCAAACATGTATTAAAACTTGATGGACATTGAAATGTTCACACCACACACCGATCTTCAATGACTTCAACTGGCCCCATTTGTTTTGAGTTTTTCCTGTTTTCACAGCAAACGAGAAAGTATGGTTTCCCGGTGAAGCCATACATGGAAGAAACATCTGCAGTGACTTCAAGTGTTCTTTGAGACTCTATGTATGACTGTATAGCCAGCAGTTGCCTTCATTTAATTCAAAATATTGTTTTATTACATTTTTTATATTACTATGGTAACTTGCAAAAAATAAGTGTGAATAATTACTGGCTTCCAAATCTTAATATTTATAATAAAGCGTATAATGGACAGTGATAATTGAATCAACGAGCTGATGTTTAAATTTTAATATTAATAATAGTATTGATACCAGGGTTACAAAATAAAAATCTCCAAAAATACTAGAAAATGATACAAGGCACATGGCTTCTTTAATTAAGCCTCTGTATTTTTTTTCAAGAATGCTCAGCAAAACATTCAGTCACATGATTTTGATCATCATGAATTGTGAATTGAAATAGCGTTTGATGAAACTCTTTCGGTGGGCAAATATTTTTATATGGCCTCAACATTATGACATATTTTTGTACCTTGTAGAAATGCCTAAAATACCAAACTTTTTGCATTTACAAGTGCAAATGACTATTGGAGCCTTACGTGTTTCTAAGTTTTGGTCGAGGGAGAGGAGACACTTTTTGCTTGTCAAATAAAACCACACAATTTTTATCTAGGGACTGTTTACATCGCGCACAGAGAGGTAAAAGATTTGCCACGATTTTAGGGACACCTCGAAAACAGGACCATAGTGAGTTAACAGGCTTTCGAGCTACTGTGTAGTGTGTTTAATTAAACTTTTGTTGATCCTGGCCATCAAATTAGGGTTGTTTTGTAATTTCCTGTGCCCTTACTGTTTGTCTTGCTTTGTATTTACATGTACTTTTGATTTATATTATTTATTTTACATACTGTCTGCTTGTATATTGTTATTGTTTAATTGCCAAATAAAGAATAAGAATAAGTAAGAATAAATAAGGGATGAACTAGCCCCATAAATGAACATGTTATTTGATAGTGATAGTTACAAATTAGAGTAAAAGTCTTAAGTATCTGATATAAAATAATTGACGTTGATCATTTATAATATTGATAGTGACCAGTTAAGAACACCGTGCACAAAAACAACTTCTTACCGAGAAAAGATGTCCATCAATGTTTCGGATCGGCATCATATCACCAACTCCGCGTCAACTACATGTACTGTGTGGTGGTTGGACGACGCTTTTGCGACAACAGACGAGAGAGAGCATGCAGTGTACATGTACGTTATGTATGCGTGTATGTGTATGGTATAGACCTTATTGCAGATAGCAAAAATCCGACGTCCCGCAAAGGATTGTGGGAAATATTTTGCACCTCTAGTTATACGGTCGTCACGCACGTAACGTGTTCTACAAAGTTTTTTTGTAAACAATAAGTTTGTAAACATTGACATTGTTTGTGGTGGACGGTCATGCTTCTGCTGTGGCGGAAGACAGTTTCACCCACGAATGGGTGTACCTCCATGCTTTATTTAGCCATGTCAGTTGTGTATTAATTATTAATATAAAAAACTACGACAATAATGCCATCGGACCAGTGTGTGTGCTTTGCGACTCCACGGAAGAACGAGGGACTGTACATGTACGTACATACGTAGGTAGGTCCATGCATGTTCTTTTGACTTTGAATGGACACAAAAGAGTTTAATAAAATATCAATAAAGCTTGTTGATGATTTAATCATGACCGGGTCGATGATTTAATCATGACCGGGTCATGATTAAATCATCAAGCATGTCAAACCCAACAAGCTGTAGGCTACAATTTGAGTATTGTATAGGATAGATTTATGTGTGATTGGTGGTAGAAACTAAAAAAGAAACATAGGCCTATTCATTTATATATTCCTCAACATTTTTTAGAGATGACAGATATTGATATTATATTCAGAATATTATAATATCAATATTCTGATAATGATACTGCTCATTAATTAGCTCATAGTCATACTAGTCATGACTGACTTTCAGGGCAGAGTGTTTGGTAATGATTTCCAAGGCAAAAGATCATTCATAAATACCTCAATCAGTTTCGCTATCTGCATTCCTGTTGTGGTGGAGAGCGCTTCACGTGGGGTCAGGGTGTTTAAAGTTAACGAGTGATAAAGACCAGCTGGAGCTGTTTATAACTGGTTGTTTTCGGATATGTTTAGATGCATAATATGTGCTGGTCTTGGTGCTAGATGTTTCACCGATACGGGCGATGTTTGTGAGTTGGTCGCGCTGGGTGTGAAAGCAAAACAAGAAACGTCTTGCACCAAGACTAACTACGCACACACCACACAATGCATCCAAAAACTGTCTCAGTCATTAAAATGCAACACATGTCAGGTCATCAAATAAGATACGTAAAAGAGGAAACAAGGGCTGAACGACCACGACCCTGCCTGTTTTAAACGCCTTTTTAAGAACTTGTAACCACTCATTTATTCCCTT
Organism: Asterias rubens; assembly: GCF_902459465.1. Classification (NCBI taxonomy): domain Eukaryota; kingdom Metazoa; phylum Echinodermata; class Asteroidea; order Forcipulatida; family Asteriidae; genus Asterias; species Asterias rubens. The sequence continues at coordinate 10,088,188 of NC_047066.1, read as the reverse complement.
AGTTTTTGTCTGCTTTATCTTTCAGATAATTACTTGTGCATCAACATGCTTCGTGACAGGACTCATATTGGAAGCAGTTATTCTCCCAGTTCTGTGTTCACTCCAAAGATGTGATCTGTACTGTTGTTTTGTGGACTCGACCAACCACATCCTACTTCTTTTGCTGCAGGAGAGCTCATTGACCATCTTCTGAATTGACTAAAGGCTGTGTGTGTGTATGTGTGTCTTCATGCTCTTGAGGCCATTTTTGACTGATGACACGTAAATTGGCGATGAAAAGATAAATGTTAATTGCAGAGTGAACTGTGACGCAAGCGTTCTGTCGGCTGTTGGGCTTTGAAAACACCTAAAGGTATCGCAAGTGCTTCTTAATATGCCTGTGCGTGGCGTCCTGCGGTTGTAGGCTACAATTCTCAGAGAAAGTAGAATAATACAATACAATACAAACAATAACACTGTCCAAACGTCCATTTCCACTGTCTTGAAGAGTTTAAAGCTTCATTTATTCTGGTTACTTAAATCATACAATAATACTTCATAATGCAAAGATTTAAATAATACCAAGGGTTGCAATTGCAAAGATCTAGAGGGTTGTAGTTAACCGCCTCAGTACAGTCAACATGAACAATACCTGAGGCAAACAAGGGTAGATAATAATTGAGTAAAGTAAACTGCAATGTAAGTGTTTTTAAGGGGCCATGAAAATACCAAGTGTGTTATAAAGTTAATATTACCAATTTAAATATTTGAAGAAAAAAAATTAAAGGATGGAAATTGTAAATAAAAAATTGTTTGTAAACAAATATATGGAACAAAAAGTGTGACAGGTTTGGATTTATTTTCAGCAAGAGTTAAATTATGTGTACCCACAGTTATCAATGAAACCTTTAAACTCTCACCATAAAATGGGTCAAATAATTACAGATGCTTGTTAGATTGTGAACAATTGTTTTCACACCAACCCCAGGAGTTAAATTCACAACATGCATGATGTAGCATTCACAAACTAGAGTTTGTCATAGGTTTTATACATAGCTGCAGTTTTATCATGGCACAGTCATCTTTAGATTCCATTCCAACCTGTGGGTGTAGCAGATAGTCTGACCCCTCTTCTAGAGTCTTTTTGTGAACAAGGACTCTGACATGCATGACGTGTTTGCCAAAGGTGGCTGCAGCTTAATAAATATCAATTGTTTTAATAATGGCTTTGTGAAGTCATGAGACAGCTTAATACATAACAAATTGCCTCTGGCAGTACTGAACCCATTATTAGTGGGCCCTGAACCACCTGACCACAGTGCCAGTCTACTTACTTGTTAATTTAAATCCAAATTTTGAAGATGCAGAGTTTGCAGAGAATCACATTTAAGTGCTCACAATATTTCTTCTTTGATGGCAAGGTTTGAAATGACTTTTCACCCACTTAAACTACAAAATGAGACCTATCAGTATATAAGTTTAGAATCAGGTTTAACAGATGTACAAATATAGATTATTTATAAAGAATATAAAAGCGAGTTACTGTATAAATAGTCTTCTCAATATGGCTTTTTATTAGTCTATCATAACCAAAAATGTATTAATTGGGATAGTTGCCCCAAAAATAATAAAGTTAAATGGTGACAATTTCCAAGTAAAACTAAAAGGATTTATTTTTTGAGTATGCCCAATGCAGAATCTATTTTTTTTATTGAATAAATCAAACTTATTTGAAAACAAAAATTTAAAAGAAGTTATATTCTTTTTTCAAATTCCTACCTTAAGAAGGGTTTCGCTCATGTGACCTAGTCCTTGCTTTTCAAATTACAAACCTACAAAAACTCATAGTGGCATATCATATGATAAAATTATAGACATAACAAACATACCATTATTACAGTACCAGTAGGGTCTAACAATAAAGCTTACAACTTGATGCTTTATGGTACAGTGTACTAAAAGTATCATTTTTGTAATACATGCACAAAACAAAGCACAAAGTATGTAATTATATTATGCACAGAATCATGTTCGTACAATACGTGTACATCAAACTTGTATAAACTGAACCCTTGAATAAAAAATGTTTATGCTAGGACTACTTCTAAGTTCTAGAAACTAGAAATATGCTAGGACCTACACCAGAACCTTGTCGTACTTGTCATGTCATGATCTACGGTATAACCATGGAGGTAGAAATAGATTTATATTAATAAATATAAGTATAAACCACAATTACTTAGTCACTTTTGGTCACTGTAATTTTGAACCATATCAGTGGTAGACCTAAAAAGTTGATGGTGTGAGAAATAAGGAAAAAGTATCATCTGCCACATAAAGTTTTAAAAATGTACAACTACCAAGCTATTCTATTTACGTCCACGTCATTGCTGATTAGTGGCATACAATTACAGATACAATCGAATCAAGACAATGTAACCATTGATGGGCTTTATCCACAGAGCTATATCTAGACTCTATCTAGACCAGGAATAAGAAATGTTTTTATTTTTTGTAAAACAGTCATGACAGTCCTCGATCATCATGACCTTGGCAATGTTTCTCTGTTTTGTAACAGAACAAAATGTCTTACTTTTGTCATGGAGGTCGTCCATGCTTTTGTCGAAGTATTTATCAGCACAAATCGGAGTCACTGGTGGGAAGTTTTGGTTGTTATTTCCGATCCTTCGAGGGTGACTGATGGTTGCGGGAGGGTCACTGATCCGTGTTGCAACTTTTCGCCATTGACCTTGTCAATGTCAGTCTTCCGACGCCCTACAGGGGTACAAACGTAGACGGGCAAACCTAAAAACAGTAATTTTATCACGAAAAAATGTCGCCTTTGGAGTTTGTCTTTAACTACTGTGTCTTGGCACATTCACTCTAGCTAAAGATTACCTTAGTTCGTCTATGCCAGAACTATTTATTCTATCAATCAGCTCTTTCTCGTTCACTCCTGCCACATCCATTTTGCAAACCGATCGATCGTGTACGAACGTTGAACGTTGTTTACTTTTTTGAGCGAGGTGCCAAATTTTTCCCACAGTCCTTTGCGCGCACATGCGCAGTTGTTCAAAATTGCTATCTGCAATAAGGTCTATGGTGTATGCTGGTACTCAGTTATTTTTGCATTGCCTTAACGCAACGACGTGAAGAGTACCAGTTATATAGTGAGTAGAGTAGAGTAGAATCCTACTCGTACATGTACCATAGGAAATCTCGCCGCATATCTTGCACCAATTGCACCAGTTGCACCCCCTTACTCAATTAGTCGGGTACCTACTTGACAACTTGCACAAAATCATATGGAGACGTCAAACAACGTCACTGGACTTTGTTTGGAAGTACTCGACATTCAAAATCAAAGGTCAGTTTATAACAATAATACATTGAAATTGTTCGTTTTACTTTTGACATTTTGATAAAAACCACACTAAATTGGGTGCACAAACAAATGTGCTAATCTACGGAAGAAAATTTCAATGGCCAAAAGAAAGAGCGAGGCATAAATGTGGGAAATTTAACTGGTGGATGTTCTTAGAGAATTTCCTTTTTCTGTTCCAGACTCCTGAGGGCGCTCAGACAGTTACACTACTTGTCGTCCAGAAAAATGCAGCTGAGCCGCGGCCGGAGAGTGGGCGTGTACTTGTGTTTGTCATGTCATCAGGTAGGTGTGTATGGAGTGTCGGAAGAATCAGAGTGTGGACTCTTGGCGCTGGCTTTTTTGGCCCTTCTAGTTATTCACATAACATCATAAATTTAGTTTTGCAAAATTCTTATTTTTAAAGTTTGTTTAAAATTAAATATTTTCAGCTCATATTTTTCCAGGACTTGAAATTGAAATTCAATGAGAGGGCAAGGCAATTTTTATTTTGCTAAAAAATAGCTTTGAGCCGGGCTTTGTTTGGTCTGATTCTGAATCCGTTTCAAAACATTAATTTTGCATAAGCTAGATACATTGATACTCCTCTAACTTGAAGAACTATATGATGAGTTTTGTTCCGCGATCAGGCTATTGTCTCTATTTTTATGAAGAAAGAAAACCATGCGCTACGTACTACTACTCAAAAGAGATTTATACATTGGTGGGTGCGGTGCTGTCATACTCCTACTACTAGGGCCCAATTTCATAGAGCTGCTTACTTAAGCACAACATTTTGCTTAAGCGAAAATATCCTTGCTTAGTTATAGTAAAATCAGATAACCGGCCAAGACTCCACTCAATTGTTATGCTAAGTAAACAACAGCTAAATACCAGTCACAAGCAATGTATATCTATGGCATGAAATTTTGGCCAGTAACATGTTTAAAATAAGTATGCTATTTTCGTGCTTAAGCAAATTTTCTGCTTAATTTAAGCAGCCCTATGAAATTGGCCCCTGAACTGTGAGGTTCGTTCGGCTATCGTCTCCGGAGATGACAGCCGAACGAACCTCATAGTTCTAGGAGTAGTGCTGTCACAAACCTCACCTGATTTTTGTTTAAAAGCCAATTATAATTAATGTGCCATTCTTGTTTTCTTTAAAAGGGAAGTAGTCAACTTGCTCAGGATTTCTTCCAGCAGTAATCATTTAGAAGTTGAACATATCATCTTTTAAATCACACAAAAAGCTGACACTTGTGCGTAGACAAGGATGGCTTTATTGATGAAGCAGCCGTTTTGTCTCGATGACATCAGAGCTGCAGAGCAGCGTATCAAGGGAATTACCAACGTTACCCCTGTCATGACATCACGGCGAATGGATGCCAAAGCGGGGACAAATCTATTCTTCAAATGTGAGCTGCTTCAACGGACGGGGTCATTCAAGGTATAAATTTATGTGTCTGTGAATGTTCTGCTGAAAAAGTATAGACTTTGACTACAGAGGGCTTGAGATTCTGCAAAACGCATGGATTTGTATGATAATATTTCAATATGGGATGCAGGGCTCAAATTTAACACTTGACCGCAGGCAGTGATTTTAGCATTGGGCCAGGACATGCCCGATGGTCTTGTGTTTGTGTTCGAATGTTGACTTTTAGTCTGATAAGTTTAAATCTGATGATTGTTGCAAAGCATTTTAATACCCATGGTACAACTGAGATCAATCTTATCTTGGTGCTTTTTCAAATCCAAAAAGTTTGATTGATTAAACTGTGTAGGAAAGTTTTCTTCTCATTTCAATTCTGGTCTTGCACACAAAACTTTGGTCCAGTGATCTCTTTGAGCTACCAGCCCTGGGGTCTTGAGTGTGGTCTTTTCTTCCAAATTCAAGCAGCTAAGAAGCTGAATTGCTAAGAAACTGGTCTTGCACACAAAATTTTGGTCCAGTGATCTCTTTGAGCTACCAGCCCTGGGGTCTTGAGTGTGGTCTTTTCTTCCAAATTCAAGCAGCTATAAGAAGCTGAATTGCTAAGAAACTGTTGAACTGCAGTAAGGTACAAGGCTCCTTTGGCAGCAGCCACATCAAACCATTGTGACCGCACTGAGCACTGCAAGGGATCGAAAGTGTTTGGTTTTGCAGAAGGAGGAAAATCAGAGGGTCTTTTGCAATGGAGAGAGTCAACGCAGAACTCTACTCACATCAAGGCCAAATCAGAGTGAGTCATGACTCATGACTACATCGAAAAAGAAAACTGATGTAGCATTTGTTGAGCATTTTTTTAATAAACCATAGAAAAATAATAATAATTGGACTTTATATCAATTACCCTTTTGGTTCGCTTATTGTATCTTATTTATTGTAGTTCCGTGGAGCTGTAAACTTCTTATCTAAACTCAAGGAAGAATCGAAAGGCAAAACCCTACCCTGTGTAACGACCCACAGTAGTGGAAACTTTGCCCAGGGACTCGCTTTAGCAGCTCAAATACTCGGCTTCAAGGCATATGTGGTCATGCCAGATGTGGCCCCAGAGTGCAAGCAGGACGCAGTGAAGGAATACGGAGCAGAGCTTGTACTGTGCCAATCTACTGAACAGGTGAGTAATTTGATAACACTGGCTCAACAATTGATGTGTTGAGAAGTAATAATTACGCAGCCTTCCCTCCTCCAAAAACTCATCGTTGAGTTACTTTTAAAAACAAAAAGTGTTAAATCTTTAACAGAACACGGGAATTAATTGCTTCTTGTACCCCAAAATATGCATAAAATAATTGGTCATCAAAAGTGCAAATAAACACCCTTGTTGCACAAATTAGTATGCTTTCAGATGCATAAAAAATGTTTTAATATTTATGAGTATCGCTATTTGAAATTACCTTTTTGTCAAAAATTTCAGAGGGAGCCGTTTCTCACAATGGTAGTTATACTATCAACAGCTCTGCATTGCTCATTACCAATTAAGTTGAGCAATTACCAATAGTGTCCAGTGCCTTTAAATCGAACATTGCCAGTGGATCACTGTTGAATGGGTGCTGTGTAATGTTGGATGAGACACCAAATTTACAATGATGAATTCTATCTGTAAATGAACACAGCAGTTGTTTTGATTTGTTACAGGTATCCCATTGTTTTTTGTGCAGTTTCTTTAAATTCTGATTTTAGTTGTAAACTCTGCTTCTGACATTTCAGGGGCGAATCGATGCTAAGGATGCTGTTGTTAAAGAGAAGGGTGCTTTGTATATATCCACCTCACAGGACCACGTCATCATGGCAGGGCAAGCAACTATATGTACAGAGCTTTTGCAACAGGTAATGGAAAGGGCTACACAGCTTAAAGTACTAGACACATTTGGTAATTGTCAAAGACCAGTCTTCTCACTTGGTGTATCTCAACATATGGAATAACAAACCTGTGAAAAATAAAACTCAATTGGTTGTCGGAGTTGCAAGAGAATAATGGAAGAATAAACACCCTTGTCGCACAAATTGTGTGCTTTCAGATGCTTGAATTCGAGACCTCAGAGGTCTCGAATTCAATTTCAAATATTTTAGTGAGAAATTACTTCTTTCTCAAAAACTACGTTACTTCAGAGGGAGCCATTTCTCACAATGTTTAAAACTATCAACAGCTCTCCATTGCTTGTTACCAAGTCAGTTTTTATGCTAACAATTATTTTTGGTAATTACCTATAGTGTCCAGTGCCTTTAAAACCTCTCTGAAATTATGCTCTCTGTTTCCACCATTTAACTTTGAAGTAATGTGGTGATGGAACAATATATTTGTGATTATCACCCAAAATTTGAATCTGAGAAATGTTTCTGTCAGATACATTTCTCAGATTGCATATTTCAAGTACAGATCCTTTTTTACTGCGATGACATAACCACTCAAAATTTCCGGTGATATCTCAAAAACGCGACCTCCTGGTCAGTTTAATTTTGTATATATTTACTAGATTAAAACAATCAAACGGTTTCCAAAATATTTTGCCTTGAAAGAGGATGGATTTCATCTTTGAGGGAATTCTCATTTGGCAGCTATAGGGCACTTCCTGTGGAAATTGATAAAGTCTATGAGAAGCTTTATCACCAACACCAAGACCAGAGGTGGATTTCACAAAGAGTTAAGACTAGTCTTATTTTGAGTTTATAGGACAAGTAACTCGTCCTAACTTAGGACTAGCCTTAAGATTTTGATATCTCCTAGGAACTCATTGTGAAATCGACACCAGGGCATTGAAGGCGATGGCCTTGATCTGCTGTCTCTGTGTTATTCCAGCCTGAAGGCTCATTTTGATTCAATCTTTCAGACAGACAACAAACTTGATGCCATCGTTGTACCTGTGGGTGGAGGTGGGATGTTAGCTGGAGCTCTCGTAGCAGCAAAGGTATAGTTCTTTAAATAATTATCTATTTTAAATATGTGCAAGTATCCACTCTAAAAGTGTTTAAGGAGCCTGCATGATCATAATTAATATTTTTTTAACAACAACTTAGATGTGATGATGTGATTTTGTGTATACTGTCTGTCCTTGCTGTCCAGTGTCTTTGTTTTCGTTTGTCCTAGGTTCATGTTACGATACTTTGGTTGTACCATACTAAATGTTTGTCCATGGGTTTAGGGAACATTAGCATCTCTCTTTTAAATTGTCAAAAACCAATCTTCTCACTTGGTGTATCTCAACATATGCATGAAATAACAAACCTGTGAAAATTTGAGCTCAATTGGTCGTCGAAGTTGCGAGATAATAATGCAAGAAAAAACACCCTTGTCACACGAAGTTGTGTGCGTTTAGATGGTTGATTTCGAGACCTCAAGTTCTAAACTTGAGGTCTCGAAATCAAATTCGTGGAAAATTACTTCTTTCTCGAAAACTACATCTCTTCAGAGGGAGCCATTTCTCACAATGTTTTAAACTATCAACCTGTCCCCATTACTCGTTACAAAGTAAGGTTTTATGCTGATAATTATTTTGAGTAATTATCAGTAGTGTCCACTGCCTTTAACCTTTTACCTAAATGTTGTCTTTAAATTGCTTCTTATCATTAAACCATTGTGTACCTTTTATCATACCTCATACTTTATTGCTTTTGTAGCTTCGACATACTTGTCAATAAGCATTTTTGTATGACCGCATTGAAATAAATGTTACTGAATGAATGAATGAATGAATGAAATGCAGGGTTAATAATACTGGGACGGAAAGGTCTGTACAAATTAGGTACATTTTGAGTTTTATAGTTGAAATGTCTCACCTTGCCTCCTAGACAGAGCCTTCCCTCCTCACCCTCATGTATGAGGTTGAACACTAAACATAAGTGTAACAATTCATTCAATTCAGCACATCAGAAAGTATGGTTCTGTATCAATAGACTAAAACAAGTATGTTGCACTTTTTGCAAATGGTTTCTTTTGGTAGGGTGTAAAGATGTGTCTGCAGCCCCCCCCCCCCCAAAATGAAAATGACTAGTTAGTCTTTGACTTAGGCTTTGGCTCCTGCTCCAGCCTGGATTTTGAAGTCTCTTTTACTCCATAATGAGCCGAGAAAGTTTACAGGAATGTTATTGGAACTATGACACAGTACACAGTGATACGGTTATTGTAAAATGCGCTATATAAGAACTTGTTATTATTATTAATATTATTCACTAAAACTGTTTCTTGCACTTGTTTGGATTTGTACAGAGCTTGTGCCCAGGCATCAGAGTAATTGCAGCCGAACCTGAACTAGCCAATGATTGCTACCAGTCGTTTGTGGCTAAGAAACACATCAGGCAAAGTCATTTCCCCAGCACAGTCGCAGACGGTCTACGCATATCCGTCGGCAACGTAGCCTGGCCAATCATAAGAGATCTGGTTGATGATGTCATCACAGTGACGGAGGATGAGATCAAGGTTGTTGGAATAAAACAAAACAAAAACAAATTTTTTGTTTGATTATAACTCTCCAATGCTTAAAAAACAAATTCAATGTACAACTTTTGCAAGTATTGTTTGAAGCTTTACATGGTGTGGATAAATAGAAAGAAACTTATACTGTAGTTAACCATGTTGGTGTAAATCTCGTTTGAGGGAGTGTTGGCTCTGAGAAGCAAGAGCCAGTGTGGTCTTGACATTTCAAACAGTATGCTCATCTTCAGGCAAGCATTAAAATATGCAAACATTTTTTGGACAGTCTGAACTTTCACTTTGTTGATGACACCTCACCATGCAATGCCTCAAAATTTATATTTCCCAATATGATGACCCAATGTTTCTTTAAGTCATAGATTGGTATTTACTCCAAAAATCATGACCACAAAAACTTACTTGGGGGTAAAAGCACAGCAGCTGATGAAAGTACAAACTTTGTTATAAAAAAGGATTCCCTTAATATTTATTCAGCAAAAAATCATTTGAATTTGAGAAAGGATTCATGTATGAATCTTTTCTCAGATTTTGAGATTTGTTCGGGTATGCTGGGGCCAGAGATGCAGTTGTTGCCCGCTGTCACCTCGCAAATCTGGATGGAATCAACATTTTTGTGAAAATACTGTCACCATTTTTTGCTGTGAACACTGTATTGAACTGAAACTTTCAAATGTGACTTTTATGATATATTTCTTTATAACTGTGTCTATAAATCAGCGTAACATTGACAATAACCAATCTATGACCCTACCATTAAAAAAAGAAGATAAGTTTAATTAATTTCTAATTTCTTGATGGATTTTCCCTACTTTCATTTCCCAGGAAGGTACAAGGCTCGTCTGGAAGAACATGAAGCTGTGCATCGAGCCTTCAGCGGGAGTAGGTGTGGCTGCCATTATGTCTGAGAATTTCAAATCCAAGTATGGCGATTTGAAGAATGTTGGAGTCATTCTTTGTGGAGGAAATTATGACATTGACGCAGTTAAAACCTGGATCTAGGTTAACATACTAAACCTATTGATTTTGAATGTAATTACATTACTAACTCAGCAAGCTATAGCTTGAGTAAGGGGGGGGGGGGGTCATGGATTCCACACCAGCAGTTATGTGTCTTATTGATGATTTCTCAAAAAGTGTGATCTCTTAAGAGGTTCTGATTTTTCTACACCTAAAAGTTGGGAAAAAGTATGAATTCTTAAGACCACTCCCCCCGGCCCATGGATTCAGTATCATTATGACAATTTCAGGTATGGTAAAACATTTGTTTGCTGAAATGGAATACAATAACTATGAGGGACAAATGAAGAGACGATGAACACAGGTGTTTCATATAACACAAGTTTACTTTGGTGACCTCATGATCCGCAATGCGCTCTTGGGGAATCTGCATAGCACTACACCGAGCATATTTCGCAATCCAACAATACATTTGGGAAGAGCTTCAGTTCATCATGTGCCTTTTTTCGGCTTTCTATAATCTTTCACAATTATTATTGGTACTATGAAAAAAGGAATTTAGGATGTTTGTTAGGATAAAAACTTACTTGGTAATGAGCAATGGAGAGCTAATGATAGTATAAAACACTGTGAGAAACGGCTCCCTCTGATGAAGTAACGTTGTTTTTGAGAAGGAAGTAATTTCTCACTAAAATATTTGAATTGAATTCGAGACCTCAGTTTAGGTCTCGAATGCACTGCGTCTGAAAAGCTTGTGCGACAAGGGTGTTTTTCTTCCATTATTCTCTCGCAACTTCGACAACCAATTGAGTTCAAATTTTCACAGGTTTGTTACACATATGTTGAGATACACCAAGTGAGAAGACTTGTCTTTGACAATTACCAAACGTGCCTAGTGCATTAAAAGGATGTTGACCCACCCCCTGGATTTGTGCCCAGGAATGATCTCGGCCAGCAGTTTTGCATAGCAAAATATTTTACACTGATCTTGTTTCGTTCACAAGTACTGTATGCTTATACATGTACTATTTAGGAGCAAGTGAGGATCTTTGAGTGGCAACTGACACATTTTTTGTAGCATTTGCTACGAGTTTACAAGAGGAATCATTCACTGGCCTGTATTTAAAGGTGCACAAAAAGTTTGTGCAGTTTTTTTTCAGTACTTTTTGTATTCACTAATATTACAACTCAATATTTTGGGCGGGACAAGCATTTGGTATATTTTTTAAGCATTTAGATTGGACTTGTATGAGATAAATGAATGTTATTTGTAAATAAATATTAGAGTATTTAGGGTTGAGAAAATTGACTGTATTGATAATTGATTCGCAGATGAATGAGAGAACATATTAAATATAACATGAAAGAATTTATATTTTTCTTTTTAATTCACAGTCGAGGTTTAGTGTAATTTTTTAACTCGGATTTTACATTATAACACTATATTTTTATCATAGGCACATGTTAATTCTCCATTTATTGTAGGCCCTATTTGTGAACTTAAATTGTAAACTATTCTTTGTACGGTCTGGAATAAACAATGATCACTAGTAAACTTTATTTTTTCACTTAAAATGTACTTCAATGGTGTTTTTAATGGCTCTGAAAAGTACCAGTACAGCAGCCATGTCAAGGAACAGGTCCTGGAGGTAGGCCTACATAAATAAACGAACCTCTGAGACCTTGTTAATTACAAAAACTTTCATATATAATACAAGTTCTGTTTTCAAATTTTGATGTCTATCCCCATGTCAAGAACAAGCTACCTAGAGGTTACTACATAAATATACTAATCTCTGAGACCTGTTTTAAAATTCCTGTATGTCGAGAAACAGGTCCTGGAGGTTAGTACATTAATATACTAACCTCTGAGACCTTGGTAATAAAAATGTAAAAAAACTTTCATGCCCATAACAAGTTCTGTTTTCAAATGTTTATATGCATCCCCATATCAAGAAACAGGTCATGGAGGTTAGTACATAAATATACTAACCTCTGAGACCTGGCAATTTAAAAAAACCTTTCATGCCCTGTTTTAAAATTCCTTTATCCATCCCCATGTCAAGAAACAGGTCCTGGAGGTTAGTACGTGTACTAACCTCTGAGACCTTGTAAAAAAAAAAAACGTTTTAAAATTCCTTTCTGTATATCCATCCCCATCAAAAAACAGGTCCTGGAAGATGGTAGGCCTACATAAATATACTGACACATGCAGGGGTGGATTTCACAAAGAGGTAAGACTAGTCTTATCTTGAGTTAGGACAAGATACTAGTCCTAAAACTTAGGATGAGCCATACGTTTTGTAAAATATATCTTCTAGCTAGGAGATATACAAAACGTAACGTATGGCTCATCCTAAGGTCCTAACTCTTTGTGAAATCGACCCTTGAAGAGAAATTCATGCCTAAGTTCTGTTTTTAAATTCCTATATAAATCTCAATGTCAAGAAACAGGTCTCAGGAGGTTAGTACATTAATATACTAACCTCTGAGACCTGGGCCCAATTTCATAGAGCTGCTAAGCTTTCATAAATTTGCTTAGCATGAAATTTCTTCCTTGGTAAAAACAGGATTACCAACCAAATTTCAATTTGTTTCTTGTTACTGGTATTAATCTGTTGTTTGCTCATCCTGGAAATCACGTTAAAATTTGGTTGGAAAGACATTTCATGCTAAGACATTTCATGCTAAGCAACTTTCTGTGCTTAGCAGCTCTATGAAATTGGGCCGTGGTAGTTAAAAAAAAACTTTCCTGACTAATAAACATCTGTTTTCAAACTTCTATATAAATCCCAATGTCAAGAAATAGGTCCTGAGGTTAGTACACAAATATACCAACCTCTGAGAATCCTGTTTTTTTTTTATCAAGGAAGACATTTCATGCTAAGCAAATTTGTGTGCTTAGCAGTTCTATGAAATTGGGCCCAGGTCTGAGAGGTTAATACATTAATAGGCCTACTTTGCCCGAAAGAAATGTGAAAAGTAAATAATATAGGTTATTTCCAGCTCCATTTCTGATACCCTTCTTTCCCTGAGCTGTGTAGTTTTCCTATAAACCCTTCCTCTATGCTGCAGTGTGCAAGACAGGTTTAAACATTGATATAGGCCTACTTTGCCCTTAAAAGAAGTGTGAAAAGTAAGTAATATGGGACATTTCCAGCTCCATTTCTGATACCCTTCTTTCCCTGAGCTGTGTAAACCCTTCCTCCCTGTATGCCGCAGTGTGCAAGACCATACCGCCCACTTTCATGAGAGTTATGATCCGCCCACATTGGACAAGAGCACCAATTGTTCGAATCCCAGACTTCTCCTATTACAATTGCTTAAGGCGAACAAAACAGATCCAGCCTCTTTGTTGATTTAGAATGCAGAAAGCATGAAAGCAAGGGTCAATAGCTGATATTTGTTATTTTGTAAGATTGTATTTTCCCCTCACAACATGACAAATATGATTCCTGGGCCAAGTATGGGAGGTGTGTATCCTGGCATTGAGGACGAGTGGAAAACACAGGCATTTAGAAACAAAGTCGTCGCTCAGATGTAAGTAACAATTTTGTTGTTGCGTCTGTCGCGCTGTGTCGGGTGTTTCGTAGTAATTGCACACAGCCACAGATTTTTCTTCTCTACCTCCACGATCTCATCATTCACTCCTCATTAACTTCTTAAGGTTACTCAAAATTGAAACTGGATCAGAGAATTGAACTTCAACAGTCAACACCAATATAGAAACAAATTAATGACCTCGTGTGTTGATGATGTTCTCACGCGGACCAGAGTCGGACTGAATCAAATTCATACATTTAAAAATGAAAATAAATGGAAAAGTTTCAGTTTCCGTATGGCCCCACCACTTTTTCATTCGATATGAAATAATATAGTATCTAATTTACCTCAATGAGATATCCCTTTTTGTAAAAAAGTGTGAAAAAGTGGTGGCGCCATACGGAAAGTTATCCAAATAAATAAATAAATAAAGATTGTTTTAATTTATATTTTATTGTTATTATTATAAATATTATGATAATGATATTAATTTAATTTAAAAGTTATAACCAAACCAGAAATTTATTAGATCAGGTCTCCTATACTCAGTGAGTAGCAGAGATGCCAAGTATGTTGCGATAACGTAACCCTCCTCCCGATGGCTGCACAGGCCGGAGGCCGTCGGGAGGAGGATTACGTTATCTCAACTAAGATGCAAATTAGAAGTACGATCAGAGACTACTCCTAAAGAGTCCTAGAACTGTAATCATAATATTAATAAAATTATAAGATTAAGGTTCGTTCCGCTATCGTCTCCACCGGGAGATGATAGCGAAACAAACCTCATAGTTGTAAGAGTAATCAGAAACCAGCTACAATTTCTTTTAAAGCCAGTGCCAGACACTTTCGGTAAACAGTAATGTCCAAAGGCCCACACTTCATGTATCACAACTGATATAAAAAATAAGAAACTTGTGAAAATATAGGCTCAGTCGGTCATCGGAGTCGGGAGAAAATAACGGGGAAAAACCCACCCTTGTTTCCGCACGTTTCGCCGTGTCATAACATGTGTTTAAAATAAATCCGTAATTCTCGACAACGAGGATTGATAGTTGTTTTAAGGTTTTCTTGAAAAGTAAAGCATTTCATGGAATAATATTTCAAGAGAAGTCTTTCACCATTACCTTCTGTAAACCCTGTAAAAGTTATTTTTAAATCTGTGAACTTTTTTTTTTGATTCTGTTCTGAAAGTGTACTTTGTATAATGGCTTTAAAAGAGGACCTCACACCTACATGTACATGTACATGTAGCCCAGGTTGGACTCTGTTGCTTAAGTCCTATCAGGGCTAACCTACATGTAGTACTGTACTGTAGGCGTGAGTTCCCTTTAAAAAAGAATTGTATACATTTGATTTGGGCAAAAAACATTTTTTACTAGCTCGAAAATGTGTGCACTCGTTTTGGTGAGTTCAGACGAATCTGTCAGACTTGTCTTCACACTCCGTCAAATTGTCTCACTGATGTGTCAGTGACAGCTTGTAGAGTTGTCTGACCAGTCGAGTTGTTTGAACGAATGTTGGTCGCTTCAGACCCAAATCACTTCCTACCCAAGTCACTTCGGACCCAAGTCACTTCGTACCCAAGTCACTTCGTACCCAAGTCGCTTCGTACCCAAGTCATGTCATTGAAACATTGAAACCAATTTTTTTTTTTTTTTTCCAATCCAAAGTTAGGGATTCGTTTTTTTTTCATAGGAAAACATTCCCTTTTTTAGGAGAGTTTTTAAAACAGCAAACGTAGTAGTTTGCGGAGGAAACACTTTTGTAATATGTGCCCCCCAATATGTGCCATTCTACATCAGACCAGTCAAAAACGGAGTCCAAGAGAAAAATCATGTCAAAGTGACGAACATTTCAGCAATAATAATAATAACTGGACACTTTCTTTTACAAATGTTACTGAGGAGCTTTTATTCTGATCTCTGCAAGTTGTTTTTAACGACTGTAAAATATAATCGATGTCAAAATGTCAACATGAAAGAAAATAATGAAGACTGGTCACATCAGTCAGAGCCTGACATTTGAATTTAATGAGCGAGTTTGTGTGTTTTTTTTCCAGTGAGGATGAGGTTCATAAAGCCGGCAATCCAACAGCCAAGTCCAGCATTGAGATGGAGAATCATGTGTTCCAGAAAGCTAAGAACAGGGTGAGTGAGATACTGTGGTTTATATTAAACAGATTGTTCCAACAAAAGATATTGAGTTTCTGTTTTATTTCCACTCTTTGCACTAGATGTTTTTTTTTTCGAGCCAGAAGTGTACAAATAGTACAATTGTTGCCATCTAGCAAAATGAGTCGTTTGTTGACAGGTCATTTGAAAAAAATTTTCATTTGAAAAGAGCATGATCTATGCCTTTACAGGCAGTGGACACTATTGGTAATTATTCCAAAAAATTATCAGCATAAAACCTCACTTGGTAATCAGTAATGGGGAGAGGTTGATAGTATAAAACACCGTGAGAAATGGCTCCCTCTGAAGTGACGTAGTTTTCAAGAAAGAAGTAATTTTCCAAGAATTTGATTTTGAGACCTCAAGTTTAGAATTTGAGGTCTCGAAATCAAGCATCTGAAAGCACACAACTTCTTGTGACAAGGGTGTATTTTATTTCATTCATATCTCGCAACTTCGACAACCAATTGAGCTCAAATTTTCACAGGTTTGTTATTTTATGCATGTTTAGATACACCAAGTGAGAAGACTGGTCTTTGACAATTACCAATAGTGTCCACTGCCTTTAAATGATATAGACCTTGCATTGTCGTCATCAAGCCGTCCATCTTAGAGGTAAAACAATGACATAACAATCGCAACGCACAGATTTATAGGCCCTGCATACTGGATTGGCCAATGATCAACCTTCTTTTGACCTCTAAGTGAGGGCGCCCTACTCAAATGACATCATGTGCATTTAAAGCTCTATTGATACAGCTTTTGGTTCAAAAAGTGTGAAAGTAGAAACACCAAGAGATATATGAGACAATAAAACTGGGATATATAAAGGAGTTAAAAGTTGAGTTGTTATTTCAGCTATCCTTGCTCAAGGCTGTCGAATTATTCACTCCGAAAAAAGACTGCGGCTGTAAAAACTCATCTGTATACACTGTGCATAATGTGTGTAACCACATCGCACGACACGATGCCCCCCGTACACTAGCCGCATGCGGAGGCCGTAGGCCAACAGCCTTGTAGAGAGTGTTGAAGCCACTGACTTATTATATAAGCACGAAAAAAGAGTTCCCACTGCAAACTCATTACCATAATGCCTGCGAAAGACGAGACCCCATTGGTCAGTGGCGGAAGTCGTGTTGGCGGAAGTCGCACCACCACGGACGCTCAGCAAGCATGATAGGGTCCAAAGGTCGTGAAGTTACTGACCCGACAAGGCTGGCAGCCTACAGCCACCGCAAGCAGATAAGTGGTAAGAGTGCGGCTAAACTTGTGCACAGTAGTCATACAACATTGTTTGGCGATGTGACAGTGTATACGGTTGGGTCATGCGGTGTGATTACACACACACAGTATACGGGTGGGTTTACAATGTCGTCTTTTCGGAGTGAATAATGCGACTGCCTTGAGCAAGGCTATATTTAAGCTGGCCCATTCCACATAATAGCACGGAGACTGCACTGTGGAAGTTAAATCCACAGTTACCCAAACAATGAATTTTCCACCACCAGCCATACAAACAGAAGAAACCCATGACGCAAAAAAAATGCTAGCCTCTAAGTTCTGTGTCGCAGTCTCTTGCACTCTGTGGCAGGGCTGTATGCTTCGTTTTTGAAAGGGCAAGGGCACGAGGCATTTTCTTCTTGGTATCAGGCACCCTATATGATGAAGTTGCAAATTTGTACTGGAGCATTTCAAGGGCACCAAGGCATTGACCAGGGGACACGGAGGCAATCTCCTTCGTTGCCTCCGTGAAGTATCAGGCCTGCTGTGGTACCAGTGTATAGGAGTACCAGTGTAGAGGAGGGTTACACAATAAGTGTGCCACTTGTTGCAGGCCTTCCGCACTCACAGCAATTGTTGTGGTGCCCTGCAATCATGACAATATACCCTTTGCTGTGGTGCCCTCTGCAAAGTTCCAATACAACTTCCACACAATGGGTGCGTTCGTTTAGCTTCACTCGGGTGAACCCCTGACAAGAGCTAATCAAACGATCACACTCGCCCTCTCGTGGTGACGGCATGCACCCCAGGTCACCCCAAAGTGACCCACTCCACAAGCAGGGCATTGGGGGCTGACCCGGGTGAGCCCCGTCAAAGATATTCAAACGTACTGGGGCAGACCGGGGTCGACCCAGGGAAGCTAAACGAACGCACCCATACTACATTTTGCCCAAATGAAGAGCTTCAATCAAGCAAAGTTCAGGTTATTGTGGGGGATCTGGAACACGACAGGCCCTGTTTTCATGAGGGAATCTTTCATATTGTCATTGTAATGAAACCCTCCTAGAGGCAAATAAAAATGTCTACTTGCCACAACAACAAAAAATTCTTCAAATTTGTTGATGGATGTTTTATGCCTTAATTCAACTTTCTACATACAGTACATGTATTTTAAACAAAGCCTATAACCTACACCATACATACATACAACAAGTGTGTGATATAATAGGTGATATGTACTGCCTCTTGAAACAGTTCAGAATCTGCTGATAAATCTCCCGGAAACCAAACTGAAATTTTTCACTTACATTTTTAAATCTCTCTTGTAATGAAGTCATTGAATTACAACCAATGTCAACTTCACACCGTACAGTAGTTCCACTCATGTATTGTGTGATCTGTCACTGTTCAGTGGACAATAATGTTAAAAGAGGATGTACGATACAGTTTTCTACTATACATAAAGAGTTGACATTCTCTGTTGTGAAAGTTCATTTTTCCGTCATGAAACCTTTAAAGGGAAGATGTGACACAGAAATGTTCACACACTTCTGAGTAAAGCCCTGTTCATACTTCACGCGAAAGCAAATGTATTAAATGTATTACACAATGCAAACCATCAGGTTCAAGCTGTTTTCTAAATTGGGATGTGAAGAAGTCCACTTTTTCTTTTGTGTTTCGCATAAAGTATGAACCTGGCTTAATGTAGTAGACAGCACACAATGTATACGATTTTAACTGGACTACATGGGGTGTTCGTATTTTAGAACTGCAATTTGACCAAAATTCCTGCACAGTAGGCCCTATATTTTAGTAATCACTTCAAGTCAAGGTGAGGAAAACTGCCATGGATTTTGTCAATATTATTATTATTATTATTATCTCATATTTTCTCGAAAGATGTAATGTTACTACCAAATGACAAGCAAACAGATACACACATTCTCAAATATGCATCCCTGTGGAGGCATCTTTTGTTTTTTCCATTGTCCCTGTACTTAAGATTTCCCATAGACTTTGTACACAAAATTTCTTGTGGAGCACCCCGGTCTTTAGAAATTCCATGTGGAGTACTTTTTATTTTCCCTTTTTTGTTTTGTCCTTGGGCTCCAGAAGGTACCGAATATGAGACCATAATCTTTTTAATAATGAGTTGTTGTTCTGGAGAGAACGGTTAGTTATCTGGCTTAAGTCTCCAGTGATTTTCTACACTCTTTTACCAAATAGTAGGGCCTATGCTCTTCTAAAAATGCTTTGTCTTGAACTCCCTTTTTTTTTACCGGAATAGGGTCACCAGTATTACATTTTACATTTGCCTAAACTGTTCCTTTAATACCATGAAGACCTCATGATATTTTACTGAACTTGGTTCAGGAAGAGGCAGTACTTCCTGCTTGTATTTTTAGTTGTTCTCATATTATGTTTAGTGCCTTACTGCACAGCGTACATATGTAAAGATACACTAGCGGAAATGGACATGGAATTTATTTGAGAAGGTAAAGATGTCTGGCAGTCGTGGATTTGATTAAGACAATATCACTGTTTTTGTTGGTGATCATCGCTCTTGCTGTAACCAGACATTAAATATACAATGCGTATTAAAAGAGTTCATGAAATTCTGAGACTTTGTTTGTTTGTTTTGAGTGTGGGGGTTGGTAATAGCGTAGTACTTATAAATTTTATTCTGGAATATTTATGAGAAGGTAAGATGTCTGGCAGTCTTGGTTTTTTATTAAGACAAATTGATATCATTGTTCTGTTTTCGTTTGTGATCATTGTTCGTGCTTTAACGTGACATTAAGTATACAGTGCGTATTAAAAGAGTTCATGAAATTCTGAGACTTTGTTTTTTGTTTTGATGCGTGTGGGGGGGGGGGTTGTAATAGCTTAGAACTTTAAGTTTAATTTTTAAATTTTTTTGAATTTATTTTACTCTAGGATGAGTATCTAGCGCTGGTTGCTCGATTGATGATCCACATGCGTGATACAAGTAAGTAACAATTTGTATAGAAAGGTTTGTGGTAACACCTTGTAATGATGATCTCTAAATGAGTTTGGGTGGAGCTGAAAAGAACCATTGGTTTCAACTCAACGTTTCAATCAGTATGCTCTGATCGTCTTAATTATTTTAAGTTACAATTATCAACTAGTTTTTATGCTAACAATTATTTTGAGTAAATTACCAATAGTGTCTAATGCCTGTTAGCCTAGCTCCTTATAATCCTAACAGTCCCAAGTTTGAACTGTTGTTACATTTTCTTGTAGATGCCAGAAAGGAAGGAGGATCCGGAAAAATGCAACAACAAATAGGAGGTGGCGTACAGGGTAAGTCCAGCTGCCTAATCATACCAGTATAACGCCTTTTTAGCCTACAACACCAATGTGTGATAAGCTTTGTGCTTTCCTGAGTCCTGCAGGGAAAAGCAGGCATATTACTGTATACTCGGTACTTTCACGAGTCCTGTGAAAAATCACAGGCACATTACTCTGGTGGGATGCCTGATTTTTTTTTCATCTACTACATGTATATATTGTAGAATTTGTCTTCCGCCTCAAGCGTTATGAGTGCCTTCTTATGAATAATAATATAGAAACTAGATTCAGGGACTTACTACCGCCATATCAAGAGAGTATCTCTAGGAGACAATGAAGGTCTAGTACCCTGTTTGGTCTCCTCATGCCCAATTGTCCAACAGATAGATACAAAATGTCCACCATCCCCTACATCATTCGTAGTTTGCCATAAATTTGTAGTTTGCCATAGATTCATTTCTTCCAGATGAGTACCATACATTTGCTGTGCATTTATGTTTTTTTTTGTATTTTATTTAATCTTTTTAGTGCCTTTCTCATGTAGCTTTCGAGCTTTTTGTAATTGCTTTTGTGGTTTTATTGTGGTATGTAAAATTTTGTTCTATAATGTACCAGTTTTACTTGTAATACGTTCTTTTTGGACTACCTGACCGCCAGTGTTGAATCAAGATTTTTAATGTGCTTTTGGGTTGTTCTTGCAATTAATTAATTTTTAAATAATTACATATTTATATATATATATATATTTATTTTTTTAACAAACTATTTTTAATTGTAAATGTTTTTTTTCGGCCTGCTTGGCCGCCAGTGCAGTGAATAAAAAAACCATAATAATAATTTTTTTTAAAAAGGAAGAAAAAAAATAAGTATAGCGCCGGTATCCGCCTAAACATGTCAGGCGGAAACCGGCGCTATACTAAGTGTTCTAAATAATTAGTATAATTGCTCTATGTTGTTTTCTTTTACTTTTTTCAGATCCAATGGCAGCTCTACAGGGTTTGACCTCCATATCAATGACTGGGTCAAGGTCAGGTCAGCAGGGCACGCCGCCCCCAGGTCCACAGCAGATGGGACAGATGATGGGTGGCAGGCAACAGCACAACATTTCTGGTAAGGTTTCTGTAGCTGGTAGGCATGCAGGTTTACCTGGTAGGCATGCAGCGATACAGTCAGATAAATTTAATGATGGGGCAGCAGCCGCTAGACCTCTTGAGCAAGTTGGAGTGCCCACATTTGGTCGGCCCATGATTGACCTCTGACCAGCAACGTATATACACAGTGACGCACTCACTCGAACGACTCTGGTACCTGTGACAGTTTGCAACGCTCCATAGACTTCCGCCTTTTCGCTATAGTGTCACTGGTTCCCTTCTGGGCTTTACATATGGGACAACAGAAGGAACCATGGTCCCGAGGCTGGTTCCCGAGGCTTTAGTTAACCATGGTGCACACTCGTACTTGCTCCTTGTAATATGATGTCACAGGATCAGACAGCGCCCTCATTGAGGTCATAAGAGAAATCTATCATTGGGTGAAAATTGTGCATGGGTGGCAAGCATTGTATGCAAAGTGTGGACCCGAGAACGCAAAGACGTCCTCGTTATTTGTTTAGTATTATATGGTAGTATAGTAAATACTTGTTACATGCCCAATATATGGTAGAGGGTGTGTCGTGTCTCCTTCCCCCACCGAAATAAATAAAATAATAATAATAATAATATAAAAAAAATTAATAGATAAATAAATACAAATAAAATCAATATCCTCTAAAAGATTTTCTAAGATTCTCAGAACACAATAGGAGGGAATTGGTACAGCATGCCACATGTTGAGCACCAAATGAATTCATGTAAATAACGGTTTCCTTTTCCTTTCCATTTCTGGTGTTTTCTCATCAGGTCAGTTGACAATGCAGCAACGGCAGAAACAGATTCAGTTGCAGCTTCAGAAGCAGTTATCAGGAGCGACGTCATCTCCTCAGTCACCGGCCAGCTTCATGCCTGGCACACCCCAGCAGGTGAACCCCATTAAATACTACTAACCATTTTGAATCCATATGTGACCCACTCTGTGAAAATGAGTCAGATATCGCCCAATGACAGTTTTAATGTTTACTTTTTAAGATTTATATTTGCATGGTAAACCTTTAGAACACTTTGTTTTAGGCAATAAAGCTATGAATACAACAATTTTGTAATCATACTTTAATCTAATTTGTATTCTCTTGCGCGAAATGGTAGTTTAAAACATCACTTTACTTGTAATTCGTTTTTAACAATAAATGATATACTGGCTAATTCCAAATGGGAGTAACTCAGCAACTCTTAGACATTTACCAAATTACTGCTGCTGGTGTGTCCTTTCCAGCCATGCATATAACTCAATTTTTTAAATTGTCAACATCTGACTCATTTCCACAGAGTGGGTCACATATCTGATTTGAGGCATTACATGGTGAGGTATTAATATAAATTTGGTTTGCCGTAACACCATTTATGTATCTACTTGCTAGGTAGAGTTTGTTCTTTAGGGAACTGTCTTGCTTTATTCTACCACCGCGGAGTAGATTTATCAGATGATGGGATGAGCTATATAGTAGTGTATTTGGACCACTCCCATTACAGCGTTGAAATGTTAGGAGGAGAATCTTAAAGATAATGTGGAAATAAATAGGAAGCCAATGTAGAGATTGCATAACTGGAGCAATGGGTTCATAATCCTTTTTTGAGATATGGCGGACACAATGCTACAACACTCTAAAGATTTGGGTAAATTTGTGTGTATACACCCAAACCAAACAGTACACTCCTTACACGTCCACCATACCTCAAAAAGGTTTATGTTTTTTTAAAGACACTGGACACTATTGGTAATTGTCAAAGACTTGTCTTCACTGTTGGTGTATCTCAACATATGCATCGTACTTGCAAAATATTAATGAAAGAAAAAAATACCCTTGTTGCACCATGGTCACACGAAGTTGGGTGCTTTCAGATGCTTGATTTCGAGACCTCAAATTCTAAATCTGAGGTCTCGAAATCGAATTCGTGGAAAATTACTTCTTTCTCGAAAACTACGTCACTTCAGAGGGAGCTGTTTCTCACAATGTTTTGTACTATCAACCTATCCCCATTACTCGTAATCAGGAATAGTTTTATGATAATAATTATTTTGAGAAATTACCAATCGTGTCCACTGCCTTTAAAAGGGGTTTGATACCTTTTGTAGATCATGTTTAGATGAATACCTACTCACTGTGAATGAAGATGTGTACAATATAATTTGCCTGTAGAAGTTTTAGCTTCATTAGTCGTCAAGTTATTGAGAAGAAAAAAAAGTGAAAATCACAGAGCAATGTTTACAGGAGAGTAGCATAAATCTGTTGTACATACTAAAATAATTTTTGTCTCACTGAGCCGAAAAATTATTTTTGTGAAATTGTTTTACTCCTTTCTCAAACACTACAGCACCCCAGCAAGTAATATTTTAAGGGAAGTTTTTCTACCATTGTTATCTTTACACAGTGTAAGTTAAATGTAATTCTGTGGGTGTTTGTGTTTTGTATCGTACAAAAAGTACGAACCAATGAATCGGGGAGTGGTTATACATATCATGAATGAATCGAATGATTTTGTTTTACCGCTAGGGTATGAACCCTGGTCCAGCTGGTGGGTCGATGATGACACAACAGATGGGTGCAATGCAGCAAACCCAACAGGGACAAATGATCCGTGGACAACTACCATTCAAAGTAAGCTCGGTCTTTCTGTTTTGTGTTGGGAGGGGGTGGGGGATTGGGGTGTACATGTGTGCCTATGTAAAGGCCACTGGGCACTATTTGTTATTACTCAAAATAATTGTTAGCATAAAATCTTACTTGGTAACAGCAATGGAGAGCTGCTAATAATATAAAAAAAATTGTGAGAAACAGCTCCCTCTGAAGTAACATAGTTTTTTTTTCTCACTCAAATAATGAAAGACTTCAGGCCTAAAGCTTTTTTTTAAGCACCTGAAAGCACACAAGTTTGTGCAACAAGGGTATATACTGTGTTTTTTTCTCTTGCAACTTTGATGACCAATTGATTCAAATTTGTCACAGATTTGGTCTTGTATGCAAAGGGAGAATACTGGTCTCTGACAATTACCAAAGGTATCCAGTGCCTTTAAAGGTATATTATAGGATTGAAAAAGGGAAACCACACAATTTTGAGATTTTTATGTGCTAATCATTGTCATTCTACTTTAAAATTTCCAACTGTATTCATTTCATTACAAACACTTTTATAGCCCAAAGCGCCCAATCTGAAGGTAATGTTTCCCTTTAACATGTTTCTCCATACTCTATTTATAGATTCAGCCACAGCATATACAACAACAGATACAACAGCAACAGGGTCCTGGTGCTGGGCAGCATGCAAGAGGACAGCAAGGGTTCAAGGTATCAGACATGATTATCTTAAATGAATGCATACGCCTAATATAGATCTTTGTATTGCAACGTCACAGCCCTAGTGTTTTGCCAAGATTGCAGAGTCTGGCATCTAGAACCAAAGATAAATGTATGAAAACAAGCTTTCGTGCTCGCAATGTATGAAAACAAGCTTTCATGCTCGCAAGCTTTCACTCTTTGCGCTCACAGTTCAGGTTTTTTCATAGAGCTATATATATTGACTAGAGCGCTAACACCCCGTTATACACACACTAAGGTTGTGAAGCCGTGTTGGCGCATCCATGTTTATGTACAAATTAATACAAAAGCTGGAAATTTTGTACGGCAATTGTACGGCTATTTGCATGATATATGATATTTGCATGATAATAGTGCGTTTGTTCTTTTCTATGTGTCATCGAACCAAAAAATGCAGCAAATGTGAACGCACAATCTGCTGATGAGCGTACAAACTGTGAGCGTCATGTGCGTCATGTTTAATTGGCGCATCTACTTTTGTAAGTACGGGGCAATCAAGTCGAACTTACGGTTTTCGTAGCGCGGACATACGCGAATGGGCAGTCGCGTACGTAAGCGCACACGCCGAATAAAAAAAAAACCGCCAATTTGAATTAATATCGTTCCATATTCACGCAACACATCAACCATGTCTGCGCCCAGGGTGGCTTCAAAACGCAGAGCAAGTTAGCGCTCTAGTCAATATATATAGCTCTATGGGTTTTTCTGACAGCCTCTCACATCCTTAAAGATTGCTCGCTTAGCAATCTTTTTCGAATTCAAAACTAAACATTTGAAGACCTCCCCAGTGACCATTGACTATTTTTGTTTTAAATTCATTTTCTTTATAATGACTATCAGCAGCAGCAGACCATTGCTATGGGTATGGCCGGAGCACCCCAACCATTCCAGCAGCAGCAGCAGCAGTTGCAGCAGCAGCAACTCCAGCAACAGCAGCTGCAGCAGCAACAGCAGATGCAGCAACGGCAACAGGCATCACAGCAGGTGAGGGTTGCGTTTGAATCTCTGACTTTCCAATGATGTTCCCCCTGTATCTGCTGCACTTTGGAACTCCCAGCCTGTATCTTTTTTTCATATATAATTTAATAATCTATTCTAGGTTCCACATAATGCTAATTTGTAGGCAAAATTATGATAAAAGTTAGCACAAGCACCCCTGGAAAAAGGTATTGACAAAATATCAAGACCGCCACAATGAGATGGCTCATTTGGTAGTGCAACGGCCTGTTAAAGCCATTGGACACTTTTGATCAACAGTATTGTCCAAAGGCCCACACTTTGTGTATCACAACTTATATATAAAATAACAAACCTGTGAAAATTTAGGTTCAATTGGTCATCGGAGTCAGGAGAAAATAACGGAAAAACCCACCCTTGTAAAAAGTAAACCATTTCATGAAATAATATTTCAAGTTATTTGTAAATCTGTGAATTTTTATTTTTTTTTCTGTTCCGAAAGTGTCCAATGGCTTTAATCAAGAGGTTGCAGCTTCAAATCCCCATCCAGTAAATTTGTTCTTTGTTCAAGCCCAAAATTGAGTAAAATTCACTCAAGTCTGTCGCCATTGCTGTTTATTATTTGATTTGTTTTTCATTTCAGCAGCGGCCACCAGTTTCCCCTTATGGTGGCTACCCCTACATGATGTCTCCACAGGTTGGTACACAAACAAACAAAAAGAAGTACAGGTGCCAGACATTTTTTTTTTCCCCTGAGACCAATTCAAGTGCAGGAAATTCTTCCTGAGAGGTCTCGTTTGAGTAAAAACGAGGTCGAGTACAGAAGAAAAGTACTTGAGTTATGAGTACTGCAGGTTCAACTCGGCATTTCAGCACTTATGGTCATAGCCTCAAAACTTAATACTTTATTGTTATTCTTTTATTATTGCCTGATAAAGTCAAGCATGATTTGTATTCATTCATTTAATTTGTTGCTTGCATTAATGATTAATTCTTCTTCCAATATAAAATATTTTGTTTTTTGACTCGCGTGCATGTTTGTTTTCTTTTATGCTTGCAGCACAATCTTACTTAATAAACTTTCATATATTTTTTGGGACATTGGAAGAGAGTGGGGTTCATTTGACCGATGTAGCGTTCTTTTTCTTTGGCAACCGCTTGTTTGGGAAACTTTTATCTTGAAATCTTTTACCAAAAGATTGGTCATTTCAGTGGACCAAGTAAAATTTGGAGCCTAGTTTTAGACCTTTTTAGTCAAGAATGACTCTCACCCCTGATGATAATTTTTGCAAAGAAATCCATTCTAAATTTTTTCAACATAGAAACAAACACATTTTTGAGAAAGAGGTCAAATAATAAAAGACCAGGCCTGAAGCCTTTTTTTAGGCATCTGAATACACCAATATTGTGCAACAAGGATGTTTTATCTTTCATTATTCTCTTGCAACTTCGATGACCAATTGTGCCCAAATTTTCACAGATTTGTTATTTTATTAATATGTTGTGATGTACACCCAGTGAGAATACTGGTCTTTCACATTTACCGAAGGTGTCCAGTGCCTTTAATGATTTTTTAAAAAACAAATACAACCTTCTTCCAGATCGATTTTCTTCTTGAACTTCAGTAGGGGCGTTTTTTTCTTCATGTTGAATGCCTTCATTGAAATCAAAACAACTTCATGAGTGTGGAGTTTTTATTGCAATGCGTTCACAATAATTCATAACTTCAGGATTGGAACCGTGTCCTGTCAGGTTTTGCTTGTTAACTTTTTCCTCTATGATTTGTGCACTTTCATCTAATGCATAATAACACTGTGGTTTGGTTCTTTTTCTGTTTTTATTTTTTACTAACCCTTAACCCATCTCTTTCCTGGACTCTTTCATCTTCTACTGCAGGCGCCACCAATGTCCCCATATGGCGCTGGCCAACCCTTTGTGATGTCCCCTCAGGTCTGTATCAGGGAAAATTCACCTTTGATAAAAGTGGACTCACCCATTCACAGTTGTCATTAGGGAGTCTGTGTGTAGAGTTTAACCAACATTTTTTTTTTCTTCTTTGGGGACAAATTTATTTGCTTGGAACAAATTTGAGTGAGTTTATAAATAGAACTGATTTAATCGGTCCTACCCAACCAAGTTAAAAAAAAATTGGGATGACTCAATTGGTCCCTGGACACTTTTGGGATTAATACTAAAAATTAACACAGCGAGACCGTTAAAAATGCCTGACCTGAACTTTCGTCTTATAATACCCAATGCAAATTCTAGAAAGACATACCTTCTTGTGTTAACCCTTGGTTCTTCTCAGAACCACCACAGCTCATAGAGAGAGTTAGTTACATGGCGTCTCTGCAAATCTCACTTAAAGGAACGTTACAGAATTTGTAAGAAACAAAAATCGTGAAGATTACAGATTTACATAAAACTTACACGGTCTAATGATGATAATAGTAGAAAACATCCCTTGAAATATAATCTGTCTGAAATTTCTTATGTGGTGAACAATAAATAATCTAATTTCGCGTTTGGAGTTTATCGCTCAAGGAGAGTTTTATTCAATTATGTTTTCGCATCGATGTCACGCAAAATGTGCATCGGTTTTTCACTATTCTTCTACAGGTTATTCAGTTTTTATAAATGGTGGATTACTTAAAGTGCTTACACTGCCAGCAACTGTTTGCTAGCAAAACTAATTCTGTAATGTTCCTTTAAAAGAAATACCTTTGCTGCCCTACCACCTTGCCGTATCTCGCCTTCTATACTTTATACCTGTTTCTTTCTTCTCTAAGATTGCTTGCTCTAACCTGACACTCTTACTGATTGATCATTCACTATCATTCGAAGGAGATGTAAGATTTCAGACTCATGAAGAAAACAAATAAAGTTCTTACAAGACTGTAACCATATAGATAAATCACTCTTAGATGCAATGAGAATGCCACTAAAAAACTGAAAAACAGTGCAAAATTTTTTGTGTGTGTTGGCAGCTTCCTCTTCTTGCAATACGCAAAGTTGCATGACTACCTATAGACACCTTGCGTAAGCAGCAAATCCCAAAACAGCGCCCTCACTGAGGTCAGAGAAGACCTATTCACAAGTTGAGAGTTTTCACTGTTTTACTTTAGTGATTGCGGCCACTACAAGGTGTTTATTTACCCAATTCACCTGACGTTATCACATGATAAACACTTTACTATGCAGAGCTCAGATAGATCTGCACCACATCTTTACATGTATTCGGAGTTCAAACATGGCATACCATGACAGACCATGACAGACTTTAGCTGTGCTTGTAGATAATGCATCCAGTCAGTCAGTCGGCATTTTTAATGGAATGATCACTCAATAATAGTCAAGTGTGATTAAAGCACTATGGCAGCTTGCACTTTGGTATGGTTTGGCCAATGCGTACAAACTCTAAATGTCTGATTCGGTGCACATTTTAGCTAACTCAACCTTCCAAAAGTAGGTAGTTTTTCTAGTTGTAAAAATGAAAGATCTACATTGTCTCCAAGTGGTACCATGAATCCACAAAGAGATTAGATTCAACTCGGGATGAGTTTGATCCACTGTCATCGTAGTGATGACATCACACTGTGACATCACATTCTGCTTTGAAACTTAGGTGGCGTCCAAATCGAGCGCCTTTGGCTTCGGCCATGTGGGGAAATCCGGCCATAGCCACTGCCAAAGCCATTCATTTGGACATGGACTCAGATTGATTCATTGGCTAACTCATTGTAGCTCAATTGCTCTTGACCAGTAGTCTTTGTTCAAGACTTTCCTGTTATTAATATCTCCCAGTGATCCATCACCACAAGAGGGCGCACTCTCACCATGGACTGCCATCATTAGAGGTTGCTTCTGTGATAGCGGTTCTCAGGGTGATAGCTGTTCGGTGTTGGTAGCGCCCTCTATTGGTGTCTGTATCAGCGATGGAAACTAGCCTCTGAGGTAGTTTGATAAATGAACAACAGGAGCGTCTTGAACTAAGACTACCCTTGACCTTGTCCTCTAACTCTAATCTTGCATTACTTCCCATGCTTCTTGCCGGCGAACGCAGGGGCCACCAACCTCCCCTTATGGTGGCCAACATTTCCTGATGTCTCCCCAGGTCTGTAAACGCTCTCAGTGCTAGGTTGTCTCAAAAAGATCTTGCACCTCTTTCTTATTTTGTGTAACTTTGGAGCAAGTTCAACTGCTATTAAATACGTGGCAAGTGCTTGAATATGATTGTTCAATTGATATTCCATAAACTTTACTCTAAAACATTTGACACTCCATAGGCCTTTTTTTGCACATGAAAACAACCTCTACCCTCACAGGTACCCATACATACCCCTAGGTGAAGAGAAGCAATTATGGTAAAGCATCTTGCTTATGGACACAAAAATGTCATGTCCGGGGTTCAAATACGCACTGTGATGACTTAACCACCAGAGCTTGAGTCCGGATTCAGTAAAACCAACCAAACTAAACAATCGCACTCGCTAACGTGGTTCATATTCAATCACAACGCTTATGAGCCAGCTTAGCAGTTGGACATGCTCCTGTGTCGAGGTGTTCTTTATTCCTCTGTTTAAGTCTTTCTAAGATTTATCAACCACTTCCCATCAATATTCACAAATCTTTTCCATGCATCTGTGCAGTATAATTTTTTGCATAAGGGAAACCCCAAAGAGGCACGCAGGCAACTTAATGGGAACCCTTGATCACACATTAGAATAAAAAAGAAACTAAGACAATCGGCAAAAATGAAGAATGAAAAATGAAAAATGTGGAAAAGATTGCCAGGTAAAAATGTCATTCGATGTGAAGTGGTTAAGAGCTGAATTTCATTTTTAATTTGTCAGTAGAAGAGTGAACGTGTCTTTGTTGGTTGAAGATGTTGGTGTTAAAATGTTGCATATTTGTTTCTCTTTTGTGGGTTGTAACAGTTCGTTGTTTCATTTTTGTGAAGTTCATTTTGTTATCTTTGGAGGGGGGTATGTGTGGTTGTGGGATTGGTCGGGGGTTCAATCGGTAGTATTTCCCCAAGACAAAACCATTGCCTCCGTTGCAAATGTAACCCTAAATTACCCAAGTTCATGTGAGGTTAGAGACTTGTTATTGCTCTATTTCCACTTTCATAAGGACTTGATATAGTGAGTGGAAAATTAGAACATCACAAAAATTGAATTTGACCTTGGAGCCCCTCTTCAAATTTTACAGTACCCACTGTAGTGTTATTCCCACACTAAAAAAAAGACTGCACTTCAACTGCTGTTTGATACCAACCAACACATTCTAAGTAGGATTTGAAACTTTGCATGGTGGAAATACAATATGGAAAGGTTTGCGGTGACACCATGTAATGACTATCTCTAATGAGTTGGGGTGGTTCTGAAAAGAACCGTTGGTTTCAACTCGACGTTTCGATCAGTATGCTCTGATCGTCTTCTGGAGAAAGCTCTCCAGAAGACGATCAGAGCATACTGATCGAAACGTTGAGTTGAACTCTCCAGAAGACGATCAGACCATACTGATCAACACTTTGAGTTGAACCAACAGAACCACCCCAACTAATTAGAGATTGTCATTACATGGTGTTACCGCAAACCTTTCCATACAATACATTCTATCTACTTTTATGACCAACCATAACGTCTACTAACACCTTTTTATGTCATCATAGAAGGGCACAGCCACATTCTTGTCCATAGTTACCTCAAAAAGAAGTATGTAGCCTATTGCATGTATTGCCTATTTCTTTATTTGTGTTCATTGTGTGGTGATTCTCATATTAATTATTGATAACTCTATAAAAACAAAAAAAATATAATTTAAAAAATATTATCCGAAAGCTCAAAAAAGGTCATCATTTCCTATCCTCCAGGGAAATATTATTTGCATTTGTGATACTGTGAAAGTTACGGAAATTTAATTTGAAGACCCATGTAGTCTTATTTCATTTGGCGTTAGCAATTTTGGTATGCTTTAGCGGTCAGACAGTGGTTGAGCCAAAGTGTTATCTTGTTTGATCACACTTGAATTTGAAGGAAGTACCTGATCTTTTTTAGGTCTCATCAAAAAGAATAAAACAGGGAACAATCTGATTGAGCTGTTGTTGAAAATTGGAGCACGCCTTATTTTTGTGTTAAATAAATAAATAGTTTTTTTATTATAAGTTTTAAATTAATATTTTTTTTAATTATTTGCAGTCCATGACACAGCAGCCATCACCAGCTTCCCAACAACCAAATCAGGGGTAAGTTGACCAACAAATCTTTCCATCTGTTTAGTTTTAAACCTGTGTCCTCTGACTCAAGCTACAAGAGGTTTGTTACGTACACTAAGAATCTTGTACTTTGTATAAGTAACTCACTCAATAATATCATGTATTAATGAACTGAACTGAATGAACTGAACAAGGTATTTTATCTTTCACTATTCTCTTGCAACTTCAATGACCAATAAGCCTTTTTTAAATATGGCGGACACAATGCTACAACACTTGGGGTTTGGGTAAACTTGTGTGTATACACCCGAACCAAACAGTACACTCCTATCACGTCCGCCATACCTCAAAAGGGCTCATTGAGTTTAACTTTCCACAGATTTGTTAGTAATGCATATCTTGGGTTATACCAAGTGAGAATACTGGTCTTTGAAAATAACCAAACCAGTGCCTTTTAACCGATCTTTTCCTGATTGATTTCAGTAGCCAGCAGATGGCCTCACCAGCAAGCTACCTTCAGCCTTCTCCTTCACCTCAACAGAACTCTCTCCCATCACCTGCTGGTTCCCAACGAGGGGGACCACCCAGTGTCCCATCACCGGGAGGGCCACTTAGCACCCCAGGTAAGCACAACAAATCACTAAGGAAGGAAAAAACTAACAGCTTAGCAGAAATGGGGGACCATTACGTAATGTACATTGCTTGTGACTGGTTTCCTGCTGATTTCAGCTTAACAGAAAACAGACTTAGCACACAGAAGTAAAACAGCTGAGCAGAAATGGGTTGCCCGCCAATATACTGTGTAATGTACATTGGTTGGACTGGTTTTCTGCTGATTTCAGCTTAGCAGAAAATAGACTTAACACTTTTGCATGTAAACTAGAATTTAGCAAGGGGACCAGTCGATTGCAATGTACTTGTAGTTTTTAATAAATGTCCTTGTTTATTGGGTTCTTTCTCAACACTTAGGTCAAATATTTTGGACAAAAGAATCATGTCAAACGACTAATGTTGTACATTCCCTTCAGAAGTATCTAAGTTTGATAGTTTGGACAGAACGAAAGAGTAGAAATTGTACAGTGATTATAATTTATTTCTATGCTTGAAAATTAACTTCACAGGTAACCCAGGGTCAGTAGGTCCAGGTTCTGTGGGATCCATCGGCCCGGTACCCAGCCCTGGCAAGGTGCAGACATCGGGTCCGGTGTACGATCAGCAGGCAGCGTATTATGAGAAGTGGAAACAGCTGTCAAAGTTCATTGAACCTTTGAAGAGGATGATTAACAAAGCGAGCAAGGAGGACGGTGAGTGACAGAGGAGAGGTTTTTCTTGTTGCATCAAATTAAATATAAACATATTGGGTGATGCCATTGGACACCTTAAGTAATTGTCAAAGACCAGTATTCTCACTTGGTGTATCTCAACATATGCATAAAATAACAAACCTGTGAAAATTCAGACTCAATTGGTAACCGAAGTTGCAAGAGAACAACGAAAGAAAAACACCCTTGTTGCACAAAGCTTGGATTCCAATACATCTCTCTTTAGTAAAAAAGGCTTCAGGACTGTCTTTTTAATATTTGAGTGAGAAATTACATCATCTCAAAAACTATGTTACTTTGGAGGGAGCCAATTCTCACATTATTTTATACTATCAACAGCTCTCCATTGCAAGTAATTTTTATGCTGACAACTATTTTGAGTAATTGTTGACTGTAGTAAATTTATTGTTGTAAAGCGTTGTGGTACCTTTTCTGCGAAGGAACGTTATATAACACTAGGATTATTATCTCTGTTGCTCTCTTGCCTTCGTTCCCATTAATTTGATTCATCTTATTTCCTTGACACACAGAATATCGTCGTGAGATGAGTCTTAGTAAGATGACCAACCTTCTAGACATTCTATCAGATCCTAACAAGAAAACCCACCTCAACATGCTACTCAGATGTGAAGAGGTCCTCGAACGAATGGACTTCGGAAAAGTTGTAAGTGCTTTTGAATCGGTCCTCCCTTATTTCGGTCATTACAACTTGAACAATTATACAAATTCTCTTAAAATAGAAATTCCGGTCCGAGGTTCTACTCCAGTTGCATAGTTGCCTTGTGCGTAAAGTGCTTGCCTCCCATCAATGTGATCCTGGTTCGAACCCTGCTAGGGCCATGTTGAGTAGAGTTGGCGTTGGTTCTCTGCTGTGCTACAAGGGCTTCTATCTAGGCCCCTTGAAACCCCCCCCCCCCCCCTGGAAAAATCAGACGCTTTCGATCTCAAGCTGTGCTCTGTGGTCACAATGACGCCCTTGCATGCCTGCTGCTCAAACAGGTTGTAGTCACATCCTCCGCAATTCAGCTTCCAGTAAGGATGATTGTTTTCTAAATTAATAAAATTATTATTTAATCCTGTTAAATAAGTCCTTATATATCCAACTGTTTCAATTAATAGGGTAGCCAGTCAGCTTCAGGTACCTCTACTAGCTCAAGCAGCTCAAAGCCAAAGAATGTCTGTGCCCCGCTGTACGAGGTCATCATGACGAACATCAAATCTCCTATTCTGAACCACTCACTGCAAAGGACTTTTGGACCAGCCATGACCGCTATCCACGGACCCTCTACTAAGTATGTTACTTTTGAGATAAGAATTACTTGTAAATAGTAGACTTGTGAGTAAAACCATGTGTAACATCTCTTTTGTATGAGAGTCGGTGTGGTCTGAGAGCCAACACTCCCACAGAATCAAGTTCAACCGATATCTTTTTACATACCCATATTACTTCAAAGTGAAATGCTGTATATTATCAAAAGCTGTTGTAGGTTTCTTACCAAATAAAAATATGGAAAATAGTCACATTTTGTTTATATTGGATACATCTACATTTATATAGGATTTTAAAAATCTAACCATTCCCAAAAAAAACAAATGTATTCTTAAGCTTTAAACAAATAAGTTAATTGAATGGATTGACTTTTTTTCCCTGCAGTTACCCGTCCTCAACTCCTCCAGCCAAGCAACAGAAGACAGACACCGAGGCTCAGACATACACAGTCCCAAACATCGTCCAGGGTGAAGTGGCTAGACTGTCCTCTAAGTTCAGAGTCAGTCTAGATGAGGCTCATCACGCAGGAGGCAACGATGTACACCTCATCTGCAGATTAGGTACAAGATTGATGTGAAGTTTCCTATAGATGGATCGCACACAGCGTCACAAGCCGCCGTATTTGATGATAAACAATTGAAAAGTTCATGATGCGTGTACGCGCCGCCCACAACTCACAGCCAATGAAAGCCTTTCATGCTTGCACGTTAATGACGTCATGTGCAATTCATCTATACTTTATAAGGGCTCACCCTTTAATACTAGCCAGGGCAAGTAGGGCGAGTCAGCCCTTCCACCCTTCAACCCAATGCCTCAAAACCCACTCACATTTCTTCCTTTTCAAATTTGAAAAATAATTTTTTTTTAAACGTGTTAATTTATTTATTTTTTAAACATTTGCAGAGGACAAGCGATTACCCAGCGTACCTCCAATTGCTGTCACCGTTCCTCAGAGCTATCCCTCCATCAGCCCTCACTGTGAAACAAGTACCCAAGAATACAGTAAGTATTTCCATCATACTTAAAAAAAACAAAATAATAAACTCTAAAACGGACAGGAGCTATCCCAAATTCATCAAAGCTCAGTAAATGAAACCTAAATGTTTGGACTTGTGTCAGTTTCAATCAAAAGTTTGTGCTAACTGTCACTCTTTTGTCAAATCAATAAAACATTTTCTAATTGAACTTGGCAAAAGTTTGATGTTTAGCGCAGGCCTTAAACATGCTCGCCTTTTGAGATGCTCCATAAGCAAGTCATTGTATCAAACTTAATCAAAACCTTGGCTTTCATATTTTTTTTAAAAATATATTTGTCTCTCTTCTTTTTTTCCAGACCAGACGCCTTTCCTTCTGTCTGTTCAACGAACCCTCCTGTCGCAACTCAAGCGAATGCCGGATCGATTCTCACTGACTCAGATGCTGGATGTATGGGAGATGTGTATCCACAAGTGTTGTCTTAATACTATCTCTGCATAATACTATAATATAATAAGGCAGTGGACTGGGAAGACTGGTCTTTGACATTTACCAATAGTGTCCATTGTCTTTAATAGACCGTTCCCATGAAATATGTTAGTTGCACATAGAGCGTGCGAAGTTACATTTTGATTGACAAAATGAGGGAACATCGTGCCGTTTTGTACACGGCTAATGGCTGCCATGTTTTTCATGTTTTCTCAACAAGTAGACACTGTATTCAACTGAAGGTTTCAAAGATGACTTTTTATGTATATTTCTTGACCTTTTGGCCCATAAATCTGCATTATATTGATAGAAACCAAACGATGATCATTTATCACTCGAAGGCAACCTTTACTGTATCATCATCTTACCTACTTGTCAGGACTTTTGATGATTTATAAAGTACAGGAAAAGGGGGAAACTACTCCAAAATTCTCACAGCAATCTATTGTTTCACAAACGGTTTTTCATGACAAAAATAACAAAACAGAGATAATACAACAAGTCAGTCTGTAAGTACAAGGCGATGCAATGTTATTACGTTTTCAGTATTACAAACACATTCTGAAATCCAAGTACAAGCTGTAAATAAAGTGTATGGATATTTCCATCTGAATAACTTACTCAAGCTTCCAGTCATAATTTCTCATAATGTTTTTTCAGGCTTAGAAACAAAACATTTTTATTTTGTCGTTTCTAAATTGGTTGGAAATCTACAAGCAGTGAAGACTTTATGGCACGGCAACTTCGGTTCAGGCCTTTATCGCATGGGAAAGTACTGAGTATACAGTGCTAACACACATCGGTGTATGGGTAAAAAACAAAAAACTAATATTCTTTATCCCCGATGCAAATTTAACATCTGTTATACAAGCAGTGTGTTTGGCTGGTTCACTTTTGACATTTTCGTATTAGCAGGATTTGAAACTTTGCTAGGTGGGAGTATAATTAGGTGAGGTTTGCTGTAGCACCATGTTTATTAATCGCTTTTGAGTGAGGTTGTAATCAGGGGTAGAAA
Source organism: Asterias rubens (assembly GCF_902459465.1). NCBI lineage: Eukaryota > Metazoa > Echinodermata > Asteroidea > Forcipulatida > Asteriidae > Asterias > Asterias rubens. Next base: position 10,051,019 of record NC_047066.1, on the reverse strand, counting down.
TGAAGTGTATTTCCATGGTAGTCAGCAGGGCTAGTAACCAATAATTTAAAGTAGCCCTGATGAGATTTTGGTAGCCCGAAAGCCACATTATGTCTCGCTTCACGGCTCAAACTTTACAATACACCAATAGCATAGTTCTTTATTGTTTGTGATGATGATTTTTGCATTATTTTTCCACTAGCCCGTCGGGCTATCAAACTGGAAAAATCAGTAGCCCGGCTGTAAATCTGGTAGTCCCAGGCTAGCGGGCTAGTGGCAATTTCCACCCCTGATTGTTCCTGAAAAAAATCGGTGGTTGACAACTCAACATTTGGATCAGTATGCTCTGATCCTCTTCAGCAGGAGAATGTTGAACGCTGTTGCTAGATGCTGCTTCAGTACACTTTCTTATAATAAAGGCAGTGGACACTAATGGTAATTACTCAAAATAATTATTAGCATAAAACCTTACTTGGTAACGAGTAATGGGGAGCTGTTGATAGTATAAAACATTGTGAGAAATGGCTTCCTCTGAAGTAACATAGTTTTTGAGAAAGAAGTAATTTTCCACGAATTTGATTTCGAGACCTCAGAATTAGATATTGAGGTCTCAAAATCAAGCACTCGAGCACATCTGAAAGCACACAACTTCATTTGACAAGGGAGTATTTTCTTTCATTATTATGTCGCAACTTTGTCAACCAATTGGAACTCAAATTTTCAAAGGTTTGTTATTTCATGCATATGTTGAGATACACCGAGTGAGAAGACTGGTCTTTGACATTTGGCAATAGTATCCAGGGTCTTTAATAAGACAGATCAAACGTGGTTTCCAAATCAGACATTTGCAAATTAGATTTGAATCATATCTGGGATTATCACACGCCTCTAAGCTAGTATTCTGGTTGGCTGAAACAAGGTCACTTAATAACTAATACAGTCTAGTGCATGAGTTCTGTGAGCCACACTCCAGATGTTGCCAGTTCTATAGAAAGGAAAAGAAACAAGTGACAATTTACAAAGATTTTAACTTTTCTTTTACTCAGTTGAAGTTGACTTTAGTGCTTTATTTTATGTGGACATACCATGTGGAATGTTGGCCGGTAACTTGTTTCTGGTGAGCCAGATGTATCTGTGGTTAGCAGGTTTTTGTGCTTACAGGCTTTATGAAACTGAGCCCTGGTTGTTATCCGAATAATTGTGATGACTTCATTTGTTTGATTCAATTGAAATTGACAGATATAAAAGTTTGTGGTCACATTTTGAAGAAAGTGCCTACCATGTATCACTATGACAAATGGTACTTCTGTCCTCATAATGCAGAAGATGCCTTGCTGGAACGAAAAGGCCTTCATCAAACTGCCCGTCTTCATCATTACTACTCTCGGGAGCGTTCAAGGCGTGGTCTTGCAGAAACTCTTCGGTAAGCGCTTCATCGACACGGGGAAGAATGAGCTTGCAGCCGTATGCGAGAACGGCGAAGGGCTGCCAAATGAGGAACACAAAAGCAAACATTCAATGGTTAACACTTCACTCAAAGTGCATTAGCATCAAGTTGTTTGTCGATGCCAGCCAAAAGAAGGTTGGATTTGAAACATTGTAGGGGAGCACTTTAAAGAATTGAAATGTAAGTGGGAATACTTTCTGATCTGTGACGACTCAGAAGTGTATGAAACTCTTTTCATTGTGCAAGTTCAATAATATGAAAACCATGGTAGATATAAATTGGTCAGATAGTTGAAAGGCTGACTGTTGTGTACAGTCGGTACATGATGGGCTTTGCATTCACCAAAAGCAGAGCTTTGTACTGAGATAGTTGCGACATAGAGGGACCAGTTTTATCTTTGGTTGCTGGATGCCATTTTCAGTCCAAATGTAGCGCAACCCAATCTGCAATCTAGTCTGGCACCCTGTGTTAGCACAAAAGCTTGCTTAGCACAAACAACTTTTGCTTAGCAAAAATGTGTTACCAGTCAGAATTCCATACAATTAACATTGCTGCGACTGGTACCCTGGTCATTTCTTGTGTATCAAAGAAATTTGCTAAAGCAAAAATGTCTGCTCATTAATATTAGCTTTATGAAGTTGGGCCCTGACCACATGCCAACAAGGGAATTTCGCAACAAGGCACCACTTTTACTCCCTGACTCGTACCGTTTCTCTGGACAATTCTCTGAATGGTGTTATAATATGTTTCCACAAGCACGATCTAGCTATCCTTTTCAGTTCTTCCACCTCGGTTGGGTCAGCACAGGGATGATATAAAAAGACTGCGGCACCATGCTCTAGATTATGTAACCATCGCTGTTTGGGTAGGTATTGGTACTCTCCATACTTGGCCCATAGAGGGCGATGTGCTCCGTTAGTCGGGATAGGATCACGGTACTCAATGACTTGATACATGCATACATGTAATGGCTGTGAAGAAAGCATCAATCAGAAAATAGAAAATAACACTTTATACAGAAACTAAAACTTGAATACAAACTAAATGGTATACTTTTGGTAAGTGTAAAAATAAAAAACAGTATAACCTCACTTTGTATCCCAACATATGCATAAAATAACAACCATGTTTAGTTGGGCTCTACCTGTAAAGGCAGTGGACACTATTGGTAATTGTCAAAGACTAGCCTTCAAAGTTAGTGTATCTCAACATATACATAAAATAACGAACCTGTGAAAATTTGAGCTCAATCGGTCATCGAACTTGCGAGATAATAATGAAAGAAAAAACACCCTTGTCACACGAAGTTGTGTGCGTTTAGATGGTTGATTTCGAGACCTCAAGTTCTAAATCTGAGGACTCGAAATCAAATTCGTGGCAAATTACCTCTTTCTCAAAAATTATAGCACTTCAGAGGGAGCCGTTTCTCACAATGTTTTGTACCATCAACCAAGAAAGGTTTTATGCTAATAATTATTTGAGTAATTACCGATAGTGTCCACTGCCTTTAAGTACAACCAGACCTTTTTTTAATAAGGTTAACATTTACACCATTTGAAATACTTACTGGATCCAGATCGGTTGTTTGACAGGAGGAAAATGGCGCTTCGTTTCGGGCGTTAATGTTCTGTAGAATTATAAGACACACAAAAAGATAAATCAGTATCATCAACATAAAGGAAAAACTTACCATTTGATTATTTTGCACTGAACAATCTTATTCTTGCTTAGCGTAACCACGATACCACCATCATTTCGAGTTTAGATTAAACTGTGACTGGCGCCCCATACTCCTGGCTCAGCAAAAAACATCTGCTAAGCAATATTTTCTGTAAAACAGTTATATGCAATTGGGCCCTGCAAATCCCATTCATAATGTGAGAATTATACACTTTCATACAACTGGGGCCCCCTGTCTCTGTTGTCTTCAGTTCCTGAGGTTGTCCACCATGGATCAAAGTTGTAACCTTGACTTTCACTGGCCCTTATTTAGCAGCTCCATGAACAGGCTCTTCAGGAGCAACACTAAACCTACTGTAATAAGATTATGTGGCTTTTCAGCATTCAAACCATGCTGACTAAATAAAACCATAATTTGAAGTTAATACAATGTACACGCATATGTAGTAGAAGATACCACAATGTAAGATTTATAATAACGAATTGAGCCAAGACTACACACAATGGGCTTGGTTTACAGTGTATTTTACCGTATTGCTGACCCAATGCAACCCCGGACACAGGTAGTCTTCCTTCGCGCCGTCGTAATCAACCCACAGTCTGTCCTGCAGATACAAAAAGACAAACGATGATTGATTGCAGTAATTTCAAAACATAAAAAATGTCAAGGCGCTCGTGGCTTTCCCGATGGTAGCATAAGTTTGAATTAGAGTGTTTGGGATTTTTTCTTCTAATGCACTGAGGCGGCTTTCAAAATGACCACCCAAGCGTAACCGTCGAAATCACGAAGTTTCATTCACTGTCTTAATTAATTCGTTAGGGGTTACGTCTCTCCCCATTATGAATTCAGCGTTGTGCAAGTAATATTTCTCAAGGAAGTCAAGTGAAGTTGCAGTCATTATTGTACATGATTGTATTGCCGTAATGAATTCAAGTAAATTCTCAAGTCATTTTCCCGTCAAGAAGCCAAGTCGGATGTCAGTGAAATCATAGAGCATGCAAGGAATTGGAGATCTTGCTGAGGCTCTATGGTGAAATTAGCGACTCTGACTCGAGTCCAAGGGATAAGTGACACAAAGATTTCACACAAACAGTAGGCCTAAACGTTTTCAAAGACTGAAGCATTTTGTATGAAACTACTCACGTTAGATCTATTAATTACCTTGCCATTATCGCAGTTGTCATTTAGTATGCCCATGGGAACACCGCCATGCATATCTTTACTGTTTCCTGTTTCCTTGTACTGCCAGTGTGTTGCCTCTATGATTCCACATATCGCAGCCAACCCAATAAACACTACAGCCAACAGTCGTTGTGTCCAAATGGGAAGGCGCATAGTGCTTCAAGACAGTAAAAAAAAAGACACTTATTAATTCATGCCCGGTGACAGTGCATGCATGGAGTCCACGAAGTGCAAGATGCTCCGATTTCCCGGGTTTTGTTTTTATGCTAATATCTTGCTCTCAGACGTGTCGTGATTGGCTAATGGAATATAAATATTCAAGAGATAAACTCTGGACAAATCACCTTGCCTGGGTCATTCTTCTTTCATTTTCTCGACACGACGTTAAATAGCAAGACATCCAAGATCTCTGCTCTGCACAACGCGCAGCGCTTAAATCCCATGCTTTGCACAACGCGCAGCGCATCATCCACAGGGATCAAAATTGTGCACAAATGAAATGGGAGGCGCGCATTCTCCGGGAGATGCGTTCCGCGTTGTGCAAACACTCTGCGTGCACAAAATCAGTTACCCACCCCCCCCCCCCCCCCCCCGAGGTCATCAAAAAGCAAGTTCGTGCTCTTTCGCTGCCATTCTGGGAAATTCGGGAAAACCTGCAAAAAAACGCAACGCAGTAGCGTGATGACACGCGACCCATCGACTGCTTCCAAAATATTGGTTAAACAGGAGACGGGTCAGTTTTTGACCAAAACTTGTACTGATATTGCATCCACAAATCATCCTTTTTGATTTAGTATTATGTCCAATGGCTCAACATTTTCGGTGGCAACAGTTTTTGTAATGAATATTTCGGGCATTTAAAAATGAATTGTTTTTGTAAAGTAGGGCTATTAATAAAAAAAGATAATCTTTGAAGAGCTGTATTCCTTTTTGACCTTTGATGTATACAGGAATTTAATTTAAAAACATAATAAATGGCCAGACGGCTGAGAAAATAGGATTACCTGTTGCAAACTGCCCACCAACTGTAAGGACCTTATAATGGTACTATAAATGCACAAATTAATTACGTCAAGTAATTGTATGATGCAATGTTGGTAAGCTTAAACCTGCTTGAACGAAAATGTCAAGTCGTGAACTTTGCTGAATTCCACTTAAAATGTTTTCGATGAATAAGGAAATCGAGTCATATGATTATAAATAAATTTCAATTGTGTAAAAAAACAATCATTTTGTATGCCCTTATTCACAGCTTTTCTGCGAGATTTGCGAAAAGCCCTGTTACGTAATCACTCTCAAAACGTCATAAGTAGATAAAGCCGCTTTGTTGCAGCGTGGATGTATAACAAAGCAAACTCCCACAAATGACGTCAGCGGCATTGTCCTTTGACGCCCGCTCTCAACTGCAGAAGTGTTTTTTAGTTTTTCAAAAAACCTTTAGGTAGGGGCCTGATTTTTTAGTCGATAATTACGAAAAGTTCAGAAGTGTACACAAAAATATCAAAATTACATTAAAATGGTGAACAATCTAATAAACAAGTAAAAATACCATTTCTGTTGAAAACATTCCGCTCAGGTAGCTGTTTAATAAGAGAGTATATTTTTATAGAATGTTTTAATGATGATTGATAATATGATGATTCGTCATTTTGACAGTGTCAGACATAAAGACGTCAGAAAGAAAAACATAAATGTTGATTCTTCATCACTTTAATTATCACTTTTTTATAGTTTCACAACTATGAACTTTGAAGCTTGAACTATGATGCTTGATACTTGTGATATTATATTATGTGTATGTAGTTGTAAATATTTGTCACTGACAAATATTTAGGCTTTTTGACGATAAGAACTGAAGCTTGATGCTTCATCAGATGCATTGAATGATATTTTATATGTTTGTGAATTTTTGATGAAGGTCTATAATTTGTCTAGTTTAAAGACAATGGACACTATTGGTAATTGTCAAAGACCAGTCTTCTCACTTGCTGTATCTCAACATTATGCATAAAATAACAAACCTGTGAAAATTTGAGCTCAATTTGTCGTCGAAGTTGCGAGATAATTATGAAAGAAAAAACTCCCTTGTCACACGAAGTTGTGTGCTTTCTGACAAGAAGTGGGAAATTACCTCTTTCTCAATTCAGAGGGAGCCGTTTCGCACAATGTTTTATACTATCAACAGCTCTCCAATGCTCGTTACCAAGTCAGTTTTTAAGTTAATATTTGTTTTGAGTAATATTACCAAACGTGTACCTTCCCTTTATACTTCGTCACTTAAGTGATATTCAATTATGTTTAGGGCCTATGTAGTTTTGATGAAGGCCTAAATAATTGTCATACTCTTTATTCAGATTGTCTACGAGAACTATGCAGGGTGTTGTTTTATGAGTAGACCTACGTGTAGACGCGTGGCATCGCGCCGGTGTGCATATTTAGGCCTACATCATTTACCATTAATAGTCATCTGTACAAATTGAAAACCTGAATAGTGTTAGGAAAAGCGCCAAACCATCAGCAAAAGGCAACACGCCACAATCGATTCTGTATTCGTTTGTGGACTAATAATAAGCCAGCTGAATACATAGAATAATATCTCTCACTGTTGACAGCACTCACTATATTGGTTTGAGATAAACAAAGTATACACAGAAGAAGAACAAATGTTTTGCTGGTCCTTTTTTACCGTCAACATTAACCTCTCCTTCTATTAATGGTGCCACTGTAGTCGACCTCACTGCCTGAATGCAACAGTAGGGCAACCTGTTGCCATGTTAACAGACCTGAGTTTGCCCTCTCAGAATAAAACATTGCCATGGGAACGGACACATAATCGCCAAAGATCAAGTCACTCAGCGAGTGAATCTAAAGTGATGTTTTACGATTGGGCTCAATTTCGTAATAAAGCTGTTTAGCAGCATTCTCTGCTCAGCAACTGCTAAGCAACAGTGTGTAGTGGTGGGGAGGTAGTGCTTTCTACTCTACCGGCCAGACTTCGGATTGATGATACCCAAGCCTACATTCGATGGACTGTAAAAGGGGTAACCCTGTTTCAGCCTTAGGAGTAGGTGGCAACGGACTCTGAAAAAATAGATAATTGTAGCCAACACCTTGAAGTGGCCTTCAAGACTTGGGTGTCTGGCGACTTGCATACTAAACAGATTTTTAATGTGATGTTTACTTGGTACCATGTGTGTCTTCTAAGCAAGTTTTTTTATCTTGTGCCACCCAAGTTTTTGTGGCAAGCAAGTTTTTCAAATGGTTTTGCAAAATTGGGACCAGAAAAATCGAAACAGGTATCCACCCATTTTGCACACCTGTTGCACGCACCCTTTTTTTGTAACGGGCTGCCCCCCCCCCCCTCACAAGAACGCTTAAATTATAAATTATCCAAAATATTAATGTATCGTAGTTCACGCACATTATTTTTGTAGACATAATGAACATAATGCACAATACCGATTCTAGCATACAGTTTTTACAGATTCAACTTGGTACAAAAAAAAAAACTGATGAAGTAACAAAAAATCAGAAACAGTTGATCCTTACTGTAGACTTGTTGCAGTGCTTCATAATCATAGAACAAATGAGCCCTTGCTCTATCATCATGCAACACTCGACAGGCGGCGTTAAAGGCAGTGGACACTATTGGTAATAACTCAAAATAATTATTAGCATAAAACCTTGACAGTATAAAACATTGCGAGAAACGGCTCCCTCTGAAGGCAGTTATCAAGAAAGAAGTAATTTTCCACGAATTTGATTTCGAGACCTCAGATTTAGAATTTGAGGTCTCGAAATCAAGCATCTGAAAGCACACAACTTCGTGTGACAGTGTTTTTTCTTTCATTATTACCTCACAATTTCGACGACCAATTGAGCTCAAATTTACACAGGTTCGTTATTTTATGCACATGTTGAGATACACAAAGAAGACTGGTCTTTGACAATTACTAATAATGTCCAATGTCTTTAATTACTAAGACAATGACAATGTTCTTACCAGTGACTGGTTCTTACTGAAGTGCCTCACGCTCCGTTAATGGGGCTGCTTTAGTGATGTGCTGTGTGAGGATGAGGCGACTCAGTTGATGGCGATTGCTATCAGCAGACAATGTTACAATGAAAATATTATGTCTTCTTGTTATTACATGCGGGATGTATGCTGAATGATGAACCACGCAAGCCTGACTTCCTCGTCGAGTTTAATGCTGTACCCACTCACCACTAATGATCCACTGCTACACGGCTGGTTTGGTCGATTTTCACTGCGCCATATGGCAGGGGAAAACACTGCCCTATAATAAGATTTCGAACGTGGGTAGAAAATGTTCTACCCGTCAGCCGCGGTTCGGTTCAGATCTTTTTATTAAACTGCAATGAAAACGTGACCATTATGCGCATGTTTGCAGCAACGATCAATTTAATGACCGAGTGTGGACGGGGATGGCAATGTGGGCGGGGCGTGTGGCTGATACAGTGGGAGGATTAACTGAATAGGAAGAATGAACCATGTGGGAAACAAAAGGTTTGGGCAAAAATATTTACCACAAGTTGAAAATAACAGCTACTATTTGGAGCGACCCTCTCCAACTTTTCTCCAATGGTTGAACAAAGCTTCAGCCCGCCCTTTACGACAGCCCTAGACCAACCCATGAAATGATATGATCTCTTAACGATCTAATGCTTTAAAGGTTTCACCGTCTTAAAGGGAACTAAAGGCCTTTGGTCTTTGTTTCAACCCTTTAAAATATAGATGTACTATTAACCAACATGTGAAAATTGCATTTCATACGGTGGTAGCGTATTAGAGATATCGCTGCAACCCGGTGTGATTGAGTCCCACGAAGAGTAATCCCTCGTTGGGAATACACAATCCGAGAAGCGTAATAAGGTAACGCTTTTCAATTCTTGGGAGCGAATAACAACTTTTGTCTTTTTTCCAAAACTACGTTACTTCGATCGAATTGAAACGGTTCTCAATCGAAAGCTGGTGCAAGCTTCTGTCTAAAAGTTTGTATTGCCATTAATTCACAGAGTGATAAAAAACGTAGGCTATATCTTCCCCTGAAAAAAAAATCTTTAACAAAAAGTTTAAAACCATGCTGGAATGTGTTTCCCTCACACGTAACTGGAGGCTCCAAGAAATGTTGAAACGATCAAAAACGTTACTAACTTCCTAACTGTACAATTGAACACCAACAAACAGTTTAGAAAGCTACACACCACAGTCACCCCTCGTGACGTCACTGTCCGAATTTGGCAGTGTAATTACACAGTCAGCACACCTGCTTCAGATCAAATATATTTCGGTTTTAATATTAACCAACAATCTATATGCAAAATTCATATTTTTTTGCAGATTATTGCTTGGCCATGCGTAAAATAATATCGATTTTCCTGTTGCAGTATCATGCAGTATACTGTGGTGCACAATGTTTAGAATAATAAATAGTTCAACCTTCACATAAATTTTAAGCACAGTTTGATTCATCAAAGTTATTAAGTCAAGACCCGCGTTTTGAAATTATAAATTGATCCATTCTATTGTTGTCGTTACCGGTTGCGGTTGTGGGTGAACTTGAATGCAAATAGTTTCGGAGACATTGTTCGCAGTGTCCTGGTTTTAATGGTTTGCCTGGGTGTTTTTTACGTGACTTAAATATCTGCACTGGCACAAAACACTTGTATAGATCAGAGCTAATACAACGAACTCGTAACTAGCCGACTTTTTTTTCTTCTTCTTTTAAGAGGGTTGTGCCGTATCCGAATTGGCGTCTTCAGCTAGCTACGGCTAATGACGTCCTATACTTCAATGCATGATGACGCGGAAATCTAGCCGTAGTCATACTCTCTAAAATTAAAGAGTAAAAACACCACTCTTTACGTTTCGAGTTGTCCTTCACATGGCTCTTTAAAAAGAGTGGTGGTTATTTAACTCTTTTAGAGGGGTTTCACTCCAGGACAGAGTGAAAAATCACTCAAAAACTTGCACAATTCAATCTGAAAGAGTGGAAGACCACTCAAAAAAGAGTTGTCCCTCATATGGCTCTTCAAAGAGTGTTATTTCACTCTTTAGCATTTAAAGAGTAGCTGTATAATCGCCAATGTGGACACGGCCTAATTTATAACATTTTACCATTCGACACTCGATATTGTCCGCCATGTCTATAATTAATTACTCGACTCGTCGTGTAGCTTTATTTGCTAGACCCTCGTTTCGTGTAGAAAATCGAGGTTTACTTAATATGCATTTCGTGTTTGCACATAGCCGTATAGTTTTTATGCCTTTGCTAGTTTTTTGTTGTTGATATATTTCCACCTATAAACAAAAACTCAATTAAATTTAATTAAATTGACAATTCCTCGCTGACAAATACGTCGAGTGCGACGAAAACGTATTCCGTTATAAACCGAAAGCGCATAATCTCGTATTTTAGTAAAGCCGGAGTTTAATTCACATCTGTTTGAATGTCATCGTGGGACAAAGAGTACGGCCTATCTCCGGACAATTTCGAATGTTTAAAGGCAGTGGACACTATTGGTAATTACTCAAAATAATTATCATCATTAAACCTTTCTTGATTGCGAGTTATGGGGAGAGGTTGATGGTATAAAACATTGTGAGAAACGGCTCCCTCTGAAGTGACGTAGTTTTGGAGAAAGAAGTAATTTTCCACGAATTTGATTTCGAGACCTCAAGTTTAGAACTTGAGGTCTCGAAATCAAGCATCTGAAAGCACACAACTTCGTGTGACAAGGGTGTTTTTTCCTTTCATAGTTATCTCGCAACTCCGACGACCGATCGCGCTCAAATGTTCACAGGTTTGTTATTTTATGCATATGTTGAGATACACCAAGTGAGAAGACTAGTCTTTGACAATTACCAATAGTGTCCACTGGCTTTAAAATGGTCTAGATTTAGACACAAACACCATGTTTGTAGATCAATGTGGATCAGCGTTTCTTATGATTATCAGATTAACTAATCTAATCTTGAGGAACACTTGTTACAATGGTTGCGATTTAGCGATCGTAAGAGAGTACTGTCTGATGTGTCTGCTGCGAGAAACGGGGCGCTCCAGAAGAAGTTTACACTTTGCCATATGGGGGGGGGGGTCCGGGGGGGCACCACAGAATCTCCTGCCACACCGGCAGTTGAGTAGGGCCTATAGCCCCTCCCCATCTCTCTTCCAGTCAAAAGCATGACTTTCTTTTAAGCATGCTTTGACCTAAACCCACATGTAAACCCTCACATTTAGCCAGGAACATCAGCCAAACATACCAGCAAGGAATCGAACCTTTGTCTGTCAGATGACGGGGCGGGCATAACGAAACATACCACAGTCGAATCAATGGAAACTAAATTTCCCCGACGACGTTGCATAACACAATTTTGAAAAACCACTGTTATGTCTTCTTTCATTTGTTGGGGCCACAAATACCTTTACAAATCCGACTGGATTGGGTCTGATAACCCTAATTCAGTGGAATCGATGGCTTAATGCAAAAGCAAAATACGTGCGGCCTGAGTTCATTGCGTGAGGGATATAACGTTGTGAATTTGGCACTGTTCTTATTGTTCGAAAACTATGAATCGAAGAATATAGTTATGAGGATTTCGATGCACGTCTTGGTGTTGTGCGTGACTGTAGTTAGAAGTATTTTAACCCTTGATTTAACCAAAGAATCGGTAAGTTTGTTCAGTGTCTTTTTATGGCCCCATATAAAAACGCTAGACTCCCGAAGCGGAGGGAGTCCAGCGTACTATTTATGGGGCAAATTGGTGTCGTATTACAGGGGAGAGGGGTCATTTTCCTCATTATTGTTGTCACTGTCCACCATTTTTCTTCCTCCATGGTCCACCCTATCCCCCATAAGTAGTGCAAATTATACGATGTAATCCATCCGCTTCTTGGCCCTACGCCCAAAAGTACCTTCAGGGGGTAGTTCGAATAGAAACCCACCTTTTTTGTGCCGATAGTTTTTCTTTGTGGTGAAGGTCTTTATTTTAAAGGCAGTGGACACTATTGGTAATTGTCAAAGACTAGCCTTCACAGTTGGTGTATATCAACATATGTATAAAATAACAAACCTGTGAACATTTGAGCTCAATCGATCATCGAACTTGCGAGACAATAATGAAAGAAAAACACCCTTGTCACACGAAGTTGTGTGCGTTTAGATGGTTGATTTCGAGACCTCAAGTTCTAAATCTGAGGTCTCGAAATCAAATTCGTGGAAAATTACTTCTTTCTCGAAAACTATGGCACTTCAGAGGGAGCCGTTTCTCACAATGTTTTATACCATCAACCTCTCCCCATTACTGGTCACCATTAAAGGTTTTATGCTAATCATTATTTTGAGTAATTACCAATAGTGTCCACTGCCTTTAAGGTATTGAATAATAAGGTGGGTTTTGTTTTATTTTTAGGAGCTGGGATCATCTGATCAAATCAGTCTTCAGGATTTGTTCGGTCTACGTCCACAAAGAGCCGGTAAGCTCAATCCATGTTTGCCTATAGGGCCTTTTTCACATCTACGGCTTCGGCTTTGGATTCGGCTTCGGGCTCCGTCCTCTCGTTTGAAGCCCTGAGCTTTTTAAAAATATTGTTCACACCATGCAAAGCTTCAAACTCCACTTAAAATTGTCTTTATTTCTCTGCAGCGTGTATCCTTCGGTGTTCTCGTGGACGGCTGGACAGGGCACAGTGCAAATGCATTTGTTGGGGGAACTGGGTTGGTCCAACATGCAGTGGTAACTAAATTGTTTGTCTGTGTATATCTGAATATCAACTGAAGACACTACTTGAAACGTCGAGAAGTAATCTCGTCGCTGTTCGGTCTTATAGACCGTCCTTCTTCAAGAATTTGTTTTGTTTTGTTTTGTTTAATTGACTGATACGTTTAGGCCCTATACGTAATATAAATCCCTCTCTTTTATTATTTGTTCCAACGTGGAAGTCGGATTCTTCGCTAGCCTTACACCAAATACGTTTTTTATGGTCATACATTTTAGGGGTATTTACTATGACCCTCTTCACTTATTGTGGCATATTTTCCTCTCCTAAATATTAAGGCCATATGATAATCCTGTTGGATCCTTTGTTAATGTCCTGGTTATTTCATAGTACGTCAATGCAGGAGTTTCCAGTTTGCGTGTGATGGCAGCAGACGATGCATCAATAAAATGAAAGTGTGTAACGGTCTAAAGGAGTGTCATGACGGTACAGATGAGGAAACATGTGGTAAGCCTGAAGGTAATCTAAAGGTATTCCACATTTTTCTCCAAAGTTAAATGATATCAGGGGGGAGTCAAAGTCCTTGGTATCCTAGATTGGACCATCCCGCATATCTGAGAGGGGGGGGGGGATCAAGCCCCAGGGCCGTGGAGGCGTTTGTAAGGAGCTGACAGATTTGCACTCATACGTGCACAATAATGTACGGACATATAAACATGTACTACCCTCTGATAATGTGGAGTCATCTGTTCTTTGTATAGCTTTCTTCCAGATGTCTTGCTGGCAAGCCTGTGCTATAGGTTCTTAGGTTCCCAACACACCTCCATGCCCTGCCCGTTAACCAAACCTTTTTGGAATTCAGCCAGTAACCAGTGGAAACTTCCTGCATTATGGAATTCATGGGGTGCACCATTTGTTTCTAGAAGGGGGAGGGGGGGGGGGGGGGTGATTCTGACCAATTAACACTGCAGTTTCCGTTTGTATCTCAATTAATATCTCACTTAATTATTATTATTATGAATATAATCCCCCTTTCAGCACTCTTGATGTACCATGTCCACATTATGTTCAAAGTTAAAACAATTACATTCTCTGGTAAGTGGAAACAAAACATTGATATTATTATTTACATTAAAGCTTATAAAAGGTATTAACACAAAATTCAAGGTTTCAAATGGGGGGGGCAAGGGGTGGCACGGGCATCAGTGGTGGGAACACGTGCTCCCCATCATATACACTGCAAAAACTGGGGTGTTAAATTCACACACCACGGGTGTTGTCACATAAATAGGTACCGAAAAGAGAATCAAAATTAACACCATTATGGTGTTTAAACAACACTAATACGTTTGTGTTATTTTAACAACCAATAAGACGTTAGTTTTGATTCTCTTTTCGGTATCTATGTGACAGCACCCGTGGTGTAAATTTTAATACCCCAGAAGTTGCAGTGTACCCTCCCTATATAGTTATGCCACTGCACCAATAATTATTTGGAATAGAGTGAATACAATAAAAAATATACAATTAATACAAGTTTAAAACCTCAAATTATTCTCGTTGAACAGATTGCATCAAAGTATGTGGCAATGGCGGGACTCTCGAAGCTGAAACTTGTACATGTATATGCACATCAATGTGGAAGGGCAGCGTTTGTCGAAGTACGTATAATAATGAACTAATAATTATGTTAAAGGCACTGGACGCGTTTGGTAATTACTCAAAATAACTGTTACCATACAAAACTTAGTTGGTAACGAGCAATGGAGAGCTGTTGATAGTATAAAACATTGTGAGAAAAGGCTCCCTTTGAAGTAACGTAGTTTTTGAGAATGAGGTAATTTCTCACGCAGAAGACTTCAGGCCTGAAACAATTTATTAATTTAGGCATCTGAAAGTACACACATTTTGTGCAAAAAGGGTGTTTTTCTTTCATTGTTCTCTTGCAACTTCGATGACCAATTGAGTCAAAATGTTCACAGATTTGTTATTTTATGCATAAGTTGGTATACACCAAGTAAGCATACTGGTCTTTGACAATAACCAAAGGTGTCCAGTGCCTTCAAATTTTGTTTAGAAAAGGCCCAAAGTTATTATGATCTGAACTATATACTTTATTCCAAAATGATAACATTCTAGCCACATTTTATTTCTTGCATTTCAAGTTTGAGATACTTGTTTCTCAATCATGTTTTCTATTCCTCCCCCTTTGTGAAGTACCAAATCTCGCCAGTACTTGCGGCATTATCCAAAAAGATATGTATCGTATCATAGGCGGAGCTATAGCGTCTATTGAGGACCACCCATGGCAGGTCCAGCTCAGATACCGGTTCTGGCAAATGGCTTGGTTTGAATTTACCTGCGGAGGTACGCTCGTCTCGCCGAAACACGTTGTCACCGCAGCCCACTGTGTGTAAGATAATGGCTAATGCCCTCTCATTTTTATCAGAAGAAGGTTCGAATCCCAGTCGTGACACTTGTGTCCTAGTATTAATAAGCAAGACACTTAACTATTACTTTGTCCTTCGGATGGGACGTAAAGCCGTTGGTCCTGTGTCGTGTGTAACGCACGTAAAAGAACCCTGGGGTGGATGTCACAAAGGTAGTCCTAACTTACGACTAGTCCTAGGCAATGCTAAGAGATAGGAGTTACTGGTCCTAACTTAGGACCGGTCCTATCTCTTAGCATTGCCTAGGACTAGTCCTAAGTTGGGACTACCTTTGTGAAATCCACCCCAGTGCACTTATCGAAAAGAGAAGGGGGTTTGCCCCGGTTTTCCTGCCTGTGGCCTGAATGCACAGTAGCACCTTGTAAACATTTATAATCGAGTCTCAGAATTCATAACTTCAATAACCTATATCTTTCTGTAAAAATAAGTGCCTTGAGTATATCCTTATTGGTAGATACGTGCGTTATAAGACATCGATATTATAACGTTTATGTATTTCTTTTGGAAAAAAGTCCTTCATTTCTTTCTGCAAGATCTTTGAAAATATCTACAATGGTGCAAAGGTTATACATTTTTGGCAAAATCTCTGTGCAAATTTGCGCTGTCATAGATGTAAACATCCCTCTGCTGATCAGAAACTCCATAGCTTGAGTTTGATGATCTTAAAGGCAGTGGACACTATTGGTAATTACTCAAAATAATTATCATCATAAAACCTTACTTGATTACGAGTAATGGGGAGAGGTTGGTGGTATAAAACATTGTGAGAAACAGCTCCCTCTGAAGTGACGTAGTTTTCGAGAAAGAAGTAATTTTCCACGAATTTGATTTCGAGACCTCAAGTTTAGAATAAATTTTTGTTTTGAGGTCTCGAAATCAAGCATCAGAAAGCACACAACTTCATGACACAAGGGTTTTTTCTTCTTTCATTATTATCTCGCAAATTCGACGACCGTTTGAATTCAAATGTTCACAGGTTTGTTATTTTATGCATATGTTGAGATACACCAACTGTGAAGACTCGTCTTTGACAATATTACCAATAGTGTCCACTGTCTTTAACCGCTCAGCCACAACACCCACTCATTAATCAACTAAAGTCACAGTTAGCACTACGTTTGATACTCAAATTATATTACACCGAAACTTACTTGGTAACGGGCAGCAGAGAGCTGATGATAGTGCAAAACATTGTGAGAAAACTCCTTAACAGGGGTGTTTTTTCTTTCGTTATTTTCTTACTACTTCGGTTACCAATTGAGCCCAAATTTTCACAGGTTTGTTATTAATTTATAAAAATGTCATGGTTAGTGAGAATACTGGTCTTTGACAACCAAACATGACGGCAACCCAACATAATATGCATAAAATTAGAAACTTGTGAAAATGTTGGCTCAATTTGTCATCGAAGTTGCAAGAAAATAGAGTGAGAAATAGTACTTCTTTGTATCAAAACTAGGAGCCGTTTCTCAGCTCTCCATTGCTCGTTAAGAAGTTTTTGTGCTGACAATTTTTTTGAGAAACTACCAATAGTGTCCATTGTCCAGTGCCTTTAGATGAAGTTAAATTAGATGTAACATAGCCTTTACGGTTTCGTCTTCAACATACAGAGTGTACAAATCGAGGCACTTGTGGCGACTGTACTTTGGCCGTACAATCCGAGAAAGGGGAGGCAAGCAGGTTCGGACAGTCAAGAAGGTTTACGTCCACGCTCATTACAACTCACTGACGAACAACAACGACATCGCTGTGATGGTTCTCTCGAGTCCAGTTGCCTTATCCCAATGGGTTTACCCGGTGTGCTTACAACAGGAGGAGGAGGAAGAGGGTCAAGTGACGGAGTTTGACAGTCAATCGGAGTGTTATATCAGTGGGTGGGGATCACTAGGTGAGTTTGTGCTCATTTGCGTTACCTTATGGATACCAAGGATAAAACAAAAAAGGGAAAACAAGTTGTCTCCACAGTGTTATAGATGTTGCACATAGCGTCATCGGCCGCCAAATCAATGGACAAGTGCACGCAAACTCTAAGAGCCAATGAGAGCCTTTCACGTGAGCACGTTTCAACAACAAAGATGACATTTTTCTGCAAGGTATGTGGAGCTATAATTTTGAAGTATGAATAAGACCTACTTTATCACCGGTTAGCTTGATAGAGTTGAAGACACCGGACACCTTTGGTTAAAGACCAGTCTTCTCACTTGGTGTATCTCAACAAAATGCACAAAATAACCAACCTGTGAAGTTTTGAACTCAATTGGTCGTCGAAGTTGCGAGATAATAATGGAAGACAAAACACCCTTGTCACACGAAGTTGTGTGCTTTCAGATGCTTGATTTTGGGACCTCAAAATCTAATTCTGAGGTCTCGAAATCAAGTTCAAATATTTTAGTGGAAAATTGCTTCTTTCTCGAAAACTATACGTTACTTCAGAGGGAGCCGTTTCTCACAATGTTTTTTTAAAATACTATACAAGTAAGTTTTTTTGAGTACAATTATTTTGAGTAATTACCAATAGTGTCCAGTGCCTTTCATCTTGTTTTCTGTGTATATAGCATCTGGTGGTAGATTTCCGTACTACTTACAAGCTGCCCAAGTTGTTATTGTACCCCAGTCAGTGTGTGATGGGGTATACGAGAGATACACTGATAATATGATCTGTGCATCAGAGTCATTGCAACTGCTAGGACACGTTGATACATGCCAGGTAAGTGTTAACCAGAAAGTAAAACATTCATTGATTTATTTTCCAAATTTATATGTAGTCTTCGTTTAAAGGAACGTCACAGAATTAGTAAGAAACAAAAATCGTGAAGATCACAGATTTACATAAAACTTACAACGGTCTATTGATGATGATAGTAGAAAACATCCCTTGAAATATTTCTGTCTGAAATTTAATAATTGATGAGACATAAATAATCTAGTTTCGCGTTTGGAGTCTATCGCCCAGAGAGCGTTTTATTCATTTTTGTTTTGGCATCGATGCAATGCAAAATTTGTTATCGTTTTTTCACTATTCTCTCGTGACCCAGATGGCCGATCGATCTCGAACTTCTACAGGTTTGCCACAGTTTATGTATATGGTGGATTACATAACGTGCTTACACAGCCAGCAACTTTTTTTGCTAGCAAAACCAAGTTTGTAATGTTCCTTTATAGGCACTGGAATCCAGTTTTTATGATAACAATTACTTTGAGTAATTATCAATAGTCTCCAGTGCCTTAAGTCGATTAAAAACATGCTGCAACTAGTTTAAATCGATTATAATGAATTTCAATCTAAAATTTTGGCAATTGGATATTAGTTGAAATAATAATATTGTGTTGGTTCTTCAGGGTGATTCTGGTGGTCCGCTAGTCTGCAGTTCTTTGGGTGAGTTTGGTATCGTCAAGTGGTATCTGGTGGGAACAACTAGCTTCGGCGCGGGCTGTGGGGAGCCAGAGTATCCCGGTGTCTACACGAGAATGTCCAAGTACGTGACATGGCTTCACCAAAAGATGACTTGAAAATGAGTTATACACACTAGGTATAAAAATTCATTTTCTTTAATTATAAGTGAGAGGCAAAAAAGTAATAACTCATCTCTCAAAATTGTTTTCCAGTTATTTTTTCTTCTTCATATTTTTATTTCTTTCCATTCAATTTTTATATTTACAATACCGAATGATGTCAAGTACGATTAACATAATTTACAAACTTAATACACACAAACGACTGCACCCTACTTACAATGCAAGTCAAATAATTTACAACATCACTTTAAAAAAAACCTCCCAAACTCCAAAAACTCCAAATGTGTCGAGTTAAATTCTCCCACATTGATCATGTAAATCTGAATCAATTACTCTTGTTCAGCAGAATAAACCATAATAATTTAACTTTTTTTTAATTTAAATATGCACATTAAATTTGATCATCTAATCGAGCCCTGCAAATTTATTTTCCTAAAATATATACATGCAAAAAGGTAGACCAAACTACAATGTGAGTCTTGTTTGTGGATGCTAGATGGCAGCAGAGTTACTAGAGCCAAGTTCTATATAGCTGTTAAGCAGAAAATTCTGCTGAAAAATTGCTTTGCTAAGCAAAAATAGGGTTTGGGTACCAGTCGCACACATGGTAACTGTATCGTGATCTAGCTGGTTTTTGCTGAGCAATTTTTGCTAAGCAAGATTTGTTTGTGCTAAGCAGGTTTTTATGCTTACAGGCTTTATGAAATTGGGCCCCGAGTTCAATAGATCTGTAAGACCAGTGCACATCTTTATCCTAGCACATAAAGATAGGAGACATTAACATTACGCTGTCTTAATAAGTTTTATTTGGTGAATAAATATAAACCTAGTGTCAAAATGGACATCAAGGCAACTGTTTGTAAAAAAAAGGGTTTTGTTTTCCACAGAGTTATGAACCTGACATACAAAAGTGAGGCACTAAATAATTAAATCTTGCACCAGAACCCTAAAAGTTTTATCGTCAAATTTTTCCCAGAAAAATTCAAACTTGTTTACTTTTTTCACCAGGTAAATTTTGACTGATGATTCGAAACAACAAAATAGTATAAATGTTTCATACATGCCAACTTAATGCGTGAATATTTGTAATAAATCGTTTGTACATGGCTGCAGTGCAGGTAACAAGGTTGGGTCCCGACAAAACTCATTATTTGAACATTCAGTGTCTCAAATGAAAGTTATAAATTCCTTGACTAAAAAGAGCTATCAAAGTTTGTACGCTACCGTTTTGGCAAACAAATTGTGCAAGTGCATTAGCAATGCATGTTTAATGCAAACAAATTACTGAATTTTGTGGTCATCAGTTAAGGGCGATACGACGCATAATGTGACAAAATAATATTCTAAATAATAAATAAACACGCGCTCTGTACAGAATTAACAAACTGAAAATATAAGTCTGGCAGTCAATTTGTAAATGAAACAATTGTGCTCCCACAAAAATGAAAGTCAAAAAATGTTTGAAAACATTTTGTACATGTACCTAGATTTTGTTCATGGTATTTATTCCTGCCATTGCAGAAACCGAAAAAGGTCTCTGCATGTGCGCCATTGTATTATAATTATACTCATTTCTTTTTGACCAAATCAACTGGAATTTCACTTAGTTTCCATATCTATATGAAGCCACGTGTGGTATACGTTTTAGTATCAAGTAAAAGATAGTATCCTCTCTCACAAACAAGCGTTGGTCTGAAAAATCAGTCAAAAGTGATTTTAAGACAAATTGTTAATGTCATCCAGAACAAACAAAAAACCTTGGTATTTAGGGACGTGTTACCAGAGAGATGAAGTTGTTTCCATATTACGACCATTATCCACTCATCGGTTGTCTGTTGTTGGTAAAGTTGCTATGGTTACAGCACAGTGTACGCCGCTCGGCTCAGCCACGTCTAGTTGTGCATGTTTATCTTGAAGCAAAAGCAGTCGATCGTGTCACACTCCGGCGCCTGGCAAGCACAGTCGCATCCTGCACACTGTGGTTTGAGGAAAGGGGGGGGGGATGGAAATGGAGAAAGATGATATTGAAAGGGTCATTTTACATTATAATATGGATTTACAACATCTTGTAAACCATTACATGGTGCTATAAAAGGATTAGGGGCCGATTTCACCAAGCAATAAAATCCATCGTGAGACAAATCGTCAGTATCATGCAACTACAATTGATTTGCAGTTATGATCAATCTTATCTCTTTGTGAAATCGGACCATATAGTCTCACAATAGACCCTTCCCATGAAATATGTAAATTGCACGTAGCGCGTGCGCACTAACGTTTTGGTTGGCAAAATGAGGGAACATCGCGCTGTTTTGTACACGGCTAATGGGTGCGTGACGCAGACGCGATTGCGCGTCTGCTTAGTGCACAACTCTATGCCGTTTGCCAACCAACAGGGTATGTACGCATGCGTGAATGTAATTAGCATACTTCATGAGAAGGGTCCATTCAAACGTAGTCCCACATACCTTGCAGGAAATGCTGTATGTTGAAGCACTCGAGTGTCACTGAGTGACAGATATGCACGCTGTATAAGAAACTACCATTTTTACTTTTATTTATTTATAAAGCGCACATTCTAAAATACATTACTCATTGTGCTTCGGCAAAATGAAATAGATGTACAATGATTAAACATTGTGAAAACTCATTGCTAAGAACAGACAAAGTACGCTTGTGTAAAGAGCAGTCATCTTTAGTTCTGTTTTGAAAGTCTCCGCAGAAACAATTACATGTATAAACCTTATGATTAGTGAGAACATTTGTGTGGAGTTAATAGCAAAGAATAACTGGACTGTCATTTATGACCAGCCCCTGCAATAAAATATAGCCCTGTATGGAAAATTACCTATATCTAAAAGAAAACCAGGCAACAACTGCAGATATAATCTATGGAAAAGTCCAAAGAGGTCGAATGCCAATGATTCTTTTTTAGTTACTTCTATATTTCCCAGCCGTCTGTTGACCCGATTCAACACATGTCATCATCACACTATCTTGGTCGCACCATTTTGGGAGTCAATTTTCGGGTGTGTTATACAGTCTAGTTCACATGCAATTTGACTCCCAAAATGGTGAGTGCGGCAGACAGAGGCTGCTCGTGACATTTGTTTGCTTTTGCGGACTAGTCACTGTCATCAATTAGTGTACATGTAGTCAGATCATACGATTATATAACGCTATGGTTTACACTGTATAGCATATTAACATGGGTGAAACATAATGACTAATGAATAATGAAAGATTTCACTATGAATTTTCAAAGATTGTACATTTTATCTCGGGTCCTTTTCAAAACCATGGCTCAAGTCCCACAACAAAATACTGTCTGCGAATTCGAATGCAATATGAATTTTGACTTCAATGACTAATGAATAATGAAAGATTTCACTATTAAACGAATTTTCAAAGATTGTACATTTTATCTCAGGTCCTTTTCAAAACCATGGCTCAAGTCCAAAACTAAATACTGTCTGGGAATTTAAATGCGATATGAGTTTTGACTTTACAGCCCTGTTTTTTGCAGCAAATGTTTCGTTTCGCAATCGCATTCGCAGGGAGCATGAACCGGGCTTAAGCCAGGGTTTCCAAAAGGGTCTTACACTGCCATGGAGAGTGATTTGCATAATGGATGATCATAAGATGTAATTGCAATAAAACTTTGATACAACTGAAGCAAAGCAACTTTATGAGAACTAGTTTTCCTGAACACATGCAATAAGCAGGATTTGACAAAAATATATATGGGAAAGACCTGGGTTGAGATCTTGACATCATGGTCTAAAAACAGAGTCAACATTTCTACTGTCGTTGACAACCAAATCCTAAATTAAAATAGGATATATGCACTGACAGAATAAAACAATTGGGAAGAATGAGCACATTTAACCTTTTCAGGAGACCTTCACTGCAAAATTGATATTCAACTTGCCCAAGACTAAGTAATGTTTAAAGCTTTGCATGGTGTGAATCATAATAAACTATATAAACTTGTGGTTACAACAAAGTACGAAATCACTTTTTGAGGGAGTGTTGACTCTGAAAAGAGCCGGTTTGGTCTGAAGATGAGCAGAGTATACTGTTCGAAACCGTTTCCAAAAATTCAAGCCTTGCTAACACTAAAAGACCAATTTTAAATGTACATCTGTTGGACTAAAGGTACTTCTACAGATGAAGATACCCAAAGGTCTTCAATAAAATCAAAAAAGGATGATTTAACAAAAATACTCACTTCACAGCTCAGACAGGAGCAAAGACCCCCATCCCCACAACATGAGTCAGTTAGGCTCCCATCACAACACGATGGGCCACCACAACTGCAACAGGACTTGAGAAAGAGGTTGTGTGTGTGTCGAGAAAGGTAAACATTCAGGGGTGGTTAGTAGGGGTGTGGTTAGTAGGGGGGGGGGGGGTTAGTAGGGGTGTGGTTAGTAGGGGAGGGGTTAGTAGGGGAGGGTTTAGTAGGGGAGGGGTTAGTAGGGGTGTAGTTAGTAAGGGAGAGGTTAGTAGGGGTGTGGTTAGGAGGGGTATGGAATGGTTGGGGTGTGGTTAGTAGGGAGGGGTTAGTAGGGGTGTAGTTAGTAGGGGAGGGGTAAGAGGGGAGGGGTTATTAGGGGGGTGGTTATTAGGGTGTGTGGTTGGTCGGGGTGTGGTTGGTCGGGGTGTGGTTGATTTGGGGTGTGGTTGATTTGGGGTCTGGTTGGTCGGGGGTATTGCTAAAAGGGGTGTGGTTAGTAGGGGAGGGTCAGTAGGGGTGTGGTTAATAGGGGAGGGGTTTGAGGCTAATGGGATAGGGTTAGTGGGGGTAAGAGTAGGAGGTGAGTGGGACAGGGGTATGAGGTAAGTGGGATGGGGATGAAGTTTGAGGTTGGAAGTGAGATACAGGTATGGGGTAATAGAAGGATTGGGATTTGAGGTAATAGTGGAATTAGGGTTGGGGATTGAGGCTTGTAGGATAGGGATGATGCTAAATGGGATAACAATATGAGGCAACAGCTGGAATTCGGATAGGGTGCTTTGTAGTGGGTAGGTGTTTGGTAGGTAGGATAGGGTGCTTTGTAGTGGGTAGGTGTTTGGTAGGTAGGATAGGGTGCTTTGTAGTGGGTAGGTGTTTGGTAGGTAGGATAGGGTGCTTTGTAGTGGGTAGGTGTTTGGTAGGTACATGTAGGATAGGGTGCTTTGTAGTGGGTAGGTGTTTGGTAGGTAGGATAGGGTGCTTTGTAGTGGGTAGGTGTTTGGTAGATAGGATAGGGTGCTTTGTAGTGGGTAGGTGTTTGGTAGGTAGGATAGGGTGCTTTGTAGTGGGTAGGTGTTTGGTAGATAGGATAGGGTGCTTTGTAGTGGATAGGTGTTTGGTAGATAGGATAGGGTGCTTTGTAGTGGGTAGGTGTTTGGTAGGTAGGATAGGGTGCTTGTGTGAATGGGTGTTTGGTAGGTAGGACAGGGTGCTTTGTAGTGGATTGGTGTTTGGTAGGTAGGATAGGGTGCTTTGTAGTGGGTAGGTGTTTGGTAGGTAGGATAGGGTGCTTTGTAGTAGGTAGGTGTTTGGTAGGTAGGATAGGGTGCTTTGTAGTGGGTAGGTGTTTGGTAGATAGGATAGGGTGCTTTGTAGTGGGTAAGTGTTTGGTAGGTAGGACAGGGTGCTTGTGTGAATGGGTGTTTGGTAGGTAGGACAGGGTGCTTTGTAGTGGATAGGTGTTTGGTAGATAGGATAGGGTGCTTGTGTGAATGGGTGTTTGGTAGGTAGGACAGGGTGCTTAGTAGTGGGTAAGTGTTTGGTAGGTAGTAGTAGTGAAGGGGTGTTTGGTGGGTAGGATATGGTGCTTAGAGGTGGGTAAGATTTTGGTAGGTAGAATAGGGTGCTTAGTCGTGAAGGGGTGTTTGGTAGGTAGGATAGAGGGTGCTTATATTAGTAGTTGATGTAAGATGGGGTGCTTAGTAGTGAATGGCTGTTTGGTAGGTAGGATATGGTGCTTGTTTAGTAGTGAATGGGTGTTTGTTATCTAGGGTTTGACACACAACAATCTTTCAATGCAACCAAAAGTACACATGTACATCTTTTCTCATTTCACTGAATGATCAGGAAAACTATTGATCATTTCAAATGAAACTCTGCTGGACACAAATATCCCTCACAAAAACTAACTACAAAGGAACAAGTCTTTAACCACTTAACATCGGATAAAGTGTTTATCCGCAAAAATACTTTTGAAAGACTTACACACAATACGGTGGATGTTTTTTATTATCCAGGACAACTTAAGATTTTCCCAATTTTTTTTTTACTGATAGCCGGACAGCTGACAATTACATCTAAGAGACTTTCAAGCGTGTAGCGTTCACAGGCAGGCACCTACCAAGATTTGCTTCTTTTCACACACACAAAGAGCAACAACAGTTCTGGAAAAGATGCTCTGTGAAATCCCTTTCCGGGGGTTATTGTGTAATCCCCAATTCCAAACCTTTGTCCTGTTTTGTACAAATATGGCAAACGAAAATGGCCGAGCCGCCACCGTTTTTTGTCATTAAATTCAGCTCAATGGTAGATAAGTCCAAGCATTCCAAGATCCCAGCATACCGTGGCAGATTTTGGGCCGTGGCTCATGGCAGAGGTTCAGCAAGTCACAGCAAGGTGTTTCTCACTTTTCTCACACAACACCAAATCCTGGAGCTAATTGTGAGAACCGTTGTTGTTTTTCCTTTGTCAAGTCAGGATTTCATTGTGGCAAATGATATTTTCCAAAGGCAAAATCTCTCTCAAAAAGTCCCCGTCCCCACATTAAGATGCGGGCGGGCTCATAAATGTATTAAGAATACTGACATTAAATGGTTAACAGGTACAGGGTGACCTTTTAACTTCTAATGGTGGACTTTGTGAGTGGCATGTTTTGAAATGAAAGTTTCTATGCATACTTCTACATGAACTTGGTGTGGAATATTAACACTAACATGGCGGAGAAGGGGGTGAATTGAGGTAGCCTTTAATCACTTCACATTGGATGCCGTCTTCTTTGCCAAAAAGCATGGCATCAAAAGATTGCAACAACATCTATACTTTGGGTTCCTGATTAGCTTCCCTGTCGCTGTTGTTCCACACTGAAGCCTGGTTCATACTTCCTGAAGTGAATGTGGACGTTACAAATTCGCATTGAATAATTCGCAGCAGTTGAGCTGTGCTCGACTCTTGCGAATATTCACAGCGAAAACAGAGTTGTGACGTCAAATTCACGTCAAATTCGCTTCGCATTTGCATTCGCAGGATGAACCGGGCTTAAGGCGATGACGCAATGGAAGATCTTACAGCGATGACGGTTTCTAATTTGGCTTTAACCCTTACACTGTGTTTATAAAGCACTGTAAACTCAGTACTTTCCCGAGTTCTGTGAACAGAATCCATAGGCCATGACCATAGCTAGCTAGAGCAGATGTCTTACCACTAGACCACCAAGCTAGCCTGATGCCTATAGGCTGTTCAAATCCTTGGCATAGGCGGTACCACATGATTTAATCAATGTTAATTTGTTTGCATCAGGGAAAAACAATATAATTTGGTTTAACCTTCTAACACATAACACTTTCACGGAATATTGAAAGGTTTAAAATCAAGACCAATCAACCTAAAACATCGATCTTTTTTAGCAACGAATGGAAGAGTTCAGATGAAAACAATAGTGCATTGTATAGCCATACCTGTACATATTACAGACACTAACTAAAGGAGTCTTAAGGTTCTGTAGAGTATAGGAAGATGAATTTATGGAGGATTTAACAGATGGAAAAACAAAAAGATGAAAAGCAGGATACCAACGGTGAGCCGGTAAATGGAGCATGATGCAAGTTAATGTCCTCTCTCGGTATCGAGATCGCTTGCTTTGAAGACAGATCTTTGAAGTCGCATGCATTTAATGAGATAACGATTAAGATGACTGCATGCTTTATGATGATGAAGTGATGAGTTGCTATGGTAACTGGTGTTGTTGGTAACCAAGAGTCCAAATCAGGATTTAATTGTACCCACATTGGGATAACCAGGGCCCAATTTCATAAAGCCTTTCAGCACAAAAACTTGCTAAGCACAGAATAGAATTGCTTAGCAGAATCAGGTTACCAGCCCAAATTACTTTAAGTTTGCATTGTTGTGTCTGGTGCCGACTCAATTTTGCTTAGCAATAAATTTGATAAGCAATATTTTCTGCTTAACAGCTTTATGAAAGTAGGCACAGGTTTCAATGAGAGTAAGTGTAAAAATGCCAATGGAATTCTTATTAGACACAAAATGTTCTCCGGTCACTAGAAAAGGTATATACCCCCAAAAAGGTACACTATCTGAGATTGCATAGAGGTCACCCAAACAGGGTACAATATATCCCCCGATCAGGACTTCATGGAAAAACCACCAACACCCCTGGGCAATGAAGCAAGCAATCGGCTGATGAAAGACATTCATGTAAAAGCCATTGTCAAAAACAACTAAAATACTCACTTCACACCCAGTGCTTGAGCAGGTATCCCCGCCCCCACATAACTAAAAATAATATATTATCAAGGTCAGGGGAAGAAGAAGGATTTGTCAAAGAAACTCAAGAGGCTGCATGTCAACTAATCGGGGTTGATATTAGTTTACTGGTATGATTACTATCAACTTATCAGTTCAATAACTATCAACTTTGGGTTGATAGCTATTGACTTCCTGGCTGAACGCCTATCAACTTAATAAGTTGATAACAAATTATTGTGCCCAAAAATGTCAATTGATCAGGTCAATAACTATCAACTTTGGGTTGATAAAACTATTATCTTACTAGATTGATGCAAATTATTAGGCTGATAAATATTGGGTTGATTGATATCGAAAATGAATCGAAAGTTATTAACTTTGGTTGGTTATCAATTTTGTTTACTTTTTGGACTCAAGAATAATTAAAAACCTTGTGAAATTATTAGTTTAGGTTAATCGAGTTAGTTCATTCTGGACTTTTTGTTAAAAGATAAAGGATAGCTATGTCATGTTATGTTAGTTCAGAAGTCAAAGTTAAAATCCAACAAGCACACTTGGCATTCAAATAAACTTCATAAGCTGCTGAATTGAAAACATAAATAGAGGGGAGAAATCTGAAGATTTATGATTATTATGATCTGAAAATTGAAGCAAACTTAGTAATGAATTACTTAACTTGTTTGATTTCTCTATGGGCCATTTCAAAACCAAGGCTTAGACTCGAGCTTCAGCTTAGGCTGCATCTATATGATTTAAGCCCCTTAGTGAAAGCATAATTTTTTTTATAGAAAACCTGAAGGAGTCTAAGCCAGAGCCCTAGGCTCTCTGATATGAGGAAAGTGGACTAGTCTGACTTACCTCGAAACCTGAGCTGTCGTCTCCACAGCAGGTTTCATTTTGACACGTCTGGCAGGATAAACATTTAGCAATGCTGCACCTCTGAAAATAATGAAAAAAAGAAAAGAAAAAAGAAAATTGTTTAAAATTTGGAAATAGCACTAGCTGAAGCTCAGACTCCATTCTCCCTCACCAGTCTCCCCTTAAGGCCCGGTCCCACTGCAGCGATAACGAGAACGAGAACGATAACAACGCCAAGAGAACGCATTCTATTGGTTGAATGAGCGGGTGCGTATTCTGCGTGGAGCAATTCAACCAATAGAACGCGTTCTCTTTGCGTCGTGATCGTTATTGTTCTTGTTATCGCTGCAGTGGGACTAATCATGTTTTTCCTCCCCGTCACATAGACTCCCCCTCCCCCTCCCTCACCCCCCCCCCACCCACCCTCCCTCAACCCTTTCATAGGGTGCGTTTGATTAGCTTCCCTGTGTTGACCTTGCAGTGCTCAGTGGGTGAGCCCCTGACAAGAGCTAATCGAACGATCACTCACCCTCTCGTGGTGACGTCATGCACCTGGGGCCAGCCCCAAAGTGACCCACTCCACAAGCAGGGCACTGATCAGGGGCTGACCCGGGTGAAGCCCTGGAATGACGTCAAAGCTTTTCGAAAGTACTGGGGGAAGACCGGGGTCGACCCAGGGAAGCTAATCGAACGCACCCATACTTACATCATCAGGAGGTCCACACAGAGAGTCAAGACATGACTTGGTGTTAGGGTAGGCACAGCAGTTGCACCCCTCGGCACAAGAGATCCAACAATCACAACACTGTAGACTACCGTCTTCTTTTCCGCAGGGTGAGCAGGCCATGCAGATGCCCCGTGCCTTGTTTCAACAACAAACAAGCGTTTCGTTAAATACAAGAAACAATTATTTCAATTGCAAAGCAACACAGTGTGCACTTAATTACCCCAAAGACAGTTTGTTAACACCATTTTATACAAGATGATTGAAGAAATGATAACTTATCACAAACATTGACTTGAGACTTATTACAACAGCATCACAGTTTTCAAACCATGTAAATTATGTGCAATTCTGTGAGCATTTATATTTCCAATCTTTTAGCTGACACACCCTTTAAAACCCCACAAACAGGCCTTAAACTTCCCTCTTAAAGGGGCACACCAATGTTTCTCTTAAAGGGGCACACCAATGTTTCTCTTAAAGGGGCACTTCTATGAATCAAATGTAAATTTGTATTGGAACTTTGCAGAGAGCGAAAGTACAGGGCACCACGGCAATTGATGTGGGTGCCATGGGTTATTCAAGGCCTGCACAAGTTAATATTTACCACAAGACATTGGCGAACCACAAGAAGAATAACAATTAGAAGTAGGTATCCTCCGACGGCTAAAACAACGATGACTGGGACGGGCAGGAGCAGCTCATTGGGGGCTGGTGTCGTAGCCTGTTTAGAGAAAAGCATAAAATAGTTACACAGTTTATTTTTGGATTATGAACAATTTTAGGCCTTGTTGAATTTCATTCGAAAAAGGCACATCAATAGTAAGGGGTAATTCTATCAGGAAAATTTTAATTTATTTTGGAACTTTGCAAAGGGCAACCACAGCAAAGGCAAAGGGAACCAAGGCAATTGCTGTGGGTGCCATGGGTTATTTTGAGGCCTGATGAGTGTCGTGTTTCACGAATGTTTGATTTCAGCACTGATTTTTCCAAGACCTATAGGCATAATGAATATATCCACAGGCAACTTCTTTTGTGACGCTACAAAATTGAATATGGCACCAGTCACAAGTCAGTAATTTCAGTTGTTAATTTGACTGGTACATGTAACCCAAATTCTGCTGAGCAAAATTTTTGATGTGCTAAGCAAACTGTTATGACATTCTATACTTACGGTTTCCATGAGGCAAGACCCTACTCAACAGATGCTACATTAGGTTGTGTTTACTTGAGCACCAAAGACCATCGTACCGATAGATCATCATTATTGGGGTTAAATGTTCGCTATGACGAGATGTTTGGCAACAGTTCACACTGTCAAAGCTTTGGAAATAAAAGAGAACATCAGAAAACTTTATTAATTTTCCGCGAAATGATGTCAAATGGGGAAAAAGCATAATTTGAAGACACCTTCAAATATTTGATCCACCTGAATATGAATGTTACAGTCAGGCATTGTCAGGAGTTAGATTCAAACACTTATTGTGATGACTCAGCCACCACACCACAACTTGAATTCAGTGCTCTAGATCACTTGAACACGACATGCAGTCAGCGTTTTGGCATCCTACTGCAGACTGGTGGAAATATCACATCAACTTTTTTCTGAAGACAATGAAGAAATTTTGATTTTAGATGTGTGAGGAAAACTCCATGTGCTTTGGGGAAAAAAAACACAATTACTAGATAGCGACTGACATCTAAGATCATGCAAAACTTAATATTTGTAGACTTAATATTTATTACGCTTATCGGAATTTATTACAGTATGCAGTAAATAAAAAATAAAAATTTGTTGACATTTTCACTTAAAATATTTTAATATTTTCCCCATATTGGCACACCATGGAATCCCAAATAGTAACCACCTCACGTTATCCATCTAGTGACTAAAGCAGAATGAAACTCAATCTAGCAGATAGTAATTTTGTTTTGAACTTTCGAGGTTGGATGATGTTTCTTTGACTCATTTGAATGTTGGCATAATAATGCACTAGTGATTAGTACCAAAAATCAATCATTTTACAAATGTTTGAGCATAACCAACGACAGGAAACTTTTTTCTCAGCATGATTAAGCCTGATGAAAATACAGACTGTGAGTAAACTGCATAGCTTCTGTCACTGGTGCAGCTTGCACAATCTCGCGGTAAACGGGAATCAAAGTTGGGGACCGAAAACATAAGGGTCGATAACGTATGACGCTACGATACTGCGATAATCGTAATAATGTGACCGTAGGATGGAGGGTTAGTAACTCATCCACACTCAGCTCGGTCACTGCAGTGTCCATCACTGTCTGAATTAGCCTCACTTGCGTGATATGGCCATTGGCCACACAAGTGGGGCTTTGTCTGAATGGTGATCAACATCAACCTGAATCAAAATGTCAACACAATCCTGACATGACAATCAACTCAAAAAAAGGCACCCGACCCGATCAACACGCACTCAATTTGATCCCTTTCCGTTTCGAACAAATAATACATACACCGACAAATTGTACCCTTGCTCCAGCAATCCATGAAATTTCATAGAAATGTGTACATTTAAACAAAGAGCAACTTACCGATTAAACTAGCCGCGCAGGAAATATTCAAAAGAGCTTCTCTCGTTGCTAGTCGGCCATCATGAATTTGACACCGTACCCAATTTTCAGCACAAGAGGGCGGTAGATCACTTCATAACGGGAGAGGTTCGCAGAGAAAACAACACGTGTGTACGGATTAGCTGGAGATCGTCAAATTAATTACGTAAGTGTCACACTGTCAGCAAAATCACTACGTTTGCATTTTCATCAATTTATGATTATTTATATGAACTAAATGAGCGAGTTTATTTGTCACTGGTTAGGTTGCCCGAAAGAACATATACTTAATTCAGACAATTTTTAACAAAATCGGTGCCAACTTGAACTCGAGTCTCGAGACTCCCTCCCTTCGATTTTTGCTGTGCGCAAGCTTAAAATCCTCGTGTAAACTTCAGCCCCGCGGAGCGCGCAAACTTGATTGCCCGATTGAAATTTATTTGTGCGCCTTCGCACAAAATATTCCACGCAAACTTCAACCCCACATTTTTGTGGCCAGTTTTGCCCAACATAGGTAGTCCAGAATAAAGGCTTGTCAAGGCCATGGGCTCACCACAAAACAATATGTAACTTTGTATGAGACCATGGGACACTTTACTACTATTTTGAAATTTAGAAATTTAGAAATTTGCGACCCACTGTCATGGCTCTGCTTACTGCCAAATTCTGCGCTTATACGATCACCATTCGAGCTGAGTGAAGCGTAGAATGCCTAGTAAAGTGTAGTACGCACGCGCTCAAGCCGAAATTCCTTGCTATTTCATGAAATACGCTTGACGTAAGCACAGAATTGCATGCTTTCGTAAACGCCAATTCGTTGCTTATGGTAAGCAGTGCCGTGAAACTGCCCAGGTGAGTCTGACCATAGGTGTCAAAACACCAGTTATTCCCAGGAATAATTCTCTGGGGTTTCCCTTCCACGTCTAAAGCTTAAATTTCTTCATTGTCTTCTCACCTTGTCCAGATGCTGTTAAACAGGCTTTGACAATAGTTATCAATATGTAGAACATCAAGAAGGAGTACACTACTGCCCCCCAGGTAGTGTTAGAAAAACACCTCACAAAACGCATTTATGAACTTTGCTAACATCTTTTATGTTTTCATCTCTTTTCAGTCAATACCATGGCAACACTTGAAGAGACAAAAGCAGTATGGAAGAGAGCAGATGCGGTCTGTTTTGATGTCGACAGTACAGTCAGCACAGAGGAGGCAATCGATGAGCTCGCCGCTCACTGTGGAGTCGGAGACGAAGTAGCTCAATGGTACGGTAGCATGATTCATTTCCCCCCCCCACTCTGCAATCCATACATGTACATTACAACTTGGATTTTCTCTCTCTCAAGATAATCTTTGTTTTGTGTTGTTTATATTTAAGCATTCAACATTTCAATTTGGAATTGTTCTGACTTTTGTTTAGGCTATCTTTTTTTAAATTTATTTTGCTTTGGGATTGATAACAAAAATAGAAAGTGCTTCATGTTGATTTTGTTTATATTTTTAGTCAATTGTACTACTAGGAATGGTAGTGCATATAAAATAACCCAGAACACTTGTCATTGAAGAGTAGAGGTTAACCCCTGTGTATCTGTCTTACATAGCAAGCTTCTTTGTTACCCGGTTTGGATAACTTTCCGTATGGCGCCACCACTTTTTCACTCATGTTTACAAAAAGGGATATCTCATTGAGGTAAATTAGGGAATTAG
Source organism: Asterias rubens (assembly GCF_902459465.1). NCBI lineage: Eukaryota > Metazoa > Echinodermata > Asteroidea > Forcipulatida > Asteriidae > Asterias > Asterias rubens. The sequence goes on along the minus strand of NC_047066.1, from coordinate 10,017,654 downwards.
ATACTATAATATTTCATATTGATGAAAAAGTGGTGGCGCCATACAGAAAATTTCCCTTGCATCCATGTAATTGTACATTAATTTATTTGTTTTTTTTATTTTTTAAACATAACTAATGTATCATGCATATTTTATTTTTCTTGCCCTTCTCTTTTTAATCTCACTGATTTATATTTTAATTTAATGGGGTCATATTGCTTGTACCTGTGTGCTACCACTTTATTTTTTCTTTTGTTAAGTATATTAATTTTTTTATTTATTTATTTGTATGCCTACATGTAGTTCGGTTCAACATGTTTATTTAACAAACAAACCTTCATGTCTATAACTAAGATTTTGTTTGCAAATAAATTATCATTGTTGTACTTTGTGAAATGGCCGCATAAATAATAAATAAGATTAAATAATAATATAATTTTATAACAATAACAACAAATTCTGTTGTTGTAGTGCATGCAATTCAATCTGATTTGTGTTTTCTTTTTCAGGACCAAGAAGGCAATGGATGGGAGTATAACATACAAAGAGACGCTGACAGCAAGATTAAAGATTATTAATCCATCCTTAGATATTGTAAAGAGTTTTATAGACAGTCATCCGCCAGCAAACTATCTTACACCTAAAGTCAGGTAGGTGGATAAAGAAATGTTGCTGTCAGTAACGCTTCTCAGATTCAAATTTGTTGTGATATCTTTTTCCATAACTGCAGTTTTGTTTGAAACAGTTTTTCAAATTACTTTATATTATCCAAAGCTAACTCTTGGTACTTGGTACTTGGTAGTTGTCCTCCTGAAACTTCCGCTGGGGAACTTAACAAGGAGGTCAGGAGAGTGTCGTCTGATTCATTTTGTTGTTGTTGTTTAGGCCTAATAAGTAACTAACTTTTTGAGTAAGTAAAGTAACTACTCTTACTAAGTATTTTTTTCAGAGTCATTACCAAACATATACAGACCCTTTAAAGACACTGGGCACTTGGCAATTACGTTTTTGACAAGTAGACCACACAAAAATCATCTTAGCATTGTTTCCTATGTTTAAACTGTAGGGAACTGATTGAGCTTCTTCTCGCTCGAGGCACAGCGGTGTACCTTGTGACTGGTGGATTCTACTGTACAGTCGCTGAACTAGCCAAATCTCTCAACATTCCCCTGGAAAATATCTACGCTAACAAGCTCAAGTTCTTCTATAATGGTGAGATTTTTGTGATATATTTGCTTTGGCCCATTTGGCTACACCAAGCTCATAAATATTTAGTATTGTATAATTTGCATACAGCTCATGTCAAAGGTCACACCATGACCTGCCTTCCCAAGGTTGAGTAAATAAAACGTTTTTCCAGTATGGTAGCTCCTTTGCACAGTGTGTGTACTCATTGTCTTCAATCCACGCAATGCAAAGTACACCATAATTCTCAACTTGCAGTTCACTCTGTAATGATGGAGGCCTGGAATTTCATCTTTGAAAAGGGCAAGGCCATTTTCATTTTGAAAAGGGCTCTCCCATTTTCATTTTGAAAAGGGCACTCCCATTGGAAAGTCTTTAAGTCAATGGGAAACTTTTGAGGGGCACCAAGGCCTAGACCAGGGGCAACAGAGGTCGTGGCCTGCATCTAGTTCCAGTCCTGATAATGTTTTAATATGTAAAAATGTTAAATGTGTACAGGCAGAATGTTCATGGAATAATAAATAATTTAGTAAAAGCCATTATACACTTTCGGTAAACAGTATTGTCCAAGTCCCACACTTCGTGTATCTTAACTTATATATAAAATAACAAACATGTGAAAATTAAAGCTCCATCGGTCATCGGAGTCGGGAGAAAATATCGGGAAAACCCACTCTTAATTCCGCACGTTTCGCCGTGTCATGACATGTGTTTCAAATAAGTCTGTTATTCTCGCTATCGAGAATTGATATTGTTTTAATGTTTTCTCAAAAAGTAAAGCATTTCATGGAATAATATTTCAAGAGAGTCTTTCACCATTACCTTCTGTACACCCTTAAAGGCAGTGGACACTATTAATATTTGTCAAAGACTAGCCTTCACCGTTGTTGGTGTTTCTCAACATATGCATAAAATAACAAACCTGTAAAAATTTGAGCTCAATCGGTCATCGAACTTGCAAGATAATAGTAAAAGAAAAAACACCCTTGTCACACAAAGTTGTGTGCGTTTAGATGGTTGATTTCGAGACCTCAAGTTCTAAATCTGAGGTCTCGAAATCAAATTGGTGGAAAACTACTTCTTTCTCGAAAATTATGGCACTTCAGAGGGAGCCGTTTCTCACACTGTTTTATACTATCAACCTCTCCCCATTACTCGTCGCCAAGAAAGGTTCTATGCTAATAATTATTTTGAGTAGAGTAATTACCAATAGTGTCCACTGCCTTTAAAGCTTCTTTTTTGTAATTTGCCTATTTGTATCTTGTATCTTTCTCTAATTGTTTATTTTATTGTTTCTTTTATGCGCTTAGAGGCTTTTGCATTAGGTGCTTTACAAATGTCTTATTATTATTATTATTATGATAATTAAGTTATTTGTAAATCTGTGAACTTTTGTTCTTTTCTGTACCGAAAGTGTATAATGGCTTTAAAGCATAGCCTCTTTACATAGGTTTTCCAAAATCATGGACAAGTTTCCTAACTGTTTATTGTTGGGTAACTTTTTGCAAGTTTATGTCAAACAAAATATATCGTTTGAAGTACGTTTTGATATTTTTTATTGACCAGGTGAGCACGCTGGTTTCTGTGAGGAACAACCAACATGTGCAGCGGGAGGGAAACCCGCCGTTGTGGGTATGTTGAAGAAGAAACACGGCTACAAGAACGTCGTCATGATTGGAGACGGAGCCACTGACCTGGAGGCTTGCCCTCCTGCAGTAAGTTAAATCACTTCATTTGAAACAATTTTATAGGACTAATATTTCTGTTGTGTACGCACGTTGTTAAATTATCAATAAGCGACAAAGAAGCAGTTGTATTGTTTGCGTCAATACTCAGGTTCTATTCACGTGGTAAAAAAACCAAACCCAACTCCTGAGCTCATGTACATGAGATCTTGTGTAAAACCATGACCACATGTTCTACATGTATATATTGATCACCAAGGCTGCATACACTAAAATTTCCATAGTTTAAAAATGTTTACCAGCCCGAAATGTAACAATTAAGCCGGTTCCCATTTTAGCCTGGGTGATAAGAAAGGAGGATAGTAACATTCAGACTCATCAAAACAAATACAAGTTTGGCTTTTTCATCCCTAAAATCTTAAAACTACACTGGCTCCCAATCCAATAATGGATTCACTTCAAGGACATGCTGCGAGTTGGTGCTGGATGGAGACAACTTTGATCAAATAGCTTCCATCGATTGTTGAGGATACAAGACTCAAAGAAGACCGAGCGCACGAAGGGGAGATTATAAGAAGTCGGCCATCATCTAACATTCCTGCATCACTGACCACCAAGTTGACTGGTGAGCAGCAGAAATCATCGCTCCAATCCAGGCATGGCACCCAAGATGCATCAGAGAGGCCATCGAGATCTGAAAGCACGACAGGGTTTCGCAAGACATAGGCTTCTACATCAGTGACATTTGGCTCTCATTCCCCCCCCCCGACTAATGGATCTCCTATATCCAAGATCTCATCCCTACCCCTTAGACTTGGGTAATATTATATTACCACCACCACTACGCAAAGGAGACGGTCACTTGGTGTTAACGAAACCAACAATTAGCTCCTGTTCAGTCAATGGACCCAAACTCTGAAATAAACTTGTGTAACCATTGGTTATAGAAAGAGTTTTGTTTTGTATAACCCCTTTGCAGGATGCGTTTATAGGATTTGGTGGTAACAAGGTCAGAGCGAAGGTTCAGGAAGGTGCTCGCTGGTTCGCTAACAGCTTCCAAGAGCTCATCGACGTCCTACAAGAGTCATCTTGATGTTTTTAAATCCTTCAAGGAAATGAGATTCTTCAGAGCGGAAAATTTCTGCAGAGTAAATCTGTGAAACTCTGCGTGCCTTTCCTGCCTCAAAATGAGAAATGAGATACTTTTTTTATGCTGCATATATACGAGAAATTAACTAAATCTTAGATCATGAATGAAATTTTGTGATTAAAATTGTGTATTTTCAAATCCTTATATCGACTGATCGTTAATGATGAGGGCACGTACAGTCTGCAATGTGGTGATTACATCCGGACAGTTTTTAAGTCAACCCTCTTACTATTTGACCATTCAATATCATACGCATGGTTTTGTATAAGAGATGAACTATATGCCAGCTGGCAGTGTGATAGCATGTGGTGAATGCATCTACACAGTGCTGTATAAGTCAACCCTACTACTGTCTGCTTCAAATGTTTGTGTATGATAAAGGCTCCATCCCAGCCTACATGTATGTAGACTTGATGACAAGTCTTTAGCGCTGCCCCAAACACGTATTCTGCAGTTCATGCAACAGTCACAGTGCGATTATCGTTCATGCAACGGTCGTAGGTAGCGTGTGGCAAGGTCCGTCATCAGCTCTAACTCACATTGACTCACACACTTACTATAATTGAGGATGTGTGTACCGTCCCCGTAGCTACACCGTGCTTAACAATAACCGACTTGATTTCAAGACTAACATGTATGATACCATTGAATGAGTGCATCTTAAAAACAGTACACAGTCAACTCTCCTAGTTCTGTAGGATTTAACATTTTGCATGGTGGGAATACAATCACGTGATATTTTGATTATGTTTTTTTTTCTTTATAACTTCGGTACAGTATCAATTTGAGTATAGATTAATACATTTACTTTCATTAAACAGGGTCTACTGAATCTGAGTAATGTGAATGTAGTCTTTATGTTTTGTTATTGTCTCAACTGAACTTCTTCAAGTTTACACTCCATCAAGAAATCTTCGATCAAGTTCCATGCTTCTTCTCATTGAACCCAAGTCTCAACACTCATGGGGAGACAGGTCTTTTTCTTCAGCTGCGCGACGCATCTGGAACTCTCTACCACTTAATCGTAGATCTTGTCTTTGTACCACAACATTCAAATCTCTTCTCAAAACTTATCTTATGTCACAGGTTTTCAAGGACTAATTTTGTTGAGTCTGGTTTTGTTTTTTTGTTTTTTTTACTGCGCCTTGAACACCCAGCAGGGTGGATATGGCCCATTACAAGTCTTATTATTATTATTATTATTATTATTATTATTATTATTATTAACAAGTTTGATCAGTGCCTCTTTGAAAATTGATTACCAAATAAATCATGGTTGTAATTTCATTTAATTTGTGTGAGACAGGGTACATTTTATGTTTCAGTACAATTTCTGAGACTGGTTTGATTTCGTACTGTATTCACTTTTATTTTGGAAGATTAAAATTGCTGGCCATTAAAATTGATATTACGAATCTCTTGTTAGACTCTTGCATCATAAGGACTCAGTGGTAATTTTTTGGGGGGAAATAACCTTTGTTGTTACTGTGGCAACCAAACATCACTGTTAGAAGTAGGAAAGGAGACCAAGAATGAATTGGAGTCTTCTGCAGTGGCTATGGCCCAATGCGACCCCCACCCCAGCAGCTGCCATAGCCAAAAGGTTGACATCTATTGAAAGTAGGGAGACAAATGCACAAATAATGAATACAAAAACAGAGGTTCAAACTTTTTATAGTTTTATAGTTTATTACAAAACTTGTCTTTTTCGGAAAATTCTTATTACAATTTCTCTTTTTTTTTTTTTTTTTCTCCTCAGGAGAAATACAACAAAATTAAAATTCTTTAACGTTGACTTATCTGAATGGCCCCTATAGTGCACATTTCTTTGTACATGGTGAATTGACAGTCCCAACAGAAACTGTTTATTTTAGTTTCTTTGTCATTCACTTTAACTTATCTTTTGTGGACTTTAAAGCCATTGGACACTTTCGGTACAGATAAAAAAGTTCACAGATTTACAAATAACTTTCAGGGTTTACAGAAGGTAATGGTGAAAGACTTATCTTTAAATATTATTCCATGAAATGCTTCACTTTTTGAGAAAACAAAAACAATATCAATTCTCGATATCGAGAATTACGGATTTATTTTAAACACACGTCATGACACGGTGAATTGTGCCGAAACCAGGGTGGTTTCGCATTATTTTCTCCCGACTCCGATGACCGATTCAGCCTAAATTTCAGCCTAAATTTCAGCCTAAAATTGTTATTTTATATAGAAGTTGTGATACACGAAGTGTGGGCCTTGGACATTACTGTTAACCAAAGGTGTCTAATGGCTTTAAGTGTGAACAACCTTAAATAAATTTTTAATAACTTTCTCAAAGCTATAAAAAATAGCTATTTAAAAAAAAATTTCAGCCAAAAAAAAAACTCATCGTCTTTAAATTAAATACCCGAGACAAATTTCAAAACAAAACACAACTTTTTTTTTTTTTCCAATTTGGATATAATGACCCACATCACCTGACATCATCACCTGACATCATCACCTGACATCATCCCTGGCATCATCATCATTTATACCATCAACATTTTCACAAAGAGCCACATAATGTCAAAAGGCCTGATTGAGATTTACATTTTACACTACTCGGCTAAAACCTGCAAATCTGCATTATTTATTAAAGCCACATTGCAGTTTCAGAACTCTCATATACAATCAAGAAAAACAGATAATATATTGAAATGTAGGCCCCCTTCCTGTAGCAATCTGTGTATTTATTTGTGGCTCTTTGTGGAAATGGTGACGATATTGTCAATTAGATAAAAACAACAATTACGTGTACTGATTTTAATCAGTAAATTACAAATAAAGACTAATTCATATTACTTGGATGCAGAATTTTATTTTTTTACTTACAATCTGAATTATGAGTAAACAAATATGTTTTCTTTTTAAAAGACAAATATTTGCAGTATTTATATTAATTTGATACTTATGCCAGATGGCAGGATATTGTTATTGTTGTAACATCCAAAGCTATCTTTTAGTTTCAGAAAGTTTTACTTTGATGAAAGCTAGACGAAAACCAATATATTATTTTTTTAAGGATTTGTCAATTACAAAATAAATTCATTGCAGAAAAGCAATTGTCTAACATTATACTCATTTTTTTTGGTTTCATTCCTTAAAGATGGAATCAAAGATTGGTTTTTGTCAACGTAATGCTTGTTTATAGGCAAAATTATAAAGAAAGAAACAAAAATCACATGTGAAAGTTTCAGCTGGATACAGCGTCTACATACAAATAACCCACGCTTTTAGCACGAAATGTAGCTCAGCACGAACAAATTATGCTAATGGAATAATGTTCACCAGCCAAAATGCCATTTCTCAAATACAATAAGTCACTGATATCCTGCTAGTTTTTTGCTTAGGAGACAGTTGTTAAGCATTATTTTGACTAAACAAAACATATTGTGGGTTTTACCCGGTAGATCAGGAAAAAAAAAAAAAAAAAAAGTCCCTGTCTAATCAAATAAAAAAAATATATATTTCTGGAATATTGCCTTTAAGGTTTCTTCCAGTTGACCTCCACGGGGTCAAAGTTGAAGATGTCTGGATGACCCAAGTGTAGGTACTGCTTGTCACATTCTGACTTGCTCCACTGAAAGACCGGCTGCTGGTCGTGGGTGGGTCCACTGACAGCGATCATTGAGAGTGTCTTGGCCATTGAACTGCTGGTCACCTGGGCATCGGGAGAAAAGTAAAATGTCTGATGATTCTGCAACATTTCAATTTATGATCCGTGTTAAATGTTCAACAAGTGTCATGACCAGGATTTGAACCAACACCCCAATAACTAAATTCATTGCTTTAAACCACTTGGCCACAAGCATCGTGACCAGGAAACGAAACCAAATTATGCTGATCAGAATTAAACACTAGAGAGTGGCAGCGCTGTGAAGAAAAGCATAAGGCTTACGTCATAATACACCGATCGAGAGCGTTTCGGCTGAATAGGAAAGCGGCCAATTGGATATCAGCTTGTTGTTAGCCCATTAACATTTCAAGAAGTGTCATGACCGGGGTTCAAAACCCACACACTGGCAACTATACCACTAGAACTTGAATTCGATGCTCTAGGGAGTCTAAACCACACGGCCACGACACCCTGGACCTACAGCATTATACAACATGCTGGATCTACTGCTTTACGTCCCACCTGAAGCCACTGCGGCAATAATAGTAAAGGACACAAGCATCAAGACCAGGACTCAAACCCAAAGTCTGCTGATCAGAAACACTAGAGCTTGAGCCAGGGTTGGCCCTTTTTTTTATACTTGCTGGCGGATCGCGGCTGACAGAACATCCTCTTTAGATGAAATAGTTTAGGTGGACGTGTGTAGCACTGAGTGTGTGGGGCCTATGGTATTACCATAGAGGTTGACCGACTCAACATGAACGTCTTGCACCAAGACTACGGCACGACATGCGTACTGTCTAACCATCACGTCTAATCAAAAGCGGTCATCTCTGAAACCAACAACCAACCTTCATGTCCGTTCCTCCATGACACCTAAAACCTAATGTTGGAAATGGATATGTTCCATTAGCTGGGTTGAGATCTGAGCGAGCCGATATTGCGTTCTCTCCGGTGAACGGCGGAGTGCAGTCACAACGAGACAAAGGATCGTGCTGGAAGTCATTATACCTGCAAGAGTTAAGACAAGACAAGAATGGTCAGACAGTAGGACGGTTAAGTTCAATTAAATATGAAACCTGATAGTTTAGTAAGACTTTTATTTGTTTTATCGTGCTTCTATTTGTGATCTTAAAAAAAAAAGTTAAACTAGTAGAAGCACTTATCAGAGTATATGTAGCAAGAAGTATGTTATGCCTTCCCAGTGGACATGTTTTGTGTATTTTAGTCTTTGGATATTTTGTATTTTGAAATTATACTTGGATAAATATTTTTAAAATTCTTAATGTTTTTCTGTAATTTTAAAAATGTATTTTAAATGCAATTCAGCCTCTGGCTGCCAAGTTTGAATGTTTTTAACAAACCAATATAATAATAATATAATTTCCATTTCGTTTTATTTGCTAGAAAACATAAGAAAAAAACATTAACAAATAACAAACAATACATTGCCTTTAAGAAGAATACAAAAATGTCCAAACAATAGCAAATTACATTTACTGAGGAACCTGGTTTGGCGGGCAGATACATGAAAATCTGGACCTGCCAGCTGATTTCATTAAAATGCTTTGACCTCACTGACCTCATCAGCTTTATCATGGACTTCATATCGGTCACTTTTGTGTGGTCACGTCTGAAGATGTTGGCTCGGGCAGTTTTGTCATAAGAGAACCAGGAGCCTTGCTCCTCAGCCTGCTTCTTAAATCCACCGTCTGCGAAGATTTTAGGGAAATACCTGCAAGGAATGGATCAAAGAGAGAAGTTTGTAAACTGTATTTGCTTACATTTTAGAAAGGAATCCTTGTTTTTACAGGATGCGTGCAGACAACCATGCCCACGTAAAAGTTTGTAATTTAATAAAATTTCATCAGCTAAAAACATAGGCCTACCTGCTTCTATCCCCTTTCATAAAATAGATTTTAAAATTGATTTTAAAATCAGATTTCATTTAAAATAGTGCTCCTCGGGAAGGCCCCCAAAACAAGTCATGCTCATGATGTGGTGAATGTGATATCACTAGTGGAATGAGAAATGTTAAGAATCACTTGTGCTACCACAAAAACGTGCCTGTATGACATTATTTCTATAAGGTGCCTGATTTTGGAGTGGTGAATGTGATATCACTAGTGGAATGAGAAATGTTAAGAATCACTTGTGCTACCACAAAAACGTGCCTGTATGACATTATTTCTATAAGGTGCCTGATTTTGGAGTGGTGAATGTGATATCACTAGTGGAATGAGAAATGTTAAGAATCACTTGTGCTACCACAAAAACGTGCCTGTATGACATTATTTCTATAAGGTGCCTGATTTTGGAGTGGTGAATGTGATATCACTAGTGGAATGAGAAATGTTAAGAATCACTTGTGCTACCACAAAAACGTGCCTGTATGACATTATTTCTATAAGGTGCCTGATTTTGGAGTGGTGAATGTGATATCACTAGTGGAATGAGAAATGTTAAGAATCACTTGTGCTACCACAAAAACGTGCCTGTATGACATTAGGGACTTTTTGTTTTCGACGACGGATGGTTCTGCGACGGTTGTTCAGCTAAACGTTGTCGTTTTCAGCACAACGAAGATTCATCCCAAGTACTGTCGTAGAAATTGAGGGACGACCGTCCTCAAAGATGCACAGATGACGCCAAATGTCATCTTTACCGTCGCAGAACCATCCGTCGTCAAAAACGAAAAGTCCCTATTATTTCTATAAGGTGCCTGATTTTGGAGTGGGGGCATGACATAAAGACACATGGGGCATGACATCTTTGTGTCCTTCAGCAAGACACTAAACCATTATTGCTTCGTCCTTCAGATGGGACATAAAAGATAGTGGTCCTGTGCATTGTGTAATGCATGTAAAAGATTCCAGTAATGCTTTCACTAAGAGAAGGGGTTCGCCCCAGTGTTTCCTGGCTGTGGCTGCTGAATGCGCCGTAGCACCTTGTAAGCCCTTAGAAGGTGCTACATAACTAGGTCTGAGAATTCATAACTGCAGTAACCTATCCTTTTGAAAAAAATTATACTAAGCGCCTTGAGAACCATGCTGGTAGATACGTCACAAAGACTTGATACTTACGGAACATTGTAACTCGGCCAGTAGGTTTGGTTCAGGAGCAACCCAGTCATGTCCTTGCTCACAATCTCACCCCTTCAAACAATAAAAGAAAGTCAAAATATCACACTTTAAATAGCAATTTCATTTTATTTTAGGAGAGATCACCTAAGGCCGGACGGTCATTTAGGATATATGACTTAATAACTTTTCATATTGTGTTTGAAAAAGTGACTTTCTTTGGCTGTGGCTGATATTTAAATATTGTAGCCAAATATAGACGCTCAATTTACGTGTAGCACTTACGGGATTTGATCCAATACTGCAAGGAGGCCCTCTTTTGGCAAATCTTGTCCAGGTGTAAAATGTTTGTAATCCACCACCATCCACTCATTGTTGTACCTTAGAAAAGAATAAAACAAAATTACAAGAGGTACAGAACCCAAGAAAAGGAATAATAAGACAAATTGTAAGGTGCTGAGAGATCAAGTCGAAACACAGATGCTGGGGTGGAGGCTAAGGATGAACAAGCTGGCTATCCGAGTGATTCGTGATGAGTGGTGTGTGCGTCATTCGCGCTTGTCTCGAGCAGCCATTTAGGTCGACACATGAAAAAACAAACAATTTATATGTGACCAGGTTAACAAAAAAGAGTCGCTAGTCGTACACAGCCCACTTTAATCACAGGGTGGTTCAAATAAAATGTTGAAATGATTATTTTGGTATGCAGTTTCTTGTTTTTTAAGGGTACATATTTTAAGTATTTCAAATATAACTTTTTGTTGTGATCGGTAAAGATGAATAAAAAACATGACCCTTTTTCCATGTGTGTACTTTGATTCTTTTTTCCGCCACATCAAGAATGGTATACTTGTCCAAAGGATGTCTAGGGGTTACATCGTGCATCGTGAATCTATTTGGACCCAGTACTCACGTGCCGCTATTGTATTTGCTGAATATATCGCACCATTCCATGACGCTAGAGGCAAGACGATTGGCGATAAGGTTGCGCATCCACTCCAGTACTGTACCGTTTGCCTGCACATACTTCCACAAGGCAGCGTTTTCATTACCAATTGTCGTTTCCATAGTCACCTACAAAAGACCCAAAAATGATATTGCAAATTATTTATGATAGAGAGAGTAAACCTTTGATTGTTTTGATAATAATAATAATATTAATAGCGGGATTTATATAGCGCCATTCCATCTAGATCATGGCGCTAATCCTATATAAATGTAGATATATTCAATAAAGCTAATCTAAGATATCGCTGAAAATCTGAAGCGAATATGTCCATGCAGGAAGAATAGGTATAATCCCTAAAACAGGAATACAGATTCAAGTTTTGGGCATAAAAACTTATATCTATTTACCACATTTCTTCAGAGTGAAAAGTTTCTTAAAATGCTTCGTACTACTGAAAGCTCTTGTAGGCTTCTTACCATTGTCTTTAATTTTAAGAGTGAATTACCAATCGTATACCTGCCCTTTAAGATTCAAGCACACTTTGCAGCATTTTGTTTTAAGTTTTTCCACTCTGAAACCCCCTCCTCAATTCCCCCACTAGCCCAGCCCAAAGATGTTCTCAGTATTTTCCCCCAGCCCAAGGCTTCCCTTCTGTTCCCTCCCTGTCCCAATGGCTTTCTGATCTCTAAACTTACCAATCCAGAACCAATCACGTAGAAATCATCACCGGAGAATATGGGACCATGCTGGGAGGAAAACGACACTTCGCGGCCAGGAATAAACTTAGAAGCTGTCAAAAAATAAGTAAATAAGTTAAATAATCTGTTTTTGTTTTGGAAACAAGGACAAACTTAAGCTTTAAAATGAAACAGAATTCATGTTTTGAGCGATCAACCATATAAATGAAAGAGAAAACTTATGAAAATTTAGGCTTAATCCATTAGGTGAGTCAGGAATAAATACTGAAAGACCATGCACATTTGTCAGTATGTAAACACACTGTTGTTAATTTTGGTTGTAAACAACCAAAATCAGCTGATTGCATATATTTTTTAGTTATCAAGTCCTAAATTTATCTTATATTTTGTCAGCGAAAAAGGAATTCTGACCGTGAAGCCCACTCCCATAAAAGAGAGAGAAGACAAGGAAGGAAGTCTCAGACCCCCCAAAACACCTGACATGTATGAAATGCTGAGGTGCTTTTGAAAGCTAACACAAAAAATATGCAATTACAAAGAAAATGGTTTTGTTGTCTGTGTTCAATACTCACAAGCTGCAGTCATCCGGAATCCAAAGTTGTATTTCTTGATAATTTTGAGCATACCACTGTATTCGTCCCACGTATCATGCGAAACAAAGAGATCTTTGTTTCCAGGCAAAAGTTTGATGAGGGCGGAGCAATGGGTGCCACCAAGGGGGCGTTTCTTACTGCTTCTAGTATTCAGAGCTGTCTCAATAGAATCAAGGTCCGCACCCACTTGAAACAATCTAAAAGGGCAAGAAATACCTTAAAGGGTTAGTCTCCCTGAAACAATCTATACATTGTACCTACCTAATTGCCTAACGGCAACAAATTTCTATTAAAGGCACTGGACACCTTTGGTAATTGCCAATAGACCAGTATTCTCACTTGATGTACCCCAATATGTGCATAAAATAACACATCTGTGAAAGTTTTGACTCAATTGGTCATCAAAGAAAAAAACACCCTTGTTGAACAAATTTGTGTGCTTTCAGATGTCTAATAAAAGGCTTCAGGCCTGAAGTCTTTTAATATTTGCGTGAAAAATTACCTCTTTCTCAAAAACTACATACATTATTATTATTATTATTATAACAGGGCTTGAAATAACCAACAATACCCACAGCAATTACTGTGGTGCCCTGTGTTTTTGCTGTGGTGCCCTCTGCAAGGTTCCAATACAAACTTACATTTTACCCATAGAAGTGGCTCTTACCAGGGGGAAATTGCTGCAACCTTCCAAGAGCCCTTTTAAGTTCAAGGCCTGTTTTTATTACCTCATTCTTTCCCCTCAGTGTCAGCTGACTAGTGAAAATAACCTATGGTACCCACAGCAAACGATTGCCGCGGTGCCCTGTGCTTTTGCTTTGGTGCCCTCTGCAAGGTTTCAATACAAAATTACATTTGCCCCAACAAAGGAGCCCCTCACCAGGGGGAAATTGCTGCAACCCTCCAAGAGCAAAGTTCAATGCCTGTTATTATTACCTCATTCTCCCCTGTCAGTGTCAGCTGACTGGTGAACTTGAAGACAATTACATTGTTTTAACAACATGGTCTGGAAGTCCTTTGTTCTTGTCTTTTTTATGAGTAAGTGAGAGGAAACACTCGGCATGGTATGACAGGAACACAAACATACAATTGCAATTATGACTTACAGGAAGCCGAATGGGTCGATATCCAGGCTGGGTTTACGTGGTTTCTTGTTGTATCCATCTGTCAATCCACTCAGTTGATCCAGGATAAGTGCCATCTGTTTGAATCAAGTCATAAAAATAATAATTATAATGGATTTATAGAGCCCCTTATAAATGCAAGCCTCAATCAAAAAGCTTTACAATAAAAGCAGTCAGTAAAAGCACAACATAAAATTTAAGTGAAACGGGCGAATTTAAGGCAACAAAGCAATTTGGTAATGACACACTAACAATATCTAATCCATAAAATATATTACATAGCATTTTAGTATTTTATATCCCTGTTCAATTATTACACAAACTAATAATAGGTCAATGTAACTGGGGCTTGAAACTGACACTGGACTGCCAGCCTGAGGCCAGTGTTTTTAGCATTTTATAAATGTGTGTTCCTGTAGCCCTGCTGAGAAATCATTACAAATGGGAGACTTTTGGGACGCTTGGTGGCAGCAGACTTACCAGGTAAAATCCATTGTTCTCGGTAATGTGCGCATGCTCAAAACTACGTTAACAATGGAAATTTACCTGGTAAGTCTGCTGCCAGCTAGCGTCCCAAAGTCTCCCATTGGAACTGTGCGAATTTTTTTGTTGCAAATGTTTGATCAAATTTCAGCAAAATTAGTAGCCTACATAAAAAAAGAGCATGTACATGTTGTACGTGGAGGTCAATTTATTGTTGGTCAATGAACTACATGATGAACTACATTGGGGTATACACCTATACCTACATGTAGAACATGCTTTCCTAAAACAAAATGGATGTTAAATTTGCATCGGGGATAAAGAATATAATTTTGGTTTTTCCCAAAATTTTTTGTTTTTTAACAAAATTAATATTCTTTATCCCCGATGCAAATTTAACATCTATTATATCGTTGCGGTACTCGCTGCCAAAACATAGGATTCAAACTGCCTCTAGCTACCGGGCAACCCTCGGTAGTCTAGTTGGTAAGACACTGCTCTAGAATTGCAAGGGTCCTGGGTTCGAATCCCACCCGAGTAACATGCCTGTGATATTTTTTTCTAAGGACTCGGGGAAGTACTGAGAATACAGTGACTAACACACATCGGTGTTTGGGTAAAAACCAAAATTAATAAAACAAAGTGGTTTTTCCTTCCTAGTGACCCTCATTCTTTTTCCAGCATGTTACAGGAAACAACATATTGTTTTGTTGGGCTTTAGAGTATGTGATAAGGAATGTTTTCTTTCGTCCCTGGACAGCTAGAACACAGTAGAACAGTAGGCCTATGCTTCACTTCCCATTCCGTACAGTTTTAAAGCATTTCTGTACTCACACTGGTCCGACTTCTAAAATCATTTTGTTTCAGATCGCAGTTTCATAAAACTCTTAAAAAAACATAAAAATTGTGGTTAGCTAATTTGTGTTCAAATTAGCAACCAATGTTGATTACACATGGTACATGAATGTTCAATACTTTTGCTAAGCAATGTTATTCTATGCTTAGTAAATTTCTATATTGTTCTTCATATAATGGTATTGCAAGTATCATTTTCAATATCATATTGTGTAGGACTTTCATTTTAAGCCACTATGAACATTATGTGCTGGCATTAAATAGTAGTATAGGAATTTCATAATTGAGAAGGCAAAGCCATTTCATCATTTTGCAAAGGGCACTTCAAAACCTTCAAGCCTATGGGATAAATTTGAAGGGGCACCAAGGCCAAGACCATGGCAACAGAGTCAATAGCTTTCTGTTTTCTATTTTTTTGTTGATGAGAGATGGCAGTAGTGCCCTGTGCCAGATATTGCCAGTTTGCTGTGAGGTTCCAATTACAATCTTAAATTTTCCCAAACGAAGTGCCCCTTATCAGAGAAAAAATGTCTGTGCCCCCTTCAAGAGTGGAGTGCAAGCCCTGCTTCATTCAACCCTAACCCTTTTACTGACCTGGTAAAAGTAAGGGTCATTAGTGTTTGCCTTGACTTGCGCCTCCATCCACTTAAGATTCTTTGTCAAGAACTTCTTTATCTTCTGGCAGTCAGGGGTCAGTGACTTGCAGAAGGATGCCTTGGAGTTGAACCACTCCATGTAGATGTAATCTGTCGTCAGGAAACCTTCCAGGAGTCCTGCTGCGTAAGCTTGAAAGGTGTCATTGAATGCTGGGTTAGTCGTCACTGTCAAGTAATTCCATCTGCAAAACAGTGAATAAAATGTTATTAGAAATACATGTATTTTATAGACCCCTTACATACGCCAACATATGGCCAATAAACAAATTTTGGTTTTTCTACCTCCAAGGTCCAACTGAATGTACTCCGCATTCGGAAAGTTCTTTTTCCCAATATTGCTTTAAAAAAGTGAATATGACCTGCGTTGAGACTTGAAAATGTATCAAATAGAAGTGCGCGCGTGTAATATGTGCGAGCGTATAAACTGACGCCGAGCTCATGCTCGCGTTTTAATGCACAAGGAACAGCTATCGTCCAATCATTTGCCTCCTTTGACCCCAGTGAAGGCGCTGAACAGATCATTATTTCAAAGAGTCACTAGCTGGTCTCAGAGATCAGTAATGTGATTAACGCACAAAAGAAATGGGAGCCATCAAAAGCTCAAATATGGCCCCTGAACATGTCTGGAAGTACCGCCGAGAGAAAAGTCACAAAATTTGGACAATATTATTGTAGCCGTTTAATTCGCTAAAAAAGGTATTTATTAATGGGAATATCAGTGCGAGTACCCGGTCTTCACTGCGTGGTAATGACCGGGTTGGTGGCTGGCGCTGTTAACGGACCGAGCCGGCTCGGTCCGTTAACAGCGCCAGCCACCAACCCGGTCATAACCACGCAGTGAAGACCGGGTACTCGCACTGTTATTCCCTAATTATTTTTGCAAAAAACAACGCACAATGTGCCATAAATAAACTCCTAAATAATTGCACATAGGCCTAACAATAATTAAGCAAGAAAGCAAAAAATGAGCAGGAACACCAAGAAACTAAACATCTTAAAAGGGCCCAAAACAACAATAAATACATACAACTTTCTATTAACAACAAACTGTGGACAATAAAATGGACAAACAAATTACACAAGCAACCATAGTCAGGGGCTGCAAAGGTAAAACAAACAGTTACTTTTATTAGTACCAGCAGATAACAAAGCACATAACAAAGGACAGTCACAGCTGGAGATAAAAACACTAACAGGACGTGATTACAAAGCACACGAGACTACAAAAGATGTAACATTAAGTTTAACAATAACAAAGCCTAGTAAAAGGCCACCAAAAGGAGGGGGTTTCTTCCCGACCCAAGTCAAACGTAACTTTCTTTATTGTGTTCTTTAACACTAACAAAAATAATATGGTGTTTTCAATCAGATTCAGATTCAGATAGTTACTTGTTAATCACTTTACCCAGTTTTCTGCATGTTGTCAGTGAAGTTGGCCCATGCAACCATGGAGGTCGAGTTGGGATGATAGCCATCCACAATCTCAAGCTTCATCTTTACCGTATCAAGGAAAACAGAGGCACTTCTCGAATCCATAGGTGGCTGTTGAGTGTTCGCCGAGTAAATTGTGGCCAAGCTCAGAAGCAAGAAAAGGCTTAAAGCTGCACAAAAAACCGACATTTTGCTTCCTAAATCCTAGTTTCGTAAGATAAGAACTGACGTCTGCACTCTGACATAAGCAAACCACTTCTAAACATAACAATGGGTATTCATTCTTTGATTGAGAAGTAAACAGTAAACTACAGTACAGCAGCTAGCTGTGTGTGTATAGTCAGGGACCTTTATTTCCCGTGACCAGAACACACGTTTTATTCTGGCTTCATTTTGTTCAAAGCAGTCTGGTCTGGAGACCTGCAGACTTTGGAGACGTTAAAGGCGCAGTCTGCCTCCTTACATGTAAAGTTGTCGCAGACGACAAAAACGGTTTCAAACATAGGTATTAATATGAACATGATGTAATTCGGTGTATAAATATTAATTTTGTTAGTCTTAATATGAACACCTGCGTACCAGATTAAATACTAGAAAATAAAAATATAATGAAAAAAAGATTTTACAGATGAGACTTGTAATGCGCACCAGTGCTGCGGGGGTGTTCAAATAATAATTGTCAGACAAAGATGTAGTTCCGTTTTTGGACAATCTGACCCGCACAATATTTTATATATTTACTTTTTAGATAATGGTGAGCTGTGGCCATTTAACTAAATAAAAATGAACTCAGTGTCGGGATCCGGACTATAAAGTGTGCAACAAAATAATTTGCATAATAGGCATAGGCATTACGTACATTGTCCGGCATAATGTTCAGTTTTTTGTTTTATTACAGAACCGTTACGTTTTAACTTTTGTTATTATTAACATCGATTGAAGAAACATGTTTGGAACGTGAACATTCTGACGTCAGACTTCGAGGCTCGTCATAGGCGCCATATCATCTTTGACTTCGCATCATTTCACATCTATACTCAACTCTCATATTGTGATCTGGAGATTCGCAGTTAATATTGGTGCAAGACGTTTTTTGTTTCCCTTTCACGCACACCGCAGCCAATTCACCGACAGAGCCCGCACCGACTCACCGCCCCGGAGTCGGTGCGGGCGCTGTCGGTGAATTGGCTGCGGTGGGCGTGAAAGGGAAACGAGAAGCCAGACGTGTTACAAGAGGGCCCCGTGCATGGGGTGCATGTCCTTTTCCTTCGTAATACACCAAATTCCACTTGTTAGCATTACCCCTATATAAAACGGCGTCCTTTTCTGCCGTTCGATCCTTAACTGTATCCTTTAAGATCCTGTAAAAAGTCGTAAAACCTAAAACTGGTAATAGGGCCTATTGCGTATCATAAATCTGGTATCTAAAGAGGTAAAGCTTGAAAATGGTGGGCAGAAAACTGCACAGGGGTGCGTTTTGGCGACCCAAACTAAAGCCCAATCAACTCGTCGGTTACCGGTTGGTCTGAACAGCATCGTCACCGCGGCTCAACCGAACACGCGAGGCTCAACCGAACACAAGACGCTCAACCGACAACCAATGTTTCTGGTTGGGGTCGCCAAAACGCACTCCAGGTAGTGGAGGTGACATTGTGTTCACTATGTGGACATTGCTTTTGTCTTCAACAGTGTAAGTAAACTCTGTGGACGTGGTCGGAAGTTAATGGTCATATGCTCTTCCAAACTAATAAAAACGCTTCGAAAAAAAAGAACCGTTGTAACTTCCCCGTCAACGCCATCCACCTGTTCATATTTCTTATGTAATACCATGGAGGAATGTATTCCTCCACGGTAATACAGATGAATTTGTAGTTTATTCACCTGTTAACTAAACTGTGGGTCGGGCACTCACACAACCTCACTAAACTCAACGGAGGGCGTAATCAAGTAGCACCAGACTCACGGGTTACATCCACATAATGTCCAGGGGGTCGATTTCACAATTACCATACAACAGCATTAAAACGTCTTGTGCACCAAAACTATGGTTTTCAATAGGCCAACCCCCTTGAAGAGGAGGCGCGCCCCCCGCGGCCGGTTGGCAATTTGTTTTATATGACACCAATATTGCCACTGTTGTGCTTCCCAATGTGGGAATTTGTTTCATGAATCGATTCAAAACAGGGAATCAAAAAGATCAGGACATGAGGATGGAATGTACAGGATCGAGGAATCGTAAATTGCGGCCGGTTCCGCCCCCATTTTGGTAAAATGCAGCGGTAATTTCTCTCCGCCTCAGTGTTTATGTGTGTCAGTATTATCACGTGCAACTTAATCATAATTTGCTAGGCTGCTATAGACCTTTCTTTTGTTGATAAACAAACCGCCTTGGTTGGCATGGTCGGCCGAATGTTAGTAAAACACTCAATCGTAAAAACAGATGTTTCCACAAAATTCATTTTCTGCAAATTTTCATATAAATAAAATACCTCTCATGATAAGTTGCTTTGTTTTAAACAACATCAACAAATTTTCAAACATTGTTACCAAAAATAGCGATCTATTCTTGATTTGCACTTATGGCTTTCTATAGTTTTCCAATCTGGGTTGGCAAAAACTCGGGCTGTGACGTTGCAAAAGAAAGGTCTATTATCTGTTGAACTCTGTAACCGGTTCATGAACATTGTTTCAGTGTCAGCTTAACGGGCAGTATTGGAAAGTTCGATTGAAAATAATAACGATCAAAGATTTTGGTGAGGCAAACTGAAATATTCTTTTTTGCTGAATGCTCAGAAGTGTCTGATATAGTTATGAGCTCGCATGAGTCAAATCCGGATGTTTTGAAAAAGTGAAAGCATCATGGTTTTCCCCGCTAATTATTTGCACAATCATGTTGGTTCTGCGAAAGTTCTATTTCCATCCCTTCTCCATGATACAAGTTAATGTGGGACCATATACGTTGAACTATTGTTTTTTAGGTGTTCGGCTTTTAGCCGAAAACCTATTGTTATTGTTAAGTTTTTTTTTTTTTTTTTTTTTTTTTCTCCGTCTTCTTCTTCTGCCTGAACGTTCTCCGCCAATTTTGAGAAAAACCTGAAACTTGTATGAACTTGAAACTTCTCATGAACATCAACCTCGGTGAGTAGACGGCACCGCAACTTTTTTGGAATGGTGACGTCATTGATGACGTCATTACGTTAAATAAACGTGAAATAAACCTTAAATAATTAGAAAAAATCATATCTTCAAAACCAAAAGAGCTACGTTCAAGATTCTTTTTTTACATAAAACCTCTTATAAAGATCTACAAATGCGGTGCACAACGTGACCCCATTTGACCTTTACTTCCGGTCGAAACCGGAAGTTAAAGTAACAAATCATGTTATTTTGGGCTCTAGAGCCTAAGTAAATAAAAATATGAAAAAATGTCCAATGCATAAAATTTTTTTAAACTCAAGAGCATTCTAAAAATATAATGTGTGACGTCATAGCTACGTCACAACGAAAATGATACACGAGGTCGAAAAAAAAATTATTTTGCTATCTCAAAAAATACAGCATGTACGGACTTGAAACTTACCACGTACTTAGACCAAAGCGTGTATATGACAAAGAACAAAATTTGGAATGATGACGTCATCGATGACGTCATTATATTAAATTGAAGTTTTTTATTAAAATACTCATATCTCCAGAATCAGATATGCTACATACGTGATCTTTACACCATATGAAAGGTCATGAAGTATTAAACAAATCTTACACAGGGTGTGACCCCATTTGACCTTTACTTCCGGTCGAAACCGGAAGTAGTAGTTTGTTTTATAAAAAATCGTATCTGAATAATATTATTTTGTGTATTAATACAATAACTTAATTTTAAGGCCCTTCGACGATTCTACAAATGTTTACAATGTGTGACCTCATTTGACCTTCATTTCCGGTCGAACCCGGAAGTATAAGTTTGTACATACAAAATTGTGTATCTTATTAATGAAACGTGGTACATTAATAATCATTACATCAATTTTGAGCTCTCTGGCAATTCTATATGTTTTGCACAAAGTGTGACCCCATTTGACCTTTAAATCCTGTCAAACCGGAAGCTGAAGTTTAATATGACAAACCTTCATTTCTCCGTCTTCTTCTGCCTGAACGTTCTCCGCCAATTTTGAGAAAAACTGAAACTTGTATGAACTTGAAACTTCTCATGAACATCAACCTCGGTGAGTAGACGGCACCGCAACTTTTTTGGAATGGTGACGTCATTACGTTAAATAAACGTTAAATAAACCTTAAATAATTTGAAAAATCATATCTTCAAAACCAAAAGAGCTACGTTCAAGATTCTTTTTGTACATGAAACCTCTTATAAAGATCTACAAATGCGGTGCACAACGTGACCCCATTTGACCTTTACTTCCGGTCGAAATCGGAAGTTAAAGTAACAACTCATGTTATTTTGGGCTCTAGAGCCTAAGTGAATGAAAATATGAAAAAATGTCCATTCAAAATTGTGTATTTTATTAATGTCACAAAAAAGAATATGTTGATGACCTTGTATTGACCTTTTCACCTGTCTAAACTGGAAGTTCTAAAAAACGCTTAGAAAAAAGGTTATTTAATAGCTATTCACTTTGTTTTCACAATAACACACAGCATAGCTCACTATCTCCCCAGTCAACTAAACTTAAAAAGTGATGGCTCGTTAATTCAGGCCAGAAATCCGAACACCTCGAATTTGTTATCAAACAAATTCTTATGTCTAGTTTTTACTGAAGTTGTTCGTCCTCGATAAATATACATCAATCAAGAAGTTTAACTGTTCTTATTTTGTGTATTATTGTACCACCAGCCACCCCTTTAATATACGGCCGTACTTTAACTCCATCCCTTCTACAAAGAGCCACGGGTACCAGTCGGAACATCAGTGGCAGCGCGCGGCAATGTGATTGATTACCAATGCTTTCAAGATGTGTACGTACGTATGTACGATTTGTGGAGAAGAACGCCTCCTTCTTCACGACTCTCCGCTCTAGCAAGCTTGGCACAACTGTCACAGATGAGCACATCCAGAACGTGTCTAGATACCGGTTACATCGAAAAAATGGTGATTCATGGGCCAACCCCTGTTAATTAAGGGGTGTCACTGTCGCTGCGGAAACGCCGGTGCACTTTTGCTTGGCCAACACGGAGTAAAATTATTTTTGGACATCAGCAGTGCGTACTGCGCACAGGCAGCAGGCGGGGAACATTTTACTACTTGCTTCCTATGATTGCATAACACACTATCCGTGATCGAAGTGAATTTCAAGGACTCTACTTTACATGCAGCAGGCCGGATGAACTTAGTTATCACATGGTTATCATGGGGAGAGCACTCGTTGCTGTTTCTGTGCTGTCATACTGAAGTTTTTGTGTGTTCGCAACTTCGACTCTAATAAAAACTTCCAACAAGATGAAGTTGAATGAGCGTAATGTAGCTTACTTTGCCTCGTGCAACTCGCCCATCGACAAGGAGGGGATCTTGGCGAAGCGCGGTGAAATAAACAGAGGGTATCAGAGGAGATGGTTCGTTCTGAAGGGAAATCTTCTGTTCTACTTGGAAAAGAAGGGCGATCGAGACCCTGTGGGAGTTATAATTCTAGAGGGATGTCGTGTGGAACTGGCAGACAGTGAGGACAGCCAGTTTACATTCCAGATTTCGTTCCCCGGCGATGGAGCGAGGACGTACATTCTGTCGGCGTACAGCCAGGACGACATGGAGTCTTGGATGCGAGCGCTGTCGTGTTCTAGCTACGACTACATGAAGGCGATGGTTGACGAGCTTCAACGACAGCTTGATGAACTTACCCATGACTCACACGGAGATGGACAAATGCGTCCGGGGCGCTATTCCTATGTCACAACAGGTCATTCGGATGACCACTGCCTGGAAGACATGGCTGAATACCCCGTTAAGATGGGCATGTACGATAAAGCGAAAACAGAGTCCCTATCGCACCACGGAGCACCACGACAAGATGCCTTCCAGCGCAACTCGGTGCCTGCAGCGCAGTACAGCAACCCGTCTTATGACATCTGGGATCCGCTTGTTTCTTCCAATAGCCAAAAAGGTACTGACAAAGGGAATGGCATCCAGTCTTCTACGGCACCTCAATTCTTTGTGGAGAACATCAATGGTGGGGGCGTCAACAATGGCCACGAACCCAGTATATTACAGTCGGACATTAGTGTTTCTCAAAACTTGCGAAAGCCTCCCTCGAATCCCAACTCTGCTACTGCCCCAGGTTCTGGACGCATCGCTAGATCGGTCTTCTATGAAAATATATCGACATCTCCAAGGATGATGCCACGTAGCGGAACCACCAGAGCCCGATTCTTCAATAAGGGACAACTTGGGCAAGGCGGGCCAATCCCAAAGTCGGGACAGGCTCTATTTCATGATCATGATGTACGATCATTCTCGGAGATGCACGCTGAGTTTGGAATGCTGATTGTGCAGAAAATTAATGAGCACAGGCAGCGAAGAACATCATCATCATCATCATCATCTTAGAGATAATGAATTTCTTTTTAAATATTCATATTTTTTTGAAATTTCAGGAATGTTTGCATACAGATTGCATTAAATGAATAGAGAAATTAGCATTCCTGGACTTTCATCGTTGAGAGGGCAAGGCCATTAATTTTCATTTTGCAAAGGACAATTTCATTACAAAATCTTAAATTATATGGGAAAGTTTTGAAGATGTACCGATGCCATCCAAAGACCAGGGGCAATTCATGGACTAGGTTTACCAAGTGGACCAGGCCTATGCTCCTCTACTTGTTTTTGCATTGTATGGGCCTACATGTAATGTACTTTGATCCTACTGTCTGGGCAAAAGTTCATAGAGCTGCTTAAAGCACAAAAAGTACCCAGGCACAATAGTTATAATGCTTAACAGAATAGCGTTACCAGCCTGACTAACATACATGTCTCATGGCACATTAGAATTCTTTCGAGCAAAAGCAGGGGCATTACCGGGCATTACATTGTAAATTTTGTTCTTGGTGGCAAACTTAACACTTGTAGAAAGCTGTCCGAGGTGCATTTGGGCCCCCGTTTCCCAAAGGGCAATATTCCCAGGCTTCTTTATTGACGCTTGGTTTGTTAAGCGGTGCAACCGTGGTCATGACACAGCTCTTTTCACAGCGACTGAGCAATGTGACTCACAGACAACAGATGTGCTAAGCTGTGAACATGAATTGTTAAAGAAGAAGAGTGCCAATGAAATTGTAGTTAAACGCTGTTCACAATAATGTGTCACTGACGATGTAGAGTTAGCAATCCTATGAAAAACTGGCCCTATTTAATAGTTGGAGCTGCTGTACAGGCAGAAAATAATTTTGTTGCTGAACAGAAATGATCAGGATACCCGTCACCATTTGTACATGTGATATGGCAGTTTGGCTGGTAACCTTATTCTGGTATTGGTAAGCATAACTTTGTTGTGCTGAGCAACCCGTTATGTTTAAAAAGCAGCTCTATGAAATTGGGCTTGACACAATCAACTACATGTACATGCACACATCAGGCACAAACTAAGGCAACCTGACACCTGTCTCTCCCTTTTTGGCAGGTGTTTGGCGCTTTTATTGGGTGAAATAGGATTACTCATGCTCATGCTAAATGGTACATGTATGCCCTCTTGCACTTTTCAGAATTTCACAATCAGCACTACATACATGTATTGTGCATGTATGATGGCCTAATCAACACCTTAGTCTCAGACAATTCTAAAATTGATGACATTTCTTTTAGTTTATTAATAATAATGATAGTGAAATCTTACTATTTTAACATGGCGCTTCAACACAGAAAAGCACAATTCTGTACCCGTTTATGTATCTTATCTTTTTTTTTTGCAAGGTGCAGCAGCGCACTCGGCAGCCACTGCCAGAAACACTGTGGTGAACCCCCCCTCTGTTTATGATTAAGTGTAGTGTGCTCTGTTACATACATTATACAACACACAGGTGATGGGACCTAGGGCTTAGCGTCCCACCCGAATGACGAAGCAGTTATGGTTTAAGTGTCTACCCTAGAAAGACACAAGTGCCATGACCGGTACTCGAACCCACACTCTGCTGATGAAAAACACCAGAACTTGAGCGCATTGCACATGAGTGCTCTGCCGTTACACGTCATAGGCTTACTGACTTGATAGTAAAGATCATTGAGGTAGAAATCTTCCTCTATAGTTAGTAATTGGGTACCTTTTAGTGAAAATAGTGACACTGCTTTACTACTACTGCCATCTTTCTAAAATGTTCCAATAACTTTTTTGATAATTTGTTATGTGTGTTATTAATTGTTCTTAAAGCCATTGGACCCTTTCGGTTCAGAAAAAATAAAAAAAAGTTCACAGATTTACAAAAAACTTGCAGGGTTTACAGAAGGCAATGGTGAAAGACTTCTCTTGAAATATTATTCCATGAAATGCTTTACTTTTTGAGAAAACAGCAAAACAATATAAATTCTCGTTAACGAGAATTACAGATTTATTTTAAACACATGTCATGACACGGTGAAACGTGTGAAAAAAAGTAAGAGAAGGACTTTCATCCTGATGGGCCTGTCAGTCATTTCCTTTTTTTAAAGGGGACATTTCAGAAAGAAAAAAAACAACAAATTGTACACCAAATGGTGCTAAGGTTTTGGTCTTAACTTGATGCAAGTTTTTAAAGGCAGTGGACACTATTGGTAATTACTCAAAATACATTTTAGCATAAAACCTTTCTTGGTGATGAGTAATGGGGAGAGGTTGATATTATAAACATTGTAAGAAACGGCTCCCTCTGAAGTGCCATAGTTTTTGAGAAAGAAGTAATTTTCCACAAATTTGATTTTGAGACCTCAGATTTAGAACTTGAGGTCTCGAAATCAACGATCTTAACGAACACAACTTCCTGTGACATTGGTGTTTTTTTCTTTCATTATTATCTCGCAAGTTCGATGACCGATTGAGCTCAAATTTTCACAGGTTTGTTATATTATGCATATGTTGAGATACACCAACTATGAAGGCGAGTCTTTGACAATTACCAATAGTGTCCACTGCCTTTAAGTACTCTGGGAATTGTTATTCTACAACTGTACTTAAACTTTGAAGCCAAATTCTAGGCATCTTTTAAGACCATGTTTAATTTGTAGCTGTCCTGCTGGTATAAAAACACACAAATTATGCAAGCATGAAAAAGGAAGTGGGAGGGGCAAGAAATTTGTTTATTTTTTTAATTTGGCCTAGCATGTAGACTCAACAATACCACTATAGGTTGATTTTTCAGCCTTCCATTTGAGAAACTAAGCTGTTGATTTTTCACAGGTTTGTTTTGTGTGAGACGTTTCTTTTAAAAACAATGAGAAGGACAACATGTGAATGTACTCTTTGGAAAAATCTAACGCTGTACCTTTGGCCTGTCTCTTTTAGCTTTAAAAGTATTTTTGTTTGCATGATAACTATTGATTGTTTAGTAATGACCTTTATGTTGAGGAGATACCACATTGTAATACGCAAGAATGCAAAGAGAAGGTTAAAGATTAAGTGGTCTAATGTACACATGTAAACTACACTTGATGGGCCTTGAAAGTCGTCATGTCTGACTGGCCAGGCCCTTTTCTTTGTGACTGAAGGGCACATGGAGAACCAATTTTGCAGGAAAACTAAAGCCATAACATTTGAATTTTTGTATGATTTATAATATTGTTTTCTTATTTGCTATATGAGTTGGCTTTATGTAACACTGCATGTATATTTTCAGTTTGGTATATTAGTTTAATTAATGCATTATAATATTTTATTCCAGCAAGTAGTTTTTGCTATTTTATGTTTTTAAATTGAGCTGATGAACTTTGTTTTAAATGAAGCAGGCATGTTTTATAGTTGGAGCCTTTTTAGATTGATTTTTTGTTTATTTACCTTCAACAAAATACCTAACCATCCACCCTAACTTGAGAAACATAGAGCTGTTATTGAAGTGAAATGTACTGTATAACCTTTATTTTGATGAAATTGAGGAAGAGGAAATTAAATTAAATCATCCTTGATAAAATTATTATAAATGAGTTGTATTTTCCAATAAAAAAACATATCAATATTTCACTTTCTAATATCCGGTGTATTTTTGTTGTTTCTTTCTCTTGTCCTTTTCTTGTTTTTGTCTTTTAATTCGCCGCTTTCTTGTATATGTAAGTTTGGGGATGTTCACTTCTTGTTTATTTAAAGTTCTTATCTTTAAGGAAATAAAGAGAATTGTAAATAATGGAGTGTTTTGACTATTCAAATTAAAAGTAGATTTTTGTTTTAAATGGCATACAATCACACAACAGTTTCCTCTGGGACTTTGGTTAAATAGGCCTTAGACTGTGTTCTTGTAATAAATGTTGTGCAAATTTTCAGCTGATCACCTGATTTCATCATATTTGGTTTCTTGATTGTGGCACTAAGCGTGGCCCTTTCCTCTTTTTGACACAAAACCGCAGTTGCATGACTTTGTAAAATAAGGCAAGGAAAACGTTCTGCTGGTTGTATTTCCACAGGCAATTTCATATTAGATCATTGTATAAAAAAGGATAAGACGTATTCCAAACAGCAATTTTTTTTGAAGCCAACAATCTGCCCCTTTGAGAGCACCTCTGCTCAATTTGAATTTCTACTAGACTTTTTTTAAGTGGCACTGGCAAGAAAAGTGTAACTGGTATGTGAATGGAGGCATGTATCAGGCCTCGGAGTGGCAGAAAATAGTTGTTGATGGGTTTTTTTTGAAACGGTATTTAACGTTGAGCACATCCCTCTTCATTTTGGTGACTCGGGATTCCATGCAACCATATACCCCATTATGATTAAATATTGATACATAATTGTTGAATGTAAACAAACGAATGTATTTAGAGTGGTCCTCAATTTTATCCTACCTTTATGATTTAATTTGTTTCTGATGCTAAGTTATAAATAACACACCCATCAGCTCAGTGAAGCTGGGAAAATATTTACGAATGTGCATTACTTGAGTCCCCACTATTATTGTAAGTATGCCACTCTCATAGTGTTGATTATTTGATATTATAACAACCCCTCAGAGTTTTCACCTGTCCTTTGACTGGGCTTATTCATGTGGAGTGAGGTCAGATGTTTTTCTATCAGGAATTTCAGTTCCCTTATTTACTAGGCCCCTATTCTATTTTTAGCTTTTGTTAATTGGGTCTCCGTAGAGACCATCAAAAATTGCATCTGCCGACGATATTTCACGTCGTCATTGCGGGGTATTGGGATAAGTTTTCAACTAGCAATAATCGCACCTCGGATAAACCTCATTGGTTACGATATCGCCTCTGCGCAAAGATAAATGAGAAAGATGCACTGAGTTGAAGAGTTCAAAACGATACACCCTTGTATTCATGATGCGAAGCCTCACACATACCCACTGCATGCAACGTGAGGTTTGGCATTGCGATTGCGCATGCGCGTAACCCGTCATCCGCACGGATAAGTGTGCATAGTAATTAGGGTGAAGCTGTACAACCGATAAAAATGATCAAACCATTCAAACTCACTTAAGCAGTTAGTTTCCCGTTACACCAATAGGGACACACCTGCCTTTAAACAATTAACCAGTACATCATAAAACCATACCGGTATTTGGCAAACATTAAATTGCGCGCACCACCCAATGACACTGTGTGATCACGTAAACCATGGAGGTCCCACATTCTACCTCCATGCATACACGTACGAGTTGTGTTGTGGCCGTGCAGGTTCTTTGACAACCATTATGTAGATAGAGTGGTGTTTTTATACTGCCAAGATTAATTGTTATAATCTGGATTGAATTGATTACGAAACAGCCTTTTAACAAAGTTTAAAACATGCCCTTATACAACAGGCATTTATAAGTTATAAAATTTAATACAGTAGGATTTTAAACTAACATGGTGAAGAGTAATATCGGTGATGTTTGCGGCAGCATCAGCGTAAATCTCTTATACTTGTATAGCTATATGTTTGAATTATAATAGCCAAACAAATCATCTTGCACATTTTGACCTTGGAATTTCCTGTTGTACTATTTTAAGGCACTATCGTAATGCCCTTCGTTTGGAGTTCCCATACAACCGCGTCAAAAAAAGAAAAGAAAAAAAAAAGTGAAAGCTGTTTCCTTCCTGTGTAGAAGAGGCGCCAAAGTTGCCTACTCATAATTGACGACTCCGCCGCAAGAGGGCCAAGGGGATCAACTCGTCAGGCTTGTCAAATCTTTAAGATGTAGGGGGATGGGGGATTTACTCTTGGGGACGTTGACGAGTGTATATTGAGCCGAGCAAAAACGATAATATGACCCATACGTGTAACCGGTAAAATTACATATTGAACACAGTAAAGGGTATGTTTTATCAGGTCTGAAATTTTACCTTTGAAAGGGCAAGTCCGTTTTTATTTTTCAAAGGGCACTTCCATTGAAACAATATTAGTCAATGGAAACTTTGGAAGGAACACCAAGGCTAAACCAGAGGCATATATATTATATATATGTAATTTTGTTTTAATATGAGTTTAAAAAAAATGCAACAATAATCACACTTTATTGCAAGTAGGCCTACGGTGTAGGAAAAAGTCGTTGTGATATCCAACAATAATTGTGAAATCTTGGTGGTAAAAAAATGTCTGCTGCCACCACAATAGCCAGAAGAAGGCTGGACTATTATTTAGAATCAATATGGAGCTGAAGGGAAGACGGTGGCTATAGGCCTCTCAAATTCCTACTCTACATTACATTTTTTGAAAAGAGTGAACTCCAACCAAGAGAAAACGACAACAAGCACCGAAGACACAAATAATTTTCTCAAACCTATTATATATAGCAAAATACAAAAATAAACATCAAGAAAAAAAAATAAGGCTTCCCACACCGGGAATCGAACCCGGGCCACGTGGGTGAAAACCACGGATCCTAACCACTAGACCATATGGGATGTCATACTGATAAGAGAATCTGATAGTATTTAAATAAAAGTAACCGCTCACGCTTGTAAAAAACACCAGAGAATATTTGTTAAACTTGTAGCAGTCAACTTATTTGTTTTCGCTCCATTTAAGGGCGGGGTCCTGATGGTAAAATATATTTACAGCCTACTGATCGGGTGTTATTTGTAACTTTAGTATTTATACAACTATTTAATAGATTTTGCTGCTGCAATATGCATCTTAAATTTTATTTTATGTTTATCAAATGAAACTATATTCTGAAAATAAAAACACTGAAACAGTGGTTTACTAGGTTAAGTCTATGAAGTCATAAAGAAGTATACACATGAAGGCAAAATTGTTTTTGGTTACCAGCGAAATTTTATCAAAATACAACTAAACAAAATGGCGGATGTACGATCTCGGGTGTCTTCTGCCAAGTCGACGGGCAGCGATCAAGAAAATGCCAATTCCGTGGCAAACTTGAACGATGATAATGGCAATCCAGAGGAGAAGAAAAAGAGTAACAGACCTGCAAGTAAGTGTACAGTTAAAAGGTGCACAACCAAGCTGTAAAACCAGTTAAACGTCGCCTTGCTTTTCATGAAATTACTTATTATTAATTTTTGTATTACTTCATTTTGTCAACTCAAATTGTTAGTTTAGTTCCGTTTTCACACTCACAGACAAAGTGGAGTGGTCTGATCTTTCTTGCCTCAATCTTTTCAATTCATGTGTTCACATTCCTAACTGATCAAGGAGAGGACGGAAGGAACGTTAACAAATCTAAAAAAATGCAGTATCCGATTTCGATTGCCATCTATCTTCTTCAAGTTCTTGCCCCCCTTCTTGTAAGTTGTTGTGATTGAGCTCCCACCCAGTCATATGCCAGTGCTTTGCCCAATTTCATACTCGTAGTCGTACGTAGACTAGAGGTGCTTAGCACAAAAATTTGCTTAGCAGGAAATTTCTTCCTTGATACAAACAGCAACAATTATTTGCATTTGTTGCATAGCATAGGCCTATTGCTTGCTTGCTACAGGTATTCAGCTGTTGTTTAATTATAATCCTAAAAATCCCGTAAAAAATTTGGTTGGTAATCCTGTTTTTATGATTATGAAGGTAAAAATTTCATGCTAAGCAAATTTTTGTGCTTAGCAGCTCTATGAAATTGGGCCTTGACATGTCTTTACTGCACAAACCGCCGCCACTGGGCTATTGAAACATAAATTAATTGATTGTTTATAACAAATTTTATAATTTAATTTAAAATATTTAAAAGCATGTTTGCATTGGAGTAAAACTAACTAAAAAAACACAATTCGCCATGGTCAATGACATTGGAATTATTGGTTATTTAAAATTTCAGATAACTTTCCGTATGGCACCACCACTTTTTCACAAATTTTTACAAAAAGGGATATTTCGTTGAGGTAAATTAGATACTTTAATTTTTAATATCGAATGAAAAAATGGTGGCACCATATGGAAACTTTTCCAATATTTCTGATTCAGACATAAACACTAGCTGACTGATATTTTTAAATTTTATTGTTACGTTTTACTGTGATTCGTTGTGTATTGGCGCTTGCGCTGTTTGGATGTTGAATAAAATAAAATAAAATAAATTAAATAAACATGATTGGCCTTATTTAAAGTCGCACTAAGCCGACAGAACTACATTATGCCTGA
The DNA here is from genome assembly GCF_902459465.1 of Asterias rubens. Lineage (NCBI taxonomy): Eukaryota > Metazoa > Echinodermata > Asteroidea > Forcipulatida > Asteriidae > Asterias > Asterias rubens. The sequence continues at coordinate 9,985,438 of NC_047066.1, read as the reverse complement.
CGACAACTGCCTCAAACAAATTTTAAATGCACTTCTTCATCCTTTAAAAATATGTTTTGTGAACATATTAAACCATTAAACATTTGTGGAAGAGTCATACTCTACATGTAGATACTTGATGGATTAATCCCTTTCATCCCTTTCATGCCTTTACAGCTGGTGAAAGCAAAACTGGAGATATGTTCCGCTATCGCATGTGATAGTGGAACTAACCTCATAGTTCTAGGAGTAGAAGAGTCATATGTGTCTATCTCATTCAATATGTTAAAAAAATCTCTAAATTTGTTTTTAGTTTGATGCTAACAAGCATCAAAGTCAATGAATAATGAGTGTTTTATTTCATGAGTAAAGAGCCCCAGCTTTACCTTCAATACTGCTGAGTCTACATGTATCTTCTCAGTATATATTTAAAATGAAACACCAGGCTGGCTCAGGATAATTTTTCTGTGACACAAGTCAATGTTTTGGGGGAAACCAACATCAACTTGCCGGTCAAACTTTCATTGTTACTGTCGCTTAGGGTTGTTGAAACTTTTTACTATGAAAACATTGAAATTCATTTCCAAATTTAACGATTTCTCCAGAAGCTCAAAAAAAATCCCCAACATAATACCAGCAGGCAGAGGCACAGAAAATACTTTGGGAATACTGACCTGACCCAAAGTGTTTATGCAAAGTTAAAGTATGGTTTTGTCCTCTTCTATAAAGACTCTTTGTAAATGAGTTACTCATTAAATTTGGCTTTAGAGAGCCCTGCTTTAAGACTACATTTTCATTAGTGATCATCTCGGTAGACACTGCCTTTAAGCAGCAGAGGTTACCGACCTGGCAACCCACAGTGATCTGACCCAAAGTGGTTAACTCCAAGTTAAAGAATTGTTTTGTCCTCTCCTATAAAGACTCTCTCTTAGAAAATGAGGAACTCATTAAATTTGGCTTTAAGACTAAAAATGTTTGTTGTGTTCATATCCATAGACACTGCCTTTAAGCAGCGGAGGTTACCGGTAACCCAAAGTGACCTGACCCAAAGTGGTTAACGCCAAGTTAAAGAATTGTTTTGTACTCTCCTATAAAGGCTCTAGGAATGCATTACATAAATGTCGATAAAAATGTTCATTTTGTTCATATCCACAGACACTGCCTTTAAGCAGCAGAGGTTACCCGCCTGGCAACCTATCCTGACTGCTGGTACCGTACTACCAGCATTCTTCATCATCGGTATCATCTTTGTGCCTCTTGGAGCTCTATTTCTGGTCACATCAAATAACGTAAGTTACTAACATTGGCCTTGTATACAGAGCCCCTTTCACACTGAACAAAATCCTGGGTAAATCTTTTTGAAACCTGAATTACTAATCCACACAAACTATATTGGGAAGTAATCAGGTGAGGTTTGCTTAGCACCTTGTGTAAATCTCTCTTTGAGTAGTGTTGGCTCTGAGAAGAACCGGTGTTTATAACTCAACATTTTGATCAGTATGCGCTGATTGTCTTCAGGAACTGGCTACCCTTTCTTGGGAGAAGGGTTCAGCTAGATACCCCCTTTTTTGGTAGAAAATTGCATCAAGTGATTCTGAAACAAGCAGGGGGTGAAACAAACCACGGGGGAGTGGTGATGGCCGTGGGGTTAACATTTCGCTATGAGGCAATTGTAATATTTTACAGGTAGCTTGCACAGGGCATACAGCAAAAGCACAGATCATCACGACAATTGCTGCATGGGTGCTGTGGGTTATTCCGAGGCCTGGCATTTATTAATATTATTTTGCGTAAAGTTTATATACATATAGTCAAGAGTATGACTAAAGTTAGCAGTGCTTTGCCACCTTTATCAGATTGCACAGGTTAGGGTGTCAAGTTAAGCCAGTCTTTCCTCTGTGGGTTCAGCTCATGGTGTTGCTCTCTGATACAGTGAGGGAAGGATACTGGGCAAACAGCATTTGGGAATTGGAATTAAAAACCCATCAATTAACCCAAACTCACTTGTGAAGGCAAGTTTTATCCCTTCCTAAATCCACCAGAACCTGAGAGTTCTTACAACTCAATAGCAGACCCGAACTGATTAATGTTTAGAAAGATTAGAATGCTTGGCACCATGCGTGGTGTAGCTGTGAACAACCACATAGTGTACAGGGCTTGAATTTTGGGTGGAAAATAAGTGAGATAGCAGGGCTTGTAGCTCAGAATCTTTGCTGGACTACATGTAGACATTTTTGTACAAAACCTGAATCTAACATGAGTCTTTTGGTGTGCTTCTGTTTTTTAATTCTTTTAAGTTGAACTGTATGGATTTTAATGCTGGCTTTTTATCCACAATTTGTTTCTTTGATTACTTTTTGTTAAGTCTCATTCTTTTTTGTTAAGTGCTGGTTGATTGTTGTTTTGATTGTTTGTAATTCTTGCTCATTACCCATTGTGTGTTTAAAGGCAGTGGACACTATTGGTAATTTCTCAAAATAATTATTAGCATAAAACCTTTCTTGGTGAAGAGTAATAATGGGGAGAGGTTGATGGTATAAAACATTGTGAGAAACGGCTCCCTCTGAAGTGCCATAGTTTTCGAGAAAGAAGTAATTTTCCACGAATTTGATTTCGAGACCTCAGATTTAGAACTTGAGGTCTTGAAATCAACCATCTAAACGCACACAACTTTGTGTGACAAGAGTGTTTTTTTTTTTCATTATTATCTCTCAAGTTCAAGATTTTCACAGGTTTGTTATTTTATGCATATGTTGAGATACACCAACTGTGAAGGCTAGTCTTTGACAATTACCAAAAGTGTCCACTGCCTTTAAACTGAAAACCTTTTAGCGCTTTTTAAAGATATTTTTTATACTGTACATGTTCTAGTACAATTCAACCATATCGGTTGTCATACTGTTCATTCCTTGGTAATGTTTATGAAATAAACCAATAAATAATATAAAAAAAAAATAAATAAATATGAGTCCTGACATAATGATTTTAACTGTATAATTATTCATGAACATGTATTACATTTTGTACGACACAGGTGCAGGAGGTTGTTGTAGAGTACACAGACTGCTTTTACAGCAATAGCACAGATAACGTCACGTACAATTGTAAAAACGTATTTGATCAGATGCCTGACATGGGACTAAGCTGCAAGTGTGAGGTGCTGTTCGAACTCGATACTAAAATGGAGGTTGGTGTCTTTCAGTTTTTATTTTCACATTCCAGTGCTTGAGTTATGTCATCGGTTGTCAATGTCATGGTCAAACGGTTTAGAGCATTAAGTTCAAGTTCTGGTGGTTAAGTCATCAGAGGGTGGGTTCAAATCCTTGTAAACTTTGTCAAATTTTCCTAGTGCTTAGTATTATAACATTTTATCACTTGATACTTTTGGAAAATGTTGATGTCTTTGATAACATCCAAAGAAATGTTTAAAAACACAGATTTAAAATTTTCATTTGTTCATAATTTTTTAAAGAAGTGCCTCTTTGCGAAAACGGTGACAATATCGACATTACCTTTGATTTCAGGGGGAAGTGTACATGCTGTACATGTTGACGAACTACTACCAGAACCATCGGCGGTACGTTAACTCTCGGGATGATCTTCAGCTCCTCGGGGATGCTGCCTCCCAGACCGTCCCAAGTACATCATGCCAGCCATACGAGCAGAGAGACACAAATGATGCTCACAATATCACCGAATATGAACCCATTGCTCCTTGCGGTGCAATCGCTAACAGCTTTTTCAACGGTGAGTTGCTGTGTGATTTATCCAGGCGTGATATTCATCATGTTCATCCCACTTTAGTCTGATTTCCGATTAATTGTTTACCCTTAAAGAAAAAAATGTTTTTTAAAAGGCTGAAAAGTCCTCTTAAGCCCATACCGTGTGTACATGTAGGTCATCCCTGTACTTAAAGGGGAAGGTACACATTTGGTAATTACTAAAACAAATATTAACTAAAGAACTGACTTGGTAACGAGCATTGGAGAGCTGTTGATAGTATAAAACATTGTGAGAAACTGCTCCCTGTTAAGTAGCATAGATTTTGAAATAGAGGTAATTTCTCACTAAAATAATACAAAACTTCTAGCCAGAAGTCTTTTATTCCTCTCTGAAAGCACACAAATTCGTCCAACAAGGGTGTTTTTCTTTCATCATTTTCTCCCAACTCCGATGACCAATTGAGCTAAAGTTTTCACAGGTTTGTTATTTTATGCATATGTTGCGATACACCAAGTGAGAACACTGGTCTTTGACAATTACCAACAGTGTACCTTTCCTATATTGAAATGTTCCTACTTTTTTCCCAAGGATCAAATATCATGCCTGATTATCCATGGACGAAACCACGTGTTCGATAAATCCTGCTATGGCATGCTACCATTGATCGCAAAAGATTACATGAAGGCGCAGGACTACTTCATCTTTGAGAGGGCAAGGCTGTCTTCAGTTTTTAAAAGGCACTTCTATTGGATGAAATTTTAAAGCCTACGGAGAATTTCTCCAGGGGCACAAAGGCCACCAGGTCCAAGTTTCATCTGCTTAAGCACAACAAGTAGCCGAGCACAACACAAATGTGTCAATATCTTTGTTTTGTGTGCCAGTCAGAAGCTATTCAATCTGTAACCATACTTTCTTTTCAGTTATGCAAATCTTGCAAACACCAACACTTAAACATCAACACCAACACTTAAACACCAACACTTAAACATCTCAACGAGAACCATATAGTCCCCTTTGAAAAGGCTATGCAGACCTTCGCAACAAAATTTAGCATGCCCGACGTGACTATCGAGAACGCCCACCGGACCGGCCGCTCACCGAGATACGCCTCACCTGACAGACAAACCTCGCCATATCCTGGTCAAATTCCTTTATCGGCCGGAACAACAGAAGATCCTGAAGCACGCCAAGAGAGCACTTGCAAACTCGACCCGTCTACCGCAACGGTGAACTATACATAAACGGCTCCAAATACATCAAGACAGTAAATGCTCAAACTTATTTTGATTTATATTGCATCTTCTTTATTCCCATGTAGATACATTTAACATCACATTTCTCGATGATGGTAACATGAACGAACCAGTTCAGCTGAATGGCACAGGCATAGCATGGGACAGCGACAGAAATGCCAAGTTCCAGAACCCAGCCTGTAAGATTTGTTTTTTCTTTGAACTTTAAAAAGGGATCCGCCATTTTCAGTCACTTGGATCAGTACCACTGATTAGTACCCAATTTCACAGAGCTGCTTAAGCACATGAAGTAACTAAGCACAATAAAAATATGCTTACCAGGATAAGGTTAGCAGCCAAACTACCATGTCACATGTATAATAAACTTGTGACTTGCATCTTGCTTATTTCTGTTAATTTGCGACTGGTATCTTGCTCATTTCTGTTAAGCAAAAAGCTTGTCAAGCAATTTGTGTTGCTTAAGCAGCTCTACGAACTTTGGCCCTGTTTACAAAACTGGCCCAGGGCTGCCAGCTTCCCTTGACTCTCCAGAAAATATTCTAAAGCAGATTGACTGGCTGTGAACCACATGTGCAGAGTCAAACTTATGCACAGTTGTGCCACCATACACGACCTGTATAGGTGAAATGTTTCAACTGGACGGTCAGTAGCACGTTTAATTGTTGAACTCACAACAACAACATTCCTGTAACCTAACAGTTTATTAGCATTTTTGAGTTATGGTGGACACTATTATAGTAGTGGGCTGTTTGGTTTGGGTGTCTACAGACAAATTTACACAAACCTATAGTGCCATTTTGCTCTGTCTCAAAATGGCTTATTCTGTTTTTGCGTTATTTCGATAGCATTTGATGGGAGCACCAATCCCCCTAACTGGCAGCGGAGCATCCAAGATTTGCCAAACGGTTATGAGAATGAAGACTTCATTGTGTGGATGAGAACCGCGGCCCTACCAACATTCCGTAAACTTCATCGCCGTGTCATTTATACAGCAGGGACTGTGTTCGATACAGGACTACCGGCCGGGAACTACAGTCTCACTGTTGACTATTGTATCCTTTTGTAACATTTTTGGGGTGGCCAGTTGGTTTATCCAAAGTATTTTGATATAACACAAAACACAAATGTCCACAGACTTGAGTTAAACTTACACGGCTTATGGATAATGATGGTAGAAAGCTTCCCTTAAAATATTACGTGCTGAGGTGCTGTAGTTTTTGAGAAATTAGTTAAACAAATTGACGAAAATGATTTTCATGTCAGTGGATTTACTTGAGTCTCCTGAAAACATTGCTCTGTGATTTTCACATTTTCTTAAAAACAAGAGGACTATTTAGTCTGAAATTTCTATAGGTTAAATTACATTACCTATATCTTCATTCACAGTGACTAGGGATTCATGTCATAGCCCAAACTTGATCTACAAAAGGCAGACAGATACAATAAAATTTGCAAAAGTTTCAGTTCAATTCAATGTCTACTTGTTGAGATAACAAACAAAACTGTCAAAGTATGTCTCAGGAATTTTAGAATCAGCTGAAGACGACCTATGCACTAAACGCAAACTTACTGTCTTGTAAGATCCTTAACTACCTACCCCTCAGCCTACCCAGTGCATATGTTTGACGGAACCAAAAGCATCGTCTTGACCACCACCTCCTGGCTCGGAGGCAAGAATAACTTTCTTGGCATCGCTTACATCGTCACCGGGTCTCTATGCATCCTCTTTGGAGCCTTTTTCTTACTCATTCACATTAAGCACGGCCACAGGTGAGTTCACAGAGTTTCAACCCCCCCCCCCTTTTTTATTGCAGTTATTCTGACGACAGCATTTGAAAAAGAGGAGAGACAATGATCTTGTTGTGTTTAGACTTCTACAAACATTGCGGAAAATCGTCTTTTTAAGCTCCATAACTAACAATAGCACAACCCAGAGCTGCTCAAACAGAAAATATTGCTCAAAAATCTATGCTTAGCAGAAATGATCAGGATACCAGTCACAAGTTGTACACATGAAATGTTATTTTGGCTGGTAACCCTGATCTGGCAAGCATAATTATGTTGTGCTTAACAACTTTTTGTGCTTATGCGCCTCTATGAACTTGGGCCCAGATTGGAAAGAGCAGGAATTACAGGGCTTAGTTTTATCAACTGTTGGAGACAAAAGAGACAATGTTAGAAAGTGGATTACTAGTAAGTTTGTACTCCGGAACTCTGAAGATAAACAGGGTGCAACACCATGGATACATTGATGTGTAAGAGTCAGAACTGCAAAATTAATTTGTGAAGTTATCTGACTTTGTGGGATTTGTAACTGCTGGCCCTAAGACAAACATCTTATTAATGGACCAGGTGGGCCGATTTCACAAAGATCTCAAATTGATCGTAACTGCAAATCAATCGTAGTTGCTTAGTAAAGTGTGATGTCACAATACAAATCACTATGGTGATACTGAAAATTTGTGTTGCGATGAATTTTTTTGCTTTGTGAAATCGGCCTGGCATTTGCCTGAAGTGGCCCCTGCCGTGTGCCCCCGTAAAAGTTTCGTTTTTTGCTTTTAGGTGTTGAGTTACCATGGAGGGAGTTTTTTTTATGATTTGTTAGGGCCTCTGGCCAGAGACACTATATACAGCTTGATTTTTTTTTTTTTTGGGGGGGGATGTCCACAAAACGGAAGGACTTGTTGCCATAGTCTTTACTGGACCAGGATATTGTTTACAAAACCAGAATCAAAATGAGAAGGGCTAGAATCAAAATGAGAACATAGTTTAATCATCTATCTAAACTGTTAACTAAGAGAAGATTCATCTCTTTTGTTTTATGGGCGATACAGCAGGATTGAAAGTTACTTGTGAGACTCCTACTCAAATCAGGATTTTTTTGAGACAAAGATGTTGAGCTGATAATAAAAACAAAGACCACTGGACTTACTTGTCTTGAGTTACTGGCCTGATAGTGAAATCACTGGCCTCGGGCTGATGGTCCTGCGTAAAATTCCAGCCTTATAGTGTTTCAGTGTCCATGTTGGCATTTATAGTGGAGTGTTGTGGTGCACGTTGAAGTTCTAAGCATGTGTAATATCAGCATGGTTGAACTCCTGTACTTATCTATGTGTTGAGTTGATGAATCCTCCCTTTCCATAAGATTAAATGTTGAAATGAATTTTCCGAGTTACGTTTTTAGAGAGATGAATTGCATCAAGTCTTTTCTCCCTGTGTGTTTATTGTACTTTTTATTTATTTCCCCTCCGTTAACAATTTGTCAGTTCTGTCTTGTGTTGCGATGGTCAGAACACCAGGTCAACACACCAAGCGGAAGCGTTGTAGAAAAAAAAAAATGAAAGGTAGAGTTGAGACCAAATTGTGGCGGGAATGTTTTAAAAAGAAAACAGCGGCTCACTAACCATAATTTAACTGCAGTGCACTATATTTTAATTTTCATTTTGACTTTTAACACTGAGGGAAGAATGGATGGTGCCATTAACTGCAGGGTTTTTTCTTGGTCAACGGCAAGGGTGTAGGCTTCGACTAACAACTGAGCAATCCAAGCCAATCAATAGGCTTCGACTAACAACTGAGCAATCCAAGCCAATCAATTGACATTCCTTGTCGTAACTAATAAGCCAACAAAACAATTTATGGAAGGTTGAAGGGATGGCAGGAAGATTTTTTTAAGTGTGTCCTCAAAACTGTTAACAAAACTACATTATATATTTTTGGCATTTTTCTGACGTCGTAAACCAAATGCCAGTCGTAACGTGACTGGAGACGAAAAATTTGTAAGCCTTCAGAATGCTCTGAGATCAACTTCTACTAATACAATGTAGGTGTTCTGAAGCTACTGCTTCCATCCTAGCGTGATTGGAAACTTGTGCATCGCTCACAGGCTTTTGGCGCTAATTATTCCATTGCTAAAAAATCCCATTTAACTGGGCATAGTGAACAACTTACCTTTCTTGTCTTGGTTAGTCAGACAAGCTAGCGAATACAAAAGTAGTGATTGAAATTATCTGTTCAAGTTGAAGCTGATCTAAATTCCTTTAAAACAAGATTCTTTTCTGTGGTAACATTTTCTGTGGTAATGCACTCATCACTGAAAAATCATCACATTATGGTTTTATAATTCCTTAGCCTTCTCCGTTGGAAATAGTTTTTAAAAAGTTTTGTTTCCGGTTTCGTGGCGTCTCACACATTGTCTTTATGTTTCTCTCACTCTCCTCTGTGGCACCCTGTGTCTCTCTACGTCTGTCACCCCCCCCCACCCTCCCCCTCTCCCATCAACTCCTATTGTCTCACAGGCCGGGCCCATTGACGGTTGAGGCCAATAACGCTAATAATATACCCTCTGGTGCACTGTGTAAGTACTTGTTAGTTGGCTTTTAGAGTTATTAATTTTTGTTGTTTAACTCGTTGTTGCATGAATGTTAAGCTTTATTTTGCATGATTTGGTCGAAACAAACCTCTATTTCCTCCGCTGCATGTTCACTGCTTGATTCTATATCTATCTGGTGAACTTAACTGCTGGGGGAAAATCGTCTTGCTCAGAACCAGGTCAGATTCTTTTGTTGCATACAATCAAGATCAAATAACATCACAGCCCTGTATGCTTCGGTTTTGAAAGGGCAAGGGCGCCTTGGTAAAGGGCACCCTATAACTGAGAAAATTTTGAATTTTTACTGGGAAAATTCAAGGGCACCAAAGGCAATCACCTTCTTTGCCCCGAAATGTATCAGGCCGGACATCAGGGTTGTCAAGCACATGCAAATACTATGTCATTAACCCTGTTGCTATTGGTGCACTCTTCCTGCCCCAGCTGGTGCTTACCACAAAATACCACAGGGAGACTGTAGATACTAAGCAGGGGTGGATTTCACGAAGAGTTGAGACTAGTCTTATCTCAAGTTGGCCACCATCAAAGAGTTGAGGTGTAACACTGCATGGGCATGGAAACTTGCTTTATTATGTATGTGGTATATTGCGTTATAAAGAAACTTTAAACCCCTCTGAAGGGGGGATGGGGTATGGTGGAGGGGGGGGGAGCTACAAAGATGGTTAATTCATGAATTCGTAGATGACTCTACACTAGTGTGTATAAGCAGAATCTTCTTTCTAAGCCATTATTTGCCCTTACGTATAAGCTTTTATCTGGGATAGAGGGTGGCAGCAAACATACCCTGTGAATCTGCTCTATACTGAGCATGACCATATCTCATTTAAAACTATGGATTTATGCAGTCTGTCTGTTGCCACCTAATCTGCTTCCACTAATTAGTCTTCCTCTGTCTCTGCTTGGGGCAAGAAAATGGCCCTGATATTTAATCCTGATTACCTGCGCCTTTAATGCTTAAAGGAAACGTTGCCTTGCATCGGACGAGTTGGTCTATAAAAAGCGTTTGTAACCGTTTTTTTTATAAATTGCATATATAGTTGGAAAGATGTTTTAAAAGTTGAATACAATGATCCACACAAGTTTGCCTCGAAATTACGTGGTTTTCCTTTTTCTTTGGGAAGTTACACGCTCGGCCATTTATGGGAGTCAAAATTTTGACTCCCATAAATGGTCGGCCGTGTTAGTCGACGAGGTAAAAGGCAAACCGTGCAATTTCGAGGCATGTTTGTGTGGATCATTGTATTCTACTTTTACAACATCTTTCTACCCATATGCATTTTATAAAAAACGGTTACAAACGCATTTCATTGACCAACTCGACCGATCCAAGGCAACGTGTTCCTTTAATAATGCTTCTATTTTATGGATTATATATGATGCTATCTGCTCTAACCAGGGCCCAATTTCAGGGCTATGCTTACCGCCGAATTCTGCGCTTACGATCACAATTCCCCGCTTACATGCAAGCGCCGAATTTCTGCGCTTGCCTTGTAAGCGTAGAATGCCTAGTAACGCGGAGTACGCACGTGCAGAAGCCAAAATTCGTTGCAAACCCGTGAAATACGCTTGCCGTAAGCACAGAATTCCCTGCTTCCGTAAGCGCCAATTCTGTGCTTACGGTAAACAGAGCCATGAAATTGGGCCCAGGCTTCACACACTATTGCAATCTTTATTTTAAAGGGACACGTTGCCTTGGATCGGGCGAGTTGGTCTATGAAAAGAGTTTAAAACAGTTTGTCATAAAATGCATATGGGTGGAAATATGTTTTAAAAGTAGAATATAACGATCCATCCATGTCTCTAAACTGCATGGTTTTCCTTATACGTCATGAATTAACACGGCACACCATTTTGTGGAGTCAATAAATTGGCCGACCATGTTAGTTCGCAAAGTATAAGGAAAACCACGCAATTTCGAGGCATATTTTTGTGGATTGTTGGATTCTACTTTTAAATAATCTTTCTAACCATATTCGTTAAATTATTTGTAACTCATGAAAGCACAAACACTTGATGAAAATGTTATATTGTAAATCATTTTAGGGCTACATGTATGTCCAAATTTATCGCTTCCTTTGGCAGCGACTATGGCCGGATCACTTACATGTAATTGGCTGAGTCTGGATTTCACAAAAACACACTCTGATTCATCTGAAGATGAGTTGCAAACCCAGTTAAATAACTACAGCATGGTCATACTAACTGAAATTTCCTCACTGGCTTGAAAGGTGAGGCAGTGGACACTTGTTAATTACTCAAAATAATTATTAGCATAAAACCTTACTTGGTAACGAGTAACAGGGAGAGGTTGATTGTATAAAACATTGTGAGAAACAGCTCCCGCTTAAGTAACGTAGTTTTCAAGAAGTAAGTAATTTTCCAGGAATTTGATTTCAAGACCTTTAGAATTGAGGCTACCAAATCAAGCATCTGAAAGCGCACAACTTCGTTTGACAAGGGTGTTTTTCTTCCATTATTATCTCGCAACTTAGACTACACATTATGACCTCAACTTTTCACAGGTTTGTTATTTTATGCATATATGTTGAGATACACAAAGTGAGAAGACTGGTCTTTGACAATTACCAATAGTGTCCAGTGTCTTTAAAAGGGAAAGTGTTTACATAATATTTTATAATAACAGGCCGGTTCATCAATTGCAGCAGCTTGTTGAAATTTTGTGCATGTCAGGTTTTGGGGGGCAAGAGTGTGCAGTTGTGGTTGGTCAATGCACAGAGGGTTGGAGCCTAAACCTTGTGTCACACAGGGCATTATTTTCAGGCTTCTTGGAGGCAACTAATCATTTGCATTGTATCAAACGCAACACTCGACAGCACAAGAGACAATCTTCTAACTGTGTGCTATCCCCAAGACAGTAATGAGAAAACTGAAATCAGACAAATTTTCTAGTCGGAGATAGCTTTGAGCTGGTTGGCTGAACATTACCTCTTATTAAGCCCGGTTCATACTTCCTGCGAATGCGAAGCGATTGTGGTGACGCTACAATCGGTACGCACTCCATTTCCCTTTATGACGCAGAGAAATTCGTTTCGCATGAAGCATTCGCAGGAAATATGAACCAGGCTTTACATGGCCTTCAAGCTCTTGAAATATATTTGTTGTCTCGCTGACATCTGTGGGTCATTTTAAGAAATTGGTTGTGCACTCCCATGACGACTACATGTACTTGCATCTTGAGCCTGCATCTTATGTTGACGATACACTGTGCAAGTCTCGCAAGTATTCAAACTTTGAAACCTGTTGTGCAAGAATTTGTTTTTGTCGAAAGTGTGAAACTAAGATTCAGGTTTTTCTTCTTCTTTTGCCTACTTTTCTTAATGCAAGTTCTAATCCTATCTAGCTGGAATGCTAATCAAAATTTTATGTTACCAACAAATAATTTGTGCAATAACTTTGTTGCATCTGCCTGAAAAATGAAGTGGTGGCGTTTCCGCTCACCTGGTTGCTTGATCTCTTTATTGCATGTGGTTCAGCAATTTTCAAACTTCTGCTTTCTTTTCTTGAAGACCTGGGCCCAATGTCATAGAGCTGCTTAAGCACAAAAGGTAGCAAAGCGCAACAAAGTTATCATTACCGGAGCTGGTCATATTTGCTTAGCAGAGTTATTTTCTGCTTAAGCAGCTCTATGAAATTTGGCCCTGTAAATGACTATCATTTGCCAAACCAACGGACATTATATTATGATTGAGTTTAGCCCTGTGCTGATTATTCGAGTAGCTATGACCCTGCGTTCTCTTGATAACCGTACGAATGCTCTAACCCTCACTTTCAACTAAAAACATTTCAACAAAACGCTATAGTTTAAACAGCATTCATGCAGCATTAAAGGAATACGTTGCCCTGGTTCGGATGAGTTGGTCTTTGAAAAGCGTTTGTAACCATTTGTTATAAAATGCATATGGGTAGAAAGATGTTGTAAAAGTAGAATACAATGGTCCACACAAACATGCGTCGAAATTGCACGGTTTTTCCTTTTACCTCGTCGAATAACACGGTCGGCCATTTATGGGAGTCAGATTTTTGACTCTCATAAATGGCCGACCGTGTTAGTTTGCACAGTAAAAGGAAAACCGTGCAATTTCGAGGCAAATGTGTGTGGATCATTGTATTCTAGTTTTAAAACATCTTTCCAACCATATGCATTTTATAAAAAAACGGTTACAAACGCTTTTTATAGACCAACTCCTCCGATCCAGGGCAACGTGTTCCTTTAACTAAGGGGAAATTTTGTCAAAGGTACAAATAACATGACAAACAATTGGAAGAACATGTGTTTTTGTTTTTGTTATCAGAGCAAATGCTCCAGAAGCAAGTACTGCGAACGAGATCGGGTAATGTTTGGGATAATCCACTATGATGACACGGGGGATCCAGGAGTATACTTTGGTGACTGGAAGGAGGGTGAGCAACAACAGAGTAACAGGTACCAGCTAGTATTGAAAACTAGCCTTCAACATTTAGATGGTGTCCTGTCCACATCAGGTGAATAAGATGTACACCTCTGGTAAAATTCTGTAAACTTAAAAAAAAATGAAAAAAAATATTCTCATCGTGTACGTGTAGAGAATTTAAGATTGCACTTTTCTGGAAAAGACTGAGGGTTAAAACAGATGATCTCTCGTGGGAAAAAGATAATCTTTCATAATCCCCCTAAATCTTTTCTGCAGACATTTATTATTGATTTGGATTAAAAAGGTCAGTGAGTCATTTCTGATTCACCACTTTGGATTCTAACTGGGGTCATTGCTTCCCTTACTCTCTGGTCATTTCCTTATTCTATCTTTAAACAAACAGTTTGAAAAGGCCCATGAAGGGCTTGAAATAGGCCATTCTTCTGAGATATGGTGGACACATTACTATAAGACTTTTTGGTCTGGGTAAATTTGTATGTACGTATGTGTATACAGTACACACGAACCACACAGTGCATTCCTATAGTGGCCACCATGGCTATCAGCTATGGCTAATAAGTTTGCTGCCACCTAGTGTCAAGAAGTCGCTTTTTTAGTTGTACCCACCTTTAACAAAATTTCAAAAACATCCAATGCAATATTTAAAAAGCAGATACAAAATTCACTTCTTTTGTTTACTTTTGGATGATTAGCAGTAATGATGTAATAAAAGGAAAAATTAAAGAAACTTGTATCTATTTATTCAGGGCCAAATTCAAAGAGCTGCGTTAGCAAAAAAAGTAGCTAATTACAGCAAAATCATGCTTACCAGAAGAAGGTTTTACCAGCAAAACTAACTGTCGTGCCAAATGAACCATTTTTGACTGGTATCCCTTTCACTTTTGCTTAGCAGCAATATTTTCTGCTTAAGCAGCTCTTTGAAATTGGGCACTGATTTTATGGTTACCGTTAACAGATGTATGCCCATTTTCATAGGCCATATTTCTTGTACTTTAATTATAATGATCATTTTGTACATAATTGCATTTTGGAAGAACAGGCAAATCTATTGTTGTGAATTGAATAGTGTAAACCAATTATGGCTTTACCCTTTGCGCGTAGATGCAGATTTGAGCATGGGGTTAATAGACCCTGTAACCTTTGTTTACACAAATAGGGACATCGTACATTCCAGGGCTTTTTTGGCAGGCAAGTAGTCATATGTAAGAGAAAGGCAGTATTTCCTGGGTAGTGGGCACCTCAATGAGGGATTTGTGACTCATTCTGTAAGGGAATTTCAAAGGGCACCAAGGCAATGATGCTTCACAGATGCAATGAACCATCATGAACCATTGAATATGAAAGAGTCGTGCAGTTCTGGTAGGATATACATGTATTTAAAAAAAAAAAAATGTTGCCATAGAATGATTTACCCAAACTGCATACCTCTAACTAAAACCCAAGATGTAGCAAACTTTCCCATTCTATTTCAAGGCACTGAGAAATAGCTAGTATATTTCTGTCATGATGATAGCGGAGCTCTCCCGCAACTTATTTGCGAGACTGCTTGTTCATGCCAGAGGGGGCTGCTCTCACCACTACAGACCAACTGTAGTGGTGAGATCAGGGCCCAATTTCATAGCGCTGCTTAACGGTAAGCAAATTTGCGTGCTTACTGTAGCAGAAAAATTTGCTTAAGCCTTAGCGTATTTCACAGGTTAGCAGAAAAATTGGGCGGCCATATTGCGTGTTTACCATGGATTTGCTTTGTGACGTCATTTATTTTTGTGCGGTAAGCACCGAAAGGTTAGCATGCCTTTTTGTGTGCTTACGGTTAGCAGCGCTATGAAATAGAAATTGCGCAGTAAGCACAAAATCGGCCGCTAAGCAGCGCTATGAAATAGGGCCAGTAGTCTCGCACCAAGCAGCAGTCTTGCAAGAGAGCCATTTCATTTATCACCGCGACAGGAATGGGCTATGTGAGGAAAATAAAGGACAAAGCAACAAGATACATCAGGTTCGGCTTTATGGGAGTTGTTTCCCAAAGCTCACCTGAAACCTACCTTTGCATTGTTTATTATAACATGTAAATAGGGGATTTTAATATTACGTTAAGTTATTGACTGGAAAAGTCAGCACCACTCGGTCTTTCTTGTTATGCATCATACTTTTAAAGATATGTTACTCGATCATAGATTACATTTTCACACCTTTATTACACACAATGTACAATTAGAAAAGGTTAATATGTTTTTCTGTTAATTTACATATTAAATATCATGTGTTTTAGTTTTTTAACTGTGAACAGACTTTGCAATACCATACAATTTGGTAAGGAAATTATTGTGTTGAACATACTTTTAAAATGATACTGTTGGGAGAGAACACAAATGTGACCCCCCTTGTTTAAGATAGGGCTAAGTACGATCCAAATTTGTGGCAGGAATTGGATAGGGTTGGAATATAATTTTGGGTTAATATGTGGAATGAATGTTATTAAAATATTGTAAATAATTAATTTTGAATGTGGATTTATTAGGTTTATGTTGATATTATTTTAATTATTTTAGACTTGGAATGTAAACATCAAATTGATAGGAAAGTGATTATATTATTATTCGTTTGAAGATAATGTGACTATATAGAATAAAGATTGAAGATAATATTAGAAACTTAGGAGTTCAGAGTTGATTATTTATGTTTGTTTTAGCCTTCGAGAAAGACTCTGCAAGGGTTGTCACGTTAGGCCATTGTAACTACTATCTTTTGCATTTATACCACAGGTCCCTTAAACTTGATTGGTTAGCAGTTTGCATAAGCTATTTCTACTTTCTTATTTAGTTAACTTAACTAAATGATCTCGAGAAAAACAACGCCTCTGCCCCCTCATGCCCATGGCTTCATCCATGGTTCACATGTTCACTCATTAAAACGTGGAGCCAAACTTCCCCTTTCAACATCGGTAAAAAGGTCAAATGATAATCTGGAATTGAAGTGAGACGGCCACGTGCTGTATTGGACATTCAAATTCTCAAAGTATGGCAACCATTGATTAGCCGTATCCGAATTGGTGGCTACGGCTACGGCTGTGCTAAGTGTGTTGCTAAGGACGTCCTATAATTCAACGCATGATGACGCGGAATTCTAGTCGTAGCTGTAGCCGCTAATTCAGACACGGCTTAATATGGATATTTCTTCGGAGGAACAGACACCTTTCAAAAAAGCATGTGCGATGATTTAGCCCTAAATTGTTTCATAAGGTTCATTGAAGAGGACATTCCCGCCCTCTTAGCCCTTCCCTGGAAGGCCTCTGCTCAAAAGGGGGAATGGACTATCCGCCGCCATGTTGGATGTAAAACGATGAAACATTGGAAACGCACATCATACGCGCCATAATAGGCCAATGAGCAGCCCCAAGTTATTTTGACCCACAGCCGGGGCGCAATATTGTTTGTTCCGCACTGCGATATTGCCACTGTCGCACAGTGGACCAGGCCGAAACCAAAGTGCGCCAAAAAGGGTGAAACGTGACCCTGCTAGTTTTAATTTTTCAACATTTTTAAGGTTGCTTATACCCCATGGGACCATTTTATGGGGAAATTAAACAAAAAATATATATATTGACTTGTCATGACCTCTTAAAGGTATGCAAATCCACAGAAATTGGCCATAAAATGAAAATAGTTGCAGAATACTTCATAAAGCAAAATTAGACACCTTGCATTGAGTTACGGAGCTAAACTTTCACTTGGCCCTAGTTTAGGGTTCATATTTGATGGAAATTAAATCAGTTTTTATTTTTGTTGAAGTTTTCTATGAATAAATACTGACAATTGTGTCAACATTGACATGAAATTTACGTTTTCTGTGTTCAGCAATACGGAAACTAAAGATTGCCGTCGATTGCTGCCTAAATTCTACTCATTTCTAATAGAGCAACTTGTTTGCATCATTTTGGTACCAAATTTAGCTGCGACAACCTGCGATACACGATTTTAGAGCAGTTTTTCTGAAGCGATCACTGTACGTTTTCGCCCCTTTTCTGGGTATTACATATGGCGCGCTCCACTGAGAAACACGACACCCGAGCAAGGCTGCCCTCGCCGGAAAGGTGCAATATGATACATGTCTGATTGCGCAGTGGAAATTTCAATGTACTTGGTGTCTCATATGTTGTGATGTGGGATACTGCCGCTAGCTGTCTTTAAATGTATCTGTCAGCTGTACCACAGTGCACAATGGCGTCTTTACCAAGAAAGCGATTATTTGAAGTTGTTAGTTCTGTTGATGATGCATCAAACATTGAAAACTCTTGTCGTGGTTGCTTAGAATTATTCACAGATGCAAGCAATTAGTCACAATTTTACCGCGATAAACAGTCCATTACATCAGGACCAATCAAAAATCGGTATTTTGCTGACGTCATACTCCGATCTAATTATCACCATTGGATTCTACGGGTCGGAAAAGCTAAGTATGTGAATCTTCCTGCACAAAACTTAATGATTTTTATTTTTGGCGCACTTTCATCCCATTCTGGCCCACTGTGTGTCGTAGCATTTTTTAATGGGTGAGTTTTTTCTTCTTCAAAATTCACCCAAGTGTTTATTTAAAAACGAAGTCATTTAGTCATATCGCTGCCAGCAGCAGAACTACATGAACAACAACACAATTAAAAGTCTATAAATACAATTACAAATCGATTCAAAAATGGGAATCCATTAGGAACGTTTTGAAGGATGGCAAATCTAAAGTGCATGAAAACAAATTGCAGCCGGGGCGCCCTGCTTAAATGACGTCAAATCATATGCATAATGGTTATTGTCTATAATGAATTAAAATAACAAGATAACTGTTTTACTTTTTGCCTTGACTCGTCCCCTGTACATCGGACGCTTGGACGGGATGGTCTTGATGTTTGGCTTGCTTCATTTGATCAATGAGTCGAGCTGATTCCTTGATGTATTGGCGGTAGCTAGCGTCTGGTTTTAAAGAAGAGCCACCGAGTTTGTGTTTATCCAACTCCATCAGGTTGGACAAGATGTCACCCTTACGCTGAGGGAACAAAAGAGGCATGCAAAGATAGAAAACATCTAATAGTTTGAACAATCGAAAGTATTGTACGTTTTTAACTTTTTGTCTGGACTTAAAAATAATGATATCAGAAATTGTCTTTGACGGATATCTGAAATGACGCACTGGACACTTACAACATAACTGTTAGCATAAAAACTTTGCGAGCAACGGAGAGCTGTTGATAGTACAAAACATCATTGTGAGAAACGGCTCCCTCTGAACTAGTATAACCTAGTTTTTGAGACAGAGGTATACCTCACTCAAATATTAAAAGACTTCAGGCCTGAAGCCTGTTATTTGGCATCTGAAAGCACACGTACACTGCGCAAGGGTGTTTTTTCCTTCATTATTCTATTTCAACTTTGATGACCAATAATTGAGTCCAAATTTTCACAGGCGTGTTACTATTTTATGCATTTTGGGATACACCGAGTGAGAATACTGGTCTTTTTTGACAACCGAAGGACTGTGTTCATGAGTTGTTACTATTGTCATTGTGATTTGTATTGTGACATCACCGGCTCCATGTCCCACCTCTAGCCTACTTACCCCAAACTCTCTAACATCAAGAGGAGATGAGGAGATATTGGACCGTTCCGTGGGCACACCCTCTCCACCATCTCCCTCGTCTTCGTTAATCGAACCAATCAACTCATAAATCTATAACAACAACGCAAGGAGACTCTCTTGTTAATAAAAAAACAAGTAAACTCATTATAAATTGTTCTGTAGCTTTAATTCGGCTTCCAAGTCCTTACCGCCGAGTCTACAATTATTTTAGGCATGGCTGCATGCGCGTGTAAAATCTGTAAAGTAGATTGATATGACTATATGATTGATAAGGAAGCCCCCCCCCCCAGGTGAAGTTTGCGGTAGCGCATTGTGTAAAACTTTTTGGAGCATAGCGTTAGTTCTGAAATGAACAGGGGATTGACAACTCGGTCACCATGCTCTTTAAACGAAGACGTTCAGAGCATAGATCGAAACGTTAAGTTGTCTACCATCGGTTCTTTTCAGAACCAGAAATGTACACAAAGTGCTACCGCAATTCTCACCTGACCGAACGGGTGGGTATTTAAAAGGCTTTTTAGAATTATCCTGAGCCCGACAGCGCAGGTGAATGTAGCTGTTGAATATCACAAAGAATTAAACGTTTTTTTCTCAGTATTTCGTGACATGATTCCTCTTGCATTTTATGAAAGTATTTTTTTTTACCTGATCCAGATCGTCACGTATTCTCTTGTACTCCACGAGGTTTTCCTCCAGAGCCAGCAAGACGATGATGTAGTTCTGGAACTTCTCTGGTGTAATGTTGGAGAAATCCTGGAATAAAATAGATTTGCAAATAAAAAAGGAGCAAATCAGCTGACATAAAACGGAAGGGTGGGTGTCATCTTGAGGCATTGATAAAATCCATGGATGAAAAGGCATGAGGCTGTCACTTAAATGGTCTGTATGAATTTTCATTTTCAAAGGGGGCGTTTTTGAGATATCGCCGAAAATCCGGGTTGAATAAAGAAACAAATTACTGGAACGGGATTTGAGCCTGTGACTTCTGGGTTAAGGCACCATCGCTCCACCAAACTATGTGAGGCAACCTGTTCCGAATGCTTGCGGCAGTAGGGGGGGGGGGGCACCTTATAGGGACATCGAACTTCCTTCAAGGCTGTTTTTGTTAAACAAGAGACAGTGTTCGTTGACAACTTACGCCAAGGAATAGTGGTTTCTGTTCTGTAAGGTTGCCGAGTTTGTTGACGGTGTCCATACTGACAACAGGTACGTCGTGTTCCAAGTGACCGGGATGTTCTATTGGATGCAAAACAACAAAGGATGAAATGAACCTGAATGTTAAGAATAGGTTTGAAGTAAACTATGAAATTAATCATTTAGGATGTTCCTACACCCGAAACATTTTGTTTTGAACGATTTTTGTTGTATGGAACAATTTCACGGATGCTCAACGCACTTTTACACGCACATGTCCACCATTTTTTGAAGTCAACAATGAACACCGTACGGATTTTACTCCCAAGCAAAATGGTGAAAATTTTTCACGCACATTAAACTTTTTGTGCGGAGATGAGTTATCGTTGTGCAATGTGTCAATAGTCGTGGTTAATAGTCACAACCCCTTGTCCCCATTTCCCTCGAGAATCATGGTCTCAACGAAAATGATATGTCAGTGGAATGGGGTATCCCCTTTGAATATGTTCAGTTTGTATTTTCATAAATTAACTTACACAATTATGAATCAATATGAAATATTATATACTTTAATTGTTTTACTGTTGTTCATTGTGGGGAATCTATAATAAATACTGTTTGGTTTACCCGTGTCTTCTTCCACAGGCTTAGTGGACAGAGTGTCCTCCCTCTTCTTATTCTCAGCTTTGATTTCTCGGATTGCTTTATCCTGGAACCAAGCAAAGACATTATGGGCTTAACAAATAAGATTCAAACTGCCTCTAGCCATCGGGCTAGCCATCGGGTTAGCTCGGTGGTGTTGAGTGGTAAGACATCTGCTCTATAGGCGGTGGGTTCGAATGCCACCGGACTGATTTTGCCAGTTGATCTTTTTTTTCACAGGACTCGGGAAGAATATTGAGAAAACCACAAGGGGAAGTCAAGCAATTTTATTGTTATTTTGTTGGCAAATATTGTAAAAATCACAAGGGGTATGCCTAAGTCCATCAATTTTATCAAATTGTGACAGAATATTGAAGAAGAAAAATAAAGAAATAAAAAGGGTGAGTCCAGCATTTTCATAAATCTTTGGCAAAATATCGGGAAAAAAAAGTGGTAAGTCCAGCAATTCTATACATTTTTGGGAAAATATTGAAAAAAACACACGGGGTAAGTCCAGCATTTTCATCAATTTTTTGCAAAATATCGGGGAAAAAACATAAGGGGTAAGTCCAGCAATTCTATACATTTTTGGCAAATATTGAAAAAAAAGAACAAGGGGTAAGTGCAGTATTTTATAAATTTTATGGCAAAATGGTGAAAAAATCAGTAAGTCCAGTATTTTAATCAAATTTTGGCATAAATATTAAAAAAAATCACAAGGGGTGAGTCCAGCATTTTCATAAATTTTTGGCAAAATATCGGGGAAAAAACACAAGGGGTAAGTCCAGCAATTCTATACATTTTTGGCAAATATTGAAAAAAACACACGGGGTAAGTCCAGCATTTTCATCAATTTTTTGCAAAATATCGGGGAAAAAACATAAGGGGTAAGTCCAGCAATTCTATACATTTTTGGCAAATATTGAAAAAAAAAACAAGGGGTAAGTGCAGTATTTTATAAATTTTATGGCAAAATAGTGAAAAAATCACAAGGGGTAAGAGCAGCATTTTTATCCATTTATGGCAAAATGGTGAAAAAATCACAAGGGGTAAGTCAAGCATTTTTATCAACTTTTGGCAAAAATGTTGGGGAAAAAACACAAGGGGGATACTCCAGCATTTTTATCAATTTTTGGCTAAAATATAAAATAAAAAAAAAACACAAGGGGTCCAGCATTTATATCAAATTTTGGCAAAAATTCTGAACAAATCACAAGGGGTAATCAAGCAATTTTTTCAATATTCGGTAGAATATTGAGAAAACCCATTACGGGTAAGTCCAGCATTTTTATCAATTTTGGGCAAAAATATTGAAAAAAAAAACACTAGGGGTAAGTCCAGCAATTTTATCATATTTTGGCAAAAATACTGAAAACAATTTTTGGCAAAGTGGTGAAAAACCACGAGGGGTAAGTCCAGCATTTTTATCAAATTTTGGCAAAAAAACTGAAAAAACACAAGGGGTGATGTCCAGCATTTTTATTTTGCAAACATTGAAAAAATAATTTGGTTAAGTCCAGCATTTTTATCCAGTTTCGGCAAAAATACTGAAAAATCACAAGGGGTAAGTTCAGCATTTTTATAAATTTTGTGTGGTTTTTTCAACATTTTGCAAAATTTGAAAAAAATGCTGGACTAATCCATGTGGTTTTTTCACCATTTTGCAAAAAATTTATAAAAATGCTGGACTAACCCCTTGCGATTTTATCAATTTTAGGCAAATATTGAAAAAATAACAAGGGTAAGTCCAACATTTTTATCAATTTTTGGCAACAATGTTGAAAAAATCACAAGGGGTAAGTCCAGCACTTTTATAATATTTTGGCAAAAATATTGAAAAAATCACAATGGGTAAGTCCAGCATTATCAGACTCTGGCAAAAACATTGAAAAATAACAAGGGGTAAGTCCAGCATTTTTATCAAATTTTGGCAAAATGGCGAAAAAACCACAAGGGTAAGTCCAACATTGTTATCAAATTTTGCAGAATGTTTAAAAAACCACAAAGGGTAAGTCCAGCATATTTATAATTTTTTTTTACAAATATTGAAAAAACACAAGGGGTAAGTCAAGCATTTTTATCAAATTTGGGCAAAAATACTGAGTCCAGCATTTTTACAAATTTTTGGCAAAATGGTGAAAAACAACAAGGGGTAAGTCCAGCATTTTTATCATTTTTTTGGCAAATATTGAAAAAATCACAAGGGGTAAGTCAAGCATTTTTATAAGTTTTTGGCAAAATGATGAAAAAACCATAAGGGTAAGTCCAACATTTTTATCAAATTTTGCAAATGTTGAAAAAAACACAAAGGGTATGTCCAGCATATTTAATTATTTTTTGCAACTATTGAAAAAACCACAAGGGGTAAGTCCAGCATTTTTATCAAATTTTGGCAAATATTGAAAAAAATCACAAGGGGTGAGTCCAGCATCTATATCAAATTTTTGCAGAATATTGAGAAAACCACATAGGGTAATGTCTAGCATTTTTTTCCAATTTTTGGCAACAATATTGAAAAAAATCAGATGGGGTAAGTCCAGCAATTTTATCAATTCTCTGCAAATATTGAAAAAATCACAAGGGGTAAGACACCATTTTTTTAAATTAATATTTTGGCAAAAATATTGAAAAAATCACAATGGGTAAGTCCAGCAATTTTATAATTTATTTTTCAAAAATATTGAAAAAAATCACAAGGGGTACAAGCATTTTAATCATTTTTGGCAAAAATATTATAAACAAATCATCAGCCAGTCCTGCATATGCAGTGCTTATTAATGGGGTGACAAAAAGGATACAACCTATGATCTTAATTTTTATTATTTTGTAAAATTTTTTCCCAGTTTATTTGTAAGACCACTTACCAGATTAGTGACAACTACAGCAACAACCAGATTAGCAAAGACGAAGGCACCAACTATGATGCAGACGATGAAGAAACAAGCACCAGCCAGAAAATGATTGGGCGATTCCTGTACACAAAAGGGTACAGAGAAGTCATCTATTATTTGCAAAATTCATGTACACCCACAGACTAGTATAGAAGATTTACTCTTGTTCAACTTAAAAATTAGTTATGCTTTTTTGTCCGTTGAACTAAACAAGTTTGCATGATGTATTCCGTGCATTGTTTTTGGAAACGAAATATTTTGAATTTTCGTTTTTAAGCAGCTTCATTTTGTCAACTCAGTTCATAGAGAGAAGGCGTTGACAAAATACTTTGGTTAAAAGTAACAAATTGGAGGGGATTTAAACCATAAGTTTACCGTTTTTTTTTTTTTTTTTTTTTTTTTTTTTTGGGGGGGGGGGGGGTGACATTCAAAACGTAAATTGTTGTGTACCTACCTGAAATTGGTTGAACATTCCCATCCATCCATCTTGTGTCACGCAAACAAACATTGTAAACATTGCTGGGGGAAATATATATCAAAATGAAAATGTCATTTCTGTTTTCTATTTATTGATGTAAAGACCTATGCATAAAATATCTTTATTGAAAAGGTGCGGAAAGGTCCTGTGCAGATCCGGAAAGAATTGCACAAAACACGCAATGTAGGAACAAGTTCTACTTATTTATTTATTTTTTTTTTTTATTTCCTCAAAACCTCCAAAATGAAGAAGATAAAAAGATTTATACAAATTATACATCAAATAATTATGCCATGCTTTACCTTCCCCTAAATTGCCAAAGTATGCCGGGAAGTCGCGTCCAAATAGGGCCACTCCAGCCACGCTGAGTACAACCATGATGATAAGTAGGAGCAACGCGATATTAGTCATATCTAAAGACACAATAATCAAAAATATTTAAAATCAAAACAATTCTTTATCCGTGACCACATGTTTACGAACTCATTCAACACATTAATTTCTAGAATAAAAGCAAAATCAATACACATACTTGTATGAACTTAAAGGCAGTGGACACTATTGGTAATTACTCAAAATAATTATTAGCATAAAACCTTACTTGGTGACGAGTAATGGGGAGAGGTTGATAGTATAAAACATTGTGAGAAACGGCTCCCTCTGAATTTACATGTTTTCGAGAAAGAAGTGAGTTTTCCACGAATTTGATTTCGAGACCTCAGATTTAGAATTTTAGGTCTCGAAATCAACCATCTAAACGCACACAACTTCCTGTGACAAGGGTGTTTTTTCTTTCATTATTATCTCGCAACTTCGACGACCAATTGAGCTCAAATTTTCACAGGTTTGTTATTGTATGCATTATGTTGAAATACACCAAGTGAGAAGACTTGTCTTTGGCAATTACCAATAGTGTCCAGTGCCTTTAAAGGTTTGTTTAATTCAAAGTATGTCATTCGAAATAACTTTAAGGAATATTGTGGTTATTTTTATCATAAATTAATAAATACATTTATTTTGAATCATGACGTACCGGGGATGGATTGCATAATAGTTTGTACGACAACTGTCAGACCAGATAAAGCGCTGATGCTATAACAAGGAAAATAAAATAAAATAAGTTCAAATGAAAATTCAAACATTAATGCTGATAAGTTTTTGTTTATGCGGAGACTATCTTTCTCTTGGGTAAACTCAATAATTTATACTAAAAAAATAATAAAAAAATAAATCATCCTTTCTGAGGGTATAATTAATTGGTATCAAACAAGTACCCATACTGAGACACAAACACAACATAATGAAAAAGAAAGTAAACATTATAGGCCCTATCATTAAGTTTCTGGTACTTCGTTAAAGTCACCTGGAAATAGAATTTTTTTCTCTTTCAAACATAAGAGTACATGCTTACGAACAATAAAACAATTTTTTTAGTATCTGTTTGTCACGATTTATATGTTTAAAAAATTTATAAAGTTGTTTGGGGGGCTGACTCCGCCTACCCCTTTTGTGACGTCAATCGAGGCAGACTTTGCCTGCAATGCGTATAGTAAACACACGTGCAAAGTACATGTAGGCCTACGTCCAAGTCGTGAGTTGGTACATTTCAAAAAGTGTTTTTCTGCATTCAGCAGCAATACACCTGGTCGGCACTGCCGGAAAAAAACAAAATTTGTTTTTTTGAAACGTACAAACTCACGACTTGGTCCGTACATGTACTTTGCAATTGTGTTTACTCTACGCATTACAGGCAAAGTCTGCCTCGATTAACGTCACGAACAGCGCCCTCTCGGGTCGGGGTCTACTCTTAAATTTGTAAATAACATGAGAACTGATTTGTTAAAACCTTAGTCAACTGTTTATTCACATTCCACTCATCAAAACACATATAATAGTGACAAAAGCTTGTTTTTGAAAAAATACCAATTTCAGGTGACTTTACATTCGGTACTTCGTTGACGCACATTATTCCGAAGGTGGTGCAGGTTAAAGTCCCGCTCTAGCCATTTTTTTTGTACAACCCATAACTTTGTAATTCTGTAAACGCATAAATGCTTATGACAATCATTGAAAATACTTTAGGTTTTTGGTTTTGAAACGGCTTTCTTGCCAAATCAGAGACAATTTGTAAGAAGGCCGTGTCCGAAGTGGCTGTTGCGAAGGGTGTTGCTACGAAGTTCCTAATACTATATACAGCATATGACATGCCGATAAAGCCGTAGCCGCTAATTCGCACACAGGCTTAATTATTCATTAGTAATCCACACTAACCTTCTCAAACTCCTGAACGCGCGAATAACTCGAAGGATTCTCAAAATGCGACTGCTTCCAAGAAAAGTTAATGCTAGAGAATGAAATAAGAAAGGAAACAGAAATTACAAGTTTCAGTCTTCTGTCGATTGTGTAATGCCCACGGTATAACATGGAAACAATGTCCTACAAAACTATGGTCAACAAAAAATCTTCTTTCCCATGCCGGGAATCGAACCCGGGCCGCGTGGGTGAAAACCACGAATCCTAACCACTAGACCACATGGGATCTGTTAGAGTATTATTAACGAGGAGAGATTATAAATTGCCCGTCACGCTATGCACATAGAAGGCTGAGTGTGGCAGAAAGCATGCAGCTCTGATGAGTCACCATGACTATTCCATCTGCAAACAGCTGGCATCCTCTCTAAGGCAAATACATTGCCGTATATGCAGCGACAATTTGATTTTTTAGGTTGGCATAATAATGCTCTCTTATTGTTTTTATCAGAACGAGTAAATTCAACTGTTTAGGAGTATTTTGTTTATTCATAAAACAAAGACACTAAACCTGAGATGGTTGAAAGGGCAGGTTTTTCATGAAGAGAAAATCTCAGTAGAAATAACATATAGGCAGTCATCTTTAAATAAATGTACATCTGCTTAACCCATTGTGGTTTGGGTTGCCTAGTGTTCCCCCCCCCAAAAAAAAAAAAAAAAAAAAAAAAAAAATGAAAAACAGCTACACAGCTTTAACCAAAATCATGGCCCAATGTTTTACTTTATTTTATATTATTTTAACCAACATCCAACAGCGCAAGCGCCAATTACGGGATTGATAAACCTGTATATAAGCCTGTATATAAGCACAAAAATTTGCTGAGCACAAAACAAGTATTGCTTAACAGAAACAGGTTACCATCCAAAAGTTACAGTATGAAAGAGAGAGGCAACCGAAAAGTCCTTGGTCACTGCCTTTATAATATTAGCCTTTTTGAGGTATGGTGGATCATGGAGGTAGGTACCTCCATATGGATGGATGGACACTGTAATGAGTGCACTGTTTGGTTTAATATAGACAAATTTACCAATGAGTGTGCCAATTACCCATGGAGATAGAACCGGAGTAACTAATTTCCTTCCTCCATGGGTCAACCATACTTCAAAATGGTATGGCTTCCAGCCGAATATCTCCACAGGATAAAGGTGTTGGACTCTACTGGACCATGACTGGACTAAGCGTACCTACTGGACTATGCAAATGTTTACTGTTAGGTAATCCCCCCCATACAGCAGGAATTCTTCTAGAGGCATTTATATGCATACAGCAAGGACAGTTAATGGAGGGGCATTGGGGGAGGGGGGGGGTGCTATATCTGGCAAAAAATTAATACGGACCTATTTAGTTTACTTTACATCTGTCGTCGTATGATGAGCGGGTCAAACCACAGTGTGAAAATCATCGTCCACCATTGATTCACCGCCATATTGATTTTATTTTATTTTATTCAAACCATCACCTCCCTAGCGCGTGCGCATTTATGATTAGCGCCTAAAACTTCAGCACGGTAATATTTTACTTGCGTCAATAGGCTACTTTTTCAAAATCAAAACAAACTGAGATACAATGTGAGTTTTTGTTGTTGGATATTCCCACTTTCGGTAAAGAAGAAAAACACACAACTGTTTCATGTCACTTTCTCTTAGCTTTATGTTAAAATTGACAACTTTCAAAAAGTCACAATGTCCGACGGCTAAGTGACTTTTACCTTTCGAGAGGGTCGAAACGCAGGCCATGTACTACTTTTTTTTAGTCTGAACTTTTAATAACAATGCTTTTTACATTCCAATTACAGGTAGTGTCGTGTTAGCAACAACTTACTCGGTCCAAGGAAGAGGGTAAGAATGATGAAGAAGTCCAAGATGTTCCAGCCGACCCTCCAGTAGATGAAGAAACCGTTGTACCACTTCAGGAGAAGTTCCCACACGAAGACGGTCAGAACGATGTAGTCGAATATGGAAAACAGCCATGCGTATTCCAACGACTGTCACGTGTGGAAATCAAACATTATTCTTGGTTTATTATAAGAATTTGTAGTGAACAATAAAGACTTTAAAAGGGGAAGGATTTCTCTTAGAGACTTGATAATTCCTAACCAAAGTTTGAAATTTTATTTTGAAATTAATAGACTAATGGTGAATTGTTATAAACGACGCCGCTCATCAAACATTTTGTGTGTGTGAGAGTTTTTAGTGAGAAACAAATTCTGACGACACTTAGAAAATAATTCAGATCTTTTTGGGCTAATGTTTGGGTGTATTATATTTGAAAATTATTCAGTATATTTTATTTGAAAGTCATAATGCAGCAAAAGTCAGCAAACTGATGCACTTTGGTAGTAAAGTTTGCAGTGAGTAACGACACTCTGCGAAAAATCTCAGTTCATCTTTGCTTTGAAAGCCATTGATTGGAGATGCAGCACCAATAGCACTCACCTAAAATCAACTTGTTAGTGACTAACAAACTCTTTCAACAACACATATAAAACAATCCAGTTGGTCTTTGCTAATAATTTGGGTACGAGTATTGTCTTTTTTCCACCCCGGCATTTCTTGTTACATAATTAGATTAAATTAAATGGAAAATCTAACTCACAAGTTCTTCGTTTGTCTGTAAGACAATGAGGATGGCGTTGACGATGATAACAGCTAGAATGAAGAAACGAAAGATGACGCTCTCCACCATGCAGCCAACCAAACCCTGCCAAACAAAGAAATCGGATCAACGATTAAAGACTAACAAACACACACCATTCGGACATTTTTTTCCCCACGGAGGAAACTATTTTTATTCAAACTTAAAACAACTCCTCACTTTACAAACATGCTGAAGTAACGTAGTTTTTGAGAACAAAAGAAATTTTTCACTAAAATATTTGAATTTGATTTCGAGACATCAGAATTAGATTTTGGGGTCTCGAAATCAAGCATCATGAAAGCACACAACTTGTGCGACAAGGGCGTTTTTCTTTCATTATTCTTTTGCAACTTCGACGACCAATTGAGCTCAAATTTTCACAGGTTTGTTATTTTATACATATGTTGAGATACACTAAGTGAGACAACATGGTCTTTGACAATGATCAATAGTATTCAGTATCTTTAAAACAAAGCAGCTCACGGGTTCGTTGTTACAGACATGCTCAAAGTGAGATCTTAACGGATCGAACACCGCTTGCTTTATTGTTCCCTTTTTTGGTTAGCCGAGAACTCACAAAAGCCGATAGCCCCCAAATGGTAGGCCCCCTATGCATGTGCAACGAAATTGGGCCCGATCGGATGCAAGCTATAACTGGGTTGATGTGGGGGTGGAGCTTACCTTTGAGACGACCTCCTCCACCCTTTCATCGTCCATGTCAACAATATCACAATAGTCTTCTTCTTTTTCTTCCTTCTCAAAAAGATCTGCTACTGTGGCTCCTCGTTTCTTCAGCTGAAGCAAGAAACAAACAGGAAAATATTTGGCGAAGACTTTTCAATTTTGTTTATGAAATAGGCCTACATATCAATAATGTTAGGCTACCTGGGCTTAATTAAACAAATTATTTAAGCACAACACAATCTCACTTGCTTCTAGCCAAGATAACATAAGTGCACTATAAGGGTAACTGGTATCCCGCTTAACAATAATGTTAAGCAATATATTTCTGCTTCACAGACGTCATATCGACAATTATGAAAGTAACAATTTATTGCTTTAGTTATTTTAATAAAAACTTTAGATTAGTGCCAAAACTTGAGACTTCCCATGCCGGGAATCGAACCCGGGCCGCGTGGGTGAAAACCACGAATCCTAACCACTAGACCACATGGGATATGCAATATTCGAACGATCTCTTTTTTTAGGAACGAAAAAGTAACATTTTTAAAATCAAAATTACATGTTTAATGAATTCATAACGAACTTCAAGTAAAAAGAAGAGCAAATATTCTTTTTATTTATTTCAAAAACCCAAACAACAGCAACAACTTACCGCTGATGCATCAAACGTGAATACCCTTTTAACACAAGAATCACTGCAAATAGAAATACGAAACACATTGATTTGATAAAATTGCTTTCGCCAAGTTATGTAGGGTAAACAGTTGGTTTTTGTCGCTGTATGTATGCTGTTTTTAGGCAGAATATTATATTATCATGTTTTGATACAGTAAAAGTAGGAAAGTTTCAGCTGAATTCCGTGTCTATTTGCTGAGAAAACAGCAAGAAACTGTTTTGTTTAAGACACTGGACACTAACGGTAATTGTCAAAGACCAGTTTTCCCACTTGCTGTATCTCAACACACGCATAAAATAACAAACCTGTGAAAGTCTTCAAAAGTTACCTTAGGCGATATTTCGAGATTTAAATTTGTCGACATATTTGTTTATATTTCTAATCACTTCAGATGAAATGACTACGCAGGATTCACAATGCATTACAATCTGTATAGGCTAAACCAATTTACAATGTTTTTACAGGGTCATATAGGCCTATATAGACCTTCAAGTACAAATGGAAATGAAAATTAAAAGGACGTTTTGTTCTTACTCTGCATTTGCTTTCTTCTTGCTGAGAAAACGATTGGCTAATTTCACCTTCATTCCAAGCTGTAAAGATAGATCAAAATAAAAAATGTTTCGATTTCTTCTATCACATTTAAAAGGAATTGGTTTTACAGATATAAAAGTTACTAAAAATGGACGCTGAGTCTGTAATAGAATGTTTTCCCGGCCAATACAATTCATCAAATTTCATGAAAACACATTGAAATTCATTTCCTCCAAATCCACTCATTACATTGTGTTTCTTTTTAGCTATTAGGCCTAATTGCATTAGATTTCGTTTTCGTGCACACGTACGTGATTCAGTTTTTTAATTCAGATAGTGTTTTAGAAAATATATTTCATTTAAAGGCATTCAAGATGTACTTTATGAGGACCTACTTTTTGTCAGATTTGTCATGCATGCGGCAGGCAACCTACTTTTTTTGTTTTGGGCTTTTTGGTTCAGATTCCTTAGGTAGGCCAATGACATCGGGCCGATTTCACAAAGCAATAAAATTCATCGCAAGACAATTTTCCAGTATCACCATAGTAATTTGTATTGTGACATCACCATTTTCATAGCAACTACGATTGATTTGCAGTTACGATCAATCTTAAATCTTTGTGAAATCGACCCCAGGTCTCGATATGAAGTAAAGTCGTTGTCTCTGTCATGTCAGTGGAAATTGTTAAAATTGGCCGGGAAAACCTATATTTGAAATAATTTTTTAACGACAATTTGAACATCTTTACCTTTTTGAATGTGTTTCCAGCTAGGGCTGCCGTTAGCGTGGCTCGCCGGCCGAAGCTTTGAAACGTCGAGGGATCAGGGACGTCTGCTGCCCCATCGTTCCCATCAGCATCACTCCCTCTCGGATCCTCGGACAAATCCTGCATCTTTATTTTTGGCCTAAGTGACAGAATTTCAAACTTTCATTGAGATGGTCAAAGAAGCTCTGACCAAGATTTGTAGGCTACATTCGTCATCAGTCATCAGTCTTACCATATATCTGACCACTACTTATGGTAATAATTAATTTCTATCCATTTCATTTTCTGCCACATCACAGTTTAATCAGTTGTCTGACATCCATAAATTAAATCACTATAGGAGGGTTAAATTCTGCCGGGAACGGGGTAAATTTGTCTTGGGTAAGTCCCGCAACGACAATGTAGCAGTGATGTTTGTAGGCTACTGAAACAAACATACTTTCTTAATTTAAATCACTTACGATATGGGTTACTTCCGATGAAACCGTAGCAGTGACTCCAAATAAATCTAGGTATTATTCAAGATTGTAGAACCGACATGCATTGTCACCTTTTGTGTGCAAAAGATATTCTTCAATCCAAAAGCTGTGGTGATCTTCAAAAAATAGTACGTTCGCGTATTAACTGCGTCCGCGCTGCCACGCTTTGCTATTAACGCCCAGATTCTAATCTATGCGCCTAGTATCGGCCAGCGCAGCAGCGCTCGCGTTTGAATTGACGCGCCAAGATTTTTCAAAGCGCACCAAGTTTGCAAAATCGTTTCCATTTGTTGCAATCGAATATCAACAATCACCATTCATAAAAGAATCATGTGGGGTCTGTAATTTATTGGGGTAAATTATAAATATCTTGTGAGAAGTTTGAAATTTTCCTGAAACATAAAATCAATCGCGATGCATCGTGCGTATCAGCCAATCACACCGGCTAATAATAAACTGTTGAAGAAACGATGGGACGACAGGCGATTTGACCGCCATCGACAGAAAGTTCGAAATGGTAAGTTTATTGCATGCAGCACACTGTGCAACATTACAACATTGTGCAGCACAGTACAACAAAACAATGTTTCAATCAGGCACGGGCAAACTTCTTAGAAGCTGCGATATCATTAATTAATTTGCTGCTAGTGTATACAAACTTGAACATTAATTGTTTTGAAATTGTTACGTACATTTTTGATGAGAACACCAAAGCGGAGGAGCTCACAATCGAGATTTAAAAAAAAACTTACTTGACCCCCAGAGACGTAAACTAATATTTAGTGTTCTATCGTGCACGCGCTTCACAAGATTATTATCCTTGCTCGTCCATGAGGCACAGATCAAGGACCAGACCAACTCCTCAAGCTTTTTCAGTAGGTAGAGGCCTAAGTGTGGAGGCATGCCCAAAGTAGTTAATCAAATACGAGACCGTTTTAGCCCTCTCAAGGAGATGGGGAGTTAGAAGTAGGCTAACCATCGTAAATGTCGCCCTTCGCTAAAATACTATAAAAATTACATAATCGAAATGACAACAACAGGACACGTCAGTCACTCAAACACAAACCGTAAGAGCGATAGGGCTATGTAGACACAAATGCCCAAACTGTTAATTCATGTTCTTAATCCCAGCCAAGCCGGTCCTTGACAACAAGCCTCCCCAGACGTACATGCATCTTCATCTGAAACTGAAGAAACTACAAGTAGAGGAAGAACGTCTAGCAACCATTGAGAGAGATAACCGCATCCTCCTTGAGAAGATGTATAACATCATGAGGACAAGAGGACGAGTGGATAACACGAACGACTACGAACAGAAGAGGTTGGTCCAAACTTGGGCAATTTTTGAAGAAGCATTGTAATGAACTTTTAAGGTGTCGGGGGGGGGGGGGAGGTACAACAGTTGACCTTACTCATGCAGCGTCATTATCATTAGTCGTGTTTAACTTTGTCCTGATGATTGTGTCTTATACTATTGTGAGTATTATTATATGGAAATAAATTGAATTGAATTAAAAGATTAATGACCCCTCGAGTTTTAAAGGGAAGGTACACGTTTGGTAATTACTCAAAACAAACAAATATTAACTTAAAAACTGACTTGGTATTAACGAGCATTGGAGAGCTGTTGGTAGTACAAAACATTGTGGGAAACGACTCCCTCTGAAGTAACGTAGTTTTTGAGAAAGAGGTAATTTCTCACTAAAAAAATAAAAGACTTCTAGCTAGAAATCTTTTATTCCTATCTGATAGCACACAAATTCGTCCAACAATGGTGTTTTTTCTGTCATCATTTTCACGCAACTTCGGTGCCCGATTGAGCCCAAATTTTCACATGCTTGTTATTTTATGCTTATGATGGGATACACCAAGTGAGAACACTTGTCTTTGACAATTACCTAACGTGTACAATGCCTTTAAAGGCAGTGGACACTATTGGTAATTACTCAAAATAATTACTAGCATAAAACCTTTCTTGGTGAAGAGTAATGGGCGTAGAGCAATAAATTGAGAATCATTTGGAGCAAATGAAAGTGGGTCTGCAAATTTGAACCAATAAGTAAAATCTGATGCCCTTGTTACTTCGCAGCCTAAACAAGACGAAGCGACAGCGGGAGATCCTGCGAGTAACGCATGAGAACCAAGCCATACTCCGTCGGATCTTGTCCAAGGAAGCAAACTATAGCCACCAACAATGGGAACATGAATGGGCGGTAAGGATTTAAAAAAAAATAGATTTACACACTGTTGTAACCGCAAGTTTACTATGTATTTGTAGTTTATTCCTATTTATCCCCACCATGCAAAGCTTCAAACAATACCTCATTGGATTCAAATGTTTGCTGTTCAGTGGCCCAATATGAGCAGTCTAGTTCACCGGACACAGGGTCCAAATTGCATAAAGCTGTTAAGCAGAGTGCCAGCCATTGGCTCGTTACCTGTGCATGTTAAAAGCAATAACTCTCTGTGCTTAGAATTTTTTTTCTGCTTACAAGCTTTATGAAATTGGGCCAAGCTCAGGGCTCATTCATAAACATCAATATTACTTAACGGTTGTCTGCTAAAGCAGAAACGAGCAGAAAACCAATCACAAGTTTTACATGTGACATGGTAGTTTGGCTGGTAACTAAGTAGGATTTGAAACTTTGCATGGTGGAAATACAATTTAGAAAGGTTTGCGGTAACACCATGTAATGACTATCTCTAATGAGTTGGGGTAGTTTTGAAAAGA
Source organism: Asterias rubens (assembly GCF_902459465.1). Lineage (NCBI taxonomy): Eukaryota > Metazoa > Echinodermata > Asteroidea > Forcipulatida > Asteriidae > Asterias > Asterias rubens. The sequence goes on along the minus strand of NC_047066.1, from coordinate 9,950,071 downwards.
ACCGTTGGTTTCTACTTCTCTACGTTTCGATCAGTATGCTCTGATCGTTTTCTGGAGAAAAAACACACAAAAAACCCCCCCACCTTATTCCCAATTTCATGAAGCCTGCTGTAGTTTCTGCTTTTAAAACAGCTTATTGAAATTGGGCCCAGGTGAGCAGTAGCACATGTGTAAATCTCTTTTGAGTAGTGTTGGTTCTGAAAGAAATCGGTGGTTGACAATTCAACGTTTCGTTCAGTATTCTCTGAAAGTCACACCCTGTTTTTTCTTTCTCCGTAGTTGAACAAGCAGTACATGGAAAACATCGCTAAGTATCCCCAAAACTACCCAGAGACCCGGGACAGGAGAAAGTTCTATGAAGAGGTTCAGAATGCCAGAGATGATAAAAACAATGAAAAACAGGTACAACTAGAAATCTGCACTTTTGAATATACAATATTATTTAATATCTTCATTTGATGATTATAATGCACTGTATTTACATTTATATTTATTTTTGTGTGTGTAACAATTTCCAACTATTGGTTCATATCCACCAATCTCATGAGGAAACCCTTTTTTCCACAGGTCCCTCATACCTATTTTTAAAATCATCCTAACTTTTATCTATGCTTTGATCTTGCAATTCCTTATTAGTTAACCATTGTTAGTTGCATCATTTAGCAACTTGCTCTCCAATCCAACCCCTTCATGTTTCCCTGCATTGTTATCGAACAATGCTTTACTACTTTTCTGGTCCAGTAATCCATCCTTTCATACTAAACATCCTTTGTCCTCACATAATATTTTCCCTAAGTACTTTTTTTTGTGCATAAGCAGATCTAGACCCTGGCGGCTGATTCATTTCTTTCAAGAAATATTCCAAGGCTCCGGACCTTTTTTTATTTAAACACAAAAAAACCTGAGAAATTACACACCAGATATCTTTGCCATGTCTTTTTCACAATTCTCATTTTCAGTCAATAAAACTGCATCTTACTTTCCTTTCCAATACAGAGGTTTGCTTTTGATCAGAGACAGGCACCTATCCTACAGGCAAGTCAAACCTGAGACAAACAATATTATTTATGAAATACAATAATAGAAGTTCTCCATCCGCCTCGAGTGCAATGGACTTGTTTTCTCAGTTTAATTTTTAAAGATGCTCTCACACAATGGGAGACGTTCAGGACGCTTGGCGGCAGCAGACTTACCAGGTAAAATCCATTGTTCTCGGTAATGTGCACGTGCTCAGAACTACGTACACAATGGAAATTTACCTGGTAAGTCTGCTGCCACCTAGCGCCTCAAAGTCTCCCATTCTCAGATGTTTGCAGGATGCTCTTTAGATAAAAGAACTTTGCATTGCATAGATGCAATGCAACGCTCTAGAGATCTCTATCAGTGTTGTAGCCACGGTGGGCAATGTAGGCGGTGCTGGACGGGCCTGCCCAGAACTTATTTTGCCCAGCACTCTGAGCAAAATAAACTGTGCTGCCCAGCAAGGTTGAACCACTCGCCCTTGGTGGACTAAATTGGATTTAGAGCCGACCACTAAAATTGGTCTTAGCTATAACACTGATCTTTGTACATGGAGTGGGCTTGGGGGGATTCTTGGGGAATTTGATTTTGAGTTGGGAAAACTACTGCCTCATAGTATAGAGTCCGTTGGGGGGAGAATCCTGGATCAGCTGAGGAAATTATAAACAAACTGAAAGAAGTTTTTGATTACTTTTGTTTCATAGCCGCCGGCAAGTCCCGATAGTGTGACATCCGATGGATCAAGTGCTAGATCCCCAACAGAGAGTCCACGCAACTGACTTCCAGCAGGAGATAATATTTAATTGAAAATGGAGGTTTTTAAAAATATGCATTTGGGTTTCTGATCAATTTGGATGTTGGTAAGGGGGCGGGGGGGGGGGGGGGGGGGGGGTGCATAGACTATGGTAGATTCAGGGGGGGGGGAGTTGCCGACATTCGGCATACTATTGTTGTTTGTAGAGAAGTACAAGGTACAGTTTGAGAATTATTTTTTAGTGGTAATGGAACCTTGTGTGACGTTGATTGCACTTCAGTACTTGACAGTTCCGCCATTTTGGGAGGTAATTCCTTTGTGTACATTTTGATTTCTAAAATGGGAGACAGGATAGGTGGGTAATAAAGGGTGCTAGGCACCGTGAAATCGGTCAATGGTCAATACATGAACTACATTCTGTTACACAAATGACACTTCCAGGGGTGTGCTCAAGTTGTGCGCCACCACCGTTGGTAAATGTCGGCAACCATAAGCGAACCTACTTCTGAGGTGTTGGTAGGTGATTTTAAAACAATTATGCATTGACACTTGACATGGTAATACAATAAAAGAATGGAAAAGAATGCTTTGAATTTCCACCACGTAAACAATATTTTTACTCTAATTGCCTTGATTTACCGCATGTTTAATTATGCAATTCTCTCGTATTTGAACAAATGGACCCAGTTTTGAGTTGTTTTATTTTGCCAGGAAGGGCCTGGTTTTGGCAGGGAGCATTACAAATTTGAGATTTCTTTGTCTTAACCCATTAACAAAAGAAAATGTTTGAATGACTCTATTTCCCCCTTGGTAAACAGAATCACTAAACAGAATGAAGAATATGCAGCTTTTATGAATCTGTTGGTGTACATTATAAGTTATCACACAAGCGCGAGTGGTATACGGAAACATATAGCACTTCTGTGTCCCATATCCAACGAGGCCTAAGGCTGAGTTGGATATGGGACGCGCGTGTGATAACGTATTTATCTTCAAGCAAACTTGCCGCGTGACATAGAACACACCAAGACGCAGGTAGTGATATTAGCCGTGCAATATAGGTTTAAATCACCACTCCATTCTGCCAATCTGATTGGAGGATTAGCGCATACTTGAAGATAAATATATAAATTACACTTTGAATAAAAATGCTGAAGCTTGTACCGGACATCTCTTTCTCTCTCTGTGTGGTGACTTTTTATTCCCAGCTCTTCATCGTCGCCTCATATTCATCTGGCTCAATGAAGGGTCTATCCACTGATCTGAATTATAAAAAACAATAAAAAACAGTTTATCACAAATTTGTTCCTTCAATTATTACGAAAAGTACATTGGCAGCTTTATAAGAGTTGGTTTGAGTCCTTGGCCCAATTTTATAGAGTTGCAGAAATAAGCAGGATACAAAGTAAAATGTGTACATGGGACATGGTACTTTGGCTGGTGACCTTATTCTGGTTAGTCAAATTGTGTTGTGCCTGTAGCTACATTTTGTGTAGCTGGAGTAGCATTGTAGCTCAAGTAGCATAGTTGGCTGTAGATTGAGCCACATCACCTGTAACCCTTTACAAGATGCTACATAAACGGGTCTCATAATTCAAAAACTTAGAAGATATGTTTGTAAGCGCTTTGAGAAGCCTATGAGAGGCGCTATATAACACCTGGTAACAATGACAATTGTTACTAAAATTTTTGTCATTTGATGAAACCCTACCGCATTTCTGAAGGGTAAACAAATTGAAAATCAGATTAAAATATTAAAATAAATATCATTTTGTCTGGCACAGAAGATCTTAGTGTTGTTGAAATCTTAAAAGTGTGAAACATTTCAAATGTCAAAAGTTAAAGGTCAATAGTTTCTCTTTGCTGAATACCTTATCATGATCTCCCCACAAAACACGCATTCAGCCGCCGTGATGTCATCCAGCTCATTCTTGATCTGATCCACCTCGTCGCGCTTTGTGATGCCGTCAGTTGAGGGCGCTGTTGCTGTCGTGCTGCGATGTGACTGTAGCTGGGACAGCCGCCTTTGGAGTGATGACATTAGATTGCGCTTGGCTATCGTCAGGTGTGGTAAAACCTGACAGATTAAGAAAATAAAATTGAAATTGAAATGGTTTATTGATAAAAATGCCATCGTAGCCAGAGAGGAACTTAGACAATTTTTACAGATATAATTTTTTTTTTATAAATTAGTTATATATAAAAAAGTACACAAAATACAACTGCATATAAAAGAAAAAGAATTTCAAATATAGATACGTAACATGGCGATGCAATGATAGAAACAAAATAAACCATGATTGAATACGACAGAATCAGTAAACCAAAAGCGGATAAAAAGTACAATCAACCAGAAACACCAAAAAGAGAGGTGGAAATGAGTTAAACCAGTAAAGGAACACGTTGCCTTGGATCGGTCGAGTTGGTCTTTGAAAAGCGTTTGTTATAAAATGCATAGTTAGAAAGATGTTTTAAATTAGAATACAATGATCCACAGAAATTTTTCCTCGAAAATGCGTGGTTTTACTTTTACTTTGCGAACTAACACGGTCGGCCGTTTATGGGAGTCAAATAAACGGCCGACCGTGGTAGTCGACGAGGTAAAAGGAAAACCATGCAATTTCCACTGATATTTATGTGTATCATTATGTTCTACTTTTAAAATATCTTTCTAATCATAAGCATTTTATAACAAGCAGTTACAAACGCTTTTCAAAGACCAACTCGACCGATCCAAGGCAACGTGTTCCAATTACATCAGGGCCCAATTTCATAGCGCTGCTTAGCGGCTGATTTTATGCTTACTGTGCAGTTTCTACTTGATAGTGCTGCTAACCGAAGCACACGAAAAGGCATGCAAACCTTCCGGTGCTTACCACACGGAATTAAAAAGTCATAATGCACATCCACGGTAAACACGCAACATGGCCGCCCAATTTTTCTGCTAACCTGTGTAATACGCTAAGGCTTAAGCAAATTTGTCTGCTACAGTAAGAACGCAAATTTGCTTAAGCAGCGCTATGACATTGGGCCCTGTACAAAAAACAGCAACTTGGAATGCCCAGATAAGTGCCTAAAAAACAGCAACTTGGAATGCCCAGATAAGTGCCTAAAAAATGCTAGGTCCATTATCAGTCTTCATCCTAGTCCCTTGTAAACAGCAACTTGGAATGCCCAGATAAGTGCCTAAAAAATGCTAGGTCCATTATCAGTCTTCATCCTAGTCCCTTGTAAACAGCAACTTGGAATGCCCAGATAAGTGCCTAAAAAATGCTAGGTCCATTATCAGTCTTCATCCTAGTCCCTTGTAAACAGCAACTTGGAATGCCCAGATAAGTGCCTAAAAAATGCTAGGTCCATTATCAGTCTTCATCCTAGTCCCTTGTAAACAGCAACTTGGAATGCCCAGATAAGTGCCTAAAAAATGCTAGGTCCATTATCAGTCTTCATCCTAGTCCCTTGTAAACAGCAACTTGGAATGCCCAGATAAGTGCCTAAAAAATGCTAGGTCCATTATCAGTCTTCATCCTAGTCCCTTGTAAACAGCAACTTGGAATGCCCAGATAAGTGCCTAAAAAATGCTAGGTCCATTATCAGTCTTCATCCTAGTCCCTTGTAAACAGCAACTTGGAATGCCCAGATAAGTGCCTAAAAAATGCTAGGTCCATTATCAGTCTTCATCCTAGTCCCTTGTAAACAGCAACTTGGAATGCCCAGATAAGTGCCTAAAAAATGCTAGGTCCATTATCAGTCTTCATCCTAGTCCCTTGTAAACAGCAACTTGGAATGCCCAGATAAGTGCCTAAAAAATGCTAGGTCCATTATCAGTCTTCATCCTAGTCCCTTGTAAACAGCAACTTGGAATGCCCAGATAAGTGCCTAAAAAATGCTAGGTCCATTATCAGTCTTCATCCTAGTCCCTTGTAAACAGCAACTTGGAATGCCCAGATAAGTGCCTAAAAAATGCTAGGTCCATTATCAGTCTTCATCCTAGTCCCTTGTAAACAGCAACTTGGAATGCCCAGATAAGTGCCTAAAAAATGCTAGGTCCATTATCAGTCTTCATCCTAGTCCCTTGTAAACGTACCTCATTTATTAAACAATCTGAGTGGAACATATGTTGGCATGGGAAGAGGTAGAAGGAACGTGTCAACAATGGGTAGTTGCACGAGGAACATTTCTGGTTGCCTCCAACAATTCCATACCTGGGCAAAGACAAAAACAAATGCGTACTTTAACACAACAAGTACAAAATGTAGTTGGATTTTACTCGGAGAATGTTTGGGACACTAGCTGGCAGCAGACTTACTAGATAAATTCATGGAACTCACTATTTTCATAGCACTGCTGAACGGCTGGTTTTGTGCTTACTGTGCGAGTTTCCATTGTGTAGCACTGCGAAGAGTAAGCACACGAAAAGGCATGCTAACCTGGGCCCAATTTTATGGCTCTGCTTACTGTAAGCACAGAATTGGCCCTCGTGAAAGCAAAGAACTCTGCACAAACCTCAAGCTAATTACAAGGGTTAGTGGGGAATTTTGGCTTGTGGGCATGCGTACTCCACGTAACTAGGCATTCTACCCTAACAGCTTACAAGGCTAGTGCAGAAATTCGGCGCTTGCCGTGCAAGCAGAGAATGGTGATCGTCAGCACAGAATTTGGTGGTTAGCAGAGCCATGAAACTGAGCCCTAATGTGAGAGGGTATAGTGGTCCTAAGCTTATGGCTAGCAGTTGTAAAGGCTTTGTCCGTGTAAGTGTGGAATTTGGCCATGTCCTTACTTGTTTCTCATCTCTTGGATGTCCCCCCGGATGGCCTTAGCGCTCTCTGTGGCATCTTTCATCTCATTCTTAAGGGACTCAATATGTTGGTTGTAGTCGGCCAAGGAGCTGCAGATTGCATCCTGGAAAAAAAAGTAAAATAAAATATCACAAATGAGTGAAAATGAAATGGAATAAAATGGAAAAAACTAGTGTTTCAAGTGAAAACTCTTACTTGGTATCATATAACTAGTATCTTACAAAACACAAAAAAGGTAGGAAAAAAACATCCCGAAACAAATTAAATGTGCACAGCCACACTTTTTGTTTAATATACACCAAATGAGTAACTCCTTGCAGAGCTTGTATTCGAGCAACTCAAGAACTTTGTGATCATCATTGACACAGAAAATGTTAATTGATATATCAATAACATTGAGATAACTGTTACATCCTGGTTTCAAACTGTTGTTCACATACCTTGAAGTGATCGATGGTGACAAAGTCCGGGAAGAACGGCAAGATGTCTTCGATCTTGAGTTGTGGGCATTCATGGAGTACCAGCATGGCCTTCTGGATGTCACTCTGCTCCTCTACGACGTGTCTAGCGATGCGTAACCAAAGCTTCTTCTTGAGTTCATCGTCTTCTTCTGGCTTCTCTGCACTCTGCTTGGCAAGGTCTACATCAACCTGAAGGTCGAACGGCAAAATTATTTATTAATGACTTAAAGATAGGATGATGTGTATACCCGCCAAAATGTTCTAAAATGAGTAATGGTGGACGGTTTTCGATGCCACAGCAATTTCGGAGCGCCCTCAATTTCTCGCTAAATTCATTACATGCTTCTTCCATGTCTTTAAAATCTCAATTAATTGAATTTAAAAACTGTTGTAAATAATCTAAACTAACTGGCAAGGCAACTATCGAAGAAAACGAAAAAAAGGACAACACTGTAACAAAAGACCAATCTCATTGAAGGCACTAGACACTATCATTATTCGTTACCAAAATATTTCACAGATTTGCTATTTAATTTATGCATATGTTTGGATACAGCAATTGCGAACACTGGTCTTTGAAAATTACCAAAGGGCATTACCTGTAATGCTAGATCAACTGCCTCTTCATATAGTCCCATCGTGGTGTAGATGTAGACACACGCCCTCTTGTGAGCATGTTCAGCGCAGAGTCTTAATGCGTACTTCAGATCATAATGCACATTGTCTTCAATCTGTTAAGGAATAATAGCAAAGGTTTAATCATTAAACGACCTTCACAATCTTTGACATAGTATGGCCATTTTTTTCCCCTACCATTATAATAATAAATAATAATATTGACTCTTTTATAACGAAACTCCAAAGAAAGAAAAAAAAAAAAAAAAAAAGTTAAGTTGTCAACAGCTGCCCTCTGGAACGGGATTAGGCCTACACCTTGGTGTGTATTTGATTGACTTAATCCAAGTCAGGTTAGGACGTCCTAAAAACTTATTCACACAGATTCTGAAGAGAGGTTGAATGGCAGAGTTTAAAAACACAAATTCAAGGTAAGTGGCCTCAGGGGACGGAAAGGAAATGGTATCAATTTGGTATCAATTTTCTTTACAGAGACTTGCTCTTAACAATGCCCCCCGTCCCCCAAAAATTTGTTTTATAAAATAATAATAAATAACTAACTAAAAGATTAAGTAAATAGATAAACTATTTAAACAAAAGTTAACAAACAAAAATCAGCTTCGTTTTTTAAAGTTTCACAGATCTTTTTTTGGGGGGTTCATTTCCAACCCCACCTTAAAGGCAGTGGACACTATTGGTAATAACTCAAAATAATTATTATCATAAAACCTTTCTTGATTGGGAGTAATGGGGAGAGGTTGATAGTATAAAACATTGTGAGAAACGGCTCCCTCTGAAGTGACATAGTTTTCGAGAAAGAAGTAATTTTCCACGAATTTGATTTCGAGACCTCAGATTTAGAATTTGAGGTCTTGAAATCAAGCATCTGAAAGCACACAACTTTGTGTTACCATGGTGCGACAAGGGTGTTTTTTCTTTCATTAATATCTCGCAACTTCGACGACTGATTGAGCTCAAATTTTCACAGGTTTTTTATTTTATGCATATGTTGAGATACACCAACTGTGAAGACTGGTCTTTGACAGTTACCAAAAGTGTACAGAGTCTTTAACAGGAAACATGGACAAAACAAAAAGCTTGTTAACTTACATCTCCTTGTCTCTCCAGATACCCCATAAGTTTATCTGGCTGGTACTTGGCGTACAATGCTAGCAGGTAGTTATGAATGGCCTGCTCTGTGTTATCCAAGAGTAGAACGCAGAATTCAAGAAAACGGATTGCCTCGTTCGCCTGACCAGAAGAAGAAAAAAACAATCAATTTCACTTTTTTTTCTTCTTCCTGAATTGTTATACAGTCCCCTCGTTTAAAAATAATGATAATAATTTTGGAGGCTAATCATCCTTACTCGCAGCTGAGAAGCTAAACTGCGAAGGACGCAGCTCAAGGTGTTTGTGCTGAAGGCATGCAAGGGCGCTTTTGGCAGCCAGCCACAACGACCCATAGATGACCACGGAGCACAGCCTGAGATCGAAAGTAATTGATTTTCCAGGAGGATCTAGCGAAAAAAGCCATGTGGTATAGGAAACAAGTATTGCACTACTCTACTCAGGTTTGGCCTTAGCTGCGAATCAAACCAGGACCATAGTGGCGAGATCAAGTTTTTTTGCAGAGAATTGCACTCATAAAGGAATGTAATAACTTGCAGTAAACAGAAGTTTCTTAATTTGGGTTTGAAATGTGTTGAGAGAGTGGGTGTCTCAGAACTAGCGGGGTAGCTTGTTCCATAAGACTGATGCAGTGTGAGCAAACGCATGGTCGCCATAGTGGGTGGTACGGGATTTAGGTACAACAAACAAACAAACAAACAAGTCTGGTTGAGACAGCAGGACAAAGAGGATAATGACAGTGTCTTATATGAACAAGATCTTTGATGTAGGCTGTGAAAGCGCCGCATCATTATCTGGCAGCTGAAATATAACTTCTTCAACCCCAAGTGTAGAAAATGAACCAAGTCTGGTACCAAAGGGTTCTGTCTTTACCTGGCTGGATTGAGCTGAATGGTCGTACTGCACCAGGGCCGGGATCAACTTCTTAGGGTCTAGCGTCTTGCCCTGTTCGATCCAAGCACTGACCAGCTCGTTGGGAATGTGCTGCATGAGCACCGGGGAGAATTTATAATACAGTTCGGTATCCTTGGGTTTGCGTAGCACCTCTAGGGCCGAGTGGTAGTCGTCATGTTGGATGTGGTGACTGATGACTCGCTCGTAATCTGAAAAATTGAATAATAAAAATAAAAATATTTGTGGATTCTTATAAAGCGAGCATATCCGTCACTCAGTGACGCTCAATGCACTTCAACATACAGTATCCTGCACGGTACGTGGTACTACGTTTGAATTATGAGACCTACTCCTCAAACAGAGCACCATGAATTGGTTTAAAAGGTGCTATGGGCATCGGGTCGCTTATTTTATTTATTTTATTTGTAGCTTATTTAATTGGAAGAATATCAAGGAATAAACCATTAAGGAAACCGACTGTGTAAGTGTTTAAAAAGTTCTGGCATCCCCGAACAAGGATAGCTCAGTTGGTAGAGAGACGGTACGTTAATCCAGAGGTCGTTGGTTCAAGTCCTGATCCGGTCAGTTTTTCTTTGTTCAAACTCGTATAAATTGAATGAAATATATTGTGACTTATTTTCTTTCGTAAGTGCAACAGGAATGTGACTTATAGTTGTACAACAGAATCAAATCTTGAATACTATTTCTAACTAATGCAGTTCAACACGCTGTTTCCTGAAACCACAAGTTTTATTTCCTTCATCTCGGTAATGAATGAATTGAGAATGTATTTGTTTTTCTAAGAAAGCACATCAAACTGTTACTAGCCCTTTTAATTGGGCCAGGATACTGGGGCTGATTGTTAACGCACCTTTCATGAGCATGGCAAAGAAAACCATGTCTTCAATGTCTCCGTGGCTGGCGATCAAATCATACACAGTGTCCACGTTACCACTCAGACAATCCTGAAAAAACACATCAATAATATGAACGTCCTTAGTACATGGACAAGTAAGATTTAAAACCTTCCATGGTGCGAGAACAATCATTTATGGTTTGCCTTGACACCCTGTGCGTAGGTCTCTTGAGAGTAGCAGTGGTTCAACAACTCAAAGCTTTGATTGTCTGCTCTGGTCATCTACATGGACCACATTGGTAAAGGAGGATGCCAAAGTAAACAGGCCGAGGTTTTGCATCACATATTTTTTCCAGGATACCCAATGTTCAACCACAAGTTACTTCTTACTCAACTGTCAAACTAGTACCCACAATCTATGTGACCCAAGGTGTACACGAAATAACATACTCAATCAAAATTTAGGCTCAATTAGTCATGTTTATTTTATATTTTCACTGATTAAGAACAAAAATCATTTCAAGAATTTTTTTAAAGAAAATTTTGTACATACAATTATTTTTATCAGCTTTACCAATCCAGTGTAATACTCACCCTGACCATGGATTGAGCGAGGAACTTCTGGAACTCGGTGTGGACAGTGTCGTGAGTGTTACGAGCTTCCTCCTTGGAGCGAAACTCACCGAGTTGGTTGAGGTATAACTCAATCAGCCACATGACTAGCATCGTCATCTGGGTCTTCTCCTAATCATGGAGAAACAAAATTAATTATTATTATGAGCACATGTATAAGAAATATAAGAAGATATAATACCATAATTTCCTACGTACAAAACACAGCTTATCTGACTTTCAAAAGGTCAAACAAACAAAACATAAAAACACTTTGGCTTATCTAACAGTGCAAACAAGTCCATGAAGCTACATGCAAGTTTTTATAGTTTGACATGGAATCTTTAGGAATCGAAAGTGTGTGACAGGCTTTAACCTCCTTCCTTGCATACCGTTTGTACGCTTGTGAAAATGTTGATAATTGTGAATGGCCCCTTACATATCAGTCAAATAAAATAAACATATTTTTTAAGGTAGAAAAGTGGCTTTTCTGTGACATCATAGAGCCTTTAATTTTTTATTAATTTTTTTTTTTTTTTTTTTTTCATAGAGCCTGGACTTCCTGCAGGCACGATTTGTACACAGCCCAATGTGAGAAACCAAGAAGAAAGGGGGCACATCTCAAAACTTGTTCAGCTCAAAATTAAGCATATCTCTAGAGCAAGCAGACACACTGACAGACAGACAGACCAACTAACCTCATGCTTTAGAGCACTCAGCTTTTTACTCAGGAACATTCTTAATGCGGTCGTCTGTTGTGCCTCGATGAACTTCAATGCGACCTCTTCGAATGACCTCTCCGTCATGGCAAAATAGAGGGCGCTCTTGTCATACCTGGTGACGAAGAATGAGAATAGGAATATCAACCTCAAAATAATCAAAAACGGTGTTTAAAATTGGGAAGGTAGTGCATTCTTCTCATACAGATGATGATAACCCTGCCTACATTGTTACAGACTTTGAAGGAGGTAAACCTGTTCAGCCCCAGGAGTAGGCGGCAATGTGCCCCTGGCGACAGTTTATTTGGGCGACAATTTATTTGGTCAAGAGCCCAAATCAGAGAGTAGTCCTCAATTCGAAGTGGCTTTCTGGCCTTAAAGCCAGTATACACTTTCGGTAAATGGTATTATTATTATTGTCCAAGGCACACACTTCGTGTATCACAACTTATATATAAAATATCAAACCTATGAAAATTTAGGCTCAATCGGTCAGCGGAGTCGGGAGAAAATAACGGGAAAACCCACCCTTGTTTCTGCACGTTTCGCCATGTCATGACATGTGTTTAAAATAAATCTGTAATTCTCGATATCAAGAATTGATATTGTTTCAATGTTTTCTCAAAAAGTAAAGCATTTCATGGAATAGTATTTCAAGGGAAGTCTTTCACCATTACCTTCTGTAAACCCTGTAAGTTATTTGTAAATCTGTGAACTTTTAATTTGTGTTGTGTTCAGAAAGTGTCGAATGGCTTAAACTTACTTTTCCTTTTCAAAGAAATGTTCAGCCTGTCTGGTGAGCACTTTGTCCAAGTTGGCCGGATTGTCCCGACAATGTTCTTTGGCTCGGTCAAAGTCTCCTTGGTCAAGATACATTCGCCAGACGTCCCTGCAAAATAAAACAACGGTCATTTATTGGAGTGCAGTGCAGTAAAGCAACTTGAAGCTGAACAAAGAAAAATTAACTAGAGCAATATTTGAGGCTGTGACCTCTGGGCTTACGTGGCTGTGCTCTACATACTGAGCTAGCGAGCCCTATTTTGGCAGTCACCCGATACAACCATAAACTGCCGCATAGTCAGGTATCACTACCAGCTTATGACACAATCAGCATGCAAGTCGGACGATAGATGTGAATGGATTTAAGAGTGTGTGCACCTGGACATCCACAAAAACTAAATTTGGTGTTGACATGAGCAGAATCTGCCTTACCTCGATTCTTTGACCACTTTGTACTTGAAGACACTCTGATCTGTAAAGGTCCAGATGGTACCTCTGGTCCTGTCTCTGCAGATGCCTAAGATTTTACCGTATCTCTGTCAGAACAAGAATCAAGTTTGATGAGTTATTCTGCGCACAATGTTAGTCAGAGGGGTGTCTTGGTGTTAGAAGGAAGGTTGTCTGGGTGTTACTAGCCAGAGGGGTAATGTGTATTAGCTAAATGGGTGTCTATGTGTTTAGCCAGGGGGTACAGTACCCGTGGGTTAGCTAGAGGGGTATCTGGGTGTTAGCAAGAAGGCTGTACGGGGTGTCTGGGTGCCAGCCAGAAGGGTGTTTGGGTGTTAGCCAGATGGGTGTATAGGTGTTACTCATCAGAGGGGCATCTTGGTGTTTAGTCAGATGGGTGTCTGTGTGTGCACCATATGGGAGTCTATACCTGTTATTTGTTTGTCTATTTTGTGTTTGTATTGGTAAGATACAAGTGTTGTAAGTTTGCAATTGATGAACTACTCACTGCATGATACACGTCTTCATCAATAAGTTGCTCATTCAAAACACACATCACTTTCATCCTGAGAAGGAAAGTACACAATGATCAATTATTATCTTAACACCTCCAATGTACAACAAACGATATATTATTACCATGGACCATAGCAAGAGATCCAAAGTGTTTGATTTTTCCAAGAGTGAAGGAAACCCGAAGGCCAGAACAAAAACCTTTTTGGTACTGTAGGGAAACAGAGCACGTCTCTTTATCAAATATGAACCCGAACCAGGGCCATAGTGGTGAGAGGAGAGCACTTAACGCACTCATTCCATATCATCCACTGTGGTTTTGAATGAGATAAACTAAGACAGCTTGCAATAACGCTATCATGCATGTGACGAATGCATCTACGTGGTACACAGTCAACCCTCCTACTGTCTAACCAGTCCATATTATCTACTGTGGCTTTGATTGATTGACAAACTATGCCAACCTGCAATTATGAGTCAACCCTCCTACTGTCTGACCAGTCCATATTATCTACTGTGGCTTTGATTGATTGACAAACTATGCCAACCTGCAATTATGAGTCAACCCTCCTACTGTCTGACCAGTCCATATTATCTACTGTGGCTTTGATTGATTGACAAACTATGCCAACCTGCAATTATGAGTCAACCCTCCTACTGTCTGACCAGTCCATATTATCTACTGTGGCTTTGATTGATTGACAAACTATGCCAACCTGCAATTATGAGTCAACCCTCCTACTGTCTGACCAGTCCATATTATCTACTGTGGCTTTGATTGATTGACAAACTATGCCAACCTGCAATTATGAGTCAACCCTCCTACTGTCTGACCATATTATCAACTGTGGTTTCAAATGAGATAAACTATGCCAGCCTACAATTATAGTATCAACTGATGAGTGCATCTACACAATACACAGTCAACCAGTTGAATGTTTCAAATGCTTGGTCAACCCACTGGAAAATGTTACCAATAAAATGAGCAGATAAAAATAAATCCAACTCTGACAAATAAAAATAAATCCCTCTTTAAAGAGTCACCCTGATGAACGACCTTTAACCTACCTGTCAGGGAATAGAAGCAACACATGGAATTCGGTCATCGTCATGGCAATTGGTTCAACATCGCTGCTACCTTCCTTGTCACTTTCAGGGTAGGGTAAGAGACGACTGTCCTTGGTCACGTTGTCTGTTGATTGGTTGTTGAAGTCAAACACTCCAAAGTAGATGCCCGGTCCTGGTTGGTTGACAAATAATTAAAAACAAAATATTTAAAGACACTGGACAACTTGGTAATTGTCAAAGGCCAGTACTCTCACTTGGTGTATCTCAACATTATTCATAACATAACAAAACTGTGAAACTTTTGACTCAATTTGTCCTTCAAGTTGCAAGAGAATAATGATAGAAAAAACACCCTTGTTGCACAAACTTGTGTGCTGTCAGATGCCTATAAAAGGAGAAATTACCTGTTTCTCAAAAACTACGACACTTCACAGGGAGATTTTTCGGCAATATAAAAATGTGACCACCTTTTAAAATAAAATGTTCACATGTGAGTTGTATTTTATACATCTACAGTTTCAAATTTGAGTAAGGATTGTGTCTTTGAGGATATAAGTCCAAAATTAACACACAGTCAGGTACTTTATGAGACAGCTCAGGGCCCAATTTCATGGCTCTGCTTACTGTAAGCACAGAATCGGCGCTTACGGAAGCAGGGAATTCTGTGCTTACGGCAAGCCTATTTCACGGGTTAGCGGCGAGTTTTGGCTTCTGCGCGTGCGTACTCAACGTTACTAGGCATTCTACGCTTACAAGGCTAGCGTAGAAATTCGGCGCTTGCACGTAAGCCGGGAATCGCGATCGTAAGCACAGAATTCGGCGGTAAGCAGAGCCATGAAATTGGGCCCAGCTGTTTACATCTCACAACTGGGCCCAGCTGTTGATCACACAACTTTTTATTATATCAGAACCGAAAATTAAATCATCTTACCCGTCATCCAAGCAAAGTGTGATGGCACTGTTTTGGATTTGGGATAGAAGAACTGAAGTTTGCTGTAACCAAAGTTACCGGGCAACTCGAGGAAGCTTGCTGGAATGAAAATAACAAAAAAAAACAGTCAAATTGTTAGTGAAGATAAAAAACAAAGTATGAACTTCCCAAAGTATGAACTTCCCGGTTTCATTTTTGAAAGGAATTTTTATGACAGAAACTGATAATGCTGAGCTGACAAGATGTCTTTTGAAACAAATAATGTGACAGGCAATTCCCTAAAAAAGGGTAAACCAATTTGATAACATTTGTACAGATTGGTTGGACGATATGTTTATAATAATAATTTTGGAGGCTTATCATCCTTACTCGCAGCAAAGAGCTGAACAGCGAAAGACGTGGCTACAAAGTGTTCGAGAAGCAGGCATGCAAGGGTGCATTTAGCTGCCAGCCACATCAACCCATTATGACCACGGAACACAGCCAGAGATCAAAAGTGTTTGATTTTTCCAGAGGGAGGAAAACCGGATGGTGTGGAAAACCTTTGTGGCACAGCAGAGAACCAACGCACAACTCAACTCACATATGGCCCTGGCCGGGTATCGAACCAGGTTTACCTTGGTGAGAGGCAAAGGCTTTACGCACAATCCAACCATACCAACCATTAAAAACTTACAAGATGGAAACAAACTTACTCTTCTAAAAACCAACTTCTCTTCTTGAGCTTCAAGTACAATACAATGACCCAAACGTTGGTTTATGAACTGAAATATTTGCTATCAAGACGACTTACCAGGGCTTGCTTCATATTTATGAAAGACATTTTGAAATACTGGTGTCTCTGAAGAACTTGGTATCACTCCTATAAATTGATATAGACGTCTGCAAAACAAAACACACAGTCGAATATGTTAGTTAAGTATTTACTTCTCGATTTTGAGAACTTGAATCTCATTTCATTTCATTAAAAAAAATTCTGATTGTGCATAAAAAAAAAGCACACAGTGGAATATATGGATTAAATCTTCATATTTAAATTTGGAGAACTTAAAATCGCATTTCATTTAACTTCATTTTATTTCATTTATTTTTGTTTCGAAGCCAAGGAGTCTCAGAAAAGTGAACTTTTGTAACTAGCCAAGAACCCAAATGAAGAGAAGACAATGAAGGATGTTTCAGTTTAAAAACAATATTTTACCACAATAAAAATGGGATGGAAATATTTCCCAAATTAGCTCAACCTACCCTGGTGTTGTTGCCATGACAAAGAATCTACGCTCGTTTTGAGGTGAAGGTTGAACATGTTCAACCTCTAGCCCGGTGACTGGCACTGGGCCCTCTTTGCCCAAATTAAAGACCTGAGGGTGTAAATTTGAAGGAAATATTCAAAGTAAACTGAATAATAATAACAATACCTAGTTCTTAAATATTCATTTTGGATTTACAGTTAAAAACAGAGAAATCTCATCCCTGATACGTGTCACTGAATACTTCAAATGGCTCTGTAGGATCATAACAGCTTTTCAACACCCCTTATCAAAATATTTCCTTTGAACTTTCATATTCTGTTTTTGTTTATATTGTTCCACAGATGTTTTGGCGTGGGTGGGTGGACAACAATAAAAACTAATTAATCAAGATTTGATAACAGAGGCATCCACTGGTTAAAGGAACACGTTGCCTTGGATCGGTCGAGTTGGTCTTTGAAAAGCGTTTGTAACCGTTTGTTGTAAAATGCATTATGGTTAGAAAGATGTTTCAAAGTAGAATAAAATGATCCACATAAATTTGCCTCGAAATTGCGTGGTTTTCCTTTTTACTGTGCGAACTAACATGGTCGGTCATTTATGGGAGTAAAAAATTTGACTCCCATAAATGGCCGACCGTGTTAGTCGACGGGGTAAAAGGAAAACCACGCAATTTTGAGTGATACTTATGTGGATCATTGTATTCTACTTTTAAAATATCTTTCCAATCATATGCATTTTATAACAAAGGGTTACAAACGCTTTTCAAAGACCAACTCGGCTGATCCAAGGCAACGTTTTCCTTTAACGATAATAGAAAAAAAAAAAATCAGTTTTGCTACTGACCTGTTTCCAATACTGTTCAAGGCTCTGTTGGAAGAATCTGCTGTCGTCTCCAGACTGGATCTCCGTCTCAAATATCAAACCTGCAAGTGAAAACAACACAGTGATCACTAATAATCATTTGACAGGCACCAGACTGTTTTTCTGATTCAAGCCTCCACCAGGGCCCACTTTCATTGAGTTGCTTTGTTGAAAGCACAACAAGTAGCTAAGCACAATCTAATTGTGCTTACCAGAATATAGTTACTTCTAGCCAAAATGCCATTCGCATGGTGCTTAAGCTGCCCCATGAAATTGGGCCCCCTGTTTGAAAATGGCCCTGATTAAAAGATGACTTCAAAACAGCTACAGTGAAACTCTATGTTTCAAATATCCAACAAAATCAAAACAATTACAACAAATCAATTTCAGTATTGATACACGTTTTTCTTATTGATTTTGTTCCCCTCTTTTGAAAAAGCTTATCATATATTTCTAGAGTGGGCAATCATCGCACTAATTCAAACATTGGGACCGGTTAAAGTGCGTGTGTTTGTTTCCTTCAGGTGTACATGGGACCAAAACTGTTCCAAAATGTTTGGAAATTTGCAAGACTTGCACCGTTTAATGACTTTCTTTAGTGCAACTAATCATTGCAAAAATTGTTTATGAAACCAAACTAAAATCACAACAATTTATTTGTCCCTGAAAATCCTTACCTCGACTGGTTCCCACCAGTATCTCTGCAGTGGTGCTTTCACTGGTATTCAACTTGTTCCATCCAATAGAATCAATGAGGTGGCCCTGGAACATGAATACATTGAATTAATAGATGTTCATTCTTGCAACGGGGACAAAGAATATAATTTGGTTTTGACCATACACTGATGTGTGTTATGCACTGTACACTCAGTAATTTCCAGATTTCTGTGAAACAAATCACACAGGAAAATCACTTGAGTGGGTGGGATTCGAACCCACTACCTTTGCAATTCTAGAGCAGTGTCTGACCAACTAGACCACCGAGATTGCCCGGTAGCTAGAGGCAGCAGTGGGTACCGCAGTGATTTAATAGATGTTGAATTTGCACCAGGGATAAAGAATATAAGTTGTTTTTCACCCTTACACCGATGTGTATGAATAATAATAATAAAACAGTATTTATATAGCGCAATATGAATTGGCATTCCTCAAAGCGCTTAACAGCAAAATGAAAAGCATTACAAGAAAACAAAACCTATAGGCCTAAATTCCCCAATTAAATCCCAAAACAAATAATTATAAAATTAGGCCAGACCAGCTGTTACCTACACGTATATTAAATGAAACCTTTAAAAATACTACAAAATACTACTATCAAGCACTGTAATAGTGAAGGATTTTTTTCCACATAACTCGGGCAAGTAAAATATACATTGGCCAAAGGGTAAAAACCAAGTTATAACAAATTGAAAAAGATATAAGGCTATGCATGGTGGAAAAATACTAAGTAAGTCGGGTTTGCGGTGACACCATGTGAAAAAATCTCTGCTGTGAGATGTGGTGGCTCCGAGACGACGGACAAATAAGAGCAATCCAGCTCTTCTCAGAGCCACCTCTACCTACAAAAGAGATTTTCACATGGTGTCACCGCAAACCTTACTTACTTAACATTTTGAATGTTGTTATTTCTGATTTGTTTGAAAATTTACTGGGAAAAAAACTGCAGTGAAATTAACTTTTCTCATTTTGACTGGCACCCCCAAACAAAGATATTGACAAAATGGGGAGAGCGCTTAGATAGGGCTAGATAGCTCAGTTGGTAGAGCGCCGTCACGTTAATCCGGAGGTCTTGGTTCGAGTCCCACTCTAGTAAACTTTTCTTTGTTCAACCCTAAATCATACCCAATCATACCCAAGTGGTTTACAATTGATGATTTCTCATTTTGAGGCGGAACTTACCTTGAGTTTCTGAAGCTGTTTGGCTTTGCGCCCCGTCCTGGATAAGTACAAGACGTCTTGTTGCTCAGTGCTGATGATAAGATGATGACCCGTCGGATCCAAGAACAGTTTATGGATGCGATCATCACCAAGCTTAACCTCTGTAAGGAGAGTTAAAGACAACATACACAATTGGTAATTATCAGTGCCAGCATTAATTTGGTTTGCATTTTGAACCTAAAATGCACCGCGTTTTAAGGTGTTCCGAAATTCTGTATAATTTTGTTTACGCCCTTTCTCACCAAACAAAAGGTATTTTGCTGAGTTGTGTTGCCTTGGTACATCCCCTTCCTGATAAAATGTATATTATGGGTCGTAAATTCATGAATTCTGACACTTTTTGGAGTAAATAAAATAGATAGTACATTATACGATGAAAGTTCTCTATTTAGAAATTATTTTTGGTATATTGTCGTAATTTTGTTATATTTTGTTACTATTTTAATATTTTTTACAAATCGTGTAATTAAGCCTACCGGCTGTACGAATGCTTTTTACTTCAATAAACCATTCCAATTCATACTTAATTATTATATTCTCTGCCTTTTTAAAGGAGCTTCGTTTATTGGTTACTTCTTAAACAAATTATTGTTTTGGCTTTGTTCTGTTTTCATGAAGTATGGAAATGAATGTGAGTGTGAATTGAAAAATATCTTACCGTCAGGTTGATCGGGATGCTCCAAGTCAATTCGTAGGACAACGTTATCCGACATGGCCATCATCAACATGTTGTTGTTTACAATCAGATGAGTTATGGGTCGGGGCGGCCTGAAATATTAGTAAAATAAATCAACTCCATAATTTGAGGGGAAGGTTATAAAGGCCCAATGCTTCACTGAGACAACAAAAGTGATTGCAGGCCTGTATGCTTCATTATTGAAAGGGCAAGGGCACCAAGGCATTTTCTCCTTCATGAAGGCCACCCGTTGAGGAAATTGTAAACTTCTACTGAAGCATTTCAAGGGCACCAAGGCAGTGACCAGGAGGCATGGAGGCAATCGCCTTTGTTGCCTTCGTGAAGTATCAGGCCTGGTGCATGTACGTAAGTGGCAAAACCAAAGGTATACTTTGCCTTAAAAAAAAGTGTTGTTGAAGTGGTAACTTTGAGTCTGATGAATATATTTCTGAGGAGGGTCGGAGTTTATGTTTTTTTATAGGGGCCTACTGTTTACTTTTAAAGTAAATTTTGTGTTTATTTTTCTTTGTCTCTGATCTACAATTCCTTTACAATACCGAACTTGTGTTTTAACTATTTTGATGTTAGATATTTTCGCCATTTCAATCATGTCATGTTTTGTCTGTTTAAATAATTTTACTGTGCTGTTTTATGTAATTTTATGTTTTTTATCCATCCTGTCATTGGTGCTTGCGCTGTTGGATGTGGCTGAAATAAAATACAACACATCTCTTGAAGTTTTAGGAATTTGAAACAAAGTTTTCTCTTCCACAAAAACCCCCAAAACAAAACAAAGTTCAATCCCTCTTCAACACTTATCCATAAACAATTCTTGAATCTCAAATTCATTCTTAACAATGATGAATAAGTTACAAAACAATCTTACGTGAAATTTATCTTCATCTTGCTAAAGATGCGAACCTCCTCTTCCATTTTAGCTGTAACATATCCAGAGGCGATCTGCAATTAGAAAAATAATTATTGGTTATTGATTACAAATTAATGATTTGTTAGCGGAAAGAATCTAGAGGTCTAACACATTGCTTATCATCATTGTTTCTGCTCAGAACAACTGATAACATGATTGAATGTTTTACCAACAATAACATTCGGCAGTCTATGCCAACCAGGGTGGTTTGTTTAAAGACACTGGACGCTATTGGTAATTGTCAAAGACCAGTCTTCTCACTTTGTGTATCTCAACATATGTATAAAGTAACAAACCAGTGAAAATTTGAGCTCAATTGGTCGTCGAAGTTGCAAGATAATAATGAAAGAAAAAACACACTTGTCACATGAAGTTGTGTGCTTTCAAATGGTTGATTTCGACACAAAATCTAATTCCGAGGTCTCGAAATCAAAATTGTGGAAAATAACTTCTTTCTCGAAAACTACGTCACTTCAGAGGGAGCGGTTTCTCACAATGTTTTATCCTATCAACCTCTCCCCGTTTACTTGTTACCAAATAAGGTTTAATGCTTATAATTATTTTCAGTAATAACCAATAGTGTCCACTGCCTTTAATAACAATGGAACGGTCTGAGGACCAACTTGGTACAAATAGTTTTATTATGTGCGAGACTAGCTTTTCTACCACAAAGACAACCCCCAAACAAAACAAAGTTGAATCCCTCTTCAGCACTACTCCATTCACATTTCAAGAGTCTCAAATTAAATCATATTTATAGCAGTCTATTTATGAAAGTCTTGCTGTGGCATCACTTTGATAAATTATTGGGTTTTTTTTCCAGGAGGGAAAACATATCCCAATTACTCACAGGGGCAGCGACTGTTTCTCTAGGTACCATAGTGATGCTTGATGCAGCCCTAGCTGTAGCCTGCTCATACTGATCGAATAGAGACGCCATCCTCAACTAACATTAACAATAAAGCAGGAATTGCTGCCTTCTTCAGCAACGTGTCTGTAAACAAGTTGAGTTATATATAATTAGACATTTTAGAATGTGAACACTCATTTTTAAAAACCCTGCAGGTTGGCATCTTACCTATAGGTAACCCCACAAAATCACTCATGAATTTTTTTAATCAATTTGTTAATAAAATATTTTGATTTGTTTGTTTAGCATATCCTCACATCAACGGACAATGCAAACAAAACAAACAATTTAAATTGTGTGTTCAGCCATAACAGCAGTGCAAATAGTTCACCCATGTCTTTTTTTACAAAACACTCCAGGGGTTTGAAAACAAAAGCATTGAGGTCATTATGCCTACTCTAAAATAAAAACACAGCTAGCCTCCCGCGAAACCAACCTTAGGTTAGGCCTATTTTAAGTTATGTGAGTCATACTCATCATAATGACTAAATGAATTGATAATTGAAGAGGGGGGGGGGGAGTTTCTAACGGGCAGTTATTTTGGGCAATTGACTGTTGTTTTCAGCATGTTCTGTACATTGTGCCTACTGAAAACTGTTTAGTCTTTGTCTGCAATGATATTAGCCCCACATGTGTTGCCAACTCTCTGACTCTGCTCTGGCAAGGATTCGTCAACGTAAAATGTACAGCCGTGCAGGTAAAAGGCAAAAAAAAACAACCCCAAAACAAGGCTGGCTGGGCAAAGTAATGTCCGGAAACTGGACTTACATGTTTCCCCTTATAACTGGCTAATTAGTCACCAAACTACTCAATATGATTTAATAGTATTACCTTTAGTGTTGATTTTGTTAAGATCTTATCGCTGTGCTGTGTCTCTTTATGCTGAAATTCATGGTGTATTACACGACACTTCTACAGCGTTTTGGGGTGGAGAATCCTTCTACAGCTGACTGCTGATGATTGTAGCGAGAGTGGGACCAACAGAGGGCGCTGTTAACACTGGCCCATCGGGATTATTTTATTTCTTTTCTCTGGCCATGCCAACGTGTCAATATTATTTCAAACTTGTTGGGGCTGTCTATAATTATTTCATTAGTTTTCAGTTCTTTTTAGGATTAAATCTTTTAGTGTTTGGCAGTGTGGGGTGTAGGCCTTTAAAAAAATTGACAAATTGGATAAAATAGAAATAGGCATACGTCCTCTTGGAAAACTAACCATTACGCAGATGGCGTTCTCAGCAGCCGCACAAGACAAAAGTGCATTCGACAAGAACAATTATTACTTCAAGGAGGGCGACCAAACGTCACATTTTAAATCTAAGATCCACCCATAACATTTTTATCTACAAACAAATTAAGCAACACTACACAACAGCTTCAAATTAAAAACGGTTGGCAGATTGTAGTTCATTGTTTTAATTGATTTGCAGATGGCGCTTTACACCCCGCGGTAGCTGTGAAACTCAACATTGTGTATAGCTGGTGTTCACCGGGCGTCAATCTTTCAGACTGAATAATTTTTCTACTTTGGGGACCAAATAAATATTCTATTAATTATAGTAATAATGCAAGTAAAACTAATAAGACATGTTCCTATACATGCTGAACAAGTTGAACTGGGCCCAATTTCATAGCGCTGCTTAACGGCCGATTTTGTGCTTACTGTGCAATTTCTGTTTCATAGCGCTGCTAACCGTAAACACACAAAAAGGCATGCTAACCTTCCGGTGCTTACCGCACGAAAATTAATGACATCACAATGCAAATCCACGGTAAACACGCAAGATGGCCGCCCAATTTTTCTGCTAACCTGTGAAAAACGCTAAGGCTTAAGCAAAAAATGTTTCTGCTACAGTAAGCACGCAAATTTAATTTGCTTTTAAGCAGTGCTATGAAATTGGGCCCAGATGTTTAACCCGCCAACGTTTTGGTTTGTTTTGTCAACTTCTGGTAATTAATGTTCCATATGAACAGTAGCAAGTCAACTAACGGAGTCAAAATGAGATTTTAATTGGAAGACTGCAGGTTTTCGCTGGTCTGAACCTCTGAACTAATTGAGGAAATATAGTTCAAATCGGGGAGGAATAATATATCCCATCCAAATAGTGGAGTTTTTGGTGCATTTCAGATATATATCGTATTGGAGACACGACTGGAACTCGATCTATTCGATTGGTAGGGATAAAATTCATTTATAGTTGTCACTATAGTTTAAAGGAACACATTGCCTTGGATCGGTCGAGTTGGTCTTTGAAAAACGTTTGTAACAGTTTGTTATAATGCATGATTAGAAAGATATTTTCAAAGTAGAAAATAGAGATCCACACAAGTATCACTCGAAATTGTGTGGTTTTCCTTTTACCTCGTTGACAAACACGGTCGGCCATTTATGGGAGTCGAATTGTTGACTCCCATATTTAATGTGATACTTATGTGGATCATTGTATTCTACTTTTAAAACATCTTTCTAACCATGCATTTATAACAAACGGTTACAAATGCTTTTCAAAGACAAACGCGACCGATCCAATGCAATGTGTTCCTTTAAGTTCAATCTAAAACCTTGAAGGCACTGGACACTTTTTGGGTAGTTACTCAAAATCGTTGGTTACATAACAACATACTTGGTAACGAGCAATGGAGAGCTGTTGATAGTATGAAATGTTGTGAGAAACGGGCCCCTCTGAAGTAACGCAATTTGGGGGAAAGGGGTAATTTCTCACTTAAAAGATTTCGGACTAAAAGCCTTTACATTAGGCACATTTTTATTTAACAATTATTGTCTTTCTTCCATTATTCTTTTGCAACTTCGATGACCAATTGAAACCAAAAAAATTTACACAGACTCTTTTGTTATTTTATGCATCTTGACATTTTTGACAACACTACCAAAGGTGTACAGTGCCTTTTAAAATAGACTTCCTCATCCTTAGAAGGTTCTTATCTTCTAAACAGTGTATAAATCACACTCAGACTAACATCGAATTCGGACCCAAATTCAGAGAGCCTCTTGAAGCAGTAGAAAATGGGCAGGATACTAGGTACACAATGTAACTGTAATGGAAGGCACTAAAAACTAACCTTTACAGCGGTTCGGAACTTTTCGTGTGCTCTCGGAACATTCCGGCACGGTTCGCGACGATCCCCCACGCAGCAGGTTTGGGGAGTTGTTACATAAGAGTGGACTAACCACTAGGACCTGGTTGTTACGCTCGGGTATTCTCCGATGGGCCGAACCGCTGTGGAGTTTAGTATTTAGTGCCTTCCCAATGGAACACGTGAAATGGTAGCTTGGGCTGGTTAAACCTACTGGTAAGCATAATTTTGGTGTGCTGGCTACCTTTATGAGCTAAAGCAGCTAAATTGAACTCAGGTCTGCAAAAAGATTAACCACAGTTATTATTCGCAGTTATAATACTTATACATCGCTCAAAATTTAAATTAATATCTACGGAATGAAAGTTAATATTTGTCAAGCTAAAATGGTTCTTTCTGTATCTTTTCTCCCATTCAATCTCCCCTTTGTGTTTGGCTTCTTCGATTGTATACGTTTGGTAATTGGAACACATTGTTCAATTGTTTAAAGGCAGTGGACACTAGTGGTTATTACTCAAAGTAATTATTCGCATAAAACCTTTCTTGTTGGCAAGTAATGGGGAGAGGTTGGTGGTATAAAACACTGTGAGAAACCGCTCCCTCTGAAGTGGCATAGTTTTGGAGAAAGAAGTAATTTTCCACGAATTTGATTTCGAGACCTCAAATTTAGAACTTGAGGTCTCGAAACCACCTAAACGCACACAACTTCGTGTGACAAGGGTGTTTTCTTCTTTCATTATTATCTCGCAACTTTGATGACCGATTGAGCTCAAATTTACACAGGTTAGTTATTTTATGCATATGTTGAGATACACCAAGTGAGAAGACTGGTCTTTGACAATAACAATAGTGTCCACTGCCTTTAAATCCATTGTTGTATAGATTCAAACCATTAAACACTATTCTGTAGTAAAATTAGATCATGCCGAAAATCTGGAGCGGTTTATGTCCACGCAGGAAGAATAATCGGCAATAGGAGACTTTCCAACGCTAGGCGGCAGCAGACATACCGGGTAAATTTCCATTGTTTACGTAGTTCTGAACATGCGCATAGTTCTGAGAACAATGGATTTACCCGGTAAGTCTGCTGCCCTCTATCGTCCCAGAAAGTCTCCCATTGAAACACACAATCTAAGAAACTTCACTGTAGTAGTAATGCCTCTCAAATTAACATAGGGGAACACAGGTGATTTAGTTGTCCATAACCGCAGTACTTCAAGGTGAACATTTTCTCAAAATGCATTATACTACTTCAAAGCTGATGTACTTCTCCCCAAGTAAGGCCAATAGTTTTTTAGATTCAATACCAAACGTATACAAAACCTTTTCTCAGTTTTGGCTAAAGTTCTCTGTTACTCTCCGTTTTCTCCTTTTTCGTTTCCTTTTCATTTTGTTTTATGGGCCTCTGTCCTTTTTGATATTTCTTCCCTTGCTTTTCTTAACCACTCTCTCTACTTCCCTTTCAGCTCGTTTCTTATTCCTGTCCTCAATTTTCACAATTCTCTCCATCATTTTCTTGTTCCTCTTTTCCATTCTGGCTTTCAGTCTTTTCATCCTTTCCATTGCCCGCCTCATTCTCTCCTTTAATCTCCATCTCCTCAAAGCTCGCTTATTCCTCCTACTTTGCTTGCGGAAGTCCCTCTGTTTCGTTATAATTAGAATGGGGTGAGTACTTCTAATAACAGCCTCGGTCACTTTCGACACGGGGTTGGTCAAGCCTACACTGACATCTTGGGGTTCTGGACTGTTGACCTGGACGGTCGTCTGGTCTTCTCTCGCACTGGTGACCTCATAAGAGGTTATTCCAGACTGTGAGGGACTTGTTAAATCCGTGACATCACCCGGACTGGTGATGATAGCAGTTGTCATGTTAGGTTCGGAGTGGGTTAAAACAACTGTAGACATGTTTGACTTTGTACTGCTAATAATAACGGTGGTGACCAAATCTGGACTGGCTGTTGGAAAGGTCATATTGGGGTCATATGTAGCGATAGTGTTCACAACTGAAGATGTGGTCATTCCACCAGCCTCATTGGTGGTTGTTGCAGTGATGGTCTTTCCACCAGCCTCATTGTTGGTTGTTGCAGTGGTGATCTTTCCACTTGCCTCGTTGTTGGTTGTTGCAGTGATGGTCTGTCCACCACCCTCATTGTTGGTTGTTGCAGTGGTGGTCTGTCCACCACCCTCATTGGTTGTTGTTGCAGTGGTGGTCTTTCCACCAGCCTCATTGGTTGTTGCAGTGATGGTCTTTCCACTAGCCTCATTGGTTGTTGCAGTGGTGGTCTTTCCACTAGCCTCATTGTTGGTTGTTGCAGTGGTGGTCTTTCCACCAGCCTCATTGTTGGTTGTTGCAGTGGTGGTCTTTCCACCAGCCTCATTGGTTGTTGCAGTGGTGGTCTTTCCACCAGCCTCATTGTTGGTTGTTGCAGTGGTGGTCTTTCCACCACCCTCATTGTTGGTTGTTGCAGTGATGGTCTTTCCACTAGCCTCATTGTTGGTTGTTGCAGTGGTGGTCTTTCCACCAGCCTCATTGTTGGTTGTTGCAGTGGTGGTCTTTCCACCAGCCTCATTGTTGGTTGTTGCAGTGGTGGTCTTTCCATCAGCCTCATTGGTTGTTGCAGTGGTGGTCTTTCCACTAGCCTCATTGTTGGTTGTTGCAGTGGTGGTCTTTCCACCAGCCTCATTGGTTGTTGCAGTGGTGGTCTTTCCACTAGCCTCATTGTTGGTTGTTGCAGTGGTGGTCTTTCCACCAGCCTCATTGTTGGTTGTTGCAGTGGTGGTCTTTCCACCAGCCTCATTGTTGGTTGTTGCAGTGATGGTCTTTCCACAAGCCTCATTGGTGGTTGTTGCAGTGGTGGTCTGTCCACCACCCTCATTGGTTGTTGTTGCAGTGGTGGTCTTTCCACCAGCCTCATTGGTTGTTGCAGTGGTGGTCTTTCCACCAGCCTCGTTAGTGGTTGTTGCAGTGATGGTCTTTCCACCAGCCTCATTGGTTGTTGCAGTGGTGATCTTTCCACTTGCCTCGTTGTTGGTTGTTGCAGTGATGGTCTTTCCACCAGCCTCATTGGTTGTTGTTGCAGTGGTAGGCTTTCCACCAGCCTCATTGGTGGTTGGTGCAGTGGTGGTCTTTCCACCAGCCTCATTGGTGGTTGTTGCAGTGGTGGTCTTTCCACCACCCTCAGTGTTGGTTGCTGCAGTGGTTGTCTTTCCACCAGCCTCATTGGTTGTTGCAGTGGTGGTCTTTCCACCAGCCTCATTGGTTGTTGCAGTGGTGGTCTTTCCACTAGCCTCATTGTTGGTTGTTGCAGTGGTGGTCATTCCACCAGCCTCATTGGTGGTTGTTGCAGTGGTGGTCTGTCCACCGGCCTCATTGGTTATTGCAGTGGTGGTCTTTGCACTAGCCTCATTGCTGGTTGTTGCAGTGGTGGTCATTCCACCAGCCTCATTGGTGGTTGTTGCAGTGGTGGTCTTTCCACCAGCCTCATTGGTGGTTGTTTCAGTGGTGGTCTTTCGACCAGCCTCGTTGTTGGTTGTTGCAGTGATGGTCTGTCCACCAGCCTCACTGTTGGTTGTTGCAGTGATAGTCTGTCCACCGGCCTCATTGTTGGTTGTTGGAATGGCGGTGTTTCCACCACCCTCAGTGGTGGTTGTTGCAGTGGTGGTCATTCCACCAGCCTCATTGGTGGTTGTTGCAGTGGTGGTCTGTCGACCGGCCTCATTGGTTATTGCAGTGGTGGTCTTTCCACTAGCCTCATTGCTGGTTGTTGCAGTGGTGGTCATTCCACTAGCCTCATTGTTGGTTGTTGCAGTGGTGGTCATTCCACCAGCCTCATTGGTGGTTGTTGCAGTGGTGGTCTGTCCATCGGCCTCATTGGTTGTTGCAGTGGTGGTCTTTCCACCAACCTCATTGGTTGTTGCAGTGGTGGTCTTTCCACCAGCCTCATTGATGGTTGTTGCAGTGGTGGTCTTTCGACCAGCCTCGTTGTTGGTTGTTGCAGTGATGGTCTGTCCACCAGCCTCACTGTTGGTTGTTGCAGTGATGGTCTGTCCACCGGCCTCATTGGTGGTTGTTGCATTGGTGGTCATTCCGTCAGCCTCATTGTTGGTTGTTGCAGTGGTGGTCTTTCCACCAGCCTCATTGGTTGTTGCAGTGGTGGTCTTTTCACCAGCCTCATTGGTTGTTGCAGTGGTGGTCTTTCCACTAGCCTCGTTGTTGGTTGTTGCAGTGATGGTCTTTCCACCAGCCTCATTGGTGGTTGTTGCAGTGGTGGTCTTTCCACCAGCCTCATTGGTTGTTGCAGTGGTGGTCTTTTCACCAGCCTCATTGGTTGTTGCAGTGGTGGTCTTTCCACTAGCCTCGTTGTTGGTTGTTGCAGTGGTGGTCTGTCCATCGGCCTCATTGGTTGTTGCAGTGGTGATCTTTCCACTTGCCTCGTTGTTGGTTGTTGCAGTGATGGTCTGTCCACCACCCTCATTGGTGGTTGTTGCAGTGGTGGTCTTTCCACCAGCCTCATTGGTTGTTGCAGTGGTGGTCTTTTCACCAGCCTCATTGGTTGTTGCAGTGGTGGTCTTTCCACTAGCCTCATTGTTGGTTGTTGCAGTGATGGTCATTCCACCAACCTCATTAGTGGTTGTTGCAGTGGTGGTCTGTCCACCACCCTCATTCGTGGTTGTTGCAGTGTTGGTCTTTCCACCAGCCTCATTGGTTGTTGCAGTGGTGGTCTTTCCACCAGCCTCATTGGTTGTTGCAGTGGTGGTCTTTCCACTAGCCTCATTGTTGGTTGTTGCAGTGGTGGTCATTCCACCAGCCTCATTGGTGGTTGTTGCAGTGGTGGTCTGTCCACCGGCCTCATTGGTTATTGCAGTGGTGGTCTTTCCACTAGCCTCATTGCTGGTTGTTGCAGTGGTGGTATTTCCACTAGCCTCATTGTTGGTTGTTTCAGTGGTGGTCTTTCCACCAGCCTCATTGCTGGTTGTTGCAGTGGTGGTCTTTCCACTAGCCTCATTGCTGGTTGTTGCAGTGGTGGTCATTCCACTAGCCTCATTGTTGGTTGTTGCAGTGGTGGTCATTCCACCAGCCTCATTGGTGGTTGTTGCAGTGGTGGTCTGTCCATCGGCCTTATTGGTTGTTGCAGTGGTGTTCTTTCCACCAACCTCATTGGTTGTTGCAGTGGTGGTCTTTCCACCAGCCTCATTGATGTTTGTTGCAGTGGTGGTCTTTCGACCAGCCTCGTTGTTGGTTGTTGCAGTGATGGTCTGTCCACCAGCCTCACTGTTGGTTGTTGCAGTGATGGTCTGTCCACCGGCCTCATTGGTGGTTGTTGCAGTGGTGGTCTTTCCACTAGCCTCATTGTTGGTTGTTTCAGTGGTGGTCTTTCCACCAGCCTCATTGCTGGTTGTTGTAGTGATGGTCTTTCCACCAGCCTCATTGTTGGTTGTTGGAATGGCGGTCTTTCCACCACCCTCAGTGGTGGTTGTTGCAGTGGTGGTCATTCCACCAGCCTCATTGGTGGTTGTTGCAGTGGTGGTCTGTCCACCGGCCTCATTGGTTATTGCAGTGGTGGTCTTTCCACTAGCCTCATTGCTGGTTGTTGCAGTGGTGGTCATTCCACTAGCCTCATTGTTGGTTGTTGCAGTGGTGGTCATTCCACCAGCCTCATTGGTGGTTGTTGCAGTGGTGGTCTTTCGACCAGCCTTGTTGTTGGTTGTTGCAGTGATGGTCTGTCCACCAGCCTCACTGTTGGTTGTTGCAGTGATGGTCTGTCCACCGGCCTCATTGGTGCTTGTTGCATTGGTGGTCATTCCGTCAGCCTCATTGGTGGTTGTTGCAGTGGTGGTCTTTCCACCAGCCTCATTGGTGGTTGTTGCAGTTGTGGTGTTTCCACTAGCCTCGTTGTTGGTTGTTGCAGTGATGGTCTGTCCACCACCATCATTTGTGGTTGTTGCAGTGTTGGTCTTTCCACCAGCCTCATTGGTTGTTGCAGTGGTGGTCTTTTCACCAGCCTCATTGGTTGTTGCAGTGGTGGTCTTTCCACTAGCCTCATTGTTGGTTGTTGCAGTGATGGTCATTCCACCAGCCTCGTTAGTGGTTGTTGCAGTGGTGGTCTGTCCACCACCCTCATTGGTGGTTGTTGCAGTGTTGGTCTTTCCACCAGCCTCATTGGTTGTTGCAGTGGTGGTCTTTCCACCAGCCTCATTGGTTGTTGCAGTGGTGGTCTTTCCACTAGCCTCATTGATGGTTGTTGCAGTGGTGGTCATTCCACCAGCCTCATTGGTGGTTGTTGCAGTGGTGGTCTGTCCACCGGCCTCATTGGTTATTGCAGTGGTGGTCTTTCCACTAGCCTCATTGCTGGTTGTTGCAGTGGTGGTCTTTCCACTAGCCTCATTGTTGGTTGTTGCAGTGGTGGTCATTCCACCAGCCTCATTGGTGGTTGTTGCAGTGGTGGTCTGTTCACCGGCCTCATTGGTTATTGCAGTGGTGGTCTTTCCACTAGCCTCATTGCTGGTTGTTGCAGTGGTGGTCTTTCCACTAGCCTCATTGTTGGTTGTTTCAGTGGTGGTCTTTCCACCAGCTTCATTGCTGGTTGTTGTAGTGATGGTCTTTCCACCAGCCTCATTGTTGGTTGTTGGAATGGCGGTCTTTCCACCACCCTCAGTGGTGGTTGTTGCAGTGGTGGTCATTCCACCAGCCTCATTGGTGGTTGTTGCAGTGGTGGTCTGTCCACCGGCCTCATTGGTTATTGCAGTGGTGGTCTTTCCACTAGCCTCATTGCTGGTTGTTGCAGTGGTGGTCATTCCACTAGCCTCATTGTTGGTTGTTGCAGTGGTGGTCATTCCACCAGCCTCATTGGTGGTTGTTGCAGTGGTGGTCTTTCGACCAGCCTTGTTGTTGGTTGTTGCAGTGATGGTCTGTCCACCAGCCTCACTGTTGGTTGTTGCAGTGATGGTCTGTCCACCGGCCTCATTGGTGCTTGTTGCATTGGTGGTCATTCCGTCAGCCTCATTGGTGGTTGTTGCAGTGGTGGTCTTTCCACCAGCCTCATTGGTGGTTGTTGCAGTGGTGGTCTTTCCACCAGCCTCATTGGTGGTTGTTGCAGTTGTGGTGTTTCCACTAGCCTCGTTGTTGGTTGTTGCAGTGATGGTCTGTCCACCACCATCATTTGTGGTTGTTGCAGTGTTGGTCTTTCCACCAGCCTCATTGGTTGTTGCAGTGGTGGTCTTTTCACCAGCCTCATTGGTTGTTGCAGTGGTGGTCTTTCCACTAGCCTCATTGTTGGTTGTTGCAGTGATGGTCATTCCACCAGCCTCGTTAGTGGTTGTTGCAGTGGTGGTCTGTCCACCACCCTCATTGGTGGTTGTTGCAGTGTTGGTCTTTCCACCAGCCTCATTGGTTGTTGCAGTGGTGGTCTTTCCACCAGCCTCATTGGTTGTTGCAGTGGTGGTCTTTCCACTAGCCTCATTGATGGTTGTTGCAGTGGTGGTCATTCCACCAGCCTCATTGGTGGTTGTTGCAGTGGTGGTCTGTCCACCGGCCTCATTGGTTATTGCAGTGGTGGTCTTTCCACTAGCCTCATTGCTGGTTGTTGCAGTGGTGGTCTTTCCACTAGCCTCATTGTTGGTTGTTGCAGTGGTGGTCATTCCACCAGCCTCATTGGTGGTTGTTGCAGTGGTGGTCTGTCCATCGGCCTCATTGGTTGTTGTTGCATTGGTGGTCATTCCGTCAGCCTCATTGGTGGTTGTTGCAGTGGTGGTCTTTCCACCAGCCTCATTGGTGGTTGTTGCAGTGGTGGTCTTTCCACTTGCCTCGTTGTTGGTTGTTGCAGTGATGGTCTGTCCACCACCCTCATTGGTGGTTGTTGCAGTGATGGTCTTTCCACGAGCCTCATTGGTTGTTGCAGTGGTGGTCTTTCCACCAGCCTCATTGGTTGTTGCAGTGGTGGTCTTTCCACCAGCCTCATTGGTGGTTGTTGCAGTGTTGGTCTTTCCACCAGCCTCATTGGTTGTTGCAGTGGTGGTCTTTCCATCAGCCTCATTGGTTGTTGCAGTGGTGGTCTTTCCACTAGCCTCATTGCTTGTTGTTGCAGTGGTGGTCATTCCACCAGCCTCATTGGTGGTTGTTGCAGTGGTGGTCTGTCCATCGGCCTCATTGGTTGTTGTTGCATTGGTGGTCATTCCGTCAGCCTCATTGGTGGTTGTTGCAGTGGTGGTCTTTCCACCAGCCTCATTGGTGGTTGTTGCAGTGGCGGTCTTTCCACTAGCCTCGTTGTTTGTTGTTGCAGTGATTGTCTGTCCACCACCCTCATTGGTGGTTGTTGCAGTGATGGTCTTTCCACCAGCCTCATTGGTTGTTGTTGCAGTGGTGGACTTTCCACCAGCCTCATTGTTGGTTGTTGCAGTGGTGGTCTTTCCACTAGCCTCGTTGTTGATTGTTGCAGTGGTGGTCTTTCCACTAGCCTCACTGTTGGTTGTTGCAGTGGTGGTCTTTCCACCAGCCTCATTGGTGGTTGTTGCAGTGGTGGTCTTTCCACCAGCCTCATTGGTGGTTGTTGCAGTGGTGGTCTTTCCACTAGCCTCATTGGTTGTTGTTGCAGTGGTGGTCTTTCCACTAGCCTCACTGTTGGTTGTTGCAGTGATGGTCTTTCCACCAGCCTCATGGGTTGTTGTTGCAGTGGTGGACTTTCCACCAGCCTCATTGGTTGTTGCAGTGGTGGTCTTTCCACTAGCCTCATTGCTGGTTGTTGCAGTGGTGGACTTTCCACCAGCCTCATTGTTGGTTGTTGCAGTAGTGGTCTTTCCACCAGCCTCATTGGTGGTTGTTGCAGTGGTGGTCTTTCCATCAGCCTCATTGTTGGTTGTTGCAGTGGTGGTCTTTCCACCAGCCTCATTGTTGGTTGTTGCAGTGGTTTTCTTACCATCAGCCTCATGGGTGGTTGTTGCAGTGGTGGTCTTTCCACTAGCCTCATTGTTGGTTGTTGCAGTGGTGGTCTTTCCACCAACCTCATTGGTTGTTGCAGTGGTGGTCTTTCCATCAGCCTCATTGTTGGTTGTTGCAGTGGTGGTCTTTCCACCAGCCTCAGTGTTGGTTGTTGCAGTGGTTTTCTTACCATCAGCCTCATGGGTGGTTGTTGCAGTGGTGGTCTGTCCACCACCCTCATTGTTGGTTGTTGCAGTGGTGGTCTTTCCACCAACCTCATTGGTTGTTGCAGTGGTGGTCTTTCCATCA
This sequence comes from Asterias rubens, assembly GCF_902459465.1. Taxonomy (NCBI): domain Eukaryota; kingdom Metazoa; phylum Echinodermata; class Asteroidea; order Forcipulatida; family Asteriidae; genus Asterias; species Asterias rubens. The sequence goes on along the minus strand of NC_047066.1, from coordinate 9,915,593 downwards.
GCCTCATTGTTGGTTGTTGCAGTGGTGGTCTTTCCACCAGCCTCAGTGTTGGTTGTTGCAGTGGTTTTCTTACCATCAGCCTCATGGGTGGTTGTTGCAGTGGTGGTCTTTCCACTAGCCTTATTTTTGGTTGTTGCAGTGGTGGTCTTTCCACCAGCCTCATTGTTGGTTGTTGTAGTTGTGGCATGGCAATCCGTCTTTTTGATGGTTGTTTCTGTAGTGGTCTTGCCATCAACAGAGGATATTTCATCTTCCCTGTCATTATTTTGGCTCGTATCAGTCGTCAGGTTTGCACATCTGCATGGTCCTACAACATACTCAGGAGTATCTGCTGGAGCAGGGCTAACCTTCGGCTGAATATCACTCTTTTCGGGCCGTTTAGCATCCATATTGTCCGGCTTGGACGCAACACTGTCGCCTATAAAAGGCTCAAACCTCGGCAGTCCTTCATCCATCACATCGGGGGTTTCATAGTTGCTTACACCGGGCTGGAGGGTTGACTCTTCCCCGTTATCCACATTCATTGTCACGTGGTTATCATTCGGGCCTTCGTCATAGCCCCCTCCACGCTGATTCTCCTGCCCCAGATCACTTTTTCCATGATCCTCTCGGCTCGTGTTGACGTCATTAGTCGAATCGGGTTCGCTCGTGACGGATGAGTAGGATTCTTGCTCGCTTACGTCACTGTCTGGCTGAAACAGCTTTTGAATTAATTCTCCATAGTAACCTACAACAGAATGTACAATTCTGGGTAAATATTCTTGTGGACTATGCAGTGAGGGACATGTTTGTTTGCAATGGCTATGTTGCAGGCACTTTTGCTGACAAACTTTTTCGTTAGGGGAGGGTTTGCTATGTAATTTGTTCACCGGTTTTGTTCTAGTAGGTGTGTTAATACTTACATGTACAGGTATTGCTTCGGGGTAATTAAACCAATGTTTTCCTTATTTAATTAACTTTCATGGTTCGGTTTCATGTAACATTTACAATTGCCATACTTAATTTGTAGACAAATGACGCTGTTGAAGATCTTGTTTTGCCCCTTTTGACCAAATCACTGGCCCGAACTAATTTTTATCCAACCCGTTTCTGGATGTTTCTTTAAGATTTACGTTTCAGTGGATTTTGATATTGTTTTTTGCTGAAATTATTAATTACACATTTTTTAAAGTGGTTTTACCTTCTTTTAAACAGTTTCTCTCGTCCGATCTATCCTGACACTGAGTCACCGTGTCACAGATCCAGGATAAATGAATACATCTAGTTCCCTCATCGCATGGTACGTAATCATCATGACATTCAAGTGCTGAAGATCAGAAGAGAAGATTGTCCATCTTAGATGTCCAGGGATCGATTTCACAGAGTTAGGACTAGTCTTAACTTTACTATGACAAGTAATAGGTGATATTTAAAACTTAAGGCTAGTCCTATAAAAGTTAGGACGAGATATGACTAGTCTTGTAAAATTCCCCCCAGGATCAAAATTCACCCGGTTCCGGATCGCTTAGGGGCCTGGGATCGATTTCACAAAGTGTTATAGGACTTGTCCTAACTTTTATAGGGCAGTTATATGAGATTTAATTTGTTTAGGCTAGTCCTTATAGTTAGGACGAGATATGACTAAACTATTTGTGAAATCCACCAAGATCAGAATGACCCGATCTTGGTCGATTTCATAGAGATAGTCCAAACTTAGGACTGGTTTCATAGAGATAGTCCTAACTTAGGACTGGTTTCATAGAGATAGTCCTAACTTAGGACTGGTTTCATAGAGATAGTCCTAACTTAGGACTGGTTTCATAGAGATAGTCCTAACTTAGGACTGGTCTCAGGACTCTTGAGGAGTTATTACAAACTGATGGCTAGTCCTATAAAGTGAGGACAAGTAATTCGTCCTATCTCGAGATAACACTAATCTTAACTCGTTTTGAAATCCACCCCTCGCCTATTTTCGGGTCAATATTTTCCGGAGCTTGTGACAAAAGGACACAGCGAGGGTCAACCTGACGCAGAATCAGAATGTTTAAATCCCATTTCAAACCATGCTCATGGTCACTCTGACTAGAAATGAGTCAGCCTCTCTAACCCCGGAATCCGGTTACTGGGTTTTATGGAAAGTGACAAGTGACGCTCAACCACTTGCCCACTGTGTCAAAGAGCTGTTGTTAATAAAAATTATTGCCGTAGTGTGAAGCATCACACTTTAATAAGCTTTATACACATCTAAGACCACCATCAGCTCTTTGTGAAATCAGCCACACGGAATTTTGAGATTGCGCTTGAAAGCATGAACTGTTGGTGGGGAGGATGGTCTGTGGTAAGTGGTTCTTGATAGTTGGCCCGAGCATACTGAATGATCCATCGCCTATCGGTTTGTGTGACTTCTCCAGATAATTAGACGAGTATGTCCCAGTTGAAACGTAGACCATAATTTATTTGGTACAGGAAAACGCAGATCACAATACGTGGCCCCTACACTTGTAGAACTTCCCCACACTTCGACCAAGTAAAATTATGATATGAACTAAGCAACATCATTGATTGTTAATGGCTTACCCGTTTGATTTTCTTGTGTAGTTTTTCCACCCTGGACTAGCACTAGTGCAAGGCAGAATACCACGATGACACATATCTGAACTCTTGTGTAGTTCATTGCTGTAAATAATTGAAAACCAGTTCATCCAAAAATTCATTCATTTAAAGGCAGTGGACACTATTGGTACTCAAAATATTTATTAGCATAAAACCTTATTTGGTTACGAGATGGGGAGCTGTTGGAAGTATAAAACATTGTGAGAAACTGCTCCCTCTGAAGTTACGTAGTTTTCGAGAAAGAAGTGGTATTCCACGAATTTGATTTCGAGACCTCAGATTAAAATTGTTTTTTTCTTTCATTGTTATCTCACAACTTCGACAACCAATTGAGCTCAAGCTTTCACAGGTTTGTTAATTTATGCAAGATACCAAGTGAGACGACTGGTATTTTACAATTACCAATAGTGTCTAGTGTCTTTAAGATATAATGTGACTTGAAATATAATTTGAAATGGAAAGTATATCTTTGGTTTCTGGAAATGTTTGATTGTTTTCTACCTATAGAAATGTAGATGTACATGATACAATATAACTGACATTTAGGTTATGTCCACGCAGGTACAATCCACAATAGCATAAAAACTTACTTGGTAACGATCAATGGAGAGCTGTTAATAGTGTAAAACATTGTAAGAAACGGCTCCCTCTGAAGTAGTGTAGTTTTTGAGAAAGAGGTAATTTCTAACTCAATCAAATAAAAGACTTCAAGCCTCTTTAGGCATCTGAATGCACACACATTTGTGCAACAAGGGTGTTTTTCTTTCATTACTCTCTTTCAATTTCGATGACCAATTGAGTCAAAATTTTTACAGATTTGTTTTTGCATGCATATGTTGGAATACAAGTTAGAAAACTGTTCATTGACTATTACCAAACGGGCATTTAAGAACAAAACGTACAAAACTTACCTCAAAGATCGTCTTTTCGTAGATTCGTACTAGGCGAGTAGCTTCATACTCACTGTCTCGTAGTCGCCAGCTCCAGTCGTTATGTTTCATGACACCACTGAATTTCTTACAGGTGAAATAACATTTTGGTTCCCGCGTGTTTCCGGACAAATAATCAACAACGTATCGATCGCTTTGCGGTGTTGTTCTTGATAATAATAATTAAAAAATAATAAAGAAAACACAATATAAATACAATTAAAATCATAGAAGCTGTTTGGACGCTAACTGATGTTCAATAACAAGTATTGTTTTAACAACACTACCAGTTGGTCGTTGGCGTTGGTGTAACAGTTCAGGAACCTTGTTTCGTTTAAACATAACCTATAGTCAGTATCCCTTGTGGTTTATTGTACGATATCTGAAATAAAAAGTCGCATCTCTTTAAGATGACCCCCTAGCTGCCATTTCATTACAGGTTGTATTATGTTAACTTGGGTGTGATCCCTGGCTACGCGACAGTACGGTTGAAATGGCTAAATTCTCAATGGGTGCGTTCGATTAGCTCCCTGCGTCGACCCCGCGGTGCTCATTCGGGTGAGCCCCTGACAAGAGCTAATCGAACGATCACTCACCCTCTCGTGGTGACGTCATGCACCTCGTTCCACAAGTTGGGCACTGGGGGCTGACCCGGGTGAGCACTTGGAATGACGTCAAAGCTATTCGAACGTACCGGGGCAGATCGGAGTCGACCCGGGGAAGCTAATCAAACGCACCCCTTAGGGATTACACTGTCAACATAGGGTTACACAACTCAGTTGGTAGAGCGCCGGTGTCGCATGCAATTATGCACTACAATCCGGAGGACATTATTGCATATGCAATAATGTCCGCCGGACGGAAATGTTCGGCCGTTGGATATTCGCTGCAATCATAATACGTGAATATTCATGCTGCATATACGTAGGTGTTCAGTGCATGCACGCTCGCTTACACGCGCACATTATTACGTGTAGGCCTATAGTCATGTACATGTCCGCCGGACGGTTTTTGCATAGCCCCGGACACAATTGCATATGCAAAAGTGTCCAGAACGGACAGTATTGCATGGTGGACACAATTGGATCTGACACCGGCACGATAATCCGGAGGTCGTTGTGCACCCTAACAAAGATATTGAAACAATAGGCAGACCGCCAACATAGGGGTAGACAGCTCAGTAAAAAATAAAATGGGCCCCATACATCAAATTATATCGTCATTGGTTTGTGCTTATTTCAAACAACACATAATAAAATATGACATTGGTCTGCCCAGATCTCGGAGGGGGCGGGAGGGGGGGGGTCGCTTGGACCCCCTTAATACCCCCCCCCCCCACCCCCGTGCTTTCTGAGTGGATCAGCATAATAGTTATCACTGGAAAAAGAATCGTTTTGTTATGAAGTTTTAACTGTTATCCCTCATTTCCAACCCTTCCTATTCCCCCTTCCTGCTATAACAAAAATGCACAAAAATAAAACAGGAAAGAAAGATCCATTTTAACGATTATAACCATCGCCTACGGCATTGTCAAAAACCCCCAGATAACTCTGTCTCCCACTTATAAAACAAACAGTCATAATGATGGTTTATTATCAAACTTATTTGATAAAATAATTCAATGTAAATTTTTTCGATGGCATCCATACGGCCGAAAATATTTTCGAATTTTCCTGCACTCTTATTAAACATCGCTATTTCGCTGCAGACTGGTGGAGAAAAGAACTGCCTGGGGTCGATTTTATTAAAAAAAATACGGCTATTTTTAATTTAGGACGAGTAATTAAAAAACTCGAGATAGCTGGAGAGAAAACCAGAGGGGGCTGGGGTCATTTAAAGACAGATTGAAGTTTCGTTTGTTTCAAACAGTTTTTCAGTAGTCTTTTCCCCCCATCATCTTCACTGTTCCCTTTTCACTCTTTTCTGTTTCTCCTTTTTATATTGATGCTTTTTTTCATAGAGTATGCCTACCACAACAATAGCTTTCTGCCCGCATTGTCTCATCTATGATTTACTTGCACACGGCTACTTGTGATTTCACTCGTCCATACACGTACACGCCTATCCCGCACTTGTGATTTCACTCTTCCCTTTTTATACACGTACACACGCCTATATCCTGTGCTCCATTTTGAGAGTCAAAATAATAGGCCCTACGCAAAGAATTTAACTTAAAAAAATGGCGGGAAACGTTGACCTGCTGGTGTGGAGGTGGGTTGTGTAGAAGGTTCATAAGATTAAGGCCCGTATGTCACATGAGGCAGTAAAGGCAACAAGTTCCAGGCAATCTCCAAGATGAAAAAGGCATTCACAGTTGAATGCTCAAAATAACATTCTTTTTAGGGATCGTACGTATGACATTGTTTGAAAGATTACCCATGTGCTGTCAGTGGTCTGGTGTAGCATGAACTGCAGTTGATTACCTCCACGTTGCTTGTAAAAGTTGTCTCGTGTGACAAGGCCCTGAGTCCCAATGTAATACACCAATAGACATTGGGTGCGTTCGTTTAGCTTCCCTGGGTAGACCCCGGTGTGTGGCGTTTTTTTTCCAGGACAACCGTGGGTAATTTTCTGCACACGTTCGTCCTGGACAAAAAAAAACCGCCACACACCGGGGTCGACCCGGGGAAGCTAAACGAACGCACCCATTGTAATGACGCCACCCAGCCGCCATCTTGGGTTTAATACGATGACAATGGAAATGACAGACTTGTTCGCGCAGCGCAGAAAATTTGCCAATGAACAACCTTCTTTTGATCCATATAGGCGAAGGCGCCCTACTGGAATGATTTGATGAATTTGCATAATAAAGAGGGGACTTCAAGACACTGTGGCTTTTTCGAAACTACGGCTTGGGTGTTCAGGTTATGGCTTGTGCTCAATTTGAAAACGTACACTTTCCGAAGGAGAGTTTAATCAGGCTGACGAAGCCTGAGCCGGAGCCCTTGAGCCGTGGTTTCGAAAGTGGCCATGCGGCTGCCACCTATCGTCTCCAAAAAAAGTGTTAGATTTGTTTTATCCAAAATATACAAAAGAGTCTACTTTTGACTCATGTTCTCTACGAAATTGTTTGCTGTCCAGTCAAGCTATTAAAAATGTTGGTAAAATCTGTTTACGTTACTTGGGGAGTCATGGAGCTGCAAAAAATAAGTAAGCGCAAGAAAATTATGCTTACATATAAGGTTTAACCAGCTAAATGTACCACTTCACATGTATCGTTTGTGACTGGTTATCCTGCTCATTTTATTTTGTGCTCAATAGGAAATTGTTAAGCAACTCGATGAAATTGGAAAATGTGCTTCTCTGTACATTTTAGGCAACGCTAGGGTGGACGACAGTTATATTTTAATATTGGCCAATGGAAATTATTCAAAATGGTCGAAAACGTGAGCCCTTTAAAAACTATGCAAATAAATAAAATAATGATAACGAGCCACCACCAATAAAACACACACACAAACAAACAAAATAAGTATAACTCTTGTCTTTATTTGAGGTTTCTTTTTCATATTCACCTTTTATTGAATTGTGTAGTTTTTGTTTACATTGGGCAGCAGTCTGTGGCCGTTTCCGGCCCCGTCTGTGCGTTATTATAAGTCTGGTATCACACCGCACTCTTAGAGGTAAAACAAAATCAATCTGCTCAAATGACGTCATGTGCATACGTCCTCATAGCCAGTCAGTTACCAGGGCCCTATTTCAAAGAGCTGCTTTATCACACAAAGTCACTCAGCACAACAAAATTATGCTTACCAGATTGAGATTACCAGCCAAACTACCATGTGTACAATTTGTGACTGGTATTCTCAATATAATTTTTTTAAGTGATATGAAAATTGGGCCAAGACCAGTTCCCCTTTATGAAACGACTGAACCATTATAGAGAAATATTTTCCACTATAAAATAAACTGCTCATTTGAATAACCCTTATGGCATAAAGGTTGCAAATGACGTCATGTGAGTAGGGCGCCCTCTGCTAGAGGTCCAAACAGGAATGTTCATTCGTTAATTTAGAAGTGAGTTTTCCAGCGTTTCATCATCGTGGTGTGATGACGTCAATACATAAAGTACAATTCAAAATACTTTGTGGTATACATGTAGTTTGGTTTTATGAAACGTGAAGATAACATGATTTTTAATTGTCCCCTAACCAAGCTCATTTTTAATTTACCATTCAGTCTGCTTGCCATCACTTCCCCCTCATTCCCCACTCCCCGTCGACAACCCAACTTTTTCAGTTTTCAACCTAGAGCAAGTCCAGGTGAGCGACTAAACTTGACCAGAAACTGTGACGTAGCTCTCGAATTGACCATAAAATTATCGAACATTCTCCGGTGCATGGTTCGATGTAGTCAATCTCCCTGCGCTCTATGGTTTCTGGTTAGTCCAGTCGGTCTCGTCAAGTCTATAGTCGCAACCCGAACTTGCTCCACATAAAGCCAGTGGACACTATTGGTAAATGTCAAAGACCAGTCTTCTCACTTGCTGTATCTCGACATATGCATAAAATAACAAACCTGTGAAAATTTGAGTTTGATCAGTCGTCGGAGTTGCGAGATAACTATGAAAGAAAAAATCACCCTTGTCACACGAAGTTGTGTGCTTTTAGATGCTTGATTTCGGGACCTCACATTCTAAACTTGAGGTCTCGAAATCAAATTCGTGGAAAAATACTTCTTTCTCGAAAACTACTCCTCTTCAGAGGGAGCTGTTTCTCACAATGTTTTATACTACCAACCTCTCCCCATTACTCATTACCAAGTAAGGTTGTATGCTAATAATTAGTTTGAGTAATTACCAATAGTGTCCACTGCCTTTAAAGGTCGTGTCCCAATTAGCGACTACAGTTATGGCTACGGCTAGATTTCCGCATCATCATGCATTGGCGTATACCAAGCAACTATTAGCAATAGTCGTAGCCGTATAGCTGTAGCCGCCAATTCAGATACGGCCTTACTTTCTTTGCACAGTCTTCCTGCTATTCATCCAGGAGACTTCCTTTTGGTCTATTTTTTTCATCTTCTTCGCGTACTATAATGTCAACAAGAACATTCTTTCCCCTAGAACTCCTAATGATTGGTATGCCTTGCCCTGCCGAGCGCGAAAGCTGGGGCATGTCGTCGGGGTTTTCCAGACGTTCGGCAAGCATCTCCTCCAACAAATCCATCAACCTCTCTGTATTAAAGACAAAATGTTATCATACATTTAAAAATAACAATAATATTTCACAGATCTGCTTTAGCAGAAAATATTGCTTAAACATTTTGTGCTTAGCTAAATAAGCAGGATACCAGTCACAGATTTCTTATTTTATGCATATGATGGGATACACCAAGTGAAGTGGTCTTTTACCATTAAAAAAGGCGTTCAGTGCCTTTAAAGGCAGTGGACATTATTGGTGATTGTCAAAGACCAGCATTTATGCACAAAATAACAAACCTGTGAAAATTTGAACTCAATTGGTCGTCGAAGTTGCGAGATAATTGAAGAAAAACACCCTTGTCACACAAAGTTGTGTGCTTTCAGATGCTTGATTTCGGGAGATCAAAATCTAATTTTGAGGTCTCGAAATCAAATTCAAATATTTTAGTGGAAAATTTCTTCTTTCTCGATAACTACGTTGCTTCAGAGGGAGCTGTTTCTCACAATGTTTTATACCATCATTTATTATTAAAAAAAATTATTTATTACTATCAACAGCTCTCCATTGCTTGTTACCAAGTAAGTCTTTATGCAAACAATTATTTGATTAGTTACCAATAGTGTCCAGTGTCTTTAATGGCAATAATAATGGGAGCACAAACCTGGGCAGTTTTCCTCATCTTCATGATCTTTACACTGTGTTACCCCATCACATCGCTGTGAATACAAAATGCAACGTTGTTTGTTATCACATCGGAACTCGTCTACGTTGCACGTAAACTCCACACCTGCAAAACAAAAAATACCGAATAAGCGGCTAGAGCTATTGGCTACGACTGGATTTCAACGTCATCATGCGTTTAAAGGCATTGGACACTATTGGTAATTAGTCAAAATAATTATTAGCATAAAACCTCAATTGGTAACGAGTAATGGGGAGAGGTTGATAGTATAAAACATTGTTAGAAATGGCTCCCTCTGTATAACTTAGTTTGCGAGAAAGAACTAATTTTCCACGAATTTGATTTCGAGACCTCGGATTTAGAATTTGAGGTCACGAAATCAAGCATCTGAATGCACACAACTTCGTGTGACAAGGGTGTTTTTTCTTTCATTATTATCTCGCAACTTCGACGACCAATTGAGCTCAAATTTTCACAGGTTTGTTATTTTATTCATATGTTGAGATACACCAAGTGTGAAGACTGGTCTTTGACAATTACTAATAGTGCCCGCTGCCTTTAAGTATAAGGACATCCTTAATTAAACACACTTAGCATTAGCCGTAGACGTAGCTGTAGCCGCTAAATCGGATACGGCCTAACACCTCATTACCACTTATAACAAATGACATGTATACCCACATTCTCAATTAATACGCATCCCTGTTGAGACATGTTTTATTCATTCCATTGTCAATGTACTTAAGATTTCCCCATAGACTTGTGTACACAATTGTACATAGAGCTCGGAATAGTACTAAGAGTATAAAGTGCTAACACACATCGGTAAATGGAAAATTGAAATTCTTTATCCCCGATGCAAATTTCCATCTAAATCGTTGCGGTACCCGCGGCAGAAATATCGGATGCCTCTAGCTACCAGGCAATCTCGGTGGTCGAGTTGGTAGTAAGACACTGCTCGGAATTGCAAAGGTCGTGGGTTCGAATCCCACCGAGTAACACGCCTGTGATTATTTTACAGCGCTCGAGAAAGTACTGAGTATACAGTGCTAACACACATCGGTGTATATGGGTTGAACCAAAATTTAAGTTTTGTATCCCCGATGCAAATTTCCATCTATTAAAGACACTGGACACTATTGGTAATAATTGTCAAAGACCAGTCTTCTCATTTGGTGTATCTCAACATATGCATAAAATAACGAACCTGTGAAAATTTTAGCTCAATTGGTCGAAGTTGCGAGAAAATAATGACAGAAAAAACACCCTTGTCACACGAAGCTGATGTGTACTTTCAGATGCTTGATTTCGAGATCCCAAAATCTACTTTTGAGGTCTCGAAGTCAAATTCGTGGAAAATTACTTCTTTCTTGAAAACTGCGTTTATTCAGAGGGAGCCGTTTCTCACAATGTTTATACTATCAACCTCTCCCCGTTACTCGTTACCAAGTAAGGTTTTATGCTAATAGTTATTTTAAGTAATTACCAATATTTAGTTTAGTTTTAGTTTTAACTGAATGGTTCAAATGTAATAATTCTTCACCTTCGAGAATGCACTCGTATCCTCTCATCGCACAGGCTACCAGCAGCAGAGGTATCGTGAGCTTAGTAATAAAAGCCATTTCTGAAGAAACACCAGTAGTGAAAATCGTCGTTGAGAACTCCTTAAAGAGGGGAACACAATCATTTTATATGATATAGATTTGTTACGAGAGATCGCCTACATCAAAAGGACGGCCACTTTAAGGGGAGGGTGTTGACCCAAATCGACTGCCACCTACTCGTGGGGCTGAACTACACCCTTCACAATCCAAGGGTGTATCCACATTGTAGTCTGGGTACTAGGGTAGTAGATCAGAGTGCACTACATTCTCAACTTGTTGCGAAGCACTTGCCTTGTCTCTGACCGGGTATCGAACCCACACTGTTGTGAACAACATCATGGCTCATGGGTCCGTTGAACTAAACCGCTTAAACTATAGACAGATGGTAGATTCAAACTGTAGGGTCTAAAACCGGTATCTCTTTTACATAACCACATTACTTCAAAATGTTTCTAAAAATACTTTGTACTATCAAAATCTGATGTAGGCTTCGAAAACAAGTTTTTTTTTTATCGCCAAATAATTTTAAGAGCTACCAAACTTATACTTCCCATTTAAACAGCTACTTGGACGGAATGTTTTTAACGGAAATTGTATTTTAACTGCAAGAAATTGGAGCTACCAACTGTGACGTTTTGAGAGAGATTACGTAACGGAGTTATTCGCAAATCTCTCAGAAAAGCGCTGTATTAGGGTATTCGAAATGATTGTTTTTTTTACACAGTTGAAATCTATCTATAGTAATATGACTCGATTTCCTTGTTCATTGAAAACATTTGAAATGAAATTCAGCAAAGTTCACGACTTGACATTTTCGTTCGTCTTTAAACTATTTTTACGGCTTTCTTCCCAAATCCAAGAAAATTATTGACAATACTTACCCACTGTTACAGTATCCTCACTCGACTTTTAAACCGCAGCACTTATGCGTGGTCTCCTCCTCGAGCCGTTTTATATATCGCACACTTTTAAAAGGCAACAGATGTTGCTGGCTGCATCGTCGTATTGTTGAACAAAACGTTATCGACGTCCACCTGTTTTCAAAACTTTAAATATAACTCTGCTATCTCGCTTGAAAAGAAAAGCTTTTTAATTAAATCTCTTGTCATGTTTTCATAATAACAAACGCTTGACTGAATAACCTTTCAAGGGCAATACGTATTTAGGTCAACAACATGTCACGTGCATGGAATAGACTACAGATTGAATTCGTGTGCGTAATCGAACTTCCGGGACCATTGTGGTACCTACCGAATGGAGTTTTACGCGGGGAGATTTTGTTTCGTCAATTCTTTTAGCCTAACGTAGTTTATGACAACTAACAATGTTGTTTGGAATATAATAATATTTGATAGTTAAATATGAAATTTTACAGACCTAATGATTTCATTGGATACAATGATTTCATTATATAAACATGCAGTGACGTAAACTTTCAATCTGTGTTATGATTGGTCAGCTCCGAAGTGACGTGTTTGTCAGGTACACTAGACTTGACTCAAGTCCCAATCCCGTGCCATCGCCAGAAAACTATTGCTTTGTAATGCTCGGCATTCCCCAACCTGTAGTTCCGCGCGCCATTCTCGGGACCACAACGGTTTGTTTGCTATGTTGGCGCGATTAGTGACCTCTCAAACGAGAACGGGGACTTGAATCAAGTCTTCAGCTACACCATCTGAAGAAACTTTTCCGTCGTTTACTGTTACTGCGCGCGTGTACATTGTTTTTATGTTGGTGATATGGTGCTTAATTAGGGAAATGTCATCAACTGGGCCCAATTTCATAGAATATTTGCTGATAATCCTGTTTTTATCAAGGACGAAATTTCATGCTAAGCAAATTTGTGTGCTTAGCAACTCTATGAAATTGGGCCCAGATGTTTTACGGCGCTTTATACGTAAATAACAGAGTTTATACTCTTGTTCTTGATGGACTGTAATACTAACTAGCTCTAAGTCTTAGCGCTCTCTTGTGTTCGTGGGTCGACCGACTGTAGTAATTTTAAGATCTTGTATTACATGGAAGAGAATTTTTAACATTTCGATTCACATTGCTTATTATTGCTGATTTAATCACTAAAAATTCAAATGATAGACTACATTCAAAATGCTTCAAAAACAAATGTGACAAAAACCCACCACCGGTTAAAAATGAGAAAAACAATCCCCTCTTTTAAACCATCAATATTAATGACAAAATAAATTGATGTAAAGGTTTTCGAAAATTATTTGAAAAATAAACCTAAAAACAACAAGCCCCGGAAAGAAAAGTAGGAATACGAAAAAATAGTTAAAATTTTTACGGCTTCATTAAATGATAAGTATACCTTAAGTTTGTTTAGGAGGTGGGGGAAGCGTATTCCAGCATTGCAAGATTCATGTTTGAGCTTCGGAAAGACCAATTCTATTGGCCGCCATCTTGGATGAAACGTGCTCGCGCGAAAGGCTATCATTAGTGAGGTTTAGCTGCACATTTACTCGAGCAAAAACGTGAATGTGAACGTGAAAACAGTGTGTTGTTTCTGGGTGACGTCGCCACTTTGGGCTCATTGCATGCTCACGTATGACGTCGGTGCGCACGTACGTACGTACCTGACGTGAAAAATGGTAACTTCACCTATGCTATTTAAACGTGAGATTTTAACGTCACAATTTTCTGACGTTCACGTTCATGTTGACGCGGAACGTGCAACTAAACATCTCTATTGCCCGAGAGTCGTGCGCGCAGCGCGAGCACTACCTGTGCATTTTTCAAATTGTTGTTTGTCATCAAAGATGGCGGTCAAGGACGTCATGGTGCGATCGATCTGTAGATAAATTGGTCATTGAATTCGCAAGAGAATAATGAAAGAAAAAAGACACTTGTTGCGTTACTTTGTGTGGCTTTAGATGCACTATAAAAACGGGTCACATCAAGTCTTTATGGGTGAGAAAATACCTCTTTCTCAAAATCTTCGTCACTTCATAGGGGAGCCATTTCTCACACTGTGTTATACTTTCAACAGCTCTACATTGCATGTTACCACGTAATTTTGTATGCTATCAACTATTTTGAGTAATTACCAATATTGTCCAGTTCCTTTAATTTGCTTTTTATATGAAACGAACACTGTCCTATAGTAAACGAAGGTAATGTCAACTATAGAGATCTGAATAATTCAATTGCCTTAGTTATAGTACTTGGGTGCTTGTAGAAGGAATCGCCTTAGTTGGTTCTTGGGTGGTTCTTGAAGAATTGGAATCGCCATAGTTGGTTCTTAGATGGAGAATAATTGCCTTATAGTTGGTTCTTGGGTAGATGGAATCGCCTCAGTTGGTTCTTGTTTGCTCGTAAAAGGAATCGCAGTAGTTGTTTCTTGGGTTATAGAAGGAATCGCGTTAGGTGGTTCTGGGTGGTTGTAGAAGGAATCGCCTATAGTTCTTGTTTGATTGTAAAAGGAATCGTCTCAGTTGGTTCTTGGGTGCGCCTGATGAATCGTCATGGTTCAACCGTGCTTGTCACCTATGGTGGTGGAGCCGTTGGATCCTGTGTGCTTGTAACAGAAGGAATCGCGTTAGTTGGTTCTTGGGTAGTTGTCGAAGGAATCGGCTTATCAGTTGGAGCAAGGGTGGTGGTTGTAGAAGGAATCGCGTTAGTTGGGTCGTTGGTGGATGTAGCTGAAGTGCTTGTAGAAGGAATCGCCTCAGTTGGTTCTTGGGTAGTTGTCGAAGGAATCGGCTTATCAGTTGGAGCAAGGGTGGTGGTTGTAGTGGTTGTTACCGGTTTGATTGCCTTGTGCTTCCTACACCACTTACCAACGATATACCAAAGGTAGCCGCGGGGGTACTTGGGGTACTTAAAGTACTTATAGTACCGGCCTCTTCTTCCTCTAATATAGAAGTACGTTGACCTTTTGGCGCGACTTTTTGCAACTTGATCTTTACTGCCGGGGGTTTGAGTAGCTTCCTCAAAAGTGTCATTACCACTTCCGGTGTCATTCAAATCCAAGCCAATGATGTCACCGTCAAAAATGGTTTCGTACATGAGAGCTAACTCCTCCATCTCTATAACGAAAGAATATTAGATTTTATTACAAGTAAACCAAATCATGCATTTTTGGGATGCATTTTATAGTCTAGAGATTTGCATTATTGTGTGAAAACTTTCCCGGGAAATAACTATAGTGTGAAAAGTGTGCAAATTTCCATCTATTAAAGGCAGTCAGTGGTCGCTATTGGTAAAATACTCAAAATAATTATTAGCATAAAACCTTACTTGGTAACGAGTACTGGGGAGAGGTTGATAGAATAAAACATTGTGAGAAACGGCTCCCTCTAAAGTGGCGTAGTTTGAGGAAGAAGTAACTTTCCAAGAATTTGATTTCGAGACCTCAGATTAATAGAATTTGAGGTCTCGAAGTCAAAGCATCTGAAAGCACACAACTTCGTTTGACAAGGGTGCCTTGCAACTTCGACGACCAATTGATCTCAAATTTTCACAGTTTTTTTTTAATGCATATTTTGAGATACACAAAGTGAGAAGACTGGTCTTTGACAATTTCCAATAGTGTCCACTGTCTTTAACTTTACTATAATTAATTATACAAACCTTGGCACTTGTACTCGTCCGTGTAATCTTCACACTGCGGTTCACCATCGCACAGCCCTTCATCGGGAATGCACTGTCTGTTGGCACATTGGAATTCCGTCGACTCGCATTCGGAGTACGCATCTGGTTTATTAAAGACGCATACGGGAAAATAAGAATAAAGAGTAAAGTGTGGAAAGGTAAATAAGGCTGATTATAACACCCCTTGCAAAAAAACTTCCTTTTCATTGGTTTAGAGCGCGTCACATGATATGTCTTATGTTTATAAGAAACCCGTTGGCAATGTGATAGCCGTTTGCTATGCAATTGTCAGATAGTCGAAAGACATGTCATGTGCAATACCAAAACGTTTTTTACCCACCTTGAACCCATAGAGTTATATTATAAAACCCAAGCTATAGTATACAGATATGCGCTACTGATTGGGTTCGAGCATAGAGTTATATAACTCTATACTCGAACCCAATCAGCATATTATTTTTAAACACAAAAAAAGTAAACATTCCCTGCTTACCGTTAACTACGCTCGTAGAATTCCACCAACTGAACAGTTATCAAAAGTATGTGTTTTGAAAGACATGAATTTTACCAGTTGTTTGAACACTCTCCAAATGAGATTATAAAATTCTCTGTTTTAGAGCTGATGAAACTGCAATGGTACAAAACCCCCTCCATGCCATCGATATTTTATTGTTAAAACGCTCCGAACAACTCCTCTTGAATTTATTTTAGAAATGTTAAATTTGACAAAATATTAACAAATAAATAGCGGCACCAGAAAAAAACCCGAACCCGACTGCTCTTGAGAATACAAATATCTGCTCTCAAAAATATAATAGCGATGGCACTAGAGGGCTTTTGTATAGTAGGCCCCCCTACTGCAATGTTTTTGTGTGTGGATAGTATTTTAGTCAGAAGTATTTGATGTTCTGATTTTACCTTCGAGCTCTTGCGATTCGCATCCTGGTGTGATGAATGCTAGTACTATCAGCATTGACACTATGAACAACATAGACTTTGCCATATCTGAACCAGTCCTTTGAGACAACTTTCAAACGCCTTCAACAGTATGCTGCTGGTCAAAATGGAAGGAGAAAGGGTTTAGTAAAGTTTAATGGACTAAATGTGTATCAGAGACTATCACTGAAGAGCAAAACAACCTACAGACAGTGCGATACCTCACAACACGAAGCCTTCACTAACACTTTAAAAATGTTTTCATTATAGTATCCATTTTGTATAAGATGAAAGGTTGATAAAACATTCAAGCGGCTCAAAAACCCTAACGTTTACGAACCCTTTAAGGGGGGGGGGGGGTACTTAAGTATAAATTAAACGAATACCAGTAGAAATTAAACCAGGTAAAAGAGTTTCTTGATCTGTCTGTACATTTTGATTTCTTCTTTCCGTTCAGGAGTTTTTGCACTTTTTAAAATCCGAATTTGGGAGGGTATTTGCCCCCTTCCCCCTTGATTGCACGCTTATGCGTTGATGCTATAGGATCAACTGCAAAGTTCAAAGGTATATAGTAGTAGGAAGTAACTGAGTTTGTGGGTATTGTGTGAATCTCTCTTTGGGGGAATGTTGGCTCTGAAAATGAGCCATTTTTGTGGTATCCACGTTTCGAACAGTTTCAGGTGGGCCTAATTTCATAGCGCTGCTTAACGGCCGATATTCTACTGTACGATTTCCATCTTATTGCGCTGCTAGCCGTAGACACACGAAAAGGCATGCTAACCTTCCGGTGCTTACCGCACGAAAAAAATATAATGACGTCACAATGCAAATCCATGGTAAACGCGCAATAAAGCCACCCAATTTTCTGCATACCCGTGTGAAATACGCTTACACCTTTGTTCTAAGCACGAAAATGTGCTTACCGACCGTTAAGCAGCGCTATGAAATTGGGCTCACAGTCACAGAGTCATGTTTTTCGTCACTCGTAACGCAGTGACCCATCAACTGCAGTTTTGGGACCTGCTTACTATATTTATTTTACCTTTTTTAAAGACAAAAATAGAGGTTACCACTTTTATCATACACCTCTGTCAATGTGTTTCAACCCTTCAACTATTTTTATTAGCGATTAATTGCTAACCTGGGGAAACGAGTTTTGTAAAACAATCGAGAGAGGTTACTTTGTGAAACACTCCAGATGGTCACGGCGTGATGAAACACAAGTATCACACACGCATGGCTTTAAAGGCACTGGACACCCTTGGTAATTGTCAAAATACCAGTCTTCTCACTTGGTGTATCTAATCATAATGCATAAAGACACCAACCTGTGAAAGTTTGGACTCAGATTGGTCGTCGAAGTTACAAGAGAAAGACAAACACCCTTTGTCACAAGAAGTTGTGTGCTTTCAGACCCTTGAACTCGAGACCTTTATAGCCGATTCATCTCGAGATCAATTAAAATATTACTGAGAAATTACTTCTTCTCCAAAAACTACGTTATTTCAGAGGAGCCGTTTCTCACAATATCAACAGCTCCCCAATGCTCGTTACCAAGTAAGTTTTTATTCTAACAATTATGTTGAGTAATTACCAATAATTTCCAGTGCCTCAACACTAGCCCGGTGTACAATATCAAGCCGAAAATGCTACCGGTGTCAGATGCAATACTGTCCGTCATGCAATACTGTCCGCTCCGGACACTTTTGCATATTTAATCGTGTCCAGGGCTATGCGAAACCCGTCCGGTGGACATGTAACATGACTGTACATGTACATGTATGTATGCGCAGAAGCGAGCGTGCATGCACTGATGAACCTAAGTATATGCAGCATGAATATTCACGTATTTTATGATTGCAGCGAATACCCTACGGCCGAACATTTCCCATGTCATTCATGACATGCACTTAGCTTGTGAACAAATGGCGAATGTGTTCCGTCGATCAAGGGCGTTTAATTTTACTGCAAGGACGGTTTTGCACGGAGGCGGACACAACTGCATATGCAAATGCGCCCGGGCGGACACAATTGCATTATGCAGCATCGTCCGGGCGGACACGATTGCATGTGCAAAACCGTCCGGCGGACATTATTGCATATGCAATAATGTCCTCCGGATAGTGTTGCATAGAGGACATAATTGCATGCGACACCGGCTGTATTACCAAGACGCACTATTTCTCCATGTGTGCGTCGCGACCGCTGAAAACAACTTGTTTAAAGGCCGTGGACACTATTGATAATTGTCAAAGACTAGCCTCCACAGTTGGTGTATCTCAAGATATGCATAAAATAACGAACCTGTGAAAATTTGAGCTCAATTGGTCGTCGAACTTGCGAGATATGAATGAAAGAAAATAACACCATTGTCACACGAAGATGTGTGCGTTAGATGGTTGATTTCGAGACCTCAAGTTCTAAATCTGAGGTCTCGAAATCAAATTCGTGGAAAATTACTTCTTTCTCGAAAACTATGGCACTTCAGAGGGTGCCGTTTCTCACAATGTTTTATACCATCAACCTCTCCCTATCCTCGTCACCAAGAAAGGTTTTATGCTAATAATTATTTTGAGTGATTACCAATAGTGTCCACTGCCTTTAAAATGACCAATAAACTGCTTCCCTAACTATAGTGTAATGCCTATTTTAACATGAGTTTACAAAATGTTGAGCATGTGAATGTAACCGTCCATTAGACCTTATAAGGCATCGGACACGTTTGGTAATTACTCAACATAATTGTCAGCAAAAAAAACATACTTGGTAACGAGCAACGGAGAGCTGTTGAAAAACATTGTGAGAAACGGCTCCCTCTGAAACAACGTATTTTTGAGATACAGGTTATTCCACACTCAAGTAATGAAAGAGTTTAGCTGAAACCTTATTATTCATCTGAAAGCACACAAAGTTATGCACCAAGGGTGTGTTTTCTTCCATTATTCTCTTGCAAATTCGATGACAAATTGAACCCAACATGTTCACAGGTTTGTTATTTTATGCACTACATTTAGGGATACACCGAGTGAGAACACTGGTCTTTGACAATATGTGTCCAGCCGTCGGTTTCACCCAACTCTTCATAGCTTAGGATTAATCTGAGGACTTTAGGACGAGTTCAGTTCCGTATACAAAGAATTTTTCAAAATGTCCACAGATTTACCTTAAACATAAACGGTTTGAAGATAGTGATATTAGAAAACATGTAAAAACTCATTAAACAGTTATGGTATCATACCATAACATACCATAACTGGTGAATACGTTTTTACAACATGCTAAATCTGAGACAAACATAATTTTTGTGACATTGTTTTACTCATTTCTCAAAAACTACAGCCAGCACCTCAGTAAGTAATAGTTTAAGGGAAGCTTTCTACTATCATTATCTAAACTGTGTAAGTTTATGTGAATCTGTTGACGTTGTGTTTTGTGTTAGGAAGAATTAGTACATAGACCCTTTGAAACTTGTGATCGATATAAGTATACCAGCATTGATATCTTCAGAAAGACACTCACCTTATCGTGATGATCATAAGCTGAAAATACAAGATACTAGTCGTCTTCGCTCACCGTCTCTGCTCGACTGTTGCTAAGACTCTTCATCTTAAGCTCTTTATATACCATTTAATTAGAAGTCCGTTAACAGGTGTTTTGGCTGTTTTACTTTCACATTAATATTAAAACATTGCTGTATACAATGAATTGAATTACTTTTCCAAAGAAATCCTTGTATAATGGTTTTCCTCCCTAAAAATCAATTTTAATCGACGGGGTAAAATTCGCTTAAAGGGTGTGCGTACTATTCTAAATTAGTACCATTGAATAAATCTCGCACAAAACTTATTTGTTATAGGCCTAAAGATGGTCAAAGTAAAAAAAATTGTTGAAATGTTTGTTGCCCGAATCAATGTTTTTGTTTGCGAAAACAGCAACAACCGTGATACCATAATCTCGGTGTGCTAAAACAATGAAAGCATAAAGTGTTTATTATTTTTTTAAAAGTGTGATCTCTCCATGCAGTGACTCATTGAGCCTTTATTTTCACAGTTTTGTTGTCATTTAAATTCAGATCGGGCCTACTGCTCCTTGAGAATTATGTTCTACACAAGATTTATAGAATAGCCCGTGCCTTTTTTACTTGTAATTTTGTTCAAGGAAGAGCGTTGAGGTCATTGCAAAATCACTCCTAACATCAATGGCAAAAAGTTGCTTGTAAAGAAGGCTACAATAGCTTTCGATAGTATGGAAAATCTGAGAATCATTTCACTTTGAAGTAATGTTATTATGGAAGAATTTGAATTTGAGAAACGTAAACGTTTTTTAGATTTTGTATTACTATTAGGCTTACGGACAACACAACACTTCCTCGTATACATATTCGCTCCGGATTTTCAGCGATATCTAGGAAACGCGGTCACCTTTTAAAATGACATTTCCACAGGTTAGTTTTTTTGTAAATAAAATACATTCCTATAGGGTTAAAACAATCTTGGTATACAGGATTGGTATAACTGACAAAATAGTCGGAGACAGAGTTCATGTTTTGTGTGATCAACCATTAAACCTAAAATAACTTGTGAAATTTCGGGCTTAATGCGTTGAAAGAATCTTGAGCAAATAGTGAACAACAATAATAATGTGCAAAATGTTTAGCATGTGAAAACATTCTCCTTAGTTGGTTGCGTTTTTTTTTTTTTTAATACAGTTTTCTCAAAATTCGACCAGATTCCAAAAAGAAAATATTTCACAGCAAAAAATGGTTTAAGTATGAACTTTACAATCGGTAAGCTTTCAGGGTAAAAGTAAACAAAACTGTTTTTAACCTAACCAAAACTGTTTAGTGTGTCCGAGTGATGTCTCAACTTGTTATACTTATTCAGTTCCTAACGGTTCTCCCCTCTACATGGTTGTGTAACAATATTCAGGTCGTAGGATCTATAGCCCCCCCCCCATGAAAACCCAATTATTATCTCTATTCCTTGGAAGTTTCGTTGCCGAGCGGTAAAGAACACCGAATTCAAACTCTGGTGTTTCTGGTCACCAGATTGTGGATTCGAACCCCCAAGTCACGACAAATGTGTCCTTAAGCAAGACACTTAACCATTGCTTCGTTCTTCGGATGGGACGTAAAAAAAACCAGTGCACTTCTCAAAAAGAGAAGGGGTTCACCCCAGTGTTCCTGACTGTAGCTGCTGATGCGCTGTAGCACCTTGTAAACCCTCGTAAGGTGCTACATAATCGGGTCTCAGAATTCATAAAATTTCAATTACCCATCTTTCTGTTATAAGCGCTTGGAGTACCTTGTTTGGTAAATACGGGAAGACTTCGATATTATTACTATTATTATCCCTCCACTTTCTTCTTCTTTGTCCACCTCTTCTCTTTTTCCCTTCTCCGTTTATTATGGGTGCGTTCGTTTAGCTTCCCTGGGTCGACCCCGGTGTGTGGCGGTTTTTACTTCCAGGACGAACGTGGGTAATTATCTGCACACGTTCGTCTTGGAAAAAAAACAGCCACACACCGGGGTCGACCCAGGGAAGCTAAACGAACGCACCCGTAGCTTATTTTATTACGGTTTCCCATCTTATCTCTGGCGTGTTTTGGCTCGTGATGTATACTCGACGTAACTGGCCCTTAATCTTGACCTTTCTTTGTAAAATAATATAAGCACAAAACAGATACATTACTCTGATTGTGTCACAATAAGAGTGAAATTAAGGCACTGAAACAGTATTTTACATTTTTATTTTGTAGAATGTCGAACCTCTCCTTTAAAGGAATGAAAGCAGAAAAGACTGCTCAAGGGGGGAAAATGCAATTAATTTTTATGGCATAGAAAGATATTTCTTGTTTTAAAAACAAACACTACTATCGAATCGGTAAATGTTACGAATGCTTTTACAGAAACAGTAAGAACAAAACGAACAAAATGCAAAGGCCATTCAGTAGTTTAAATGGGACAGCGGCCTTCAGAGCATAAAATAAAATGTAATAAACGAATTTCAGAATTGATGTTTATCAGTGGTAAGAATGTGACCTTCTGTTATAGTACAAAAGCAAATATCTAAATAATTATATACAGTCCTTAAGTTGGGTAAAAAGACACAATTTAATTGCATTTTACCCAAATATCGGTTTTGAAACAGACTTCTTATTTGTTGATCAACAAACCGCACTGGTTGGCATGGTCAGCCGGCCCAATGTTAGCAAAACATTCAACCGTATTAACAGATGTTGTGACCCAGATAAACTTTTCTTCAAGTTTTCAATGAAACAAAAAACTATCTCATGATTGCAATTGATTGGTTGCTTGTTTCCAACAAATTCAATACTTGTTCCCTTTTTCTTAATATTTGTTACAAACTGTGACTATGTTTTTGCTTTGCTTTTATTGGTTCTGCAGTTTTCCAACCTTGGTTTGCAGTACCATCAGGCTTTGACGTAAACTTGTCCCCAGTCTTTTTTATCAGTACGAGGCACTGGTCTTGAAAGCCAAATAATCACATTGGTCAGCATGCAGTGACGTAATAATTGCTTCTCATATCTGTATTAAAGTAATGAGATGTAGTTTTCGACCGCCTGTTGCATTTGTCCAAAAATGTAATGAGTGGAGTGTGTATTTACTACGAAACTCCGTTTGAATGGAATGCGAGGTGAAAGGCACATCTTGCAGGACGTCTCTGGTTCGGGACAGAGCAAGTTCGGGTGAGCGACTCACACTTGTCCAGAGCCGTATAGTGTTGACTAAAAACTGTGACGTAGCTCTCGAATTGACCATGGTCGATCATGAACAATACCGTCCAGTGCCTTTAAGGACCCAATGATTGGATACAATGATTAAGTGGATAAACGTGTCTGTGTTTTGATTGGTCCGAGGTGATCTGTCACAGCTGCCTTTCGGTCATGTGCATGCGGTGTGCATTATTAATATTGTGTACGGCACGTACATGCATGCAATGTTGTTTCATAGTCTTGTATGTAAACATGTACATATGATTGACTGCGAGTCTCCATGTGAAATGAACGCTAGATGTCAAAGGTACAATGTTGTAGAGAGTGGGCCTCAAGGCTGGTATCTGGCGTAATTTACAAGCCTTGAAGTGTGACGTCAGATGTTCAGGCTAAAGATGAGCCGATATGTTACTTTCCTTTGACATCTAGATGAGGGCGCCCTACTGAAACGACAGGTGCAATAACGCCTATACCAAAAATTGTGATGATCACCACTTGTAATAGTTATTTTTTTCTCCAGTCCTCACATGGGCTGAGAGGATGATGTTGCTTAGAGGGCGCTATCAAAAGAAGTTTGTACACCCTTTGCCAAATGGATCTCCACCTCGAGAGTTTTTGTACTGTAATACTACCAATTCCTGTCTTGATATAGGAGATTATGTTATCAATAACGCCGTTATGCACATGTTCCATATAACTCCAAAAAGGAAAAGAAATCCCGAATTCCTCTATAATTTTGTAGTAAAACGTCGCAAGGCACACCTGCCCCATTGGAGCATTATTTCCAAAGCGTTTCAACGTATGGTCTCTTCTCAAGATGGGGGAATTGTCAGTGTTAAAAAAACAAAAAACCTCACTGTGGGGTAAACACGGGAACAGAATCTCCTGCCACCGTAACTAACAGCTGCAATGTAGTGACACATAAAGGATCTTGTTTTAACATGCTGATGTGATGGGAATGTGAATTCTAGTAGGTTTATTTTAAGGAAAAACCTCTTATGTGTTTCTTATGGTTGGCTAGCTTGGAGATGTATGCGTCATAAAGGCACTGGACACCTTTGGTAACTGTGTCAACGATCAGGGCCCAATTTCAGTCTGCTTACCGTAAGCACATAATCGCACTTACGGAAGCAGATAATTCTGTGTCTACGGCAAGCGTATTTCACAGGCTAGCGGCGAATTTTGGCTTCTGCGCGTGCGTACTCCACTTTATTAGGCATTCTACGCTTATACAAGGCTAGCGCAGAAATTCGGCGCTTGCATGTAAGCGGGGAATCGTGATCGTAAGCGCAGAATTCGGCGGTAAGCAGAGCCATGAAATTGGGCCCAGTATTCTCACTGAGTGTATCCTAACATTATGCATGAAAATATAACAAGCCTGTGACAATTTGGCTGGAGTGGTCATCAAAGTTGCGAGAAAGAAGAGCAAAACACAAATTAATTTGTGTGCTTTCAGATGCGTATTTTTCTAATGGCTTCAGGACTGCCTGAAGTGTTTTATTTTTGAGTGAGATTGTGGGCTTGTGTAAAGTCCAAATCAGTTTACATGGAACTCTTTTGTTCCCAGGTTCCCAGTTTTTGAAAAAAAATATTTCAAACCTCGAATTTTCAACTGTCAAAGTGTCTGTAATTGTATTTTTTTTACGTTTTTTCACAAAATGGCATATTATATGAATGGAAATACAAGAGTAGTGACTCGTTGTTAAACGTCCGTTTAAAACCTTACAGGGTCGTTGCCGTGTGCACGGGACGACCCTGCCGGTTTAAACGGCCGTGCAAGAACTCGTACTTGTCGCTACCCTTTTATTCCCTTTTTAAAACACAACTACACACGAGTCATAGGCCTTGTCCCAATAAGCCAATATAACTACGGCTATGGCTAGATTTTTGCGTCATTATACGTTGAAGTATGGTTAGCACCACCCTTTACAGCCGTAGCTGTAGCCGTAGCCGCCAATACTGGATAAACCTGCAATGCATGCACACGTCACGATAATGACGAACGTAAGTCCCGAGGGAAACATTTTGACCATTGAAATTATCAAAATGCACTATAGAACACCATTTATTTCATCGAATACATGAGATTTTTGAAATAACGGGAATCGGGGGTAAATGTGTTTGCAGCAACAAGAAAATGACGACGATTGCATTATTTGTTTATGCTCAAGAAGTATTTTAATGTTTCAGAAACTAATGGATTACAATCATAGATAGAGACTCCTTGCATAACGCGCAGTGCAGGCGCTGGTAAGCCGATGTCACGTGCCCACTGTTAATGAACACATTAATAAAGACGGCTATTGTCCAATTATCTGACTATAATAATCTTGCCTCAATGAGGGCGCTGTTTGAGATTATGACGTCATTTGCAAGGGATCTCTAACCTAAAAGTTAATAATAAATAGTTTGGAAATCTACTCTGCGGTAAAAGATAACAAGCAAGACACGTTTTAAAAAGAACGTTATATTACACTACCTGGCAAGTAGAAGAAACATGCATGGTGATACCGCAAACCATGCAATGCTTCAACTTCCAATTTTGGTAATAGCTTGAATAAAACCTATTTCCAGTTGAAAATCTCAATGACTCAGTACGATCCCCAAAAAACTGGCACTGTGGGCGTGGCTATCTCTAACCCAAGTCTACACAATTGGCGTGAAAAATGTCATCTACAAGACTCAACTTCGGATTATAATGTCTAAAGTAAAGATAGCTATCAATAAACGTAATTTTGAAAACCACTTTGCCGCTTTTAAGCCACTGGACACTAATGGTAATTGTCAAAGACCAGTCTTCTCCTTTGCTGTATCGCAACATAAGCATCAAATAACAAATCTGTGAAAGTTTCAGCTCAATCGGTCATCGAACTTGCGAGATATTAATGAAAGAAAAAACACCCTTGTCACACGAAGTTGTGTGCTTTCAGATGGTTGATTTCGAGACCTCAAATTCTAAACTTGAGGTCTCGAAATCAAATTCGTGAAAAATTACTTCTTTCTCGAAAACTACGTCACTTCAGAGAGAGCCGTTTCTCACAATGCTTTACTATCAACCTCTCCCCATTACTTGTTACCAAGTAAGGTTTTATGCTAATAATTATTTTGAGTAATTACCAATAGTGTCCACTGCCTTTAAGACATCAATTTCCGTTCGAGTAAACAAGAGACTGTACAATATTGAACCTTTTTTTTTACGAAGAAAAGGTTTTGGTAGTTCAGTTGCGTTACCTTTTCAGTCACAACTAAAAAGTGTATTTCTTGAGAAAACTTAGCCTGACCTAGTGGTCTTGCTGTTTTGAATTGTGGCTTTAGTTGAAGCACGGTGTTACTTGTGTGTAGGTTTTGTCTCAGTCGAGATGTATCTGTTACAGTTTCCCACACAAACGCCCGTTTAGGTTGTCATTTTGACAAAAACGGGTAATTAAACAGGGTAATAAAGTGTAGCAGTCGTCTTAGTTGGATCAAGGGTGGTTGTGGCAGAAGCAGTCGTCTTAGTTTGATCAAGGGTGGTTGTGGCAGAAACAGTCGTCTTAGTTGGATCAAGGGTGGTTGTAACAGAAGCAGTCGTCTCAGTTTGATCAAGGGTGGTTGTGGCAGAAACAGTCGTCTTAGTTTGATCAAGGGTGGTTGTGGCAGAAACAGTCGTCTCAGTTTGATCAAGGGTGGTTGTGGCAGAAGCAGTCGTCTTAGTTTGATCAAGGGTGGTTGTGGCAGAAACAGTCGTCTTAGTTGGATCAAGGGTGGTTGTGGCAGAAACAGTCGTCTTAGTTTGATCAAGGGTGGTTGTAACAGAAGCAGTCGTCTCAGTTTGATCAAGGGTGGTTGTGCCAGAAACAGTCGTCTTAGTTGGATCAAGGGTGGTTGTGGCAGAAGCAGTCGTCTTAGTTTGATCAAGGGTGGTTGTGGCAGAAACAGTCGTCTTAGTTGGATCAAGGGTGGTTGTGGCAGAAACAGTCGTCTTAGTTTGATCAAGGGTGGTTGTAACAGAAGCAGTCGTCTCAGTTTGATCAAGGGTGGTTGTGCCAGAAACAGTCGTCTTAGTTGGATCAAGGGTGGTTGTGGCAGAAGCAGTCGTCTTAGTTTGATCAAGGGTGGTTGTGGCAGAAGCAGTTGTCTTTAGTTGGTTGTTGCAGAAGCAGTCGTCTTAGTTTGATCAAGAGTGGTTGTGGCAGAAGCAGTCGACGTCTCAGTTTGATCATCAAGGGTGGTTGTTGCAGAAGCAGTCGTCTTGTTTGATCAAGGGTGGTCATCTTAGTTGGATCAAGGGTGGTTGTAGCAGAAACAGTCGTCTTAGTTGAATCAAGGGTGGTCATCTTAGTTGGATCATCAAGGGTGGTTGTTGCAGAAGCAGTCGTCTTAGTTGGATCACGTGGTTGTGGCAGAAGTAGTCGTATTATGGGTCTATGGTATCATAGGAGGTGTGGCATCTGGAGTACGCGTACCAGAAGGAGGCGTGGCATCTGGAGTGCGTGTACCAGAAGGAGGCGTGGCATCTGGAGTGCGTGTACCAGAAGGAGGCGTGGCATCTGGAGTGCGCGTACCAGAAGGAGGCGTGGCATCTGGAGTGCGTGTACCAGAAGGAGGTGTGGCATCTGGAGTGCGTGTACCAGAAGGAGGTGTGGCATCTGGAGTGCGTGTACCAGAAGGAGGCGTGGCATCTGGAGTGCGCGTACCAGAAGGAGGCGTGGCATCTGGAGTGCGTGTACCAGAAGGAGGTGTGGCATCTGGAGTGCGTGTACCAGAAGGAGGCGTGGCATCTGGAGTGCGTGTACCAGAAGGAGGTGTGGCATCTGGAGTGCGTGTACCAGAAGGGGGCGTGGCATCTGGAGTGCGCGTACCAGAAGGAGGCGTGGCATCTGGAGTGCGTGTACCAGAAGGAGGCGTGGCATCTGGAGTGTGCGTACCAGAAGGAGGCGTGGCATCTGGAGTGCGTGTACCAGAAGGAGGTGTTGCATCTGGAGTGCGTGTACCAGAAGGAGGCGTGGCATCTGGAGTGCGTGTACCAGAAGGAGGCGTGGCATCTGGAGTGCGTGTACCAGAAGGAGGCGTGGCATCTGGAGTGCGCGTACCAGAAGGAGGCGTGACATCTGGAGTGCGCGTACCAGAAGGAGGCGTGGCATCTGGAGTGCGCGTACCAGAAGGAGGCGTGGCATCTGGAGTGCGTGTACCAGAAGGAGGCGTGGCATCTGGAGTGCGTGTACCAGAAGGAGGCGTGGCATCTGGAGTGCGTGTACCAGAAGGAGGCGTGGCATCTGGAGTGCGTGTACCAGAAGGAGGCGTGGCATCTGGAGTGCGTGTACCAGAAGGAGGTGTTGCATCTGGAGTGCGTGTACCAGAAGGAGGCGTGGCATCTGGAGTGCGCGTACCAGAAGGAGGCGTGGCATCTGGAGTGCGTGTACCAGAAGGAGGTGTGGCATCTGGAGTGCGTGTACCAGAAGGAGTCGTAGTTGGATTAGTTGTAGCAGAAGCAGTCGTTGGTTCAAGGGTGGTTGCGTTAGAAACAGTCGTCGGTTCAAGGGTGGTTGCGTTAGAAACAGTCGTTGGTTCAAGGGTGGTTGCGTTAGAAACAGTCGTTGGTTCAAGGGTGGTTGCGTTAGAAACAGTCGTCGGTTCAAGGGTGGTTGTGGTAGAGGCAGTCGTTTGTGCAAGGGTTGTTGTAGAAAGCTTTGTGGTTTGGACAGCTTCAGTAGTTGTCTCATCACTGCAACTACTGTCACTTCCACTACTGTCACTTCCACTACTCTTAGATGATCTTCCACCTTTCCTCCTTCCCCACCCGTTTCTTCTTCCCCCGCCGTTACTTCGCTTTCCCCATCCCCGGCCGTCTCTTCGCTTTCCCCATCCCCGGCCCTGTCTTTGATTTCCCCTTCCCCCTCCCCTTCGCATACCCCATACTGCACTGTAGTCTTCATCGATGTCGCCTCCATTGTATTCAGTGTTGCTGTACTCCTCAATGTTTCCAATTAGCGCAGCTATTTCTGTAAACAGACAAACGGAACAAAAACATTAATTATCTAGGGCAAAGGGCAAGCCATTACAATAATTTCTAGACCTTGGGATGATTCTCCAATTTATGCTTTCCAGTGGTTAACCCCACAAAACTACTCTCATTTGTCTCTAAATTGGTAGAAAATTCAACTTACCACCCAAAAAAGTCGTCAAGGATTTATTCGCGAAAATGTAAGCATAAAAATAAGTGAATGACTTGGATCGTGCAACAAATAAATAAATGACTATACGCTCGGCCAATCAAAGCGCGTTTGGCATACATATGGATGTGCGGACCAATGAAAGAGCTTGTTGTTTCTGAAAGCTTCTGTTGGGCGGTTAAGAAAAAGATTGCGTCTGCTCAGGAAACTGCGTCCTGTGAAGCAGGGGAAGAAAGTGGCGAAGTTGTATAAACCAGAATAAACTAAATCCAAGCTTGTTAATGTTAGGGAATTGAGTTATCGCTGGCAGGAGTTAGTTCGCAGTCAGGGGGAATATCGGCATCGGTGATGCGCTGACTATGGACGCCGGCGATGACGACAACGCAGCAGCAGCATCAATCAGTCGCATAGCCGGCCGCGGCCCTATAGGCGCCAAAACCACCAAGTTCAAGGTGCACGAGAGTGAATTCCCACAAAGAAAGAGAAAATCAGACTGTACAATCCTCGAAGGTCAGTGAATGCAACAATTTGTGAAACGGGAATCAACTCAATCTGAAATGTTGTGGGAAAAACTCTCATTTATAATTTGACTTGGGGTTGACCTAGTATTAGTAATACGGGACTAGAATTTGTGACTCCGAATTAACGAATGGTTTGTATGTGGCTTTTTTCCCCTTGCTTAAAGGATTTGGGTACTTTTTGTAACACAAAACACAATGTCCGATCACAGATTTACATCAAACTTACACCGTTTGAAGATTATGATAGTAGAAAGCGTACCTTAAAATAATAGTGGCTGTGGTGCTGTAGTTTATGAGAAATGAGTAAAACAGAAAGAACGTTTTTCATGCTAAAATAATAATTTTCGTCTCATGATCACTGAGACGAAGTTTAAAAAAAAAAAAAAAAAAAAAAAAAAAAAAAAATGCAGCACCTATTTCCAGGGAAGCTTTCTACTATCATTATCTTCAAACAAGTTTAGTGTAGTATAGACATTTTGTTTTTTTGTCCTTCAAAAAGTACAGAGACCCTTTAACTCGGGAGAGTACACATGTGGTCAATACACATCGGTGTAAGGGCCATGTCAAACGGGTCAAGTTACAGGCAACCAGTTCCATCATACAATCTCCAAGAAAAAAATGCACTCACATTTCAATTTTCACATTATTATTCTTGCGGATTGTAATTGGTATTGTTTGGAAAATGACTCATGTGCTACGAAAGTGGTCCTATAGCATACATGCACTGCAGGAAGGCCTCCAACTTGCCTGTAAAAGTTGCCTTGTGTGACAAAAGGCCCTAAGAGTGAAACCAAATTATATTGTACAAATCTTCTTCTATTTTTATCACAAACCTTCGCAGTTTTCCTCGTCAGTGTTATCGGTACATTGCGTGGTTCCATCACAGTGCCATTCTTCCGCGATACACTTAGTACGATCCTCGCATCGGAATTGTCCAGGTTCACAAGTGAATTCCACTTTATTATCTGTTTGGCCATCTCCTGAAGAAATAAACAAATAAATCTGGTTACTTTTTTTTTTTTTTTTCGTTAAAAAGCGTTTCGGTGGGAAAAAAGGCAAAAGTAATGATTAAAAAAGCTACAGAATAGTATCGAAAATAAACACAACTAGATATAGTGTTTGTACAAACAAACACTAGGTGTTCGGCTATTGTTGGGTCAGTGTTTGAATAAATGAAACAAGTATTGTTAATAGCTCGTCAAATAACAAAGAAATCAAAACCAAACAGTTTTCTCGATGCGTAATAATTTATAGAAAAAGCATCAAAAAGTGTACATTTCAACCTAAAAGTCTTCAAATACTGCCTTTTCAAAGCATTTTACAGGCTCTTCCAGTTTAAAAAGGTCAAAAAGTCAAGAAAAGGTCACCAACACACCCATTTTTGTGGAATACGTGAGGCCCTTTCATATGATGTATAGATTGTCAAAATAGCTTTTGTGGTTGAGGAAACGTGAACTGATGAATAATGGCGACTGGAGAAGAGCCTAACTAACCAGAAGGGAAATGTTTGTTGAAAACGCCTTGAAAACAGACTACGTACGTAAAGCCCTTTCATATGATGTATAGATTGTCAAAATAGCTTGTGTGGTTGAGGACATAGGAACTGCATAATGACGACTGGAGAAGAGATTAACTAACCGAAAAGGAAATGTTTGTTGAGAACACCTTGAAAACAGACTACGTACGTAAAGCCCTTTCATATGATGTATAGATTGTCAAAATAGCTTGTGTGGTTGAGGATATGGGAGCTTATGCATAATGACGACTGGAGAAGAGACTAACTAGGAGGAAAATCTTTGTTGAAAACGCCTTGAAAACAGACTACGTACGTAAAGCCCTTTCATATGATGTATAGATTGTCAAAATAGCTTTTGTGGTTGAGGACATAGGAACTTATGCATAATGACGACTGGAGAAGAGACTAACTGAATAGGAAATGTTTGTTAAAAACATCTGAAAACAGACTACGTACGTAAAGCCCTTTCATATGATGTATAGATTGTCAAAATAGCTTGTGTGGTTGAGGACATAGGAACTTATGCATAATGACGACTGGAGAAGAGACTAACTAACCGAAAAGGAAATGTTTGTTGAAAACACCTTGAAAACAGACTACGTACGTAAAGCCCTTTCATATGATGTATAGACTGTCAAAAAAGCTTGTGTGGTTGAGGATATGGGAGCTTATGCATAATGACGACTGGAGAAGAGACTAACTAGGAGGAAAATCTTTGTTGAAAACGCCTTGAAAACAGACTAAAGCGAAGCTATTTATAGGAGAAAAAAAATTTAAATACAATAGTAAACCTTACAAATTTTGGTCGCCAAGTGGTCTCCCATCCAAATACTGACTGGGCTCGATTTTGCTTAACTTTAGTGACAGGTGTTATCAACGCAGTATGGTACGCAGACTAAAACGATCAACACGTGGTGCAGAGCGTGACTATGCTCATCAATGCACCGCATACTTACACGTGGTGACCGCAATGCACCGCATGCTTACACGTGGTGACAAAGTACATGTACATGTAATTGTAAAATCTTTACGCGCAATCAATGGGGGAATTTTGTAGTGCTTTATACGTGAATTTTAGATTTTTCAACATCGATTTTTAACCAGAAGACAAGATCAAAATGGGGTCATGTCTGTGAGGTGTTTACGGAGTTTTTAATGCCCTTTCCGATGATGTATTGATTGTCAAAATCCGTCATGCAGATCAAAAGTTATGATTTTTTGAAATAATACCGCATACTTACAAGTGGTGACCGCAATGCACCGCATGCTTACACGTGGTGACAAAGTACATGTACATGTAATTGTAAAATCTTTACGCGCAATCAATGGGGGAATTTTGTAGTCTTTATACATGAATTTTGAAATTTTCAACCTCGATTTTGAACCGGAAGACAAGATCAAAATGGGGTCATGTCTGTGAGGTGTTTACGGAGTTTTTAATGCCCTTTCCGATGATGTATTGATTGTAAAAATCCTTCATGCAGATCAAAAGTAATGATTTTTTGAAATAATAAACTTTGAATTAGTGTATCTCGTCAACTGATGACGTCATCGTGACGTAAGAACTTTTGTATCATCTACTGGTTATTGTGTACCTGTGTGCAAAGTTTCAACTTAATGCAAGCTTCGCATCTAGACTTTTTTTTGCGGACAATCGACAGCGAGAAGAATAAGAAAAACCAACTAGATATAGTGTTTGTACAAACAAACACTAGGTGTTCGGCTATTGTTGGGTCAGTGTTTGAATAAATGAAACAAGTATTGTTAATAGCTCGTCAAACTACAAAGAAATCAAAACCAAACAGTTTTCTCGATGTGTAATAATTTATAGAAAAAGCATCAAAAAGTGTACATTTCAACCTAAAAGCCTTTAAATACTGCCTTTTCAAAGCATTTTACAGGCTCTTCCAGTTTAAAAAGGTCAAAAAGTCAAGAAAAGGTCACCAACACACCCATTTTTGTGGAATACGTGAGGCCCTTTCATATGATGTACAGATTGTCAAAATAGCTTTTGTGGTTGAGGAAACGTGAACTGATGAATAATGGCGACTGGAGAAGAGCTAACTAACCAGAAGGGAAATGTTTGTTGAAAACGCCTTGAAAACAGACTACGTACGTAAAGCCCTTTCATATGATGTATAGATTGTCAAAATAGCTTTTGTGGTTGAGGACATAGGAACTTATGCATAATGACGACTGGAGAAGAGACTAACTAACCGAATAGGAAATGTTTTTTGAAAACATCTGAAAACAGACTACGTACGTAAAGCCCTTTCATATGATGTATAGATTGTCAAAATAGCTTGTGTGGTTGAGGACATAGGAACTTATGCATAATGACGACTGGAGAAGAGACTAACTAACCGAAAGGGAAATGTTTGTTGAAAACACCTTGAAAACAGACTGCGTACGTAAAGCCCGTTCATATGATGTATAGATTGTCAAAATAGCTTGTGTGGATGAGGATATGGGAGCTTATGCATAATGACGACTGGAGAAGAGCCTAACTAGGAGGAAAATCTTTGTTGAAAACGCCTTGAAAACAGACTAAAGCGAAGCTATTTATAGGAGAAAAAAAAATTAAATACAAAAATAAATCGTACAAATTTTGGTCGCCAAGTGGTCTCCCATCCAAATACTGACTGGGCTCGATTTTGCTTAACTTTAGTGACAGGTGTTATCAACGCAGTATGGTACGCAGACTAAAACGATCAACACGTGGTGCAGAGCGTGACTATGCTCATCAATGCACCGCATACTTACACGTGGTGACCGCAATGCACCGCATGCTTACACGTGGTGAACAAGTACATGTACATGTAATTGTAAAATCTTTACGCGCAATCAATGGGGGAATTTTGTAGTGCTTTATACGTGAATTTTAGATTTTTCAACATCGATTTTGAACCAGAAGACAAGATCAAAATGGGGTCATGTCTGTGAGGTGTTTACGGAGTTTTTAATGCCCTTTCCGATGATGTATTGATTGTCAAAATCCGTCATGCAGATCAAAAGTTATGATTTTTTGAAATAATACCGCATACTTACACGTGGTGACCGCAATGCACCGCATGCTTACACGTAGTGACAAAGTACATGTACATGTAATTGTAAAATCTTTACGCGCAATCAATGGGGGAATTTTGTAGTCTTTATACAGTGTACATGAATTTTGAAATTTTCAACCTCGATTTTGAACCGGAAGACAAGATCAAAATGGGGTCATGTCTGTGAGGTGTTTACGGAGTTTTTAATGCCCTTTCCGATGATGTATTGATTGTAAAAATCCTTCATGCAGATCAAAAGTTATGATTTTTTGAAATAATAAACTTTGAATGAGTGTATCTCGTCAACTGATGACGTCATCGTGACGTAAGAACTTTTGTATCATCTACTGGTTATTGTCTACCTGTGCGCAAAGTTTCAACTTAATGCAAGCTTCGCATCTATGCTTTTTCTTGCGGACAATCGACAGCGAGAAGAATAAGAAAAACCAAAAAAAAACTAGATATAGTGTTTGTAGAAACAAACACTAGGTGTTCGGCTATTGTTGGGTCACTGTTTGAATCAATGAAAAAAGGTGTTGTTGATAGCTCGTCAAATTGCAAAGAAATCAAAACCAAACAGTTTTCTCGATGTGTAATAACTTTATGGTAAAGCATCAAAAAGTGTACATTTCAACCTAAAAGCCTTTAAATAATGCCCTTTCAAAGCATTTTACAGGCACTTCCGGTGTAAAAAGGTCAAAAGGTCAAGATAAGGTCACCAACATACCCATTTTTGTGAAGTACGTGAGGCCCTTTCATATGATGTATAGATTGTCAAAATAGCTTTTGTGGTCGAGGAAATGTGAACTGATGAATAATGACGACTGGAGAAGAGACTAACTAACCGGAAGGGAAATGTTTGTTGAAAACGCCTTGAAAACAGACTACGTACGTAAAGCCCTTTCATATGATGTAGATTGTCAAAATAGCTTTTGTGGTTGGAGCCTTATGCATAATGACGACTGAAGAAGAGACTAACTAACCGGAAAATAAATGTTAGTTGAAAACGCCTTGAAAATAGACTAAAAACGAAGCTATTTATAGGAGAAGAAAAAACAAAAAAAATTGAATAGATATAGTGTTTGTAGAAACAAACACTAGGTGTTCGGCTATTGTTGGGTCAGTGTTTGAATAAATGAAACAAGTATTGTTAATAGCTCGTCAAATTACAAAGAAATCAAAACCAAACAGTTTTCTCGATGTGTAATAATTTTATAAAAAAAGCATCAAAAAGTGTACATTTCAACCTAAAAGCCTTTAAATACTGCCTTTCAAAGCATTTTACAGGCTCTTCCAGTTTAAAAAGGTCAAAAAGTCAAGAGAAGGTCACCAACATACCCATTTTTGTGGAATACGTGAGGCCCTTTCATATGATTCTAGCAATTTTCCAGGCATTGTACAATAAAGTAAGCATTGAGAAGTGGTACGGTCCGTGCTTATCCCAGACGCTTCCAAAAAGTATGGGAAACGTTGGGCGCATTTCCGAGCCGATGCCAAAAGTTGAAAAATGATGGGTACAGATCAAAGCCGTTTTCATGCAGTGGTGCACAATTCAGGCCGTTTCGAGACTCCTTAACTTTTGTATTCGGTCGGTGTAATTACGCTTGTCAAAATGATCTTTAAACAAAATGTCAGGAAACGTAAGGAATAAAGAAATAGCTTAGCTCTTGGCCAATATCGTAAGAATTTGTTTTTACTAAACGCCTGACCTGACATTTAATGTATTCATGCTAAAAAAAATTAATGAAAATTATAATTAGGTCTCCGTTCTACAAACTAGAGTTAATTCGAATTTCATCTTGCACTGCTGTTTGACATAATTATTCCACTTACTGCAAGTACTGATTTGTACTTTTCAGATTGATATAATTGCGCAGATAATATTATTAAAATGTTCACCTTAGTTTGTATTTATAAATTACTCATGTTTGGAGCATTGTTAAGGTTCCAACAGCCGGTGTGGACGTTTTTTTATTGTCATTTATGAGCTAGCAACTATTAGCTCCCCACTTAACTGTTTACATCTGTTTTCATAAATATACAAGTCATTAAAAAAAAACTTATTAAGTTTTTATTGATGACTTGTGTATTTTTGAAAACAGATGTAAACAGTTAAACGGGGAGCTAATATTATTTGTAATGTCAAAAGTTGCACTAATAGTTGCTAGCTCATAAATGACAATAAAAAACGCCCACACCGGCTGTTGGAACCCTTGATAATGCTCCAAACACGAATAATTCACAAATACAAACTAGTTGAAAATTTTAGCATGTGAACTTTTAGTGCACCCCAGTTAAAATCTAGGGACGAAGGCTTGAATCGTGTGGATTGATTGTTCCGACCCTACGTGATTGTTTGGGGTTTCCCTCTGTAATGGTTGC
Source organism: Asterias rubens (assembly GCF_902459465.1). Taxonomy (NCBI): domain Eukaryota; kingdom Metazoa; phylum Echinodermata; class Asteroidea; order Forcipulatida; family Asteriidae; genus Asterias; species Asterias rubens. Next base: position 9,878,745 of record NC_047066.1, on the reverse strand, counting down.
CTACAACATCTAAAACTGACATTTCTTAACCACTACACGAGTATCTCCAGGTATATGGCTCTTTCGAAAAAGATGTATAAAGAAAAACTTTACATGTAGTGGTTGTATATTTACAAACACTTGTTCGGTGTACATATCTATTTTTTTTAAAATCAAAACTTAACCCCCTTAATCCTAACACAATGTGTTTTATAAAATTGGTGGGATTTGATCCTACAAGGTTTGCACTGCTGGAGCAGATCTCTTACCGCTGCTAGAGCAGGGCCCAACTTCATAGAGCTGCTTAACGGTCGATTTTGTGCTTACTGGGCGCACCTAGCAAATTGTTCATTTTATAGCCTTGCTTAAGACAAGTCAAAAAGTCAAGAGAAGGTCACCAACATCTCCATTTTTATGAAGTACGTAAAGCTCTTTCGTATGAGGTAAAGATTGACAAAATAGCTTTTGTGGTTGAGGAAATATGAACTTATTAAATATTGACGACTGTGGAAGAGACTAACTTATTAAAAGAGGGAAATGTATTTATGAAAACGCCTTGAACGCGACTATACACAAGCATTAATGTGTACATTTCAGCCTAAAAGCCATTAGTTAACGCCATTCCAAAGCATTCAAAGCATTCTAAAGGCACTACATACGTACGTAAAGCCCTTTCATATGATGTAGATTGTCAAAATAGCTTTTGTGGAGAACTGGAGAAGAGACTAACTAACCGGAAAGGAAATGTTTGTTGAAAACGCCTTGAAAACAGACTACGTACGTAAAGCCCTTTCATATGATGTAGATTGTCAAAATAGCTTTTGTGGTTGAGGGCATTGGAACTTATGCATAATGACGACTGGAGAAGAGACTAACTAACAGGAATGTTTGTTGAAAACGCCTTGAAAACAGACTATGTACGTAAAGCCCTTTCATATGATGTAGATTGTCAAAATAGCTTTTGTGGTTGAGGGCATAAGCATAGGAACTTATGCATAATGACGACTGGAGACTAACTAACCGGAAGAGAAATGTTTGTTGAAAACGACTTGAAAACAGGAGAAGAAAAAATAAAATAAAAAAATAAATAATACAAAATTTGGTCGCCAATTGGTCTCCCATCAAAGTACTGACCAAGCCCGATTTTGCTTAACTTCAGTGATCGGACGGGAACCGGTCATATCAACGCAGTACGGTCGTAGATAATATACAATAAATTCGATTTGAACCAGAAGACAAGGTCAAAAAGTTAAACGCCTTGAACGAAGACTATTCTACATGAAGCTTTTTCGCGCTCTATGGATGATCACTGGAGCGTGACTCTCCCGCACAGCTACAACACTACACGTTGTGTATATGCCTAAGTGTAATGTTTATGCACATACCAACGGGTGATTTACGTTGTTCTTTAGACGTGAATTTTGAAATTTTCAACCTCTCTTTTGAGCCGGAAGACAAAATCAAAATGTGGTTATGTCTGTGAGGCGTTTACGGAGTTGTTAATGCCCTTTCCGATGATTTATTGATTGTAAAAATCCCTCATGTAGATCAAAAGTTATGATTTTTTGAAATAATAAACTTTGAATTAGTGTATCTCGTCAACTGATGACGTCATCCTGACGTAAAAACTTTTGCATCATCTACTGGTTATTGTCTACCTGTGTGCAAAGTTTCAACTTAATGCAAGCTTCGCATCTATGCTTTTTCTTGCGGACAATCGACAGCGAGAAGAATAAGAAAAACCAAAAAAAAAAAAAAACTAGATATAGTGTTTGTACAAACAAACACTAGGTGTTCGGCTATTGTTGGGTCAGTGTTTAAATAAATGAAACAAGTATTGTTAATAGCTCGTCAAATTACAAAGAAATCAAAACCAAACAGTTTTCTCGATGTGTAATAATTTATAGAAAAAGCATCAAAAAGTGTACATTTCAACCTAAAAGCCTTTAAATACTGCCTTTTCAAAGCATTTTACAGGCTCTTCCAGTTTAAAAAGGTCAAAAAGTCAAGAAAAGGTCACCAACACACCCATTTTTGTGGAATACGTGAGGCCCTTTCATATGATGTATAGATTGTCAAAATAGCTTGTGTGGTTGAGGATATGGGAGCTTATGCATAATGACGACTGGAGAAGAGCCTAACTAGGAGGAAAATCTTTGTTGAAAACGCCTTGAAAACAGACTACGTACGTAAAGCCCTTTTTTTTTTTTTTAGGTGTTCGGGCAACAGCCCGAACAACTCATTGATTTTGTTCGGTTTTTTTTTTTTTTTTTTTTTTTTTTTTTTTGGTTTTTCTTATTCTTCTCGCTGTCGATTGTCCGCAAGAAAAAGCATAGATTCCCCCATTGATTGCGCGTAAAGATTTTACAATTACATGTACATGTACTTTGTCACCACGTGTAAGCATGCGGTGCATTGCGGTCACCACGTGTAAGTATGCGGTATTATTTCAAAAAATCATAACTTTTGATCTGCATGACGGATTTTGACAATCAATACATCATCGGAAAGGGCATTAAAAACTCCGTAAACACCTCACAGACATGACCCCATTTTGATCTTGTCTTCTGGTTCAAAATCGATGTTGAAAAATCTAAAATTCACGTATAAAGCACTACAAAATTCCCCCATTGATTGCGCGTAAAAATTTTACAATTACATGTACATGTACTTTGTCACCACGTGTAAGCATGCGGTGCATTGCGGTCACCACGTGTAAGTATGCGGTGCATTGATGAGCATAGTCACGCTCTGCACCACGTGTTGATCGTTTTAGTCTGCGTACCATACTGCGTTGATAACACCTGTCACTAAAGTTAAGCAAAATCGAGCCCAGTCAGTATTTGGATGGGAGACCACTTGGCGACCAAAATTTGTACGATTTATTTTTGTATTTAATTTTTTTTTCTCCTATAAATAGCTTCGCTTTAGTCTGTTTTCAAGGCGTTTTCAACAAAGATTTTCCTCCTAGTTAGTCTCTTCTCCAGTCGTCATTATGCATAAGCTCCCATATCCTCAACCACACCAGCTATTTTGACAATCTATACATCATATGAAAGGGCTTTACGTACGTAGTCTGTTTTCAAGGTGTTTTCAACAAACATTTCCTTTTCGGTTAGTTAGTCTCTTCTCCAGTCGTCATTATGCATAAGTTCCTATGTCCTCAACCACAAAAGCTATTTTGACAATCTATACATCATATGAAAGGGCTTTACGTACGTAGTCTGTTTTCAAGGCGTTTTCAACAAACATTTCCCTTCTGGTTAGTTAGGCTCTTCTCCAGTCGCCATTATTCATCAGTTCACGTTTCCTCAACCACAAAAGCTATTTTGACAATCTATACATCATATGAAAGGGCCTCACGTATTCCACAAAAATGGGTGTGTTGGTGACCTTTTCTTGACTTTTTGACCTTTTTAAACTGGAAGAGCCTGTAAAATGCTTTGAAAAGGCAGTATTAAAGGCTTTTAGGTTGAAATGTACACTTTTTGATGTTTTTTCTATAAATTATTACACATCGAGAAAACTGTTTGGTTTTGATTTCTTTGTAATTTGACGAGCTATTAACAATACTTGTTTCATTTATTAAAACACTGACCAAACAATAGCCGAACACCTAGTGTTTGTTTGTACAAACACTATATCTAGTTAGGTTTAGTTTTTCAACTGAAAATCTTATGTCACGATAAAAAGCCGGTTCTAAACGAAAGCAAGGTCAAAAACTAACAAAATACTTTTGTCGTGGAAAAGACCATAAAAATAGCTTATTGGTAGCATTTGTGATTCTCAAGATATAAATTTTCTAGCTATTTAATGTAATGACTTCATCAATGACGTCATCAATTCAAAAAAGGTTGTGGTTTTGGTGCGAGACGCTATCACTCAACTATTGCGATTTTCCGCTCTGCACATAGCGCTCAATGTTTCTAAAATCTTTATACCCAACAGCGCCCTCTTTCGTTGGACCAAAGAGAGCGCCGTTGGATATTCCCCCCAAATTGCGCGCCATATGATTTTTACAAATTTTAAACTTTGATTTATTGTAGTTTAATGCCCGATGACGTCATTATTACATAGTTAGGTCTGTGGTGTCTTGATACCAAGGTTCACCTGTCTGTTGAGTTTCAACGTTCAAATCAATCTCAATCTTGAGTTATTCTGTAGATAAGCTCGAAAGTTTTTTTTATATAAAAAAAACACGAAGGCGAACTTTGATCCAGAGTAACGACCCGGAAGTTAACGTCGTACGATTTTTGCGTTAACTTTTCAAATGTTGTCCAAGTCTTTATCTGTTTGATGCCTAAGTATGAACATCATAGCTTTTATATTCGTTGAGATACAGCAACAAGCAAATGGTAATTTTTCAACATTAAAAACCTTTTCATGACGTCATTAATGTCGTCATCATTCCAAAAAAGTGGCGGTTTCATCTACTCACTATTGCCGATGTACACAGTAAGTTTTAAGTTTGTACAAGCTTTACTTTTGTATAAAATTGCTTGGGAAGGTTCAGAGGTAAAGAAGAACACGAGGAAAATTAAATCTATGAACAGATTGTTGATAGCTTTTTAATTTTCACAGAAAGTAAAAGTGTAAATCTATTACATTTATACCTTTCTTTGCACAGAAAACAAATGCCAAGGTTAATACTTATTAAAGCGATGTATTTTATTAGTAAAGAGCTAACTATGTGCAAAGTTTGAAGGTTTTGTGATCCTTGTGATGTTTAACTCAAGAGTAAACTTCTTAAAAGGTTAACTGGATTTGGCGAATCTTTATACGAAACAACAGTTTACTAATTTTAGACTTGTGAAGTAAATAACTGTAAAAGACTTATTTATTAAGTATTACAGAGGTTTCGCAAGTGTACGACACGGGTACAGATACAACTACGATAACTGGGATGCACGTTAGATTTTGTTAGGCATTAAATAAACACTTATTTTGAAAAGCAATGATTTGTTCACAAAGCTTTACCGTGTAGCGCGCTAAACACTGCCGTGAGTGCCGGATAGAAAGTACAATGACCTGAGACTTCACGCGTACAGTCAAACGATGCACTATTCCGAGCAGAACACACAGGCCTCGTGGACTGATAAAGGTGTGATCAATGGAGCGGAACGGCCAGCCAAAGCGCTTTTGCAGTGTACGCAGTTATCACGCGGGTCAACACATCCGTGGGCTTTATCGTCCGATTTCGACCAGAGTTTCAGGTCAAATTGGTATCATCTCTGTGGGAAAGTTTGAGCAGGATCACTCATCTATAACGGGATGCAAAATTTATGTTGAAATGTTACGTAGTTTTAGAGATCAAAAATTGTAAAATTGTTCAACTTTTGATTTGAACCGGAAGTCAAGGTCAAATGGGGTCATTTTGTGTGTAGCGTTTTTTGAAGTTTGATCGACCTGTCCGATGATATGTAGATTGTCAAAATCGACCATGTGGTTCAGGAGTTATGATTTCTTTAAAATATTTAACTTTGATTTGTTGTAATTCATAACCTGATGACGTCATCATGACATCATTAAGTTTGTGTGGTCTTATTATTTAAGGTTCAATTGTCTGATAAGTTTCAATGTTAAATTCCATATCAATCTTGAGTTATGACAACAAATTGTCTTTTTTTACAAAAAAACACAAAAAACACAAAGGCAGAGTTTGACCTTCCGGTACGACCGGAAGATGAGGTCATACGATTTTGGCGTTAACTTTTCAAATGTTGTCCAAGTCTTTATCTATCTGATGCCCAAGTATGAACATCATAGCTTTTATATTCGTTGAGATACAGCGAAAAGCAAATGTCATTTTTCAACTTTAAAAACCTTGCCATGACGTCATCAATGACGTCATCATTCCCAAAAAGTGGCGGTTTCATCTACTCACTATTGCCTATGTACATAGTAAGTTTTAAGTTTGTACAAGCTTTACTTTTGTTTAAAATTGCTGGAGAAGGTTCGCAGGGAAAGAAGAACGCGAGGAAAAAAAAAAAAAAAAACAGAACAATAACAATAGTTGTTCGGCTGTTGGCCGAACACCTAAAAAACCGAACAAAATCAATGAGTTGTTCGGGCTGTTGCCCGAACACCTAAAAATAGACGTAAACCTTAACATCTTAGATCCCAACCCGGTAATATGCCCGTGATTTTTCTACCCACAGAATTCGGGAAAGTACTGAGTATTCAGTGAACTAACACGGTCGGCCATTTTGTGGAATCAAGTTTTTGACTCGTATTGCCGACCGTGTTAGTTCGCAAAGTAAAGGGAACCACGCAATTTCGAGGCATGTTTGTGTGGATCAGTATATTCTACTTTTAAAACATCTTTCTAACCATATGCATTTTATAACAAACGGTTTCAAACGCTTTTCATGGACCAACTCGACCGATCCAAGGCAACGTGTCCCTTTAAAACTCAACTAATTTGATCCTTGATGACATGACGTATCGAAACTTGGTATGTTGATAAAGTTAGATATCAGCATGACGTGAAATAATTGCAAAATGAGATAAACTTGGTATTGATAGCGAACCAATTTTACATCTACTACAAGGGGCGCTCTAAAATAAGATGACGTCACGAAGGAATTCACATTCTACAAGAATGTAGAATTCACATTCTACATACTATATTTGCCATCTTCTTCGTCAGTGTTATTAAATGTAATTTTGTGATTGTAAAATCTAGAGGACTCGAGGTGCACTACTTGCCGATGTTTTTGGTTTTTATCTGAACGCTGATTATTCCAAACAAACCACCTCCAACATGTCTGTAGATCTCAAATGAAACATATTTATTTCTACTTTCGGTCTGGACCCAAAGGAAATGTTTAAGGAGGGTCAAGTTTGTACAAGGAATAACTTTTACTGCTGATCTACATAATAGTACAACAATGATAGTTTGATGTACTTCGATCCACCTGTGGAAATATTAATCGCTCCGCCCCTTGAATGGTGAATCTGGAAGACTGTGGGAGTTGCTAGACTTTTCTTCCTACAATTTTGATGAATAATTAAAGACAGGATTAAAGGTAATGGACACTATTGATAATTGCTCAAAATAATTATCTACATAAAACCTTACTTGGTAACGAGTAGTTTGGAGAGGTTGATAGTATACAACATTGTGAGAAACAGCTCCCTCTGAAGTGACGTAGTTTTCGAGAAAGAAGTAATTTTCCACGAATTTGATTTCGAGACCTCAAGTTTAGAATTTGAGGTCTCGAAATCAAGCATCTAAAAGCACACAACTTAATGTGATTTCTTTCATTATTATCTCGCAGCTTCGACGACCAATTAAGCTCAAATATTCACAGGTTTGTTATTTTATGCATAATTGTTGAGATACACCAAGTGAGAAGACTGGTCTTTGACAATTACCAATAGTGTCCAGAGCCTTTAAATGCCAAGCAATAAATCAAGGCTAAATGGAGATGGGCTTGACACACTGCCCGAAGAAATGACAATTGATGGACAACAAGAATCATGGAATGGCAACCAAGGACAGGTAAAAGAAAAAGAGGTGACAGAGAAGAAGATGGAGAGATGTCAGCAGGAGCAACATGGACAAGAACCGCAAGAAATAGAAACAAACGGCGTCGACCCTAGGAGGGCTAGATCATACACTGGATAAACATAGCCTAAATGATGATGTTGATGATGACATGACTTTAATATTTTGAGATGAGCATTGTTTCTAGCGGCACGGTTTTATTTTTATTCGCCGAATGCTTATTACCTTCAATCACGAACGTCTGCACCGTTCCACGTATTATTGCAGCCAGCACCACCAATAGTAGCAGAGTAGACTTCGCCATCTTTGTACCAGTCCTTCCAACGGTAAACTCCTTGAATTGATTACGCTCCTTCGAAATAAGTGGATAAGAGTGTTACATACAGTATTTGTAGGACTGACAGAATAGCCACACAAGTTTTATTTAATCAACTATATACAATAAATAGCAAATCTTTGAGTCGAGAGAAAATATGTATTCAGCAGAGTGTACGAAAAATGTCCTTAGATTGGTTATAACAACCAGAATCAGGTAGCTGATTGCGTTTTTTGTAGGTTTCGGGTAGGCCCTGACAGTTTTGGAAAATGAATTCATTTCAGAGGAAAATGTTTGACCGCAAAAGAGTGGCTCTAGCATGATTTTCATTAGTCAAAAAGCAGGGGGGCGGAAGGGGTATTGCGCAATCATTTGCTAGCGCGTTTTGGGTACACCCATTTTAAAAATAGGTGATGACAATATTAAACAAGAAAAGATAACATGAATACCGCTGAAATTCTCTCTTTAACAGCACTGAAAACATAACAGTACTTACTGTAAGAGCATTTTCAATTGTTAAACTGGTTAGTTTTACATAAAAAGCTTAAACATTTTACCGAAATTTTCCGTTGGCTTATTGCAGCGGCCAACGTGTATGAATGGGTCCAGGCGGGAGTTTTGTTACAAAACGTCACCCCTAAAATGGCTATAAACATCGACATAATGTGAACAAAATTATCGTTCATCCTCTGATTTTTTTTACTAAATGTTGTGATGAGGGATAGATCTTACTGAGGCAAGCGCACATCTTAAACATAATATGTAAGACATGTCGTTTACGCTAAATATATGTTGCTTATTAAATTATTAAATTACTAAAGCAGTTGGCAATGCAACAAAAAATCATTTACGAGGTTTTCTAGTGTAGACATTGGGTGAACTAACATTATTTGCGCTGCCAAGGTGTGAGCAACGGCAGCGCAGTGTACACCACTTGCAAGTGCAAGTTATCTCAAATGGATAGTATAATAATAGTACCAATCTAAGGCCCCTTCGAAACCACGGCTTCGGCTTTGGATTCGGCTTCAGTCTCCATTCTCTGGTCTGAAGCCCTGAGCTGAATCCAAAGCCGAAGTCGTGGTTTAGAAAAGGGCCTGATTATAGCCTATTTGTTGCAACATGGAAGTACAAAGAAGCAACATCTAATGACGTACTGTCATCTTGACGCACGCCGTCAACGGCAGAACTCTCGTAAAAGCGTGAAAAACCTCTCATGTTTGTCCACCAGCACTCTTGCAAAGAGCCATAATATGACGGACAACTCTTGTTTGAAGTGAAAGGCATGTACTTTCAACTCGATTTAGAGTGAAGTTCGTTCCAATTTCCCTCAAAAAGAGTGACACCGATTGACTCTCACTCTCAAAAGAGCAAAACTGACACCACTCGGACAGAGTGAAATGTTCACTCTTTTATATTAAGAGATTGCTGATTCGGCCTATATTGCTTATAAGACACACGAAAACTCAGAAGTGTATGAACATCAAAGTAACATTTAAATGAAAAACAAACACATTACAAACAAGTTTAAATGGCATCCCCGTTAATTTTTCTACGCTCAAGTTTCTGTTTAATTAAAGGTACTGACTGTACACTATAGTGGTAACTCAAAAACATTGTTACAAAAACTTTGTAACGAGCCGCATGGAGAGCGGTTTGTGATACAGAACATTGTGAGAATGGCTCCCTTTGAAGTAACGTATAGTTTTTGAGAAAGAGGTAATTTCTCACTCAAATAATTAAACGGCTTCAAGCCTATAAAGCCCTTTTCAGGCATCTGAGAGTGTTTTTCTTTCATTATTCTCTTGCAACTTCGATGACCAACCGATTCCAAAATTTCACAGATTTGTTATTTTATGCATATTGGGATACACCGAATGAGAATACTTGTCTTTGAAATATACCGAAGGTGTCCAGTGCCAGATTTCACAAAGAGTTAGGACTAGTCCTATCTCGAGATAGGACCAGTTACCCGTCCTAACTTAGGACTATCCATGCAATTTGTGTATCTCCTAGGACTAGTCCTAAGTTAGGACTAGTCCTAACTCTTTGTGAAATCGACCCCAGTGCCCTTTGGACCAATATTAGTGTACCTACCTCAGTGCTTGTGATAAACCCGCCGGTGTCTCCTGATCCACTGTTGTTTGGTCTCCATTTCAAGCCGTTTATATTACCTTCTGAGGTTCCGTCAACAGCTGCCCTTAGCTGTCACTCATTGCAGTCTTCACAAATACAAACACCCGATGTCGTTGTGGCTCTAAAACAAAATAACATTTACCCAATAAATTCCAAAACGGCGTGAAACCTTTTAATTAAAGTTTTTTTTTCAACAAACAAGCTCAGTTTGAGCTCCAAATGGTGATGTTTTCTTTAAAAGCAAAGATGATGCAATATGAGTTTAACGTGCGTGGCTAAGCAATATAATACCACGGAAACTGTTTCAGTTTAATTAAAAGCAATAATTAAACAGGAAACAAAAAATCACAGGTTGTTGGTTTTAATTTTTTAAGGAAGGAGCAGACAGCCGGCGGTCTTGAGTCGAGTGGAAAGTTAGACGCAATTGTCAACGTTTTTTGTGTATTCGAACTTCCAGGCTCAATGTTGTCCTAACCATTTATGGAGTTTCAAGTGGGCGAGTTTTTTTTTGTTCAATTCTTTCAGTTTTAACGTTATTAGTTTTTGACCATGAGAATTACATTGTGTCATCGAACTTCCAGGCTCAATGTTGTCCTAAGCATTTATAGAGTTTCGGTGGGCGAGATTTTGTTTCGTCAATTCTTTCAGTTTTAAAGTCACCTGGAAGTGGTATTTTGTCAAAATAAAGCTTTTGTCACTAAAATATGTGTTTTGATGAGTGGAATATGAATAAACAATTAACTAAGGTTTAAAAAAATAGTTTCCATGTTATTTACAAATTTGAAAAAAAGCCCGACCCGAGAGGGCGCTGTTCATGACGTCAATCGAGGCGCGATGAATCTCATGCAGTGCCAAAACAAGATAGTGACGCTTGGCACAAGCTAAAAACATGGCCTCAAAGTTGAAACAATACCTGATTTTTTTCACGTTAGGCAAATGCTCCTTTAGGTTCGTTTCGTCTTTCAGGTACCTTCTTGGACTTCCCCACTAGCTGGAAAAATTGTTGGGATGGCGTCATGTTTTAGAAAAGAACTTTTCCCTTCATGTCAAAATGTGTAGTGTATTCCGGATTCTCGAAGCATGACGGCTCGAAGTGTTTGCTGCACAGCGCAAAAGACGTCGGACCGGACCACTTTGCAAACTGACCCCATCTTTAGTTGTTTTGGTGCATCCAGCAGCAATACACCTGGTCGACATTGCCGTAAAAATGCAAGAAGAAAAACTTTTTCGAAACGTACAAACTCACGACTAGGACTTGAATGTACTTGCACGTACGTGTGTTCGATATTCGATCGAGGCAAAGTCTGCCTCGATTGACGTCACAATAGGGGTAGGCGGAGTCACTCTCCACACAACTTTATTTATTGTTTTAAACATTTAAATCGTTAAAAACAATTACTAAACAAATTAGTTTATTGTTCAGAAACATTATACTCTAATGTTTGAAGAAAAAAAAAAATCTATTTCCAGGTGAATTTAACGTTATTTTTACATAACCACACTACTTTGAAGTGAAATAATAAAATTGTCAAAATGCTTTATACTATATCGAAAGCTGCTGGTTCTAACTATTGTTTTTCCCCATTGAAGAAGGGAATTGAAGAGGGATTACCAAACATAGGCATGTATACCTTCCCTTTAATATCAAGACGGCAGAGCAAGCTTGACTTGTGAAAATGTTGGTAGGTTGGCAATAATCAGCTTCGGAGAAACCTCAGACCGAAGCCGCATAATATACTAATTTGTGTACGGTGCCCAATTTCATATAGCTGCTTATAAAAGGCACGGGACATCTTTGGTATTTGCCAAAGACCAGTATTCTCACTTGGATCCCATCATAGTGCATAAAGTAATAAACCTGTGAAAATTTGGACTCAAAATTATTGGTCACCGAAGTTGAAAGAGAATAATGAAAGAAAAAAATAATTATACCCTTGTTGCAAATCATTTGTATGCTTTCAGATGCCGTACAAAAGGCTTACGGCATGAAGTCTTTTAATACTTGAGTGAAAAATATTCATTTTCTCAAAAACTACCCGACGAAGTCGTTTCTCAAATCGCACGTACATGCATGCAATGTTGTTTCATAGTCTTGTATGTAAACATGTACATATGATTGACTGCGAGTCTCCATGTGAAATGAACGCTAGATGTCAAAGGTACAATGTTGTAGAGAGTGGGCCTCAAGGCTGGTATCTGGCGTAATTTACAAGCCTTGAAGTGTGACGTCAGATGTTCAGGCTAAAGATGAGCCGATATGTTACTTTCCTTTGACATCTAGATGAGGGCGCCCTACTGAAACGACAGGTGCAATAACGCCTATACCAAAAATTGTGATGATCACCACTTGTAATAGTTATTTTTTTCTCCAGTCCTCACATGGGCTGAGAGGATGATGTTGCTTAGAGGGCGCTATCAAAAGAAGTTTGTACACCCTTTGCCAAATGGATCTCCACCTCGAGAGTTTTTGTACTGTAATACTACCAATTCCTGTCTTGATATAGGAGATTATGTTATCAATAACGCCGTTATGCACATGTTCCATATAACTCCAAAAAGGAAAAGAAATCCCGAATTCCTCTATAATTTTGTAGTAAAACGTCGCAAGGCACACCTGCCCCATTGGAGCATTATTTCCAAAGCGTTTCAACGTATGGTCTCTTCTCAAGACGGGGGAATTGTCAGTGTTAAAAAAACAAAAAACCTCACTGTGGGGTAAACACGGGAACAGAATCTCCTGCCACCGTAACTAACAGCTGCAATGTAGTGACACATAAAGGATCTTGTTTTAACATGCTGATGTGATGGGAATGTGAATTCTAGTAGGTTTATTTTAAGGAAAAACCTCTTATGTGTTTCTTATGGTTGGCTAGCTTGGAGATGTATGCGTCATAAAGGCACTGGACACCTTTGGTAACTGTGTCAACGATCAGGGCCCAATTTCAGTCTGCTTACCGTAAGCACATAATCGCACTTACGGAAGCAGATAATTCTGTGTCTACGGCAAGCGTATTTCACAGGCTAGCGGCGAATTTTGGCTTCTGCGCGTGCGTACTCCACTTTATTAGGCATTCTACGCTTATACAAGGCTAGCGCAGAAATTCGGCGCTTGCATGTAAGCGGGGAATCGTGATCGTAAGCGCAGAATTCGGCGGTAAGCAGAGCCATGAAATTGGGCCCAGTATTCTCACTTAGTGTATCCTAACATTATGCATGAAAATATAACAAGCCTGTGACAATTTGGCTGGAGTGGTCATCAAAGTTGCGAGAAAGAAGAGCAAAACACAAAATAATTTGTGTGCTTTCAGATGCGTATTTTTCTAATGGCTTCAGGACTGCCTGAAGTGTTTTATTTTTGAGTGAGATTGTGGGCTTGTGTAAAGTCCAAATCAGTTTACATGGAACTCTTTTGTTCCCAGGTTCCCAGTTTTTGAAAAAAAATATTTCAAACCTCGAATTTTCAACTGTCAAAGTGTCTGTAATTGTATTTTTTTTACGTTTTTTCACAAAATGGCATATTATATGAATGGAAATACAAGAGTAGTGACTCGTTGTTAAACGTCCGTTTAAAACCTTACAGGGTCGTTGCCGTGTGCACGGGACGACCCTGCCGGTTTAAACGGCCGTGCAAGAACTCGTACTTGTCGCTACCCTTTTATTCCCTTTTTAAAACACAACTACACACGAGTCATAGGCCTTGTCCCAATAAGCCAATATAACTACGGCTATGGCTAGATTTTTGCGTCATTATACGTTGAAGTATGGTTAGCACCACCCTTTACAGCCGTAGCTGTAGCCGTAGCCGCCAATACTGGATAAACCTGCAATGCATGCACACGTCACGATAATGACGAACGTAAGTCCCGAGGGAAACATTTTGACCATTGAAATTATCAAAATGCACTATAGAACACCATTTATTTCATCGAATACATGAGATTTTTGAAATAACGGGAATCGGGGGTAAATGTGTTTGCAGCAACAAGAAAATGACGACGATTGCATTATTTGTTTATGCTCAAGAAGTATTTTAATGTTTCAGAAACTAATGGATTACAATCATAGATAGAGACTCCTTGCATAACGCGCAGTGCAGGCGCTGGTAAGCCGATGTCACGTGCCCACTGTTAATGAACACATTAATAAAGACGGCTATTGTCCAATTATCTGACTATAATAATCTTGCCTCAATGAGGGCGCTGTTTGAGATTATGACGTCATTTGCAAGGGATCTCTAACCTAAAAGTTAATAATAAATAGTTTGGAAATCTACTCTGCGGTAAAAGATAACAAGCAAGACACGTTTTAAAAAGAACGTTATATTACACTACCTGGCAAGTAGAAGAAACATGCATGGTGATACCGCAAACCATGCAATGCTTCAACTTCCAATTTTGGTAATAGTTGAAAATCTCAATGACTCAGTACGATCCCCAAAAAACTGGCACTGTGGGCGTGGCTATCTCTAACCCAAGTCTACACAATTGGCGTGAAAAATGTCATCTACAAGACTCAACTTCGGATTATAATGTCTAAAGTAAAGATAGCTATCAATAAACGTAATTTTGAAAACCACTTTGCCGCTTTTAAGCCACTGGACACTAATGGTAATTGTCAAAGACCAGTCTTCTCCTTTGCTGTATCGCAACATAAGCATCAAATAACAAATCTGTGAAAGTTTGAGCTCAATCGGTCATCGAACTTGCAAGATATTAATGAAAGAAAAAACACCCTTGTCACACGAAGTTGTGTGCTTTCAGATGCTTGATTTCGAGACCTCAAATTCTAAACTTGAGGTCTCGAAATCAAATTCGTGAAAAATTACTTCTTTCTCGAAAACTACGTCACTTCAGAGAGAGCCGTTTCTCACAATGCTTTACTATCAACCTCTCCCCATTACTTGTTACCAAGTAAGGTTTTATGCTAATAATTATTTTGAGTAATTACCAATAGTGTCCACTGCCTTTAAGACATCAATTTCCGTTCGAGTAAACAAGAGACTGTACAATATTGAACCTTTTTTTTACGAAGAAAAGGTTTTGGTAGTTCAGTTGCGTTACCTTTTCAGTCACAACTAAAAAGTGTATTTCTTGAGAAAACTTAGCCTGACCTAGTGGTCTTGCTGTTTTGAATTGTGGCTTTAGTTGAAGCACGGTGTTACTTGTGTGTAGGTTTTGTCTCAGTCGAGATGTATCTGTTACAGTTTCCCACACAAACGCCCGTTTAGGTTGTCATTTTGACAAAAACGGGTAATTAAACAGGGTAATAAAGTGTAGCAGTCGTCTTAGTTGGACCAAGGGTGGTTGTGGCAGAAGCAGTCGTCTTAGTTTGATCAAGGGTGGTTGTGGCAGAAACAGTCGTCTTAGTTGGATCAAGGGTGGTTGTAACAGAAGCAGTCGTCTCAGTTTGATCAAGGGTGGTTGTGGCAGAAACAGTCGTCTTAGTTTGATCAAGGGTGGTTGTGGCAGAAACAGTCGTCTCAGTTTGATCAAGGGTGGTTGTGGCAGAAGCAGTCGTCTTAGTTTGATCAAGGGTGGTTGTGGCAGAAACAGTCGTCTTAGTTGGATCAAGGGTGGTTGTGGCAGAAACAGTCGTCTTAGTTTGATCAAGGGTGGTTGTAACAGAAGCAGTCGTCTCAGTTTGATCAAGGGTGGTTGTGCCAGAAACAGTCGTCTTAGTTGGATCAAGGGTGGTTGTGGCAGAAGCAGTCGTCTTAGTTTGATCAAGGGTGGTTGTGGCAGAAACAGTCGTCTTAGTTGGATCAAGGGTGGTTGTGGCAGAAACAGTCGTCTTAGTTTGATCAAGGGTGGTTGTAACAGAAGCAGTCGTCTCAGTTTGATCAAGGGTGGTTGTGCCAGAAACAGTCGTCTTAGTTGGATCAAGGGTGGTTGTGGCAGAAGCAGTCGTCTTAGTTTGATCAAGGGTGGTTGTGGCAGAAGCAGTTGTCTTTAGTTGGTTGTTGCAGAAGCAGTCGTCTTAGTTTGATCAAGAGTGGTTGTGGCAGAAGCAGTCGACGTCTCAGTTTGATCATCAAGGGTGGTTGTTGCAGAAGCAGTCGTCTTGTTTGATCAAGGGTGGTCATCTTAGTTGGATCAAGGGTGGTTGTAGCAGAAACAGTCGTCTTAGTTGAATCAAGGGTGGTCATCTTAGTTGGATCAACAAGGGTGGTTGTTGCAGAAGCAGTCGTCTTAGTTGGATCACGTGGTTGTGGCAGAAGTAGTCGTATTATGGGTCTATGGTATCATAGGAGGTGTGGCATCTGGAGTACGCGTACCAGAAGGAGGCGTGGCATCTGGAGTGCGTGTACCAGAAGGAGGCGTGGCATCTGGAGTGCGTGTACCAGAAGGAGGCGTGGCATCTGGAGTGCGCGTACCAGAAGGAGGCGTGGCATCTGGAGTGCGTGTACCAGAAGGAGGTGTGGCATCTGGAGTGCGTGTACCAGAAGGAGGCGTGGCATCTGGAGTGCGTGTACCAGAAGGAGGTGTGGCATCTGGAGTGCGTGTACCAGAAGGAGGCGTGGCATCTGGAGTGCGCGTACCAGAAGGAGGCGTGGCATCTGGAGTGCGTGTACCAGAAGGAGGTGTGGCATCTGGAGTGCGTGTACCAGAAGGAGGTGTGGCATCTGGAGTGCGTGTACCAGAAGGAGGCGTGGCATCTGGAGTGCGCGTACCAGAAGGAGGCGTGGCATCTGGAGTGCGTGTACCAGAAGGAGGCGTGGCATCTGGAGTGTGCGTACCAGAAGGAGGCGTGGCATCTGGAGTGCGTGTACCAGAAGGAGGTGTTGCATCTGGAGTGCGTGTACCAGAAGGAGGCGTGGCATCTGGAGTGCGTGTACCAGAAGGAGGCGTGGCATCTGGAGTGCGTGTACCAGAAGGAGGCGTGGCATCTGGAGTGCGCGTACCAGAAGGAGGCGTGACATCTGGAGTGCGCGTACCAGAAGGAGGCGTGGCATCTGGAGTGCGCGTACCAGAAGGAGGCGTGGCATCTGGAGTGCGTGTACCAGAAGGAGGCGTGGCATCTGGAGTGCGTGTACCAGAAGGAGGCGTGGCATCTGGAGTGCGTGTACCAGAAGGAGGCGTGGCATCTGGAGTGCGTGTACCAGAAGGAGGCGTGGCATCTGGAGTGCGTGTACCAGAAGGAGGTGTTGCATCTGGAGTGCGTGTACCAGAAGGAGGCGTGGCATCTGGAGTGCGCGTACCAGAAGGAGGCGTGGCATCTGGAGTGCGTGTACCAGAAGGAGGTGTGGCATCTGGAGTGCGTGTACCAGAAGGAGTCGTAGTTGGATTAGTTGTAGCAGAAGCAGTCGTTGGTTCAAGGGTGGTTGCGTTAGAAACAGTCGTCGGTTCAAGGGTGGTTGTGGTAGAGGCAGTCGTTTGTGCAAGGGTGGTTGCGTTAGAAACAGTCGTTGGTTCAAGGGTGGTTGCGTTAGAAACAGTCGTTGGTTCAAGGGTGGTTGCGTTAGAAACAGTCGTTGGTTCAAGGGTGGTTGCGTTAGAAACAGTCGTTGGTTCAAGGGTGGTTGTGGTAGAGGCAGTCGTTTGTGCAAGGGTGGTTGTAGAAAGCTTTGTGGTTTGGACAGCTTCAGTAGTTGTCTCATCACTGCCACTACTGTCACTTCCACTACTGTCACTTCCACTACTCTTAGATGATCTTCCACCTTTCCTTCCCCACCCGTTTCTTCTTCCCCCGCCGTTACTTCGCTTTCCCCATCCCCGGCCGTCTCTTCGCTTTCCCCATCCCCGGCCCTCTCTTTGATTTCCCCTTCCCCGGCCCTCTCTTTGATTTCCCCTTCCCCTTCCCCTTTGCATACCCCATAGTGCACTGTAGTCTTCATCGATGTCGCCTCCATTGTATTCAGTGTTGCTGTACTCCTCAATGTTTCCAATTAGCGCAGCTATTTCTGTAAACAGACAAACGGAACAAAAACATTAATTATCTAGGGCAAAGGGCAAGCCATTACAATAATTTCTAGACCTTGGGATGATTCTCCAATTTATGCTTTCCAGTGGTTAACCCCACAAAACTACTCTCATTTGTCTCTAAATTGGTAGAAAATTCAACTTACCACCCAAAAAAGTCGTCAAGGATTTATTCGCGAAAATGTAAGCATAAGAATAAGTGAATGACTTGGATCGTGCAATAAATAAATAAATGACTATACGCTCGGCCAATCAAAGCGCGTTTGGCATACATATGGATGTGCGGACCAATGAAAGAGCTTGTTGTTTCTGAAAGCTTCTGTTGGGCGGTTAAGAAAAAGATTGCGTCTGCTCAGGAAACTGCGTCCTGTGAAGCAGGGGAAGAAAGTGGCGAAGTTGTATAAACCAGAAGAAACTAAATCCAAGCTTGTTAATGTTAGGGAATTGAGTTATCGCTGGCAGGAGTTAGTTCGCAGTCAGGGGGAATATCGGCATCGGTGATGCGCTGACTATGGACGCCGGCGATGACGACAACGCAGCAGCAGCATCAATCAGTCGCATAGCCGGCCGCGGCCCTATAGGCGCCAAAACCACCAAGTTCAAGGCGCACGAGAGTGAATTCCCACAAAGAAAGAGAAAATCAGACTGTACAATCCTCGAAGGTCAGTGAATGCAACAATTTGTGAAACGGGAATCAACTCAATCTGAAATGTTGTGGGAAAAACTCTCATTTATAATTTGACTTGGGGTTGACCTAGTATTAGTAATACGGGACTAGAATTTGTGACTCCGAATTAACGAATTGTTTGTATGTGGCTTTTTTCCCCTTGCTTAAAGGATTTGGGTACTTTTTGTAACACAAAACACAATGTCCGATCACAGATTTACATCAAACTTATACCGTTTAAAGATTATGATAGTAGAAAGCGTACCTTAAAATAATAGTGGCTGTGGTGCTGTAGTTTTTGAGAAATGAGTAAAACAGAAAGAACGTTTTTCATGCTAAAATAATAATTTTCATCTCATGATCACAGAGACGAAGTTTTTTACTCATTTCTAAAAAAAAAAAAAAAAAAAAAAAAAAAAAAAATGCAGCACCTATTTCCAGGGAAGCTTTCTACTATCATTATCTTAAAACAAGTTTAGTGTAGCATAGACATTTTGTTTGTTTGTCCTTCAAAAAGTACAGAGACCCTTTAACTCGGGAGAGTACACATGTGGTCAATACACATCGGTGTAAGGGCCATGTCAAACGGGTCAAGTTACAGGCAACCAGTTCCATCATACAATCTTTAAGAAAAAAATGCACTCACATTTCAATTTTCACATTATTATTCTTGCGGATTGTAATTGGTATTGTTTGGAAAATGACTCATGTGCTACGAAAGTGGTCCTATAGCATACACTGCATGCACTGCAGGAAGGCCTCCAACTTGCCTGTAAAAGTTGCCGTGTGACAAAAGGCCCTAAGAGTGAAACCAAATTGTATTGTACAAATCTTCTTCTTCTATTTTTATCACAAACCTTCGCAGTTTTCCTCGTCAGTGTTATCGGTACATTGCGTGGTTCCATCACAGTGCCATTCTTCCGCGATACACTTAGTACGATCCTCGCATCGGAATTGTCCAGGTTCACAAGTGAATTCCACTTTATTATCTGTTTGGCCATCTCCTGAAGAAATAAACAAATAAATCTGGTTACTTTTTTTTTTTTTTTTTCGTTAAAAGGCGTTTCGGTGGGAAAAAAAGGCAAAAGTAATGATTAAAAAAGCTACAGAATAATATCGAAAATAAACACAAAAATAGACGTAAACCTCAACATCTTAGATCCCAACCCGGTAATATGCCCGTGATTTTTCTACCCACAGAATTCGGGAAAGTACTGAGTATTCAGTGAACTAACACGGTCGGCCATGTTGTGGAATCAAGTTTTTGACTTATATTGTCGACCGTGTTAGTTCGCAAAGGGAACCACGCAATTTCGAGGCATGTTTGTGTGGATCAATATATTCTACTTTTAAAACATCTTTCTAACCATATGCATTTTATAACAAACGGTTTCAAACGCTTTTCATGGACCAACTCGACCGATCCAAGGCAACGTGTCCCTTTAAAACTCAACTAATTTGATCCTTGATGACATGACGTATCGAAACTTGGTATGTTGATAAAGTTAGATATCAGCATGACGTGAAATAATTGCAAAATGAGATAAACTTGGTATTGATAGCGAACCAATTTTACATCTACTACAAGGGGCGCTCTAAAATAAGATGACGTCACGAAGGAATTCACATTCTACAAGAATGTAGAATTCACATTCTACATACTATATTTGCCATCTTCTTCGTCAGTGTTATTAAATTTAATTTTGTGATTGTAAAATCTAGAGGACTCGAGGTGCACTACTTGCCGATGTTTTTGGTTTTTATCTGAACGCTGATTATTCCAAACAAACCACCTCCAACATGTCTGTAGATCTCAAATGAAACATATTTATTTCTACTTTCGGTCTGGACCCAAAGGAAATGTTTAAGGAGGGTCAAGTTTGTACAAGGAATAACTTTTACTGCTGATCTACATAATAGTACAACATTGATAGTTTGATGTACTTCGATCCACCTGTGGAAATATTAATCGCTCCGCCCCTTGAATGGTGAATCTGGAAGACTGTGGGAATTGCTAGAGTTTTCTTCCTACAATTTTGATGACTAATTAAAGACAGGATTAAAGGTAATGGACACTAATTGCTCAAAATAATTATCTACATAAAACCTTACTTGGTAACAAGTAGTTTGGAGAGGTTGATAGTATACAACATTGTGAGAAACAGCTCCCTCTGAAGTGACGTAGTTTTCGAGAAAGAAGTAATTTTCCACGAATTTGATTTCGAGACCTCAAGTTTAGAATTTGAGGTCTCGAAATCAAGCATCTAAAAGCACACAACTTAATGTGATTTCTTTCATTATTATCTCGCAGCTTCGACGACCAATTAAGCTCAAATATTCACAGGTTTGTTATTTTATGCATAATTGTTGAGATACACCAAGTGAGAAGACTGGTCTTTGACAATTACCAACAGTGTCCAGAGCCTTTAAATGCCAAGCAATAAATCAAGGCTAAATGGAGATGGGCTTGACACACTGCCCGAAGAAATGACAATTGATGGACAACAAGAATAATGGAATGGCAACCAAGGACAGGTAAAAGAAAAAGAGGTGACAGAGAAGAAGATGGAGAGATGTCAGCAGGGTTTATGTATAGGAGCAACATGGACAAGAACCGCAAGAAATAGAAACAAACGGCGTCGACCCTAGGAGGGCTAGATCATACACTGGATAAACATAGCCTAAATGATGATGTTGATGATGACATGACTTTAATATTTTGAGATGAGCATTGTTTCTAGCGGCACGGTTTTATTTTTATTCGCCGAAAGCTTATTACCTTCAATCACGAACGTCTGCACCGTTCCACGTATTATTGCAGCCAGCACCACCAATAGTAGCAGAGTAGACTTCGCCATCTTTGTACCAGTCCTTCCAACGGTAAACTCCTTGAATTGATTACGCTCCTTCGAAATAAGTGGATAAGAGTGTTACATACAGTATTTGTAGGACTGACAGAATAGCCACACAAGTTTTATTTAATCAACTATATACAATAAATAGCAAATCTTTTGAGTCGAGAGAAAATATGTATTCAGCAGAGTGTACGAAAAATGTCCTTAGATTGGTTATAACAACCAGAATCAGGTAGCTGATTGCGTTTTTTGTAGGTTTCGGGTAGGCCCTGACAGTTTTGGAAAATGAATTCATTTCAGAGGAAAATGTTTGACCGCAAAAGAGTGGCTCTAGCATGATTTTCATTAGTCAAAAAGCAGGGGGGGGCGGAAGGGGTATTGCGCAATCATTTGCTAGCGCGTTTTGGGTACACCCATTTTAAAAATAGGTGATGACAATATTAAACAAGAAAAGATAACATGAATACCGCTGAAATTCTCTCTTTAACAGCACTGAAAACATAACAGTACTTATTGTAAGAGCATTTTCAATTGTTAAACTGGTTAGTTTTACATAAAAAGCTTAAACATTTTACCGAAATTTTCCGTTGGCTTATTGCAGCGGCCAACGTGTATGAATGGGTCCAGGCGGGAGTTTTGTTACAAAACGTCACCCCTAAAATGGCTATAAACATCGACATAATGTGAACAAAATTATCGTTCATCCTCTGATTTTTTTTACTAAATGTTGTGATGAGGGATAGATCTTACTGAGGCAAGCGCACATCTTAAACATAATATGTAAGACATGTCGTTTACGCTAAATTTATGTTGCTTATTAAATTATTAAATTACTAAAGCAGTTGGCAATGCAACAAAAAATCATTTACGAGGTTTTCTAGTGTAGACATTGGGTGAACTAACATTATTTAGAGACAAACGCACCCTTTGATTAAATGGACCCATCCAGGCAGTCTCAACGGCCGCGCCTGCGTTCAAAGGGGAGAACGTATTCGAAATCTTTAAATTTTATACAGGGAATGTATACGTGCACTACAGAGCGCGCCGTTTGCGTAGGTTTGTAAGGAGAGCTTCGACCGGCGCTCGTCGCGAGAGAAGAATGAGATTATTTTCAACGTAGGTGGCGGGTTCGTGGCGCGACCCCTTCCGCCCCCCCCCCCCCTGTCAAAAAGCAACGGCATCGCAACTGACATGTTGAAGCGCGCAAGTACCGCATGCCGCGCACTTAATGGACCGATCCGGCCTGTCAATCAAACTGTGCGCGTTCACCCATTTGACCAATCACAGCAATGATTGTGGTCGGACAAACTCGGTCATGCGTGCGCGTATATTATTTGGCACGCGCGGCAGAATCGTGCAGAATGTCATTGGGAGTGCTCGTACACGTGTCTTGCTCACGTGCGCGGTGGGCGGAGCATTGCTGCGATGCTGGCAGGGTATTAGGTTTCGTACACAAAGACATCGACAACCTCATTATCGAATTTTTGTTTTACACAATCTTGCGTTAAAAGACCACGGTTTGTCTACGTCAAAGTGTTCAAACCTTGCGCTGCCAAGGTGTGAGCAACGGCAGCGCAGTGTACACCACTTGCAAGTGCAAGTTATCTCAAATGGATAGTATAATAATAGTACCAATCTAAGGCCCCTTCGAAACCACGGCTTCGGCTTTGGATTCGGCTTCAGTCTCCATTCTCTGGTCTGAAGCCCTGAGCTGAATCCAAAGCCGAAGTCGTGGTTTAGAAAAGGGCCTGATTATAACCTATTTGTTGCAACATGGAAGTACAAAGAAGCAACATCTAATGACGTACTGTCATCTTGACGCACGCCGTCAACGGCAGAACTCTCGTACTTGCAAAGAGCCATAATATGACGGACAACTCTTGTTTGAAGTGAAAGGCATGTACTTTCAACTCGATTTAGAGTGAAGTTCGTTCCAATTTCCCTCAAAAAGAGTGACACCGATTGACTCTCACTCTCAAAAGAGCTGACACCACTCGGACAGAGTGAAATGTTCACTCTTTTATATTAAGAGATTGCTGATTCGGCCTATATTGCTTATAAGACACACGAAAACTCAGAAGTGTATGAACATCAAAGTAACATTTAAATGAAAAACAAACACATTAAAAACAAGTTTAAATGGCATCCCCGTTAATTTTTCTACGCTCAAGTTTCTGTTTAATTAAAGGTACTGACTGTACACTATAGTGGTAACTCAAAAACATTGTTACAAAAACTTTGTAACGAGCCGCATGGAGAGCGGTTTGTGATACAGAACATTGTGAGAATGGCTCCCTTTGAAGTAACGTATAGTTTTTGAGAAAGAGGTAATTTCTCACTCAAATAATTAAACGGCTTCAAGCCTATAAAGCCCTTTTCAGGCATCTGAGAGTGTTTTTCTTTCATTATTCTCTTGCAACTTCGATGACCAACCGATTCCAAAGTTTCACAGATTTGTTATTTTATGCATGTTGGGATACACCGAATGAGAATACTTGTCTTTGAAATATACCGAAGGTGTCCAGTGCCAGATTTCACAAAGAGTTAGGGCTAGTCCTATCTCGAGATAGGACCAGTTACCCGTCCTAACTTAGGACTATCCATGCAATTTGTGTATCTCCTAGGACTAGTCCTAAGTTAGGACTAGTCCTAACTCTTTGTGAAATCGACCCCAGTGCCCTTTGGACCAATATTAGTGTACCTACCTCAGTGCTTGTGATAAACCCGCCGGTGTCTCCTGATCCACTGTTGTTTGGTCTCCATTTCAAGCCGTTTATATTACCTTCTGAGGTTCCGTCAACAGCTGCCCTTAGCTGTCACTCATTGCAGTCTTCACAAATACAAACACCCGATGTCGTTGTGGCTCTAAAACAAAATAACATTTACCCAATAAATTCCAAAACGGCGTGAAACCTTTTAATTAAAGTTTTTTTTTCAACAAACAAGCTCAGTTTGAGCTCCAAATGGTGATGTTTTCTTTAAAAGCAAAGATGATGCAATATGAGTTTAACGTGCGTGGCTAAGCAATATAATACTACGGAAACTGTTTCAGTTTAATTAAAAGCAATAATTAAACAGGAAACAAAAAATCACAGGTTGTTGGTTTTAATTTTTTAAGGAAGGAGCAGACAGCCGGCGGTCTTGAGTCGAGTGGAAAGTTAGACGCAATTGTCAACGTTTTTTGTGTATTCGAACTTCCAGGCTCAATGTTGTCCTAACCATTTATGGAGTTTCAAGTGGGCGAGTTTTTTTTTGTTCAATTCTTTCAGTTTTAACGTTATTAGTTTTTGACCATGAGAATTACATTGTGTCATCGAACTTCCAGGCTCAATGTTGTCCTAAGCATTTATAGAGTTTCGGTGGGCGAGATTTTGTTTCGTCAATTCTTTCAGTTTTAAAGTCACCTGGAAGTGGTATTTTGTCAAAATAAAGCTTTTGTCACTGAAATATGTGTTTTGATGAGTGGAATATGAATAAACAATTAACTAAGGTTTAAAAAAATAGTTTCCATGTTATTTACAAATTTGAAAAAAAGCCCGACCCGAGGGGCGCTGTTCATGACGTCAATCGAGGCGCGATGAATCTCATGCAGTGCCAAAACAAGATAGTGACGCTTGGCACAAGCTAAAAACATGGCCTCAAAGTTGAAACAATACCTGATTTTTTTCACGTTAGGCAAATGCTCCTTTAGGTTCGTTTCGTCTTTCAGGTACCTTCTTGGACTTCCCCACTAGCTGGAAAAATTGTTGGGATGGCGTCATGTTTTAGAAAAGAACTTTTCCCTTCATGTCAAAATGTGTAGTGTATTCCGGATTCTCGAAGCATGACGGCTCGAAGTGTTTGCTGCACAGCGCAAAAGACGTCGGACCGGACCACTTTGCAAACTGACCCCATCTTTAGTTGTTTTGGTGCATCCAGCAGCAATACACCTGGTCGACATTGCCGTAAAAATGCAAGAAGAAAAACTTTTTCGAAACGTACAAACTCACGACTAGGACTTGAATGTACTTGCACGTACGTGTGTTCGATATTCGATCGAGGCAAAGTCTGCCTCGATTGACGTCACAATAGGGGTAGGCGGAGTCACTCCCCACACAACTTTATTTATTGTTTTAAACATTTAAATCGTTAAAAACAATTACTAAAAAAATTAGTTTATTGTTCAGAAACATTATACTCTAATGTTTGAAGAAAAAATAAAATCTATTTCCAGGTGAATTTAACGTTATTTTTTACATAACCACACTACTTTGAAGTGAAATAATAAAATTGTCAAAATGCTTTATACTATATCGAAAGCTGCTGGTTCTAACTATTGTTTTTCCCCATTGAAGAAGGGAATTGAAGAGGGATTACCAAACATAGGCATGTATACCTTCCCTTTAATATCAAGACGGCAGAGCAAGCTTGACTTGTGAAAATGTTGGTAGGTTGGCAATAATCAGCTTCGGAGAAACCTCAGACCGAAGCCGCATAATATACTAATTTGTGTACGGTGCCCAATTTCATATAGCTGCTTATAAAAGGCACGGGACATCTTTGGTATTTGCCAAAGACCAGTATTCTCACTTGGATCCCATCATAGTGCATAAAGTAATAAACCTGTGAAAATTTGGACTCAAAATTATTGGTCACCGAAGTTGAAAGAGAATAATGAAAGAAAAAAATAATTATACCCTTGTTGCAAATCATTTGTATGCTTTCAGATGCCGTACAAAAGGCTTACGGCATGAAGTCTTTTAATACTTGAGTGAAAAATATTCATTTTCTCAAAAACTACCCGACGAAGTCGTTTCTCAAATCGTTTTATACTACCAACAGCTAGCTCTCCATTAATTGCATGTTTCGAAGTTTTCATGTTTGAGAGCAATTTGTCTTAGTTATCACCAATACTGCCCAGTGCTTTAAGTACAAAAGTAGCAAAAAAAACCCCAAAAACGTGGGTAATTATCTGCACACGTTCGTCCTGGAAAAAAACCCCGCCACACACCGGGGTCGACCCAGGGAAGCTAAACGAACGCACCCCAAGTTTCCACTTCGCTTAACCGGATCAGCTGGTATCAAGCCTGGTCATTGGAACATCATTGATCAGTTTATATTAAATAATTGTAAAACAAAAACGTCAATATAAAACTCGATGGTTGTGCATCTGAGTGAAAGGGAATAAAAAAAAACCGAATTGATTCAGGTGTTTTGATAACAAGAAGTGTCTTGGGACAATAAAACGAGTGTAAACACCCGGTGCAGAAATTATTGTTTTCTGTTCCGAAAAGAAACACAATTGAGCTTGACAGTGGATAGACAGCAGTCACAGACATAAAATCGTTGTAATGCTCGGGGAAAACATCTCAAAACGTTTTATAAAGCACTGGTGCCAACTAAACTTTATTTTGTATTAACTATAGTTGGATGACTTGTTTAGCAAGTTTTAAAAAAGTGTCTGGTGTAACCCCCATCAACGCGGTACGTAGGGCCAGTGTGGCAGGAGATTCCGTCCCACGTCCCCGCCCCTACCCCCACCCCACGGCGAACTATGTACTAAATAGTACTTCTGATAGCGCCCTCTTTTGAATTCTCCCCATCCAGCCCATGTTAACTTCCCATCGGGACAGAATAAAGGCTGTGTTTGTGTTTTCCCTTTCAATAAAAAGTGTGTATAAATTCTCTGTTTTGGAGGCATATGGGTGATTGACTTTATCCCTTCAAAACGCCCTAAGCTTATGGCAAGAGCTTATGTCACCATTTCTTCCGATAGTGCCCTAGCTCTTTTGAATCATCATCCTTCGCCTCCATGTTAATTTCACCTTACTCATTTCACATAATGGCCAGGATTTCCTTGTGGGACACTGGCTCCGTGACCAACCCAATACATGTATATTTTGTTTAGCCCCCCCCCCCCTTAACCCCATCAAAATACAACATAATCGTAGTGAACGTGTATAACCCTACTTCCATTGAGATTACTTTGCAATGTGTTATAATTTTTGTATACTTTATTTTGTGTCAAACCAGTCCCTTACACCACCCCGTGTTTACACGGCTTGCTTTTCCCCCTGTGTTTTCTCTTTCTGGCTCTCATGTCATGTCGCCTATTTCCACTTAGCAGCTAATTTTCTAATCCTACCTCCTTGGTTACACATGGTTACACCAAGCATGGTTATGTTTGTTGTGCTGTCATTGTAGACTTCGAGCAAGAGTCTGATAGGGCCGAATTTTAACGTCAGTCAAGCCATTAACTATATTTTTGCACTTTATATTGTGGGCGTCATCACATGGGTTTTGGCATTATGTGAATGCTCGTCGTTTTTAAATAGAGAACCGGCCTCCTTCCTGTGTCTCTACATTTTAATGTTATAAGTAAACTGAACTAAATTTACAAATTTAATGTGTTGCAGTTGTTGCTTGGCAATACTCTTCTTTGTTTTTTTTCTTTTCCTCAGTAACTTCGTCGGGTGTCACGTTGTTCTTCTAATAATCGTCGGGTATGTGCTGCGTGGTGATGATGCACACGGAGGACAGCCAGGGTGAGGGTTTATAAAGGCCAAGTCACACAGGCCCCGATAACGATATAAATGCACGCCCTCGATTGGTTGAATGAGCGTATATGGGCGTATTCTGCGTGGAGCATTTCAACCAATCGAAGGCGTGCATTTTTATCGTTATCGTTTTTGTGGCCTCTGTGACTGACTTGGGGCCGTGTCAGAATTGACGGCTACAGCTACGGCTATATTTCACCGTTGAAGTATGGTTTATACCTATTGCTCCATTCTAGTTTATTGCTCCATGTTTATACTTAGCACCAGCCGTATAGCCATAGCCGCCATTTCGGATACGGGCCGACTCAAAAGCTCTTGTTTCGAGGCACCAGTGGCAACTTTACAACGCCTCTATCCAGTGTGTCCACTTCGCACTAAACTGGCCCACTATACTGAATGGACAAGATTTGACGAATTTGAAAATTTGCTTGAACTTTTGTTTGTCAGAACATGTTTTGTATAGTCTAAGTAATTGTCTATACATCATACGAGGTCGTTTTTAAAGATGGCTTTTACAATCTGCCAATGGCAGGATCACTGAAATCTTTCTTACAAGTCGCTAATGCAGCCAACAGAAATAGCCAGAGACGCTGATGCGCGGCCCTTCAATACAGCTCAACTCGAACACGTTTGATTATAAGATCATTCCTGGTATAATATTAAAGAGGTCGAGACAGGAAATAATGATCTTATAGACTTTCGTTCCGTTTTATGACAAAACAGCTCATCTTTAACCGTCTTGCTTTTTTATAATTATTTTGAGGCGGCTGTTGTGGCATGCGTGGATCGCGCTTTTCACATCTTTGTGATTTTTTTTACTAGCCTAATCCGTCAGTAAATCAGACCAAGTATTACACGCAAAATCATTGTTATACTTTATGTTAAAAAACTTATCCTTTTTTTAATATCTACCTTCCTTTTCGCTCTAAAAAATAATATCACTTTGTTAGCCAGTTGTTCTGGATGACATTTTATTTTGTGTGTTCTCGGAGAGCTTTATATTTAAGCAATGATACTTAGAAGATAAATGTGAACTCGGCAAAAGTTTTGCTGGTAATCAGATAACCATGTGATTATTTTTCATGGTTAATGAATTTTCGAAATGGTCTAGTACATTACTCAGCAGCACAAAGGGAACAATATTTGCTTACGTTTCTTTTTGTAAAGAACTTAGCTAAAGGCATCGACCAATAATTACAAAGGGAAACATGTCTAGGCGTAATAGTACTTCAAGTTATTTAGTATTGTTTGGGTTCATATAGCTTTTGTACAAACAACTGCATATAGCGCTATGTGTCTGCATGTACGATAGTCTGGGGCAGATGCCAATGGGTGCTGGCTCATGCGTGGTGATAGACATCGGGTTCGGAAGTGCGCCATCATCGATGCTGAGAAGTCAGGACTTTCCAGTTTTAAGCTATTTACATTGTCACAAGATTAGCATGGTTTTTGTAGAGCTGCATCTATCCAGACTTGAACAACAACACGGCAACCTGGCCAAGGTAAAAGTAGATGAAGTGCTTGGTTTCGTGAGTGACGTAGCTGCCAAAGTTTCTACCCACGATGCAATGCCAGGTGGGGTTGTACTTCCGGTCAAACTCCTTCTTGATGTAGGCGGCAATGTCCTTTTCCACGTTGAACTTCTCCATGGCTTGGGTTGCGCACTCAATGGCGTCTTGCTGGATATCTTCGGCCATGTCGGCATTCTTGACTACTGCTTTGCGTTCAGACATAGTGATGATTGTTGTATTTCTGCAGGAACGAAAGAGGAAACAAAAGTTGTAAAAAAAAAATGCAGAATATTTTTTACGCTGCCATTTTTCTTGCAGAATATTTGAAGGCTTTTAGTTTTAGACATTATTTTATAATATCATTAGGCGCAATTTTTTTATTGTGGTGAATATATCACTCGAAGACATTTTCAGAGTATCACGATATGCTTTGCTGTAAAAAGATTTATAACGCGATAATGCAGTGGAAATGGGTGCTGTTCAAGCATAGCGCGCTAAAGACGGGGCGATTTGCGCGAACACCCCTTATCACAGAATGGTTGATCCATACCTCCACAATGAGCTAGAATGAACCTCGGAGTGAGCTTTATACATCAAAACAACCGTAAATTTGGGTAGAAAATTTCAGTATTGTGAAGATTTTAGTGAATTAACTCAGCAAAAAGGCCTCACATGAATCGTAAATATGTTCCGTGTACTGTGAATCGTTTCACTTGCGTCTAGTAAACAGGGAACCGGTTATTGCGGGTTAATGACGCTTGATGCTTGAAAACGTATGCGATAGAGAGGCCCAAAAGGTTCAAGAGAGACAAGTTTCCCTCGACTCCGTTGCGTTGAAATTGAACGGAAGGGTCTGGTCCAATCATGGTCCAAAAACCATGGAGGTAGAAGTAGACCAACAGGTCCTACATGGGCATGCATACATCACGTCCACCAGCGGTGGAAGTCACTCGGTTATTAATTTTCGCCAAAGTACTGATGATGGTCACATACATGACACACACAATTTCCAATTCAAAATTCTTAATTTTATAGTATCATCATCGATAATTTTGAAAAATTTATTTACTAAAATATTCAATCAAATACTTACCAAGTTATCCTGAAATTTGTGAATTTTCCGGATTTTTTGGGAGTAGCTCTTGGTCTCTCTCTCGTCTCTGGAATTTGTTCTTATGGTGAAATCTCTCAATTGATTGTGTTTTTACACTACCTGCATGGGATATGCTCTGCCGGGCGCCCCTCCCTTGACCCCCCCTTCTTTATCCACTTGTTTGATAACAGGCTCCGCGGTAACCTGTTTCTACATTTCTGATTGGTCATTTCGGTAGCTTGCTCTCGGTAGCTTGTAACAAATTATGCAGGTATGCTGGACGGTGATTGGTAGATATATCAAAACGTTCTGTTCCTATTCGCTCTAAAGAGGATGTGCTACAGCAGCTCGTAACAAACGCCACATGACATGCGTGGTGTTGTTAAAGCTCGTGACGTATCCAACATACCGAGTGCAATAGCCCCCCCCCCCCCAAGGTAGTGCACACTATAGGTACACGAAAAAACAAGCCGCAACACGTACAGAATTTTAATATGTTCTGCAAACTTTCAATTAAATTACTTCCCATGATTGTATGCTTCATACAAACGAATAAATAAAGCATTGTAACCTTGAAAAGTTGGGTAATTGAGGGCATTTATATGAGAGGAAAATAATATTAAGTTTCCCATATGCGTCACAACACCGAGCAAAAACTCTAAGCAGTTTGTACTTTTACATAAATTTCTGTTGACTAATTTCTTTTGACTAATTAAACATTCATACCGAGGTCACGCAGGAATACCGATGAATGCTTTGCAGAGAAAATTCAGGATTTGATCTTTAACCTCATTAACGTGCGCGCTACGGATAGATTTGTGACGCTTTCAAGCATCGGATGACCGATTGATTGTGCCTGTTTTGTGCTCCATTATTTTGTTTAGGGGGACGCGATGTGTGCGCATGCCCGTCCCGTACCGTGAATTGCGCATGTGCACAGAGAACTCAAGCATCGCATCATAGAGCACAACAATTTCCTTACTTGCGAACCTCGTGTGTGAATTCATTTTTGACAAAACATTGCTATTTTTAACAGTGAATATCTCCCGTTTTCCCCCTTTTCCTTTCCCTGAACTTGAACCAACTCGTTTCGTGACCGGTTAAAGGGAAACATTTGAGTTCAGATCACTTTTCCGAGGCTCTGTTTTTGTTGTAAAAACGATGGCGTACTACGGCCGAGGTGGTGGTGGTGGTGGCGGAGGCTCATCGCGCGGCCGTGACAGTGGTTGTCCCACAGACGGCCGAATCTACGTCGGTAATCTACCTCCTGATATCCGTGACAAAGACATCGAAGACATCTTCTTCAAGTATGGTAGAATCAACAAAATTGACTTGAAAAACAAGTCTGTTGGACCACCTTTCGCCTTTGTGGAGTTCGAGGATAAAAGGTATACATTTTATGTATTTTATTATTTTAAAACTCGGTCGGTTGGCCTTTAGTTTTATTATTTTGAACCATTCATTTTTTTACCATTATTTTTACTCCTTACTTAATAATAAAAAAGAAGAAGAAGTAAAATCATGGAAAAGTAAATTGGCAAATACACTGCCTCTCTGGCTGTGATTTTTGTTTGTTTTGTATGCTGTGAATTTTGTATTTTCAACGGTAAGCTTACTTAACGACTCAATAATATTGTGAATGTGAAGTAGGCCTATATTAAAAAGTATAGTTACCTAACAAATAACATTTCAGACTAGTGTTACTACATTCTATGATGGTTCATGCAGATGACGTTACCTTTGATTCAGTGGTTATTTTTACACAGTACGATGAATGATGATGTACCAAGGCTCATAGTTTCTAGTAATCTAGAAGTAATGATGATGAACAGTGCTTTATTTAAAATTTATGTAGAATATCTGATGTACACCAACATAAGCCAAATTTGGCCCATCAGCATCGCAGCGCGGGAAATGATCGAGGGCTACTGGCTATATATGCATACGGTTATCGTATCCCACCTTGTTGAGCTGTAAAGAGAGCCATTTACAGCTCATCAATCAAGGTGTGCTAATGGTTATCGCCGCAGCTCTGTAACTTATCGTTAATTTAGTCTAAGCCCTCTTTTCTTTGCAAAAAATAGTTAATGGCCTGACGTTTCGACCCTAGCTGAGTCTTTCTCTATAGAGTCTTTTCTTTATAACAAAAACATATATTTTTCAACAGGGATGCAGAAGATGCTATTTACTACAGAAATGGTTATGATTATGATGGTTATCAACTCCGTGTCGAGTGCCCTCGTAATACTGGCTCCAGGGGCGGCGGCGGCGGGTACAGTGGGGGCGGTGGTGGTGGAGGAGGAGGTGGGGGTGGAGGCGGAGGTGGAAGGAGAGGCGGTCCTCCACCTAGGAGGTCCCATTTCAGGTGTGTCGTGTCAGGTAAGGTATAAGGAAAGCTGTTCAATCATTACTTTCCTAATAGTGATGTTTTGTCATTCCTTTTTTTTTTCTTTTTTCAGCACAGCCAAGAATCTTGAATTGTTGAAATACATTGTGATGACTGAGGTTTTAGCCAGGATTTGGTAGAAGGGTGTCAAAATTTGCATTCAATTTAAAAATGTCTGTTACACTGATTAAAAACAGGGTGTCCAAAAAACACTCAGACACCCCTCTCACTCTGGATAACACTTATGATGACACACGTTTGCAGTTCATACGTTTCAACGCTCGATTTCTGTTTGAATATGCTTGGAAATTTGAATCCTAGACTTTTGTTATGATTCTTTCAGCTTCACAATACAATGTACAAATGACTTTAAAGACCAGGACAAAATTCTGGTCTAGTAAAAATTCTGAGCTGCAAGTTCCGTGTGGTCTCATGGATTTTCAATCCAAATTCGAGCGCTGTATGCTGCCATTCTACATCATTTACAGGTCCAGCAAAAAATCTGATGTATATGCTCTGTGGTCTTGTGGATTTTCAACCCATTGGGGAGCACTGTATATGCTGCCATTCAACATCCTTATACAACATTGTTTTTCTCACCCTCAAAGTTTCAAAATCAAACTAACATAAATGTAGGATTTGAAACTAGAGCAATTAGAGCATACGGATCGAAACGTTGAGTTGAAACCGACAGTTCTTTTCAGAACCACCCCAATTCATTTAGAGATAGTCAATACATGGTGTTACCACAAACCTTTCCATATAACATACATAAATGTCTTCAATGATTGCATGATAAAAATTTGCCTCGCCCAGGACTCCCCTCCACCGGTAGCTGGCAGGACCTGAAAGACCACATGCGTGAAGCTGGTGATGTTTGCTACGCCGACGTTCATCGAGATTGCACCGGTGTAGTAGAGTACGTGAGTGAGGAAGACATGCGCTATGCCGTCAAGACCTTAGATGATTCAAAGTTTCGCTCTCATGAGGTAATATATTTCAGCCACTTTTTGTTTGGACGGAGGTCATCAAGGCCAATATTGTAACACTCGGCCCTAGATTCCACGCAGTTTGGGCGCAGTTTCAAAGAGCTGCTTCAGCTCAAAAAGTAGCTAAGAATAGCGTGATTTTGCTTAAAAGATTGTATCCTTACCAGTAAAAACACCATGTCACATCTGTGTGTGGTATCCTGCTCGTTTTTGATAATTAGCTATATTTATTAGCTATATTTGTAATCTGCTTAAACAGCTCTTTGAAATTGGGCCATTTACTAGTAGTAGCGGCAGTGCATATTCAAATCAACTTCATGGCATCAAGTGGGTTGTTTGACTAAATGTCAGCCCACAATTTTGCTGAGTTTCTGTTGTTGGGAAAGTCATCTAAATTTTTTTTTACTGGTACTCAACCGAGTACAAAAAGTCCTACCTCCCTTGGTGGTTTACTGGTTCTTCAGCAACCAAACTGTTGGATTCTGATAATGATCTATGGTATGCCTGACACTGATCCCAGTGCAGTCCTTATCAACATCATGTACATGTAGGTAGATTTTAATAGTAAATTAGTAGTCTGAAAAGACTTTTCTATAACTATTGTCGACAGGGTTGTAGCTAGACCAATTTTAGTGGTTGGCAATAAATCAAGATTTGTTAGAAGGGCAAGGGGATCAAAAAAAGTATTCTTACATGTAATTAATAATTACATGTAAGAATAAAAAAAATTATGGAGCCATTATTGCTGAAGTGGGGCCAGGTTCCCAAACTGTTTGTGATATGGGGCCATGCAATAAGTTGAATGGCCTTTGGATTGTGTTCTTTCTCACTCCTCATCATTAGCTCTGTCTCAGATCAATGCAAAATTGACAATATTTGAAATCTGTGCTGGGCAGCATAATGTATTTTTCTCAGAGTGCTGGGCAAAAATTGTGAGTCCTGGGCAGGCCCGCCCAGCACCGCCCACCGTGGCTCCAACACTGATTGTCGAATGTGTTGTTTTTACTCCAGGGTGATCAATCGTACATCCGTGTTAAGGCCGACTACAGCCGCTCCAGTCGTTCCCGAAGTCGCTCTCCCATCAGCAAGCGACACTACAGCCCGAAGCGAAGTCCTCGACGCTCCCACAGTCCAAAGCGTCACTACAAGCGTTCATACTCTAGGTCCCGATCTCGCAGTCCCAGTCGCTCCAAAGGGCACTCCCACAGTCGCTCACACTCTCGCTAAAGTGAGGGACGACTGTGGGCCGGGAATGTCAGGCTGAGCATAGATTTAGCTTATAATGGAGTGGAAGACTTATCTTCACTCTTTCCTTCGCAATTTGCGAAACAACTGGGAAACCAAGGTTGGTTTGACAAAATAAGTTTTTTGAAGAAAACCAAGAACTTTACCACATGTAGAACATTAACCTAGAAGTTTAGAGTATGAGTGCTTACAATAATGCTTATAGATGAAGTCTGAAAAATACAAGGCATCCAATTGTCTGCTGTACCCTGGCTATTGTGCACAATTTTCTCTTACTTAGAAAATATATTACGTTGTTGAAGAAATCAGCAGAACTGTGTACGTAAACATTTGCGCAAACTTTCCATAAAAGACTTACAGTTGCCCCTCAAGTAGTTGCCATTTTATTATGCTGTAGTGTTTGACTTGACTTTTCAAGATATGCCTTTTTTCATTTTATTTGATATTTCTTTGATTTGTTACACCCCATGGTCATCACTTATTGTTTTTTTTCACAAAGTTTTTTGTACAATGCATAAGTAAGAATAAATTAATATGGTTGCTGAAAACGTTTTTAAAATATTCCTTCAATATTCTTATAAAAATGGTTTGTTAAATGTGCCAACATGTAGAAGCTAACTCACTAGACAATAATCACGCACCATCTGTTTTGAGAAGTATCTTGTAGACATTTTTAGTTTATGAATAGTTATTCTCATCATGTCAAAGAGGGACCAGTCATTTATCTCAAATTGGTTTGGCTTAAAAAGATTCACTGCTCCTGGTTCCAGGTTGGGTTGTAAACTTGAGAAAACTGGTTTACATTGCGTTTTAAACATGTGTGGTTTTTGGCATATTTTCTAGCTGATATTTTACCATAATATTTTGTAAGCTTGAGTTGATTTTTGTTTTTTTATTGGTTGGTGTTGGAAATTGTCAAAAAGAATACAGAATTGATAACTTCCCTGTGTGTTTAGTAAAAATGTTGATAATCTGATAATTTTAATAACAGCTGTAAAAATGCATGGGCTGCTTTTGATGAAGTGGTTTAGAGTGGTAATTTAGGAACACAATAATAAAACTGCAGGTAAAGGACTTTCTTATGTGCACGAGTATTGAAACAAGAAATATTAAACAATTCCATTTCAATTATGTTTTGCATTAACCACCTGAAGAATCTCTTAACCGTATTGGGCAGGAAAATCAGCAAATCCCATTGATTTTGTTTAGTAAATATCTGCACATGTATCTAATGACCACACGTTGATTGCATAAACAGTGCCTTAACCAGCTTTGGGGGATTTCACAAAGAGTTAAAACTAGCCTTAAGTTTTTAATATCTCCTAGGACTAGTCCCAAGTCAGGCCTAACTCACTGTGAAATCGACCCCAAGGGTTGTTTACCAAGGGGGTCATTTCTCGCTGTAAACAAAAACAAAACTCCATATGGGAACTCACTCAAAGTGTTCGACTCTGATTATGATGATATGTCCATGAGAAAATGTCAAAAATCTGCTATGAGGATTTGGTAATAATCATCATAAGCTGCATGCACTTTTAGATATGGTGTGTTTTTATTGTAAATATTCTGACAAACAATTGATCTCCAGTTAAGATATTTAGTGTATCTAACATCTTGTATTTTTTTCAATATTCTCAGTGTCGTAAGGATGGACATTCACAAATTGGGATTTCTTAGGATTATCGTTGGAATTCAAGGAGTCCACGAAACGGATTCTTAAGGATTTTTGTTGTCATGACGGGATCAGGAAAAGATGGCTCAGAAAAAAAAATGGAGCACCCAAATTTAGGATGAGGGATCCTACGGAGGGATTTTCGGATCAGGATGAAAGGATCATGGATTTGGATCAGGATTTGGATCAGGAACACAGGATTCCGGATTTGGATCAAAGGATTTGGATCAATGGATTAGGATCAAAAAGCGTTTTGGACGAATCGTGGATGGATTTGATGGTATGATTGAAATAAATGTTTGTTGTGCATTGTTTGAATTATGTTTGAATTATTTTTTATTTGTTACCATTATTTTTATTATTATATCACTATTTAAAAATGTGTTCTCTTTTTTGGGGGTGGGGGGTGGGGGTGGGTGCTTGAAATTCATTTCTTAATGGGCTACTTGTACACTTTTTCTTAAATGGGACTAATTTGAATATTTGGGGCTGTGAGAAAAAACTTCCGTTTTGTTTTGTTTAAAGAACTGTGTTTGTATTTTATCCATCTATTTAGGAGACGCTGTATCTAAAAAAGTAAATAAATATCACCAGAAAATCTTTTCTATTATTCAAAAGTGCACACAAGATTTTGGTGTACATGTATGTGGGATATGTTCTCTTAGACCTACTTTATTACAATTTTTAGATTGCAGTGGGGTACGTGTATAATGCATTGACTAGCATGTCTCTTTCTGTTTGGTGATGTATGTCTTGTGATTTTTCAACTTCATGGTGTAACTGACAATTTACTTTAATTCCAATATTGTTTTTAGTTCAATGCGGTAATTTTTATTGTTAATAACATGTACTCTTGTTCTTTAATTCAAGTCTCACTGCTTTTTTGTTTTTTCTTTTTAAAGTGACTTATCCGAAAATATATTGAACGATTGATGCTATCCCATTATTGAGAGATAGTTGGGTCCAATACTTGGTTCTTGTACGGGCTTGTACGTTCTTGTATCTCATTGCTAAAAGGCCCTTCCAACTTTTATAAGTGCAATGTAGTACTATTATGAGGGAAATCTACATTTTTACGGGGAAGAATCAAGGGGCAATCAAGGCAGTTACCAGAGATGCGAAGGAAATTGATAGATTTTCCTTACTAAATTTCTTAAATAAGCTACATAACCGACTTGGTTTCCAACCTTTGGTCCAGAGGTTCTTGGATGCCTCCACTTAGTTTTGGTGCAATATCTCGTTTTGATTTGTCACAATTTTCCCATAAGCGGGCGCTATCATTTTCCACCAACTTTTCTTACAACACGAACCACAATTAGCCCACCTTGTTGAGCTGTTAATGGCTCCGCTTTTAACATCGGTCTCATCACTGTCGCCATTACAATGGCGACAGTGATGAGACCGATGTTAAAAGCGGAGCCATTAATAGCTCAACAAGGTGGGCTAGAACCACAATATGTATGACCAGGTTTTTGTTGTAAGAATGGATTGTTGATGATGGCGCCCTCACATGGGGGAAGATGTGACAAATCAAAACAAGGTCTTGCACCAAGACTGTCCATTCTGTTAACTCCTGATACCCATATGTGGGTTTGCCTCTTCCCCATGCAGCTTGTAGGCGTACATGTACATTTGTAGGTAGCCAAGTGAATTAACCCAACTTTCCCAACTTCTCTTTCAAGGTTTAACCGAGAGCCAGTTTCAATCAATTGGAGGGAAAAGGACACAATCTTTATTTTGGAATCACTGGATTTTACTGAACTCTGGATCAGATCTCCATTGGGAAAACAAATTTAAAGGAGGAGTCCTGCCCACCATGGATAAATGTAATTTAGAAGTTTTGGGATATATTTTTTATTTTTACCTTTCGCTGATCTGAAGATGGCTAAATTTTGGATCCTTTCACGCCTCAAGGCCTTTGAGAGTTCCTGAGAGGCGGGGCTTAATATAAGTCATGATGTCATGTCTTATCGGTGTTGTACATGTAGGACTCGGATCGGAGTGTTTTTTTCAAGGACTCGGGACTTTGACCCCAAGGACTTGGACCCCAAGGACTTGGACCCCAAGAACTTGGACCCCAAGGACTTGGACCCCAAGGACTTGGACCCCAAGGACTTGGACCCCCAAGGACTTGGACCCCAAGAACTTGACAACAACACTAGTCTTAACCATTCCACGGCACTCTTCCCTGGTGAATAGAAGCTGAAGTCCAACTTGCAGCCTCTCCCCTGGAGACAAAAAGCTGACGCTTCACTTGTTGGAGATACTTAAATCATTTCGGGAAGTTCGTATTCTCTGGGGAGCTTCTCTAGGAATGTCGATCAGGATCAAGATAATCATTTTTGAACTTGTGGCTGTTTCTTTGGATTTA
This sequence comes from Asterias rubens, assembly GCF_902459465.1. Classification (NCBI taxonomy): domain Eukaryota; kingdom Metazoa; phylum Echinodermata; class Asteroidea; order Forcipulatida; family Asteriidae; genus Asterias; species Asterias rubens. Next base: position 9,839,563 of record NC_047066.1, on the reverse strand, counting down.
AGATTTTGAAATATTCAGAAGAGTACATTTGGAAATGAAAGGGGTTTTAAAGCAGCAGTGGGGTAACTTGACATTTTTATTTCGGAGGGGGGGGGGGTCAAGTGGGGCAAACACATAGTTTGGAGGGCTATTGATGTATAAAATCTTTCACTTGTGCACTTTTTCAATCTCATTTGAAGGAGAGGGTTCTTAGTAGGCGTAAGGGGGGGGGGGACTCGAAAAGGAAAATACTAACGGCACAAACTGCACTTTTTAAAAGTTTTGATATTATCACTTTTCATTTATTTTAATATAATATCAACAAATGTACAAAGTGTATGTATGGTTCCCCTTTGTCTCTGACAGGAGTAACAAATACTGTACTTGTCTCATAAAAAGTTCAGCTGCATACATGTATCTGAACTTGTTGAAACAAGTTCGGTATTTATTACTATTGAAGGAAAGCTTGTTTTGCAGTAATCCATCAAAGTGTGTGATTCCTGAAATTTCAACCGCAAACAGGTAGGGAAATCTGCTTCTGAGTTTAAAGACACTGGGCACTATTGGTAAATACCAAAAATAATTGCTATTTTTGCTAGCATAAAAACTTACTTGGTGAAAAGCAATGAGAGCTGTTAATAGTACAAAACATTGTGAGAAACGGCTTCCTCTGAAGTAACGTAGTTTTTGAGGAAGAAGTACCTTTCCACTAAAATATTTGAGTTTGATTTTGAGACCTCAGAATTCGATTTTGACATGTTAGAAGTCCCGAAGTCAAGCCTCTGAAAGCACACAACTTAGTGTGACAAGGGTGTATTTTCTATTATCTGTATTATTTTATGCATATGTTGAAGTACACCAAGTGACAATAACTGGTCATTGACAATTGCCAAAGGTGTCTAGTGTCTTTAAGCAGTTAGCATTTTAAAAGGAGTTTTCATTTTTCTGAATCGAATGTCATGATCCTTCCTGATCAGCCTCAAGGAGTTAGTCACCAAAGCTTGCCACAGATTTTGAAGGTAATGGGATATTCCCTGAAATAAAAGCAGAATGCAATTAATTAAGTTTCAATAATGTTAAGACCTTAACTAACTAAGGACAACATAACTTGGATAAAACAAACCACTGTTGGGCTTGGAATTTCATCTTCTTGAAGGCAACGCCATTGGAAAGTCTTCAAAGCAGGGATGAGAAATTTTAGACTTTTATCTGAATCCGGATTGTTAGCCCGGTGACGAAAATGAACCTTTATTTTGTCCACATAAAACAAATCCTGCTCTAGTCTTTGATCTACATGTACATGTACTTTCAGAGCCGAGGACACGGTTCATAAAAATATCTGTAAAATCTAAACGGTTTAGCCACAGGGCTTACTATAAGGTGGGGAAGCCATAATTTCAATATACCTTCCCTAATTGTGATCCTGGTTTCTGAATATTCCTTGTCGGGCAATGGCTCTCATCCCTGTACAAGTCATTGGGAATGTTTTGAGGGGTTCAAGACGAAGGCTATAGAGAGGTCATGGCTTAATTTCTGGCCAGAATGATTAACTTTGGAAAAGAAAAGTACACCTACCGGGCGGTGCCACAAAGGATTCCTCGCAAGTCTTGGCGGCATTTCTCAGAACTTCCTCTGCACAGTTTCCCTCTGTGACGTCATCGTCTCTTAAATACAGCATTCTTATAAGGAAGAGAAAGCAGTAGACTGAAAGTGTTTAATTAGTTCTTTGTCCATACTAAAAGGTGCAAATCTGCAATATTTGAAGAGTTCTCAGATCTATTACAAGTCTCGATTAATAACATGCTCATGTATTTGTGAATTGAATAAATATTGACTGCAGGAAACATGAAAAGTATTGTTGGCTTTTTTCTTGATGTGCATGTACATGCTACGTGTACGATTATTTGATGTGTTCTCTTTAAAGAGGTTTTCAATGCCAAATCCAGTACCTCCAGCAGGAAATCTTGGTAGGCAATAAACAAACAACCCTAATATAATACACATATGGTTTGGGGGTGAGGTCACTTGAGCATGTCTATTCCCTCTTTGGGATTGTGAGTGACCAAAATATGTTCTTCTGGTCACTCATTGGCCTGAGGGGTTGGAGTGTGCACTGGTGATGGAATTATGCCAGTCCATGTTTTTTTTTAACACGCCTCTATCTAAATAATATGATCGGTCGTATTATTACATTGGGAAAACATTTTATATGTACTTAATGGCCTATATAAGTCTCCAAATTTAGAAACAATTTTTAAAAGCCACAGCGGCAACTACCTGTCTTCCAGCACGGAGTCCATGGGTTCAACCCCAGTTGTGTCGACTGTACGGATTTGATCCGCTAATCTGATGGCCTCTGATAATTGTTGTATTCCTGCTGTATTGTTGAAATTCACCAGGGCAAGTCTCTCTAGTTGTTGTATTGTCTTCTCATCGACAATTGTCTCCTTTAGAAACAAAAAAGTACTTGTTGGTTTTCGGGAAAGTATGATAATTTTCTTCATTTTTCAAGATATAGCCATAGTCTAGAGCATACATGTATAACCAATCGTCAAGTTCAGTGAAAAAAATGTTATGTATAGGATTTGTGTGCATGTTCGAACAGGGTATGAAAACCAATTCACTGGTCTACAAAACTGCAGGGCTTGTACCCCAATAATTTGATCGGACCGCAACATTTATTTTTACAAGTGTGAATCTCAATGAGACAGAACTTTCTACAGAGTGTAAAATGTAAACTGTTTTAAACAAATTTGGTAGACTGGGACCGGTAGTCAAGTGTTACATTCTAGCCTTGCTCTAGACGGTTAAGTTAGCCACTGTTGTATGTGTAGTACATACACGTACCTCTGGCAAATCACTCGGGTCGATTCTTGTCGGCAGTGGCTTTGGAGGTATCTGATGACGAAATAAAGAAAACATCTGAATTTTACACGAAAGATTTATTAACAATGACAACTTTTTAAATGTCAGATAAAAACACAATGACACATTGCTGATGATTATGTCATGGAACAGCTTTAGAACAACAACTATTGAATATAATGTCTTTATTGTTAATTAAAATTCGAACAGTAAAAGTGCAAAATTAAACAATTTTTTATTAGAATAGTGTTGTAGAGTTCAGATGACAGATGTAATCAATCAATAAAAACAAATTGAATGATAAACAATGTGGTAAAAATTAAATACTGTATGTATGCCAAGTTGCCAACATTCAAAATTTACATAACTCATTGCCACTTTCTATAAAAAAAGGCATTTTTATATTAACTTGTTAAATGATTGTTGGAATTTATTTCCCATGAAGATGTGGTAGGTAGTAATATAAAAATGCTTGTAATAGGTATTGACCTTAAAAAACAATAAAATGTCCTTTTAAGTTAAGTCTCATTATCAGTATATTGAACCGGAACTCCCTTGAGCACCAATGAAATGTTGTTTTGCATTGTGTTGCATTGTCAATGCACCATAGACCCAGAAATGTCTTATTTCCATGAATTTGACACCGTATTGTTGTGGACATGATGGAGGTAGGTTCAAAATATGTGCGTGTTTCTCTAGCTAGGTTAAATATGTCAACCTTTCTCATCTGATCTGTAAATAAAAGGTCAGACATTTAATAATATTGACCAGCCAGATACTTGCAATAAAATTCATTAAAAAAAGGATGAATTGAATATGTAGCTTTGGAATTGGAGGAAGGAAAAAGGGCTGTCGTAATTGGAGTTTATTAGGCACTAGGTAAGCATTTATAATGTAACGAGTTCTTCTTGTAAGTTCTACTTCTTCTAGCATGGAGGTAGAAAACGACATTTACATTTTCAATTCAGCTCTGCAAAAATGTCATGAGAACAAACATTGTATAGGGCGCCCTCAGTGTTGAATATTTACGAAACCTATACCTTGGAATTTAGACGGTTATTAGAAGAACAAAGCCTGCGAATCTCTACATTGCACATTGCAGACCGCAATCGCAGTATCTTCCGCAACATCCTGGCTTACTTTATGGAGCTTTTAGCTCTTTTAAAAAGCACAAATTGTTCAATAATGTTAACCGTCCGTGAATCGCACAGAGTCACGGGCACTCCATGGGCGCTGCCATTTTGTTTTGAGCTTTTTTACATGTTAGAAAAAATCAATCCGCCACTGACCTTTTTGGCCATCCTTTTTGGTACAACGAACATCATGGCCAGTATTAGTTCCTTATTTTTGTTCAGATCGTGTTATTCATGAAAGGATACTTTTACCAATGCTGCCTTTTTAAAATTAAGTTTTAATTTGCTAAATAACGAACATTATGTGGTACTATGTTGAAAGGCGGATGTCTATAAAATAGTGAATGTTGTCTGTTTCCGGTGTAAATAGCAGACGACACAATTTTGTCAGTGGAGGCTAAAGGCAAACTTTTTGTCAAATCGTCCTATAGTTAACCACAAAATATCAGGTGATTATTACCGTTTACATAACTTAAGGATATTACTGGCTCAAGTCTGGTGTTTGTCAACTTCTGCAAATCAACTTTTGACTGCTCGATCTTACTTCTTTGCCACTTCAAAACAAAGTCAGCAGGAGTGAGTGGAGATCAAGCGAGAGTTTAGCAGATTCCAGAGTAGAGAAGTGATTTAGAATCAGTGACAATGGAAAGCATTGGGAAAGACTGCCAAAACCTGAAGAACGAATATGATGCTTGCTTCAATACGTGGTTTAGTGATAAGTTCTTGAAGGGCAACTACAATGATGCATGTGCAGACATCTTCAAAAGGTACCAAGCATGTGTGAAAGTGAGTATTTTCTTTTTACTCCAAAATTATAGTTTTTAAAACTTAAAAAAAAGAGGGAGCATTTCTCTCCGGTAAACTAAAACCCTAAATTTCGTTTTTAAATCTTGTTCCTCCTCACTCAGTCCAGGTATATTTGGTTCATTATATTTGCCCAAAAAGTGTCAAATTGTTAATTCTCATAATCCATTTTGTAGTTTAAACTGCAAACTTGCCTTCTATTCTAGGAAAATGTTTACGACCTCGCCACCAATTTCTGGATGTTTTTTTCTTGATAAGTGGAATCGGAGCTAGTTTAGGGTGGATAAATTGGTGGAGAGGTGCAGAACCTCTTTTTGCTCATATGAAAACTTACAGTTCTTGCAATAAAAAGTGCTCGTATTTTTAAAATTGTAAATCTGAATTTGTCAACAGAATGCCATAAAGGACAAAGGAATCAACCTGGACGAGCTGGAGCGACCGGTCTTAGATACACCCTTGGAGAAAATACCACCAACTGGAAGTGGGACATCACTATAAAAGGACATTGAAAAGAAGTCTCATCAGCAAAATGAAGTGGCAGCTTGATTATAATAGGATGAAAGAAAAAAGAACCATGGCTTTACCTCAAATGCAGGATTTTTGGAAATCAAATCTTGCAACATTGGCCAAATATTTAAGGTTACGGTGTTCCAGCTTTGCAGCAGACTGAGGGCAAGGAGACCTGCTTGGTAGTAGCAGCTTTGGTCAATCACAGCATAAACATTGTTTTGTATTGAATGTATTCCAGATGAGATTCATGTTGGATTTAAATTTCTAATGCACATTTAATTATTGACATTTCTAACGAACGAGGTACATGTACAAATATTGGTCAGATAAATAGTTGGTCAGACATGTACGTACGGCAAGTTTGCCAAAACACAAAACAAAACAGGGTTCTACCCATGCACAAACTAGGGTATCAGGCCAATATGCCTATACGTGCCAATACCAAAAACATCAAGAGAAAACAAAAATAATGTTTTTGGAATGTTTTCCACTTAAGTGTCTGTTTATCTTGGTTTTAAAAGCCCTTCTGTAAAATACAATTTGTTTGTAAAATACTTCGTTTCAAATAAGCTTGCTTCGGCCAAAACTTCAAAAATGTGGGTTTAGAATGCAACCCATTTTACAAAATAAACCTGGGGAGATCCCTATGGTTTATTACAACATCCACTGTTTCATACTACAACAAATTCTATGCATGTTAAAAAACACTGGTGCTTTCATTGTATTTCGTCAGTAGTGGATGCAATGGTAGCATTGAGTGGATAAAAGTAACGTAGTGTCAAGATTTATTGACAGTTTTTTATTTGAGTGACAATAATATTCTATAAACCTACAGGTGTATGAATAATTGAAATAATTTAAAATTGAGTGCAGTTTACTAACAAGCTTGCAATGTACATTTAAATGTAGATTATTTGGAAACTTGGATATATTTTTGTATTTAAGAATTTTAAACGAAATTATGTGATGTGTTAAGTAGAGTGAAATGCATAGATGTTTCATCCAAACCTATTCCTTTAATACTTTGTCCAAGTTAAGAATGTCTTACATTAGTATACATATATTGACTGGCAATGAGGTAACTAGTGTATGTCTATTCCCCAGAGGGACCCGTAGTTGCTGTTCACGTCAAAAGAGGCGCTATTCCCGCAAGACATTTATAAATTCACCCCACGTGACCGTGTTTCAGCCAACCAGAATACAGAACAAGCAAGAGGTGTGTTATAATTCATTTTTTGTTTTGTTTTTACATGTTTGCACAATGTGTACAGTTTAAAGGCAAAGTAGGCTATCTTTTGGTTTTCCAAAATGTTCCATTGTTTTATATTTAGATATAAATACAAAATACCACCTCTCTGTAGTTTTAGTTCAAAAGGTGGAGGGTATGTCCATGCATGAAGAATTTAAATCCAAAATTGAAATACACAATCTGTATGCTTCGTTTTTAAAAGGGCAAGGACAACAAGGCATTTTCTACTTGGTAAAGGGCACACAAGGAAATTGTAAATTTCGCCTTTGTTGTCTTGAACTATCATCCCTACATCTCATGCATGAAATTAAAAAAAATCCAACTAATTTTTGGAATTATTGATATTACTATTTTTAGTTTTTTTTTTTAATGTCCTCAACCAGTTGGTGCACTGATTAGATCCTTGCAACTGCTGTCATCACTGCTATACAACTTTACAGATAACTGCCAAGCAAAAATAAGCAGGAAACCGGCTACATATGACATGGTATTTCGGCTGGTATTCTTTCTCTGATAACTAAACATAACTTTTTGTAGTGTAAGTTCTATGAAATTGGGCTCAGATGTTCTTTTGTCTTGCTTTCCCTAAATTATTACCTTTGACCCACACTAAAAAGGTGCATATAAAAAAAAACTGACAAATTACCCAATTAAGAGGTGTTTGCAATAAGTATGCAACCTCACAATTTTGTTAAATTTGGTTTACCTATGTGCATAAGCACTGTTTACCAAGTGCTTTCCTGAGTTTTGTGGACAAAAAATCCTTCATACGTTAATACATACATGGATGCGATTCAAACCTAAAGACCCTTGCAATTCTAGAGCAGTGTCATCAAGACCACCGTGATTGCCCGAGAAGCTAGGGGCAGTTTTAATCCTATATCTTAACTAGTTGGTTAAGTCAGAGGAAATAATTCCAGTCACAAAAATATCTAGGGAAAGCAGGCACAGAGAGCATCTTTCAATTTAAATCTTTATGTTTGATAAATTTTCTTAATGAGTGATTTTAAAACAATAAAACACCGGTCAGTAATTTTTAAAGATACTTTTTATTTTGCATCATTAAAGGTCTGACTCTGATTATCCTGGTAACTAGTGAACACTATTTCTTCATGGTAGTACATGTACTACTATGAGCTTAAAAAATTAAATCAAAAGGTGTTGTTAAATTACATAGTTAAGAACCAACCCCCCTTTCTCCTGTGTAAGAGCTCAATTTCGTGAAGCATTTGAAGCCATTTTCAGCTATTGCAGCCAACCCAATGTGCATTTTAGTCTAGCAATTCTCTTAATACACTCTCCTGCCACACCCCCATTGATGTAACTTTTGTTCTTTTTTATGAGCCTCTATTTTATTCATTCATTTCAGATTTAAAGGCAGTGGACACTATTGGTTATTGTCAAAGACCAGTCTTTTCACTTGGTGTATCTCAACATGTGCATGAAATAACAAACCTGTGAAAATTTGAGCTCAATTGGTCGTCGAAGTTGCGAGATAAAATTGAAAGAAAAAACACCTTTGTCACCATGAAGTTGTGTGCGTTTTAGATGGTTGATTTCGAGACCTCAAGTTCTAAACTTGAGGTCTCATATCAAATTCGTGGAAAATTACTTCTTTCTCGAAAACTACTCCACTTCAGAGGGAGCCGTTTCTCACAATGTTTTATACTACCAACCTCTCCCCATTACTTGTTACCAAGTAAGGTTTCGTGCTAATAATTATTTTCAGTAATTACCAATAGTGTCCACTGCCTTTAAACAGAAATACAAAAAACACTGAAAAGTAGCAAGGTATTTCCATGTTGAATCAGTGATTTTATATCAGAGAATGCTGATCATTTAATATCATCCAACTGTGGTTTTGAATTCATAATGACATAAAAAATACGACACTACTATATTGCTGAGATGTGTTCACCATTGCAATGCTGAACACATTTCAATGGTGAACACATCCCAGCAGAACGCACAATAGTGCAACACAATCAAAAATGTCTCAAAGAACAGGGTGGGAACTTTTTTTGTCATGCTATTCTAATCGGGGAAAATCCAGTATAAAGTAAACCATGCATAGATATAATTCTAACTTAGTGTTCTCCAATAGTCATCCCAAGCACAACAATCAACTTTTAAAACTTACAGATCCTGGGGTGGATTTCACAAAGAATTAAGACTAGTCTTATTTTAACTTAGAACTAGTTACTCGTCCTAACTTACTGAGGACTAGCAATACGTTTTTAATATCTCCTAGGACTAGTCCTAACTCTTTGTGAAATCGACCCCAGGAGTGGATTTCACAAAGAACTAAGCCTGGATATTTTCATATCTCCTAGGACTTGTCGTAACTCTTTGTGAAATCAATCGGTCATCGAACTTGCGAGATAATAATGAAAGAACAAAACACCCTTATTACACGAAGTTGCGTGTGTTTTATAGATGGTTGATTTCGAGACCTCAAGTTCTAAATCTGAGGTCTTGAAATCAAATTCGCGGAAAATCACTTCTTTCTCGAAAACTATGGCACTTCAGAGGGAGCCATTTCTCACAATGTTTTATACCATCAACCTCTCCCCATTACTCGTCACCAAGAAAGGTTTTATGCTAATCATTATTTTGAGTAATTACCAATAGTGTCCACTGCCTTTAATAATTAAATAGAAAAAGAAGAAATTTTGAGATTGTGCACCCTTTCTTCAACCAAAAGTTGCTAAATACCAGACGGTGCAATCTCTATAAAATACAAGATTTATTATGGTTTTCTTCCACTGGGCCGTGTACAAATCATGACTTCATTAAGTCCAGGCTCGGTCGCTATTTTGTTAACATGATAATGTTTCATATAACATGGTTAAAGCATGTATATTAATCAAAACCATTACATCCTACAGTAAAAATTCTTATTGTTTTGGTGTTGCTGCAAATTCACAATTTTTTGCTTTAAAAACATTGTTAAGTGAAGGTATACATTTGGTAATCACTCTTAATAAATGGCATTACAATTTTGGGGTTAGAAGCCTACTGCAGCTTACGGTGGTTTAAAGCATTTTGAGAAAACATTCACTTCAAAGTTATGCGGTTATGTAAAAAGATATCCGTTTTTATGCCCAAAAAGTTTGAATCTTAGAAGCGTACTGGGAGTAAAGTTACTCAGATCATGGAGCAATAAACTAGTTTATTGCTCCATGCTCAGATAGTGTATTCCGTTTACGGATTAACCTTCCTGCATGGACTGAATTTCTGAATTTCTGAATTTCAGCAATATTTCAAAAGCGTGTCCACCTTTTGAAATGAAATTTGCACATGTTAGTTTGATTTTATACATTTGATTAAAACAATCCAACGCGGTTCAAAAAACCAATATACTTTGCCTTTATAACAGACATGATAAAATGGTATACCGGTATCCAATGATGTCTTTTACACCCACAACTTTTTCCTATCGTCTAATTACAACCAAATCGATTTTTAAAACTGATTTTTGTTCACACAATTGTTTCTAAGAATGCTACGCATTAAAAAGTGGTACAACACGTTTGACACGTTGCCTACATATTGGGCACTGTGGAGGTTGTAGTAATCTCGCACACCGCGCACACGTGCAGATGTGCCCGCATTCCAGCAGCACCACATCCCTCCGATTGGTTAGACAAATCGTGCACGTGTTGTCTTCATTGATCTCTTGATCGATATTGGTCCCTTCGTTATCGTCCTGGGCCCGGTTCTGAAGCACTCTCTCCACTTGCATTTCGTGAGCAACCTTCTCGCAGTACTGCTTGTACCACCTGTACGCCCACAAGGCAGACAGCAACGCCGTGATAGACCCGCTAACATACAGCATAAACCTGAGCTGGTTCAACTTGGACTGTAAGTCTCTTACAACACCGCTAAAGCCAGTCCTTCCTAGGATGTAGAGTCTATCCGAGGTAGCAGGGGGACCAAGCATCAAGGTACCAGTTGATGTTGAGATCATTCCGACACCCGTAAGAACCGTCCCCTCCGAGAGCATTCTCTCCATTGTTTGGAAGCCTTTTGTTTTTTCCCCGCTGGCCCAGCTGACAATGTGTTCACCCAGAGATGTAGAGGAGGGCTCAAAGGAGTCGTGGACGATGGGAATTTCAAGTCCGACGGCTGAGAGGGGGTCATCGACCTTTACACTTGCCTTGTTGCCCCGTAGTTCAAATGGCACCGTGTGGGATATGTTTCTGATCAGCCGTGTGGTGTCATGCCTGTAAGAGATAATTATGGCGGAAAAACAATTTTAGAAGTTGATTTAAGTACCCTGTGCATTTGCAACTTCAACCCATCGATTCAAACAATAAATTTGATCTTCTTCTCATGGATAAAACATCCAGATTGTTTGCTTGGGTTCAATGAAATGTTCAAAGAAATAATTAGTCTTGAAGAAATTGCACAAATTGCCTTTTGCTTACTGTCAAAGAACAATTTAAATAAATTATCAAATGAATACAATTTACGCAAATTTGGCATGAACAAGAAAGTAGAATTGGTGTTGCAAACTGGTTACCAACCAAAAGGTATGGTATTAAGCGCAAAAATAGGTAATGGCCAAACATTTTTGTATGTGCTGTGTTGTCATTTAGCCTTCAAGAAAGACTAGACACTGCTAGGGTCAAATGTCAGGCCATTGACTATTTTTTGCAAATTTGGCATCATCATAATGAATACTCACCACAACCGAGTGCTACCACTCCAGTAAGTTTTATGTTCTCTACAGATTAATGTCTGAATCACCCCAAGAAGACCTGATGCGTTTTCACTCTTGAGTGGTGTACCTAGTGCGGCAACACTGCCCTCAACGACTGCGTACGGTATTGTGTGCTTTGGGGCTTCATCAACGATGGCTTTGAAGTTACGATCTATGGTAAGACGAGGTGCATCCTGAAAAAAAAAAAAAAAAAAAAAAACCATCAAGTTGTTCTCTTTAAAAAAAAAATTCACTAAAATAATATGCAAGTATTTACATTATTTTTTGAGAAAAAAAAGAGAAAAAAAGAACCTCTTAATTTGCTTATATCTGGAATAACACACTGGCCACGGATGCCATGGGCTCGCCCCCTGTTGCCCTGGTCTTGGCCTCGATGCCCTTCAAAAGTTTCTCACTAACTTTAAGATTTTCCAATGGAAGTGTCCTTTGCAAAATAAAAATGGCCAGTTGCCCTTTCACCATGTTCAGAAATAAAATTCCGCCAAGTTTTTCTGTCGCAGTTGCTTGTTTCAAAACTTGCAAGTGTTTCCACTAAGCGCTCAACATTTGTGACTAGATGATTCCTGCCCTTATCTTTAATACCTTGACATGGCCGAGATACTTTGCTTCCTTCCATAAGTAGTAGCCAATAATCCCAGTAATGGCTGAGCTGCCTGCAAGTACTACTACTTCTAGATTCTCCATCTTGAGTCTCCTAGCAAGTCTAGCTAAAAAAGAAAATCAATCAATTTTTAATCAGAGAGTTGTTTGGTACAACAGTAGTAGTGCTCGCCCTTAACACTAGCCCGTCGTACATTTTCTAGTCAAAACTGCTACGGGCTAGTAAACATCACTTCTCAACTTACCCTGTGAGCTACTTAAAACTGGGCAACTATGCAACTTGTTATGGGGCAAGTTAAACCCAGAGTTTATAAGCCCTGTTGGCCACTTAAAGGCAGTGGACACTATTGGTAATTACTCAAAATAGTTATTAGCATAAAACCTTACTTAGTAACGAGTAATGGGGAGAGGTTGATGGTATAAAACATTGTGAGAAACGGCTCCCTCTGAAGTGCCATAGTTTTCGAGAAAGAAGTAGTTTTCCACAAATTTGATTTCGAGACCTCAGATTTAGAACTTGACCTCTCGAAATCAACCATCTAAATGCACACAACTTCGTGTGACAGGGGTGTTTTTTCTTTCATTATTATCTTGCAAGTTCGATGACCAAATGAGCTCAAACTTTCACAGGTTTGTTATTTTCTGCATATGTTGAGATACACCAACTGTGAAGGCTAGTCTTTGACAATTACCAATAGTGTCCACTGCCTTTAACAAAAAGCAAAAGAGCACGGCCTGTACAGTACTATGACAAGCCATTATTATTAAGTGTATAAGGTTGCCGGTTCATGGTCACCTAGGTCTGAAGTCAATGAGTTTGACTCAGACTGAGTTGACTTCAGACCGTTATCCAGATTGTTGATGTGATTAATGATGAGCAATCTGTGGGTGCACCCATTTTGGTCGGAGGCAACTGGTTTGAGGGTAGCTGCATGCCTGCATATTAATTGTAGAGAAAGTGTGACCTTTTTTTCAAGATACTTGTGCATATTATTTGACTGAGTCAAATGCCTCTAGCTAGTAAGACTAAGCCAAATTGCTGGCAGACGGGAATCTGTCCCCCGGAGATTGTGTGAATCGCCTCTCACGCAAAGATGGCAGGGTTGCACAGATATTCAAGCACCCTTGTCACTCGGACTCATCCCTACCCCGCACCCCAGCAGATGCCCGACCGTGCCAGTACAGTGCTGTACGATGGTCCACAGTTGGCCCCTGTGCCGAGGCCCCGTCTGCAATCAGCTGCATGCACGCTTGCTGGTCATGCTGGTGAGTGGTGGTGTCTTGCGATTCTGTTGCAAGGTCAGTCGTCAGTTCAGAGGCTAGGCAGTCAAGAGGAAACACCACCAGGCCATCTATCATTTCTGTTGAGTTGTCTTATGATATAAAATTCACTCGTCTGAATGTGAAAGTTGTCTGACATTCGATTGGACCATAGTGCGCTCCTCTGCTGTCGATTTGCTGTTGCATAATAATTCATAATTCACAGATTCAGCAGTTCAGAAGGCAATGTGTTTTAATGTAATTTTATTTTTATTTATAATTTTAATAGCAGTTTAGCCTGCCCCAGTCCCCAGAAAATGACAATTACTTAACTTCGCTTGAAGAAGTAGTAATCTCTGAATGTTATACATATTACACTAATTGGAACAGTAACATAACATTGACATTTTTATGAACGTATTCCACGACAGTTTTTGATGTTTTACTCACCACAATCTGCGCCGACAACGACCCTTGAATGATTTTATAGACAGAACTAAATTGGACCAATAGAGGGCGCTATCAAAATTGTATAAAATAGTCTGGCTCTTTGAGAATTTTGTGATGGTCTTACACTGTTACATCGACGTCTAGCAGAAGACTGTAATAGTTACCATGGTCATTGTATACGAAATCAATTTCTGACTGGACTCGCTTTTTTTGGATGTTGACGAATGACGGGGAAAGCAAGAAAGGAAGGAAGGTGCATAAAGAACAAAACAAAGTAAGGAATAATGTATATTAATTAAAACATTTTTTAGTTATATAGCTTGTTTACTTTCCTTTAAGGCAGATTAATTTATTGTTTTCGGACTAAAAACAGAAGACAAAACTTCCCTTGGCCTTGATTGATTTTGTTTTGCACGATTGTCAACATTTTTATTGTTTTACTTTTTTTAGTAGTAGGCCTAAACCATGAGTAAACCAAATCATTATGTTTAGGCTATATAATCAAAAAACAACTTTTCAAATGAATATCTTTTGAATTGAAAGACGATTTTTACAGTAATTTTATAATTTTAAATAAATTCTTATATTTATACTAACTATCTAAATAGGCCTAGTCCTAGTTATAGTTTCTTTGCCTGCTAGTCAATAATTAATAATTATCTGTTTTAACTATATTTAATAAATCATGTTAGTTAGCTGCCGGCCGTCGGGAGGAGGGTTACGTTATCGCAACTATGTTAATATATAAAGGTTGAAATGGTGACAACGGTAATAATTGGGTTGTGAATACTTGTTCATTTTTAATGTTAAACATGTTAAACCTTGTCCGACTCCTTACTTAGCAGACCAGGGGTCGATTTCACAAAGAGTTAGGACTAGTCCTAACTTACTTAGGACTAGTCCTAGGAGATATAAAAATTGCATGGATAGTCCTAAGTTAGGACGAGTAACTGGTCCTAACTTGAGATAAGACTAGTCCTAACTCTTTGTGAAATCCACCCCTGTTTTATTTGTATAGGCCACTTACTCTACCCCCTAAATAAAAAACAAATTGGTATTGACAACAGGCCTACATTTAACTTAAGTTAATGAAAAACACATGCATCTTAATCTTTTCATTTGTTTTTATCAGCAGACCTGTAAGTGTAATATAAAATGCCGTACAAAAAGGTCCCTCGACAGAAGCAGCCATTATGGAAAGATTGGGATTACAAAGCTCAGAAGAAAGGCACAAGAAACACTGTTTATTCAGTCAATGGTGATGAGTTCACAGGAGAATGGCTGGATAACAAAAAGCATGGTGAGTCTCTTAAATTAGTACCGGTATCTTTCTTTCTTACAACAGTGGTCACCGTGGTCCAGTGGTAAGGCTGCAGGACTTGCATTCACAAGGTTGTGGGTTTGAGTCCTACCAAGATAACTGCTGATTTAACACAATGACTAGAATTGAGTTTTCTCGTCTAATTTTTGAATCACAACTTCTTGATTTGTGCAATTCTTCGTCATAGACGTTAAATCAATGTTTGTGTGAGAGAGATTAGCTGTTGCCAGCTTGGTGTTTATATCCCCTTTTGGGAGTTTTCTGAAATTCTTGGGAAAAAAAAAAAAATGTTCTTAAAACTTATTTTTTTGTTGATTTTCTTTGACAGGGAAATGAACACAAAAGTGGAAGAAAACAGGAGCTTCTCTTGTGGGAGTTTTCTGAAATTCTTGGAAAAAAAAAAAATGTTCTTAAAACTTATTTTTCTTGTTGATTTTCTTTTACAGGGAAAGGAACACAAAAGTGGAAGAAGACGGGAGCTATCTATGATGGTGATTGGAAGTGTGGAAAGAGAAATGGCTTTGGTACCCTTAGTTATCCCTCCAGTGAGGGTGGCTTTAAGAGGGTTTACTCTGGAGGCTGGAAGAACGACAAGAAACATGTGAGGATAAAAAATAGTATTGTCTTTCCGCATGTTGCCTTTTTAAAGGGTCTGTACACACTTAATATTGATTCTGAAAATTATCGGCAATACAAAATTACTTTGGAAAGTGATGCAATATTTTGAGAAACTTTTTAATGAAGTACTTCGGTAATGGACAAATAAAGCACTTTTTATACCCTAAACAGAGAAGGGGCACAGCAATTTTCCTCTGGTAAGGGGCACTTCTAGCTAGGAGGAAAATTTTAATTTGTATTGTAATTTTGCAAAGGGAACCTCAGCAAAAGCATAGGGCACCACAGCATTTAATGAGGGTGTCGTGGGTTATTTCGAGGCTGCAACAGTCGCCTCAAACAGTCTTCAAGAAACCCCCCCCGATAAAAATTAACAAGATGGACTGTCCTGCTGAAAAAATCACCTTCAATGAAATTTGTGTCTCTGAGTATTGGTCTAATGAAATACTGAAAACAAAAAACTCACAATTTTTTTTTTTTTTTTTTTCTCAGGGTTACGGAACAAACTTCTTTTCAGCAGATGAATACTATGAGGGTGAATGGTATGCTGATAAGCGGAGTGGATGGGGTCGTATGTACTATGGAGATGGTAGCATCTATGAAGGGGAATGGTACAATGACCAGCGTAGCGGACAAGGGATGCTTCGATTGGGTATGTTAATTTCAAGAGGTGTTAAGCTCAGAGAATCAGTTTAAGTTTCCATTTAAAAAAAAGAAGTTTTTTTTGCAAGTTTGCCCCATTAGGTTCCCATTAGCCAAAATGTCTGATTTCTACTCAACAGTTCTACTGCTGTGATTTTTATCTTAGCAGTTAATAGCACAGTAGTTGTAACAAAAACATTCACCCTGAAACCCACTTCCCCAAGGCCATGCCCGTGATCATGACCCAAAGCCTACTCATGAGGTGTCAAATAACCATAATGATGAAGAGCAGAGAGAAAGTCCTACTGTTTCTTATTTGATATCTCAACACATGCTCAAGGTATAATGTAGGGAGACCGCCAACATAGTGCTAGATAGCTCATCAGTTGGTATTGCGCGGGCACACTAATCTGGAGGTTGTTGGTTCAATTCCCACTCTAGTAAATTTGTCTTTGTTCAACCCCAAGGCCTTTCATAAAGTGTAAGGAGTTTGCAACAGCTAATTCTATTTTCAAATTTGCAGCTTTAACAAAATGCTAAGAACAGCAAAAAGCTTTCTATAAAACAGAAACTGATTACCAGCCAAAATGCCATATGAAAAGTTTACATATTTGCAGCTGGTAAGAACTTTGCTAAGCAGTATTCTCTGCTTAACAGTTTTTAAAATTGGGCCCTGGCAAGATCTAGCCCATTTATGGTTACTACAAACATTATTCTCGTTGTTTCATTTTGCAGCCGATGAGAACAGGTACGAGGGTTCGTGGAAAGTGGACAAGAAGAATGGACCTGGAAAATTCTTCTACCTGGATAAAGGACAGGTATATGAAGGGGTGTGGGTGGACGATATACCCAAATGTGGAACTGTAGTGGACTTTGGAAGAGACGGGGCGCCAGACCCAACAACATACCCCATACCTGAGGTAAGACCGTTATATTTTTATGAGCTAGGTCACTAGGTGGGCCAGAGGGGACAGGAGTGAGTGTATTGTTTTGCATTTGATTCACATCTCCTGCTCCTTCATGCCTGAGAGAGATTTAACCTGAGAGAAAAGGGTTTTCAAATTGTGTTGGTTATTGAACATACATCGGCACATTTTCAGTCAATGTCAATATTATATTAGCTCCATTTTGATGTTATTCACAGGAAAGAATTTGCCAAACTATGAAAATATGTATTTTTAGCATTTAAATTGAAATTTAAAAAAAAAAAAAAATTATTTTAAATTTTTTCCCCTGGCCTGTTTTGGCTCAGTTCTCCATAATAATTTGTTTGACAAACGACTCATTTAGCTTGATCGCATCACATCTACCTATGAGTGGCCTATATAATATGATTATATTGAATTTTTTGTTCGAGGCTGAATACCTGACTGAATAATAGCTCTCTGGATAAACCAGTTACATGCAATCTTTTGTTGTCTCTTCCTCTGTAGTTGACGTTACATGATTCATCTGGAGTTCTTCAAGATGCTGAGAATATGTTTCTTCAAGATCAAGAATGATCCACTTCCTCACCTACATGTATTTTGTTATAAAGTTAAATGTATTGTACATGATTCGTGAGGATAAATACTCATCATTGTTTAATAATAATAATAATAATAATAGTAATAATAATAATAATTTAATAATATTAAAATCTTATATAGCACACGTATCTACCAAACAAGGTACTCAAGGCGCTGAGTATATACAAACTTTCAGAAAGATAGGTTATTGCAGTGATGGATTCTGAGACTCAATTTTTTTGATGAATTTGAGTCTGAAAGCTTCCTCGATCAGTTGTAGTAGAACTTTTTATTTTCTGTGAAAAAATGCCCTTTGAAATAAAGTCCTATTCAAGGAAACTGTATCTGAAAACCTAAAACAACCGAAATTAGGGAGTGTGTTTGTATGCTGAAAATTTGACTTGGTTTTAGGATGTATTTGATCACACAAAACATAAAAACTGTCTGTGACTATTTTTCAGCTTCACCAATCCTCTATAATGCCTTAAACTGTTATATGAAGGGATTTATGAATATTTATGCCTTTTTTTTAAATTTATGCAAAGCCTCAATGCATTGGTAAAAAGGGAAGGTACACTATTGGTTGCATTCTTACATGTACATAGCTTGATCCCTGGGTCGACCCAGGGGAGGTCGATTTCACAAAGAGCTAACTGCAAATCAATCGTAGTTGCTTAAGTAAAGTGTGATGTCACAATACAAATCACTATGGTAAGACTGACAATTTGTCTTGGGATGAATTGTGTTGGTTTGTGAAATCGGCCCCTGGTCTAAAGCCCAGTGTGTTTGAGTAGATTTTACGTCATTATTGTGGCTTGCCTTGGTCAGACATAAATAACCAGGGGTGGATTTCACAAAGAATTAAGACTAGTCTTATCTCGAGTTAGGATGATACGTTTTTTAGTATCTCCTACTCTTTGTGAAATCGACCCCTGCTCAATTAGCATGTTTACTTGGGTCTGAACCAAATGCTGGTTTCATGATGAAAAGCTTTCTCAACGGCCGCCATTTTTTAGCGAGACACCTTCAGACCCAGATCCTAATTTTGCACAACTGTAGCACAAGTATTCACAAATTTGAGAGAAATACTGAGAGCTGCAAAACAAGAAAAAAAGAAAACATTCGCAAACCTAATCCCAAATCTTCACATCGTTCGTCTGAAAACCATTATCATTATTTTCATACCTGTAATAATTGTAATCGTTATAAATGTCAATTTCTCTTTGCAGAATGTCAATTTCTCTTTGCAGAATCTTGGTTTCTCAAATAAGTTATTTAATAAAGTTGTTTTTGTATCAAGCGTATCAATGTATGTAGGTGTCCTTCTCACAGGTTCAATTGTTATTTTTCTGTATATTATGTGCAACTGATTTTAAACAATCATGAACTATCCGTCCTTTGAACATATTCCAAATGCAAATCTAAAATTGAAATTGTACTGTTTATACTGCTTTAAGTTATTGTAAATATGTAAATTGTACTATTGGTTACTTTAATAAACCATAGAGCAAGATAAACAAACAGTTGGTATTAACTTCGTCATTGATATGTAGATTTTGAAATATACACTGGACCACAGGTTGGAGGCCAGTAATTTTAACTTCTGGTCAGTAAATTCACAACTGGACAAATTTGGCAGTCTTGTTTTTGTTAAAAACCAACAGTGCATTTTCTCGTAAAACCAGCCAAAGTATTTTTCATAACACAACCGGAGCATTTTCCATAATACTTGAATACTAAATTTTAAAGCAAATAGTGAAATCAATATTGAAGAGAAAATTACACGATTTTCACTGCATAGTGCATTTTGATGTCTATGACACAATTTTAATAGTCCATCATTTCATACTAATATATTTAAATGTACAAAAATGGTGTGAGAATTTTATTTACAACTTATCTTTGTTTATGTAAACATGTATCTTTTCTTAAGCAGCCCAATTAGGTGGATTAATCCATAACCAGAGAAACCTGTATGTTTAGCCCAAAAGATCAGTGCCCATTTCATGGCTCTGCTTACCGTAGGCACAGAATCGGCACTTACAGAAGCAGGGAATTCTGTGCTTACGGCAGGCGTATTTCACGGGTAAGCGGCAAATTGTGGCTTCTACGCACTCTACGCTACTAGGCATTCTACGCTTACAAGGCTAGCACAGAAATTCGGCGCTTGCAGGTAAGCGGGGAATCGTGATCGTAAGCGCAGAATTCGGCGGTAAGCAGAGCCATGAAATTGGGCCCAGCTTGGAAGCCAAGTACAATTTTATAGAGCACAACTGTAAATCCATGTGAGGGCATAAAGAGATGGTTCTTGTGATTGATTAAGCTTGGTGCTCTACACACTTGAAAGCACATGCTGTTGAGTCCAGAAGGAGCTGAGATGGTTTAAAAAGAATGAAATAATCGACCCAGTGACCAGATACCGATCATTGGCGGATGACAGCACTGCATAAATAGGGATGATTATTAAAGGCAAAATGCTAGGGCCAGCACCATAGTAACCATGAAAGTTAGCCTTGTCCAAAAACGATAGCGCAATTTTTCTGCAAAAGGTTTCACAGTGAGCAACTGAGAAGCAGAGCCATGCTCGGCCCAGGATCCCTGCCAGTCCCAATGTGCTCTGTGACAGTACTGTAATAGGGGACCTTTCGGGACACTTCAATTGGTGGCAGCAGACTTACCAGGTAAATCCATTGTTCTTGGTAATGTGCGCGTGCTCAGTACTACGTAAACAATGGAAATTCACCTAGTAAGTCTGCTGCCATCTTGTGCACGTGCACACACGGAATTCGTTGTATGGGGTTGCAAAACTGCATCGGCCCCCATTGTACTTTTTATGGAGTTCATGCATACATGTAGCTGGTGCCTGGTGAGTTTGATAAAGCCAGCTGCACTCACATAAGAACCCTTAGGCAAGTCAACATAAAAGTAGGTACAGTTTCATTAGTTTCTAATAACTTGAATAATTCGCTTAACAAATTTAACTGCTATAATGTATTAATTTACAGTGGAACCAGTCGTGATAAGCTCACATTACATGTTGTCTTGTGTGACTGATGAACCAATTTTGCTAGGCAAGATTTGACATCACAAGCTTCGTGATGAAGTAAATTTTACATGCGTCTTGAAAAGCTAACAGTTGAATAAGAATTTGTGTAGTGCCATTTATAAACGCAGTGTATTCTTAAACAAAATATATGCATTTCAAATCGTTTTTATGACAAAGCTATTTATAACAAAATATTTAATTTTAAGCATACAAAACTTTGATACAATCCTGAAAATTATGTTTCCATATTAAAAATTGCCAAGGTGGAAAACTTTCATTGAAAAATTGTTTTCCCCTGAAATGCTATTTTTTTTAAGAAACCAGTAAAAACAAATTTTTACCAAAAGGAACAATTGGTATTAATGCAAAAGAGTAGTTTAACAGCCTGATGTTTATCAATGGCTTTGGAGAAAGACTCTGCTAGGATCGAAACGTCAGGCCGCGGGCCCAGACTTTCACAGATTTGTTATTTCATGTTTTGGGTCATACAGAGTGTAGATACTGGTCTTTAGACAATAATCAATCTTTGTGTGTTTCCCAACTCTGGTTCTTTGTTTTGAGCAAAATTTTTGGAAGAACCCGTCATATAATCACGTTTTTTATTTCATGTATATTTTGGGTCACACAGAGTGCAGATATTTGTCTTCGACAATTATCAATGTTGTCTGTGTGTTTCCCAACTTTGGTTCTTTGTTTTGAGCAAGATTTTTGGAAGAACCCGTAATATAATCACATCTTTTATTTCATGTATGTATATTTTGGGGTCACACAGAGTGCAGATACTGGTCTTTAGACAATTATCAATGTTGTCCCTGGGCAATCCCATCTTTGGTTCTTTCTTTTTAACTAGATTTTCACAGAGTGCAGATACTGGTCTTTAGACAAATTCTCAACTTTGGTTCTTTGTTTTGAGTGAGATTTTTGGAAGAACCTGACTTTCACAGGTCCTTTTTTGTAATAATCAATGTTGTCCGTGTGTTTCCCAACTTTGGTTCTTTGTTTTGAGCAAGTTTTTGGAAGAATCTATCATATAATCACGTCTGGATTGTGGTGTCGTTGACCGATGGGTTGGCGGACTTCGACGACGTCAGGATTCTCTTCAACTTCTTGGTAAACTGCAGAAATAAAACAAGTGAACAGAAAATAATGGTTACCTGACCATGGTTCATGGATCTAATCAACGTGCAGCGGCTTTGCCTATCATTTTTCAGTAGGGTTGGGGGGGGGGGGGTGTAGTTTTGGTCACATCCACAAGCCTTGCATACTTTTGGGGTACTTTTTGTTCGACTGTACGATGCCAAATATAAAACAGCCACAGATTTAAACTCAAAGATAATAATGGTAGAAAGTTGCCCTTGAAATATTACTTGCTGAGGTGCTGTAGTTTTTGAGAAATGAGTAAAACAATTTTACAAAAATAATTTTCCTCTCAGAGAGACAACAACTTTTTTGGCCTGTACAATGGATTTACGCGATCCTCTCCTGATGAAAACATTGCTTGATGATTTTATATTTTTGTCTCTAAAAAACTTGACGACAAATGAAGCTGAAACTTCTACAAGTAAATTATACTACATATTCTTCATACAAATGAGTTTTTTTTTAAATGGACTGGAGGTGGGGCAGCCTCTAAATGAATCTATTTCAACGAAGCAATCCCACGAGTAAATCCTTGACGCTTACATTTCAGTGTATCCTGCATCTTCTGTTTGTCTTCTTCGACAAAAAGACTCGATGCCAGGAAGAATCCACCACCGATGACTGAGATGAAAGTAGTGATCAAGACGGAATAAGAAAGACTCGTAAAATGAGACATGTCGGTGTCAGGATTCGCCATACCACCCCTGATCTTATCCGAGACCTTTTGGCAAACAAATAAAACATAACAGTATGTGTAAACAAAAGTCTGTCAGTAACACAAACAAATTAATTTCAATCAATAGACTTTATGCATTGAAGTCATCCAACCGCCGTCTTAGAGGTAAAACGATGACAAAACAATCAAAACGCACACATTTGTATGCGCGGCGCACAGGTTTGGCCAATGAACGGCTGCTTTTTAACCTCAGGTGAGGGCAACCTACTGATATGACATCGGTCTACACCTGATTGTTGATTGAAATAAATGTCCAACAATGGCAACACAACATTAACATGGCAGGTCTGAAATTACCATGATCTCTGTTGCCACATGTCTTGGTGTATTTCTGAGGGAATTTTTTTTTATTTTAAATGTCGACTATTCTGAATGACTCCTTCTGTAAATTAAGTTTTAAATACTCACAGCTCCTATGATGAGTGGGCTCAGTGCATCTCCCAGTAGATGACTAGACAGCATCTGCATCCCATTACCAGTTGACCGACGCACTGGTATCAATACATACTGCAATCAATCATATACATGGCATTATACCCTGTCTTGAGTCCTAAAGGACACTGGACACCTTTGGTAATTGTGAAAGACCAGTCTTCTTCTCACTCGGTGTATCTCAACTTATGCACAAAATAACAAACCTGTACAAATTGGAACTCAATTGGTCCTCTACGTTGCGAGATAATATTATCTAATAGAAGAAAAAACATTCTTGTCACACGAAGTTGTGTGCTTTCAGATGCTTGATTTCGAGACCTCAAAATCTAATTCGGAGGTCTCAAAATCAAATCCAATAATTTTGTAGAAAATTATTTCTTTCTCGAAAACTACGTTACTTTAGAGGGAGCCATTTCTCACAATGTTTTATACTACCAACAGTTCTCCGTTGCTTGTTATACCAAGTAAGTTTTTATGCTGATTTTTTTGGGGAGCAATTATCATTAGTGTCCAGTGCCTTTAAAGGCAGGGTATACTTTTGGTAGTTGTCAAAGACCTGGGCCCAACCGCTTACGGGAGCAGTGAACTCGGTGTTTATGTCAAGCGTAGTTCTGGTGCTCAATTGGTTATCAAATTTACGAGAGAATAATGAAAGAAGAAACACTCTTGTTGCAAAGAGGTGTGCTTTGCTTTGAGATTACTGAAGAAGACTTCATGCCTAAAACCTCTCTCAGTTTCAAATGTTTGGGTGAAAAATTATCGGCTTCTCCAAAATTACAATTTTTTGTAAGTGTCGTTTCTATTGATGTTTTATAGTATCAACAGCTCACCAGTGGTCTTAACCAAGTAAATTTTAATGGTAGTTAATTTTAGGAGAAATTACAAATGGTGCCCTCCCTTGAAGTAGTAAAGTAGAAAGAAGTGAAAAAGAGAGAGGCAGTCAGAAAAAAAGCGCAAGAGAAGAATAATTTGTATCATATTATTTACCATTAAAATGTCTGGTACAAGTGCCCAGTTGAGGAACAAGCACATCTCACCAAAGAAGACACAGACCTGTTGATAAATTGGGGAGAAAAATACAAGATTTATGTTATTATACATGTAATAAAGCACGGTTCATACTTCCTGCAAATCTAATACGATGCAAACTTTAACATCACAAATTCACAACGAATAATTCAGAATGTTGCCCAGTAAATTTTGTGTGTGTATTTTTATATAACATATTTTTAGACACGCAAAACCAAAACGCATCTCACTGTACAGTTATATTTTACATGTGACAATAAAACATTAATAATAATTGGAAGATTAAACCCAGTACGACATTTCTCTACATTTCTCTTCTCCACAGTCCTCAACTCTTCTGAAATAATTAAATCACAGCGAAAACAGAGCTGTGACCAAAACATTCACATTAGCAGGAAGTATGAACCAGGCTTGAAACTGTGAATACTTAATCTTTTCAATCCAATACCAAAGTCAAGTGCATCATTCAAGTTCGAGATGGCACAAAATTTGATTCAAAATTCAATACAAATTTGTGATTTCCATCAATTAAATCAGCTTACCCAAGCAACTGTGACATGATTTTTGGCGAAGATAAAACCGAAGTAGAGGAATGGAGCAGATAGTAGATTCCCAAAAGCACATACTAGGGCATAATTCAAATCCGAAATGGCACAAAATTTGATTCAAAATTCAATACAAATTTGTGATTTCCATCAATTAAATCAGCTTACCCAAGCAACTGTGACATGATTTTGGGCACAGATAAAACCGAAGTAGAGGAACGGAGCAGATAGTAGATTCCCCAAGGCACATACTAGGGTGTCCGCCTTCGAGTTATAACGCCTGAGAAACTGCGCTCCCATTGTCCCTAATGACACACCACAGACGCCAGCCGCACATGTCAGAGCACCAAAGATGAAGCTTACACTGAAAAACACGGATAAAATATGAAAAAGAGAGACAAAATCTACTATTATTTTGGTTTGACCCCAACACCAATGTATATAGGATTTGAGGCATTGCATAGTGAGGTGTCAATATATATTTGGTTTGCGGTAACACCATGTTTGTATCTACTTGCCAGGTAGAGTTTGTTCTTAGAGAACTGTCTTTCTTTATTCTACTACCGCGGAGTAGATTTATCGAATGTTCGGGAGACTTCTTGGTTCTGGAAAGAACTGTTCGCTTTTTAACTACTACCAGGGCGGAAGGTATAGAAAATTGGCTGTGACTACTACTTTAGGTTGCACTACTCACAGAGTGAGTTCTTGAATTGGTCTCAACGTTTCGACTAGTGGGAGTCGACCCCATGACCTTTGCCATTCTAGAGCAGGTTTCTTACCAACTAGACCACCGAGATTGCCCGGGAGCTAGAGGCAGTTCGAATCCTAATGTTGTAGGATAAATAAAATCTAGCCTAAAGTTATTTAGTTGTGAAATACAGGCTGGATACTTCAAAAGGCAACAGAGCCAAGTAGCTCCTTGAAATCTGAGGTGCCTTTTACAAAAGAGAAGACTGCAGGACTTCTCAATCACTAGAATCATCTAGTATTGCTTTAATGATTTTTGTAATTCCTACCCAAAGACCGATGTTTCTACGAGAGAGAATGACTGTTGCCAGCTTGGCATCTATATTCCCTTGTGGAAATTGTGCACAGTACCCTCGTTGGAAAAATAAAACCTTTTACAAACCTTGGAAAATATAGAGCTAACTTGTGTACTTACTTCCCACTAGACTTGTCGTTGATTTTATAAACAAGCTCCATGAGTTTGACCATCCACAGTGCTAGTGCACCCACCACCCATGCTATGGATGTAAAACCTAGGGTTGTAAACATGTAGGTCTTGCTGCAAAGAATAACCACAACAAAAAATAGCAATTAGAAAGACTATCAATATTTTTTACTACAAAAATAATTGAAAAGATAAAATTATCAAGTAGTCAGGCCTCAGCGTGTTTACACCAATGTAAGAACCTTTTCAAAGCACTTTGATACCCATACTGAAAACCACAGTGGATGATTTTGAATGGTCAAGCAGTAGGAAGGTTGACTGTGTATTTAGATGTTTTATTCACCACAATATAGATCTCATAATGCAGTCGACACATGTTTGAGAAATAAATTATTTCACAGAATAGCGGGGGGTTTTGGCTTGTGCACACTCCACGTTAATTGGCACTCTATGCTTTCAAGGCAAGTGCAGAATTTCGCAGAGCCATGAAACTGGGCCCTGGTCAACCCTCCTTTTTGACTTCACACTTACTTTTTAAGGAGAGCCTTGAGATCTTCAAGGTAACTCTGGCTTGATATGGTACGGTTTCCAGTCTCCGCTTGGCCTCTGCTGGGCTCCTTGATGATAACCATAATTGCTATCACACTCAAAACACCAAGGCCTGGTGTGATCTTCAACATAGACAGAAACAGGAAACAAAAATCATCATAGTGTCTTTATCAACTAAGGGAAGAAGTAACTATTGTTATAACACCTCTTCCAAACATTCTGCCTTTTCATTGGTTTAGAGCGGTCACATGATATGTCTTAGTTTTACTAGAAATGGCGGCCGCGTGATAGTGCATCATTTGTTGTGTGATAGTCCGACGACTATCACACGACTTGCAGTACCCAGACATCTTTTTACCCACCTCAAACCCAATCAGTTGTGCATCTGTGTATCTGATACGCGCGTACGAACGTTACGTGTTTGAGGATGGTAAATAGTCTGTTGGGGTGTTATAAAACAAATATTGACTGCTGTTACTCGTGCTGCGCTTGCGCCTCGGGAAAATAGAACGCTCCGGGGATCACCTCGGGAGTGGTAGTTTTAACCATAGCACTCGAAGCAGTCAATATTTGTATAATACCAAACTTATAACAACAAGTGTAAAATCTTGTTTGGGAGGAGTGTAGGCTCTGAAAAGAGCCGGTGTGGTTCTAACGTTTCGGTCAGTATACATGCACATGTACTCTGCTCATTTTCTTTTGAACATACTGATGAAGACCATAGTAGGCCTATACTGTTCAAAACAATGAGACCACACTGGTACTTTTCAAATACAAATCCCAAATGAGATTGACACATGTTTGTATCCGCAAGTTTACTATTTATGGTAAACTCTTATTTTATTTTCCACAACATGCAAAGCTTCAAACATGTCAAATACCACTTGTCTATTGACTAATGTATACTCACCCTAAGAGCCCATCTCCAATCATTAAATGCGTCTGCTACTCCTTTTCCAGCAATATAACCAAGGCCACTGAAAACAAAATCACACAAACACATAATGAAGACTCTCAGGCCCTTTTCAAATTCAAATAATTTAATTCTTGTTCAATTGGTGCGGCAGAGACACTTAGCTCGACAGGCCCTGCCATGCTATGAATCAAAGTTTGGCTGAAGCACAGCTTTGTTTCTGGTGCAAGGGGTCAATAGGTGCAT
Source organism: Asterias rubens (assembly GCF_902459465.1). Lineage (NCBI taxonomy): Eukaryota > Metazoa > Echinodermata > Asteroidea > Forcipulatida > Asteriidae > Asterias > Asterias rubens. Next base: position 9,812,091 of record NC_047066.1, on the reverse strand, counting down.
ACTCCTATATGTCTCAAAAGATCCTGTAAAATGTTATGCACACAAACATTGGTGAAGTAACTCACACCACACTGTGCTGTCATTGCGTCTGTATGTGTAATAAATCAGTGCCACATATTGCCACTGTAGGAATGGGAGACTTTTGAAATGCTGGCGGCAGCAGACATCACGGTCCTTTTATGGGGCTCTGGGCATGTGCGCACACATGCTCAGTATTGCTAGCATAGGTAGGCCTGAGAACGGCATGAGCATGAGGCATGAGTCCTTTGCCTCATGCCTTGCAACAACTGAGGCATGAGGCAAAGTGAGGCATGAGATGTGCACCTCAAAATCCCGCTGTTGTGGCATAGTGAGGCATGAGATGGCTGCCCCAAGAAACATCGATTACAGTCAATCAAGCATTTCTAATATACGAAACAAAACTATGAGAACTATGACTTAATGCAACATGAATACTTGAATACTAGGCAACATGAATTCATGAATACTGCGCAACATGAATACCTGAATACTGCGCAACTTGAATTCATGAATACAAGAAAACTCACCTTCCAACAGGGATAGCAAAATAGAATAACATCAACATTTGAGTGCGTCGGTTACCGATGAACAGATCGCCGATGAGGGTGCAGGCAATGGTCGAGTAACTTGCCTCCCCTACTCCTACTAGGCCGCGTATCGCTACAAAAAATCCAAATTGCTGTGGGAATAAAAACAAAGACACACGTTTGAATAAAGGATTTTTGAATAAAGGAATGGAACACGAACTACAACCTGGCGTGATCGTGGTCGAGTGGATAAGAGCACTGGTCTCAACCTCAGGTGTTTCTGTTCAGCAGAGTGTGGGTTCGAGTCCCAGTCGAGAACCTTGTGTCCCTAAACAATAATTGCTGCGTCCTTCTGTTGGAATGTAAAACTGTTTCTCCTGTGTGTTGTCAAGGTTGTGTTATGCACATACATGTAAAAGAACCTAGAATAGGGGTTCGCCCCGGTGTGCCTGGTTCGATTGGCTGTATATTGCACCACAGCACCATTACAAGGTGCTATGTGAAGGAATTGGTCTTGTACTTCTAAAACATAGCTTCACAATACCTGGCAGGAAATACTGAATGACTGAGTGACTGATACGTGCACTACGAAGGAAACCACTTTATTATTACTATTATTATTGTAAGCTATATCAGATAACTCACATCGGCTGGAATGAACGAACCACTCAGTGTCATGGCCGCCCAAAACAGTATCCCCGCTGACATGATGATTTTGCGGGGGTAACGGTCGCCAAGGTAACCAAATACTGGTGATGTCACCATGTAGCCAACGATGAAAATCGTCTGTACTAGTCCAGCCGCACTGTTATTGTCCGCTATGTTGTAGGTCTTTTGTATATCTTGGAGATTCGCTGCAGATGAAACAATGGGGAATATTATACTATTATTTGTTAAATATTATGATTGAATGAACAGATGAAACACCAAGGATGCCTCTAGCAATGTAAACGGGTCTAGAAACTGAGGTCTCCTGAACTTATTCAGAGCTTAACGACGACACAAAATGGCTTTACTATTGTAAATAGGCTTTATACTATTGAGTAAAATAATGAGTAGGGTAGATGGCCTTAGCTTTCGATCCAAACCGGACTTTCTCCAAAGGCATAAACAAGTACAAACAAATACATACATCCATTTATAGAAAAAGAGAGGGGAAAGGGATTAAGAGAAGGATCCAGAAAGAAGCGGGAAAATTACAGCCAATCAAAGTTTCTATTTCAGAAACAATTCGTGGCTACATGTCATGCATGTATGAACCAATAAGAGTAAAGTGGTGAGGACAAAGGATGTTCAGTATGAAAGGATGGATTACTGGACCATAAAAGTGGTAAATGCATTGTTATTATATAATGCAATTTCGAGGCATGTTTGTGTGAATCATTGTATTCTACTTTTACAACATCTTTCTAACCATGCATTTTATAACAAACGGTTACAAACGCTTTTTACAGACCAACTCGACCAATCCAAGGCAACGTGTTCCTTTAATGAAGTATGGCAAACCCTAAGCAACCCCCTTAGCAACAGCCGTAGCTGTAGTTGTAGCCACCAGTTCAGAAGTCCTTATATCAAAGATATTTAATTTTGTGAACTGCAGAATGGAAGTTAAAAACTTTCTGAGGACTAACCAGCGATTGTAAATCGATCCACATAATTGAGAAGGTTGACCAAGAAGAGGATAATGGTAGCGGCGTACGCTCTTGCCCCGGGTGCTTCTATTGGCTGCTGGTCGCTGGTACCCGGCTGTGTGGAAGTAGCTATCTCATGCGGGATTACCGATCGAGCTGACACCACGTTGGGGTCATAGGTTTGAGACAGAGGCTCCAACAATGGCTCTGTCTCTTCGTCTTTCTTGAGGGGCATGTTGACTCAGACCACACCACCAGCCACGTGATGGTGGAGTTATGGCACAAAATCAAAACCTGCCGTGACGTAAAATAAAGAGTTACATTAAAACTGGGTTTTGAAATAGGTTTTACATGCTTAAAAAAATAATGACTTGTTTTACTCAGTTCTCACTAATACGTACACCTCAGTCAGTAATATTTTTAGGGAAGCTTTCTACCATCATTATCTTTAAACCATGTAAGTTTGCAAATGTGGACATTGTGTTTTGTGTTTTACAAAAAGTACCCCAATTCTTTAAGGGACAATTGACCAGCTCTGCATGTTTGCATTTAATGAAGGAAAAGAAAATCATTTAAACTATTTGTATTGTTGGGCCTCTTCTGATTCCATTGTGTTATACAGTTGTACTACAACTGTGTGTACAAAATGGCAATCACTACAGAAAGATGAAGTCTACAATACAAATACAATTGTCCTAAAACTGGAATTTCCCATGGGTTTTTTCAAAACGTGTGTTTTCATTTCCTTTTCCCCTGTGCTGTGTGTGTAACACCTTGTTTGGTCTAAATATTTATTCTGTTCGGCAAGTGTGGTTGTTCCATTGAAATCTGCCAAGCACCACTTCCTTGTCGTCAGTTTGTCTTACATTTCATTGTAAAGCTAGTGACACTGACAAGTGTTGTTAGTTAGTAGAGGCAAGAAACTATTATTACAATCTTATCAAACAACTATTTATCTCTTAACTTCCAGGTGACGTATGCCTGATGTATTATGCGCTGTCGATATAATTATAAGTAAAGCTAAACATATATTGAAATACTTTGATAAAGTTGTTGGATGTGCCGATTTTTCCTAAATAAAATAGGAAAAATATTATTATTAACAAAACAATTATAAAATATAGAAACAATATTTATTAAAATATACAACAAAGTAGGAGTAACCCTTTGTTGTTTTGCCTTTGACAATGAACATTATTTAATTTAAAAACATTTACTAAAATACTATTATTAAAAAGTATTATTTATATATTCTTATACATTCCTCCATGCTTATACATAGATAGGCCCATGTTAAATTATAGCTAAGCCATTTTTTTTTAAATAATAATATTATAATAATTTAATTGTACAAAATGAAAAACAAAAAAAGGTAAATCCTACTTCTAAAACTTTAGTTATTAGTAGGAGTATCACTCAAATAACAGCAGTATATTATTGGAAAAATTTTACGACCTCGCCACCAATGGGGCGTCCCCAATGTTGTCAGACCATGGACGAATGTCAGACCATGGAGGAATAAATTAGCACACTGACGACTTTTGTGGGGCCAATTCTTTCCATAAAAATTAGAGTAGACTTACGACTTACCGAAGTATTTTCACTCCTCGTTCTTCATTCACTACAGCTCAACAATCAAAGTGCACTGCTACACAACATGTACATGTACAGTGACAGCAAAAGCAAGTAAAGCCTTCACTTCTTCCAACCTGACGACTGATCAATCTTTTTTTCGGAGCGGTGTTTGTAAATAAAAACATTAATGATAAACCTTCTAACCTTCTGACCATGCACGTGACATAGGACGACATAGGGTGAGGGATTTTTTTTTTTACAACGCACGCGACATATACATACGTCTGGTACCCAAAACAATTTAAGTATGGCAACCAAGGGCGATAAAACAGACTACCGTTCGATCTGTGAGCTTTAAAGGACAAGTCCTTATTTACAAAATTTATCCGAATTTACACAAACTGTATAATTACTTTTTGAATCAAAACCGTAGTTCCTTATTAATTTAATAAAACACAATACAAATAATTGTTTCTAATGCTCCGGTTGAAAACAAAGTCATTTATATTCTGGTTAATTCGTTGCAAGTGTTTTATTGCTTTAAAGCTTTATTATAGTCTGGCTCCTAGTGATTTACAAAATTTGACAGAATGTCGCTTAAGACGTCAGGGAGCAAAACTATGAAACGGTTGTGTATTTTGCTGCGGGAAATTTGATTTGTCGTATTTTCTTGTCCGACAAAACACAACAAAAACGCGTTTTTAAACACTGCAAAGGAACTGTGTCTGGCTTTGACTACAAGCTTTTTTTCACCGATGCTAAACGTTATGTGCAGGGACCCAGGTATGTTTAATATCACTCCCTGAATAATAGTCAAAATAAGCAATTTAAAAACGGGCCGTTTTTGAAGTTGACAAATTTCAATGTTGTATTGTTAATCAATGAAGTCAGCAGTTGAGTCAGTCACCACTGTGTCAATGGGTGTGCTCAGCCTTATTAAAATTTAATAAATACAAACGGTTTGACTTTGAGACAGAGGCTCTAGTCTTACAGTCCTTACTAGGTCTAACAATAAATGGCTCATGCAGTGGATTTTGAATCTTTTTAGATTAGTTTAGACTTAGAGTTTGACTTAAAAAAAAAGAGTAGTACTAAAAAAACTAGTGAGTACGTAGTAGGAGTATTAGTACATGTACTCTGCACGTAAACATTTCAGCCGACCGTGCATATTCTCACACGTACAACGGTCGGCACGGTCGAATGTGAAAAGATTGGTACAGATCAAAGTCGTTTAAGGGAGAATTGGATAATTCAATAAAGAAAACAATTACATTACTAAAAAATATAGACTTCCCCTGTGTTTGTCTGCTCATTTGATCCAAATTGGTCAAGAAATATAGATTTTACAGTAGTTTTGGGTTACTTAGTTTGTCGGTCCGGCGCGCAGCGACGGCGCGTGGGAGGGGAAAAAATACCACCTCGCAGCTTAATCCCCCCTATTCTCTTCTATAATGGACGATTCTGGAGTGAGTCGGTGACGTAGGGACCCTGTGAAGCTATTTTTAGGATGGGGAAACTCTGCTCCAGAGATATGCGTACGTTCTCGAAATTTCCAAAATGGCGGCCAGTAGAAGCGGGAAACGGCGAGCAGGTAAGCCACCCGTTTTTTCCCTATATATCTCAAATATGAATACTTCTATATTAGAATATGAAAATAGACATTCTAAAGTTTGTTATGATGTGCAGATTGTTGAATTTCGTTATCCGTTGCTCTCAGTAATAGCGCTCTAAAATAGGACATGTTTGTTTTGTCAATTCAGAGCCTCCGGCAGCAGTTGAGTTCAATGACCAAGCGTTCGCGTGTGAAGTTGAACATATCTCTGGCTGGACATCAGACGAAATTGACCTGTTGCTTACGGAATACAGCGTTCCAGGTAAGAAATAAATACTTTCCTCAATTTTCAAGATAATATATTTTAATAATATCGTTATAAAATTACCCTCTGTGTAGATTTGTTGTGTAAAATCAGAGAGTAAAGTTCGGAAAGTTAAGAGAAATGAGTAATTCAGGGCGGGTGTACAGTGAACGTAACGTCTAAAAAAAAAGTCACGTGACACATTTATCAAGCGGTTGACCAACCGGATGTCGCTATTGTCTTGATCAAGGCTGTTCCATTTATTGCTGGTACTCCGTATGGTCGTGGGAATAGTTTGTCGGCTTGTTTACATTTTGCAAAGTTTTGATTCAGATTGATCATGGAGTCTAGTTTATTGCTCTATGGATTGATAAAGCTCTGTGATGGAAAGTGGCTACATATTCCTAACAAAATTAATTTAACCCTTTTGAATGTGCCTCTTTCATTCACTATTTTTAACTGTCACGGAAAGAGAAAATATGCCCCAAACAAAAAATGTAATTTATTTTTATTTTTTTTTTTTTCATGTTTTTTTTCTTTTCACCAGATCATTGGAATGGAATTCTGACCACAGCGTTGTTGGAGACAATCAGATATCGTATTGAGCACTCGACCACCAAAAGCTACAAACGTGATTTCCCACCAATATTTTCTGCCCTCAACCTCAACTTGCCTACCAGTACCAACTTAAATGGACTACTCCAAAAAGTACAACGACATGTAGCCAAATCAAAACGAACCCACACCACAGTAGACCTCCTCCAAGAAGTGCCTGAATTTGCAAAACACTACAAGCACACCATTGGACCACACTGTGAAAAGAGCAGATTAACACCAGACTCGCTACTTCATTCAACAGACTTAAGTGCACAAAACCTCAACAATGCAATGATCATTGAACTAAATTGGTTCCGGGAGACTTCAAACACAACCTGGCAAACTGTTCGGGACACATGGTGGCCAAATCTGTTTTCAGCAGATTTCAGTCCTCCACCAATTGGCACTATCCAGACTAACTGGCACAACTTGGCTCTAAAGCGACAGAAACTACGACATGACCCACTTAAGAATTTTCTGGAAACATCTTACAGAGTTCCAACCAAGAAGAGGAAGGGATATACAACTTTTTTAGCTTCCACAGATGCGGGGACTGTTGGCATGAGCCTTCATGACATCCACACTGAAAGCGCAGAGAGCTTACTTGAAGAGACGAAGGACACACTGGACGAGTTGATCATGCTGAACATAAAGGACGACCCAAAGCAAACCCTTAAACTTTTAGCCAAAATAAAGAACACAATGACTGACCGATGCATCGTAAATAAGGCTTACATCACAACACTAGAAAAATGGAGAGCTGCTGCACTACCACAGGTGACTGACAATTGGGAAGAGATTGATGATGATGTCAAACATCAACTTAGCACCATCAATGATCTTTTCTGCGGAAAGCACTTAGTTCTTAATCTTCAAGAGTATGCTGCCTCTGCACTGTACGAGTGGGAACGTATCGAGGCAGATGATGGAAAACTGGGGAGGGAAAACAAAATGCTGTGGAGTAGGGGAAAGGAGAGTGCAACAATACTTACTGTCCGTTCATTCTGTAATTTATTAGGACCAGAATGTGATGAACAATCCGGCATGGTTGAAGATTTCAAATCTGTATTGAAAACACATCATCAATGCAAATCACATCTTCAATCATACCGAGGGAATCGTTTCAACATCCCATTCCAGAATTCTGCTGCGGTGTTCCACCATAGAGAACATTTCAACACGCTGTGCTCATCTCTCGACTCCAAGCGCGAGGAAAACATGTTTGTTAAATGTCTCAAACTAGACCTGCAGGATGAAATAATACTGGCAGGGATGAGAGCAATGGGGATTATATCCCAGCATATAACGACTCCACTAATGCAGATGGTTCAAAGTAATCTCCATGTACTCGACACAGACAAATTCTATACCAGGCTGCACCAGAAAGTCCAAGAGTGGATGATAGACCCCTCCCCACTCGTCAATGACAGTACTATCCTGTTTCCAGAATTCCCACCAGTAAAGAATGAAATCCACACGTCCCTATATGAACGAACAACAGGTAACATTGAAAACCTGACCAAGCAAGCACTCTCTGTGATAATGCACAATCTTCATGTGTGCATCAGTCGTCAGGTCGCTGATCATCTTCCAGGGGGAAGGTTTTACAACGCTACTGATCTCAGAGAAGAAACATTTACCTGCCCTAAGGACAATCTTGCTCCTGAGCGTATGTTTGCAGGTCTCGATGCATGTTTGCGATTATCTTAGGCGTAAGATGCCTAATGCCAATACAGTGGCCTTTGAAGGCATTCTCCTCTGGAGCTTGAATAAGACGAGAGAATACCTAGATGATATGGATGAGGACACAAGAAATAAATTCCTAGGTGATGCGCGCAAGCATCGAAGCTCATTTTTTAAATTATATCAGCGCAAGAGTGCTGCAATAAAAAAAACTGTTGCTGATAAATTGAAAATGAATCAAGAAAAAAAGGAAGCCAGACAGCGCTTCCTTACGAAACAAGCAGTTGAAAACACTGGAAATGCTTTGAAGGTCTGCGGCATCCTGTTCAACTCCCCAAAAGATGTAGACCATTTGAAAGACAAACATAAGGGAAAGGATCTTGAACAAGCCTTGACAACCCAAATAAAGCATTGGAAGAGTGCCAGCAAAGGAGGAGTTCAAAAAGACCTCTTCTATCTCACCAACAAAGGAAAGAAACTAAGTGTAGATCAGCTGGAAAGTAACTTGAGAAATATTATTAAACAGATAATAACACAAGATATCCCAGATGAAGACGCAGGCACCTCACAGAGTTCTTCATCACATGAACACATAGACAAAGAGCAGCAGAAAAGTGAACTGAAAAAGAAACTTCTATCCAAGTTGTCTCCCACCAAAAAGAGATGTAAAGGTCCATTTCCAGGGGATCGGATAATCCAAAAAAGAATACGCCATATGTTCCTAGAGTCTAAAGGGGGAGATTTAGTCGAGTATAAGGCCATTGTCCTAAGGAAAGCAACAGAAGCAGACATTGATGAATTGGTCGAACCGGGTGATAGAAAATACATTGGGGTGCACACATTTTATACCATTATGTACGACCCTCCATATCAGGAAATGCTATGTTATCCACTGGAAAAGGAATGGGATGAGGGCACACTAGATTTAATGTAAATCATCTTATAACACAACATCTCCCTGTAAGGCACATGTAGTTTACACACAACAGTATAAAAGGTGATCATGATGCATTTAAAGTAACATAGTGTACACTTTACTCCATGTTTACAATTTTTTATTTATTTTTCTTCTTTAAAAATTTCACAATAATTAGTCAGTTGTGAACATTATCTACACTCAGAAAAGAAATTATGTATCTACATACTTTCTTGATATGGAGGTTGTACATAATGGTATAAAATGTACATGAACTTTAGGTAATATGATCCCACTATAAATCTAATCTCATGAAAAGGAAAGATATATTTTTGTTTATCTGGTTTGCAGTTGTGGTGGATCTGAAAAGAACCCTTGGTGTTTGCAACTCAACATTTTGATCAATATGCTCTGATTGTCTTCAGGAGAAAGACGATCAGCTCAAGTTGTAACACCAACCTCTCATTTTAGAACCATCACATCTCATAAAATTTATTATTAGACACATAAACACGTGGTGCTACTGCAAAACCATGTAAGATGCTAATTGACATAATTATTTGCAAATTGTTGACGTTTCTCATTCTCTGTATGAGATGCACCAGTATAATGGTCTGGTTTGCAGTTGTGTGGAATTCTCAGAATGATGTATGAAACCATGTAAATAACTACAATGTACTGTAAAATAACAAACTTTCATTGTGCCAAGTTTCATGGTTGTAGGTGCTTGCGTTAACCCAGGAGAGTCTCACGCATTTTTAATAAGGTAATTTTGCGTACAAAATGAATAATTAATTAGGCTTATTTGCATAATGGCGTGTAAAACTTTGAAATATACACTTTAAAAAAAATGTCTATACACAAACAAGAATTGTGCCAAGTTTCATAGCTGTAACTACTTTAGTTACCCCAGGAGAGCCTTACGCATATTTAATTAGGTAATTTTGCATACAAAATGAATAATTAATTAGGCTAATTTGCATAATGGCGTGTAAAACTTTGAAATATACACTTTAAAAAAAATGTCTATACACAAACAAGAATTGTGCCAAGTTTCATAGCTGTAACTACTTTAGTTACCCCAGGAGAGCCTCACGCATATTTAATTAGCTGGACTTAGTCATTTTTGGAACATTTTGGGGTTTCCCGTTATGGAATTTTGGATAATGTGCCATTTTTGGTGACCGTAAAAAAAAAAATTCAATGTAATAGAACCTCCATTTCTCTTTTGCAAGTAGGTTTGACCTGTGTACTATAAGAAAAGAAACACTAACAGGGTTTAAAATTGAGAAAAAACAATGAAAACTTAAAGGAAAAACTGAAAAGAAAGCATTTTCCACTTTTTGCCCGTAAATGGTTAAAACAGGTGCTTTAAACAATAAACAAAAATTTGCATAAAAAGAGAATCGAATGTCGGATTTCAATTTGCTTTTCAGTTCTTTGTTTCTTTTATCAAGCTAAAACATATGAGACAAACTTTGAAGGCATTGGCAGAACTTTGAAAAATAGTGTGATCTGCCTACACGGTACTAGTAGAGCCTGCCCTGTGCTGTGTGTGAGTGAGTCACTGACACTGAGTGTGAAGCCGAAGGGACTGAAAAAGGTCTGTGGTGAGTGTGAGTGTGACAGGTAGGCTAATACATGATTAATAACACACTAAAAGCGGTCCTACTACTTGCCGTCAACTCGCCGACTTGCCGTCAACTCGCCGTCAACTCATTTTCGTGCCGTCAACTCATTAAATTTACATGAAAAATCTATAAAAGGGGCACGGAAGTGTTAAGTCTGGGCTAAACTACATATTTCTCATGGTTTTCGGTAACAATTCATTCACAAAAACGACTTTGTGTTGATAAAAAAAAAGTACCAATCATTGACATCTTGGGCCAAGACTAATCAATGTGAAAAAGCAAGATGGCGGCCGACGGTTTTGCTGCCTCGATATAATTTTTTCACGAGAAAAAAACCTCAATTTTTGTTCATAAATATGACCTAAAAATTACGCAAATTCTCTTTGAGCTGATACTTTACAGTTCTATGCTTCTTTTGTGGATTTTAAATGTATATTGGAGGAGTTGACGGCGAGTTGACGGCGCTAGTGAGTTGACGGCGAGTTGACGGCAAGTAGTAGGACCCAACTAAAAGTATTATTAATTAATTTATAACACTGAGTGGTAGTGGTAACACTAGCACTAAATTCCTTTTTTAGTTACCTGTGGATAGTAACACTATGGCTAGCCCTGGAGTGGTAGGACGTCAGTCAGTGCCACTGCACTGACGTCCTGAGTATAAAGGTTCTTTACAATGCGAACACAAATTTGACTACGATTTTCTTTATTTTTTACCTGTTTTGAGAAGCTGAAATTCCGTTCATATATTCATAGTGTCCCTAGTGTGATTTGTTTTTTAGTGGTTAGTGACCATTTTAAGTAACAGTACAACTTGAGTTTGATTTTATTTCACAGTTTGACATTTTTTTTCTTCAGATTTCATCTCTTGCAGTTGCAGGCAACAAACTCTTTGAAAACCACCAATCTGAATAAGGAAGATTCCTATGGCTAGATCACAGAGACGTCGCCGTCTCTATTTTAAGAAACATCGAAGGCGTCGGCATCACCCATATCATCCAAGAAACTGCAATCTCGAAGGACAGCAACAGCTAAACTCTTCCAGGTAATAAACACCTTCACCATCTTGTTCAAGTGGCAGTTTTTTTCTCCAAACACTGGTGTCCCCAAAAACGTTATAATTAATAAAAAAAAATCCGTTTTTTTACAAGGCCCAAATATCATGCATGTATTGGGGAAAACTAGTGAGGTACATTTGTACAGTAGTCATTGTTGGCAAGGCGGGCCACTTCACATTTGAATGCGTGGAGAAGGGCTCAAAGTTAACACTGGACCTCAGGCCCGGGGCAAGTGATTTTTAGCATGGGGGCCAGATCCCTCTTGGGAAAATAATAATAATAATAATATTTAAAACTTATAATGCGCCCTTTAGATACAAAATGATCAGAGGCGCAGAACACTTACTAAAAAGCACAGAGTGGAAGAAAAAGACAAAGAAAAAAGACTGGTCACCAGGCCAGTGCCCAAACAAAAGTATGGGGATACGTCTGTCCCGCCAACAGAGAACTAATTAATTACTTATTACATAGGCCTATCTCTGCTGGCATCGGTAATGTTTTGACCTTTTCAGGAGACAAACGCCTCTAACAGTATCTATGCTAAAATTCTAAACTAACTGGCAAGGTGACCATAGAAGAAGACAAAATATGTACAAGGTCACAAAAACACCAACTGGCATGACTGGACACGAGTCTTTGACAAGCCCAAATCCATTAGACATGACTAGCCACAGTGGTGCCAGAATAGCTGCTAAGGAATAATATTTATCCGCAAGTGATAAAATAGTAATTTGACACACTTTCTTCACCAACGATCAACAGTGACAGCATGATGGATTGTACATCTGACCATGATGATGGGACGACTCTTTCTCCTTTGCCTCTGCTAAGCATCGACATTACAACATGGCTGCCTCTGCCGGAAGTCTCACTACTTGGGCCTTTAAGATGGTGCACTGACAGAGTCAACCAAGTAAGTGTGTACCAACACAGGGTTGGGCTTGCAAACATTGACTGGCTAAGCTAATGACTTAAGCCCGGTAAACAAATAAAAAATGGCCTGTTATGTAAACCCTAGCATAGTCTTTCTTTTTAAAAGGCTAAATCACAATACAACACACATTAACAGCTGTATTAGTGTCGAAACATCAGGCCATTAATTATTTCTTGCATTAATGATAACATCGGTTCTTTGCAACGGCTGATTCTAATTCTCGGAAAACATGCAAGGTTGTGTGCCACTCTTTAGTCATACACTGACTGAATCTTGGCGTGCTGGGTGGCCTATTTGTTAAGAGCATCGGACTCGAGCTTTGGTGTTTCTGATCACCATGATGCTGGGATGGGACAGAAAAATCTTTGGTCCCTTGTGTTATGTAATCACACGTACCCAGTGCACTTTGGAAAAAAGAAGGCGATCCTTGTTTGATTGGCAGCATATTCCACCACAGCACAGCATCCTTGTAAACCATTTCATGGTTGCTTTAATCCACTTGACACTATTGGTAATTGTCAAAGACCATTCTTCTCACTTGGTGTATCTCAACATAACAAACCTGTGAAAATTTGAGCTTGATTGGTCATCGGAGTTGCGAGATAACTATGAACGAAAAAAATACCCTTCTCACACGAAGTTGTGTGCTTTCAGATGCTTGATTTAGAGACCTCAAATTCTAAACTTGAGGTTTCGAAATTAAATTCATGGATCATTACTTCTTTCTCGAAATATGTCACTTTGGATGGAGCCGTTTCTCACAATGTTTTAATGGTACCATTGAGGTTTTATGCTGATAATTATTTTGAGTAATTACCAATAGTGTCCACTGCCTTTAATGGAATAGTTCTCATACTTCGAAACGTAACTCTTACATACCTTTGCAGGAAAATTGAATGAGCGCTCTGATACGGCCCTTAAGGGTGGGATAAAGCACTATACAAGAACTTAGTATCATTATTACGGTATTGTTATTAAACTTTTTTTTTTGTCAGAGTCTTGACTGGATGAAGGATACAATATTCCCATCCAGGGTGTATCACAGAGAACTTAAAGAGACCAAAGAACAACTACTGCTGTTACAGGGACAGATAGAACAACTCAAAGCACATACAACCAAGGTATGGTATACGGTATAATAATAATTGTGGCTTTTTATATAGCGCTCATGTCTGTCACTCAGTGACGCTCCTGGCGCTGTAACATACAGTATGTCCTGCAAGATGTGGGACTACGTTTTGAATTATGAGACCTAATTCTGATAGCACCGTGTAATGTTTTACAAGCTGCTGTGGTGCAATTTGCTGCCGATTGGACCAGGAACACCGGGGCGAATGCCTTCTCTTTTCGATAAGTGCACTGGGTTCTTTTACATGTATTACATAACACATGGGACCCACGGCTTAACGTCTCATCTGAAAGATGGTGAAGTGTCTTGCTTAAGGACACAAGTGTCACGGCTGGGGATTCGAACCCACACTCTGCTTATCAAAAACACCAGAGTTTGAATTCGGTGCTCTTAACTGCTCGGCCACAACATTTCCTCAAGAACTTCCCGATTCTGAGGCAGGTGTCCTCAGAAAATCTGTCCCCTGGAGATTCTGTCCCCCCAAAAAAATGAGACAGCTTGGTGAAGCAGGTTTTTTTATATTATTATTTATTGATAATTTTTTAGTTAATTCAATGACACAAGACAATACAAAAATACTTCCAGATGGGCTAGGAGAAACAAAAGCAAAGTAATTACTGTGGTCCGTAGACCTGCCTCCCCACATCTGGTTGTACAGCAAATAATAAAATAATTTCTTGTGACCAAGATGGCCGATCGATCTTAAACTTCTATCAGGTTTCAACCGTTTGTCAAGTTTTATGAATATGGTAGGTTGGATTAAAGTGCCAGTAACTGTTTTAATAGCAAAAACCAGTTCTGCAATGTTACTTAAATATTTGAGTGAGAAATTAACTCTTTGTCAGAAACAACGTTACTTGAGTCATTACGAATAGTGTTCAGTGCCTTTAATTCAGCTATAGTTCTAACAATTAAAACTCCACAGGCCAGGAAAGTTGATCCGACTGTGAATGTGATCGTGAAGTGTAACTGCCAACAATCCTTACCACTACCAGCATCCAGCACTACACCACGCCCAATCCAGCATTCCGAAAGACTCATCACCAACCCATCGCCAGTGTCGACTAGTAGTAGCAATATGAAGGCAGTGACGAGGACGACTAGTAACTGTCTACCAGCTGTACCCCCTATTCCTCTCCCTCCAGCTCCGCCTCCCCCTCCACCCCCACCACCGCCACCCATATCGCAGCCACAGAAGAAGCTTGTATTCAAGAAGAAAAAAACAGACAAGGTAAAATAGTACTCAGCAACATGACGCAGGGCTTTTTCTTGCGTTTGATCTATGGACCAAGGTGAACACTGAATAAAATAAAATGGGTAGTTTAGTGGCGTCAAGCCACTTGACGGTATCCGCGTTGAAGTGGCTGAGTCCCTGCTCGCCTTTTGGTGGTCGGAAGTCAGGGCTTGAATTTTTTAACAAAAATCACAAGACCGCAAGGCATTTATACAATTTGTTAGAAGACCAGAATCACATTATGAGAACAAAACTTTCTACACTCTCTCTTTTTTACTATGTCTTTTTGGGTCATACTTTTACACTCAACAGAATCGAAAGATTTGTATTGGACTCAAGTTCCACACTTGAACATAGTTATTAAGTTAAAGATGTAGTGGAGTGTAGATATTCGTTAAAATCAAAAGGCCATCAGGCTTGTCTGGTCATAAGTTTACTGGCCCAAGGCAAAAAGACTCGGGCCGGTGTATATTTCAAGCCCAGTGATGGCATTTGACTTGGGTGCCACCAACTAGAGGATAACAGAAGGGAAACCGACATGGTAAATTTTAAATTATTTTCGGGTAGAAGAAAGGAAAATTTATTAGAGCAGCATTTGAACCTGCGACCTCCAGATTAATGCCAATCTAACCATATGTAGGCGGTCTCGATATTTTGTTAAAATCTTGGTTCGGGAATGCCAGTCAGAAGCAATGAAATACAGGGGATAGGCCTATTGACAGGGTAAATTTAAATAAATTTGAGGGTTGAAGAAGGGAAAATTTATTAGAGCGGGATTTTAACCTGCGACCCGGCAATCTGCCATCTAGCCCTAATGTTTTCGCTCTCTCTATTTTGATTGTGTACAGATTCTGGATGAAGGCAATAAGATTAATCAGCGAGCTATGGTGACATTATCCGATATCATGAACGTCAAATTGAAGAAGGTCTCGGAAGATAATCCTAAGGTGAGCTTACTCCTGCTGTTTTATGTCTCTCTACAGCCATGATATTTGTCCTACTTTAGTCTGTTTTCAGATTTTTGTTTAACCTTGGGAACAAATCTGAAAAATTGTGATTTAATAACCTAAAAAGTCAATTTCACTTAGATACTACACCATGTGTAGATGTAGGTCAGTCCTGTCCCTGTTATATTTATCAAGATTTGTCTCTGATTTCAGAATGAATTTTCTTTCAATCATCTGGAGCCTTTGCACTTTTTAGATGTAATGCTGTCACCAAAATAAAACTTGTTTTTTTCAAGTTCTGGTGATGCACTGAGCCTGTAGACTTCCTGAACTGCAATGTCTGGGAGGTTCCATGATAAAGTGGAACACGGACCAGTCAGCCATTTTGACAAGAAATTTCACATAATAATGGGAAATCTCATTCCTTAAAAACAACCAAGAGTTTATGAAACAGATTATAAAACTTGGTAAAACTTGAGTGGTAAAGCATCAGCTTACTGGCATGGTAGGCAGTTCGAATCCCACCTTAATCCCTTTATGAGTATTCCCAAAGCCCATAAATTGTTTCAATTCCTTCTAAATTGATTGTTTGGAAAAAATGCCTTACATTGTAAGTCTGTATCACTCAATAAGTCGTTTCTCCCTGTCCCCTTAACTAGACAAAATCTGGCTCGGCTGTCATCCAACTGGCAGATATCAAGAACGTACAGCTCAAAAAGACGTTCAGAGAGAAAAAGGTAAGTCTATGATTTGAATCTTATCTTTAAAGTCATGAATGCTCTGGAGACCCATGTATGTCTGTATAATGGGCTTGGGTGCTCATTTTGATTTTTACAAAACAGTTCTTTAAAAAAAATTTTTATTAAAAAATAGAAAATTTTGGTTCTTTCAAAATGTTCTGGGTCTTTGACCTAAGCCAGCGAACCATTTTCAGGAAATTTTTGTTTTAAACTGTTGATGACCTATTACATTTGTAAATCGTTGTGGTATACCCATTGGTAAAATAGGATTGGCCTTTAAGACTGCCTCTAGCTACCAGGAAATCTTGGTGGTCTAGTGGTAAGACTAGTGATGTGCCTGTGATTTTTATTACTATTTTTTGTTTTCACAGGACTCGGGAAAGCTTTCACACATCGGTGTAAGGGTAAAACCAAGTAATACTCTTTATTCCTGATGTAAATTTAACATCTGTTAAGACATATTTCACTTGTTTTTTTGTTTCTACTTGTAGGTGGTATCAGGGGGTCTATGTATAGTCAGCAATGATGACCTGACAGCTGTTAAACTAAGAAAGCGTCACGTCTCTCAGCTCCTTCATGATGAGAATGCTAACCCCATGGTGCTACGGAGCAGGTTGGTGTGGTTTTCATTGTATTACCAATTTCAAGTAACAAAGTAATCTTAAGGGCCAGTCACACTGCAGCGATAACAAAATCGATAACGATCACGACGCAAAGAGAATGCATTCTACTGGCTGAATTGCTCCTTGTAGAATACGCGCACACTTATTCAACCAATCGCGGGCGTGCATTGTTAACGTGCAGATCAATATCGTTTTCGTTAACGCTGCAGTGTGACTGGCCCTTTAAGCTGTGAGTTAGGATGATTAGGCGCCAAGTTTGTACGATTAGTTTTGTCCTTTCTTTGTTTTTATTTTATTTATTTTATTGAATGCGTTTTAATAGGATTTCCCACGAGGCAGTGCAGTTCCGAAAAAGTCTGCGCAAAGTGGTGAGCGTCACGCGTAGTCCGGGAGGAACGCCGATGAAGAGAGGACGACCCGAGAGTCATGGGACGGGACTAACACCACTCATGACTACTGCTTTACGTAGGAAATTCAAGGTAAAAGCAGATTTGTAAATAAATACTGTAAATACTGTACTATTACACTAGATTTTACTGTTACAAACCAGATACAGGGTAACGACGTTAAACGACATTAAACGTTAATACAGGGATGTTATTTCTCTGTTATTAAAATCCATCTTTATTTTTGAACCCACCCCCCCCCCCAAAAAAAAAAAAATAATAATAGTAATAATAATAATATAATAATAATTGAATAATAAAAATTATTACTATTATTTTATTTTGTTTCAATTAGATCAAATTCATAAAACATTAAGATAAAATCATTTAGAATGCCTCAGATTGCAGATTAGGACTTTTAAAACCAAAGATATATTTAGAAGTACTGGTACATGTGTTTCTCAACATTTGCATGTCCATGGAAGTATAATGCATTATAACACCCCTTACAAGTATACTGCCTGCTCATTGGTTTAGAGCGCGTCGCATGACATGTCTTAGTTTTGCTAGACGACGGCCGTGTGATAGTGCGTCAGTTTGCCATGCGCTAGTCCGAAGAATAGCACACGGAGTGCAGTACCCAGAGGTCCGTTGCGTGTACGAGGATGATAAATTAATAGTCTGTAACCATTTCGGATTGCACGACACTACATGCAGCACAGTAAAAGTTGTTGCAATCTGTATTCGCGTCGTCCGTGGATTGTAACAATCAGGTGTGTAACTTAATAATAATAGTACAGTATTTAGAAATGTTTGTGGTGTTATACAACAAATATTGACTGCTTTGACTCGTGCAATGGTTAAAACTATGACTCCCTCGGTGATCCCCGTAGCAATCTATTTTCCCGAGGCGAAGCCGAGGGAAAATAGAGCGCTCCGGGGATCACCTCCGGAGTCATAGTTTTAACCATAGCACTCGAAGCAGTCAATATTTGTATATTATTCAGGCATGAGATTGTTCAGACTTTTGGCTGAATTCAGACTTTTTATGTCGGCCTGGTGAAGAAAATCAGACAATATTTTTTTTCACAAACAAATAAATCCTGCTCATTGGTTCTACTTCTCTAGTGCTTTGGATACTGTTTGCAAAAGCTCCTTGGAATCTATAACCCCAGGGGTTACCAAACAGTAGAAATGGTATCCTTTCAACATACCTTTGAATTTGTATCCAAGTTTCAGACTTTTTCTTAAGTATGACTCTCACCCCTGATTATTATAATGTCCATAAAAAAACTCATGTTTTTGATAATTTTCAGTTATTTGTTCATCTCTGTATTTCCTCCTTTGGATCTTTAGCTGAAATATCTATATTATAAAACACCGATGTTCATTTTACCAATTCAAATATATGAATTAAAAAATGGAGTTCTAACAAACTCAAACAACTTTTTCAGTGACGTTTCACCACTACACTAGTCTCAGTTCCAAGACGCTCCAGTTTGGTAGTCTTGAACCATGTAGTCACGAAAACCTAACCGCTCTCCAAACTGCTCTCACCGCCCCACGAACAACTTGCCACTAGAGGGCGCTATCATTCCTGTAACCGCTATCACCACAAACCACTCTCTCTCGAGAGCGGTTCATGGCGTGATAGCGGTAACTTTAAAATGTAAGAGACCGACATAAAAATGTCGACAGATTACCAAGGAAAAATAAATTTGTTTTCTTGTACATTTTCAGATGGTCAGATCACCATCTCTGTCCCCAAAGGCCTTGTCAACTTTCAGTCCCAACTAAATGACTTCTCATGAGAGGGTAAGATCTTCTGCTATGGTCTCACCGAGAGTGTTTGGGCCCAATCTCACAGCGCTGGTTAGTGCAGAATTCTGCGCTTGTAGAGGGTTGACTTGACAGTCTCTATGCATACTATTGTATACTACCGTTATATAGTCAAGACTATTAGAATAAACTACATGTATGTTAACCTTAAATTGGAATCCACAAAGGAAGTTGAGCATGCACTTAGTTTTCTTGGGAACCTTGGT
Organism: Asterias rubens; assembly: GCF_902459465.1. Classification (NCBI taxonomy): domain Eukaryota; kingdom Metazoa; phylum Echinodermata; class Asteroidea; order Forcipulatida; family Asteriidae; genus Asterias; species Asterias rubens. The sequence continues at coordinate 9,792,561 of NC_047066.1, read as the reverse complement.
GTTCTCGGAGACGTTGCTTTAACTTGTGAAAGAAACAAAATGGTGCTTGCACAGTCTTGTGAGCAATTACATCATTAAGCAGGGATAGGGGCAATCTGTTTTAACCACTGATGTGTCGTTTTTTATAAAAAACAATTTCAGTGTAACAAGTTCTCAAAATTATCCAGAAAACAGATTTCTGATCTGTGCTCAATAAAAAAAAAAAAATTCATAAACGACCCAGTCAGTTAGGCAGTCCTTTTGGTTGACAGTTGGGGTCACATGACCGCTCAAACCGTTTTATACAAAGTGCTGATGAAGACATGACTGGAGCTGTGAGCTTACATTACCGGGGTAAGTTTTAATGCTACCATGGCTACTGGTTTTATACATTGGTTTTAATGGGTAATTTCCTTTTTATAAATTTGCAAATGTGTAAATATGCTCTTTCATTCAAAGCCAGTTACTGTATTCTTATTGGATTGGTAGTTTTGAAGCTAAACAATGCAATATTATCGTGTAAAGTTTTGATTTTAAAGTCATGGAACCAAGATGCCGTTAAGCAAGATGGCAGCCTTTTGATTATTATTTTAAATTTGTTTTGTTACTATTGTTGTGTTTATTATATATTTTTTAAAATATATACCACGCACACAGACCCTTGTCGTTTGATAAATGGAGCCACGCATCAGGTGTCATCCATTATTTGGCTGCGATGCTCCAAATTTTAATATTGGATAGGTACTTGTCCAATATGGATAATTGTTGGATGCTTTGCAGTGTCATCTCCAAAGTGATTGTTTACGCCCATTTTTCTCAACGAGGCAAGGTTCCGCACCGTCTCCATTTTTGAAATTTATTTTTAAATTTCAGAGTTAAGGATTTACAAGTTTCCTTCTCAATTTTGTGTTTATTGTGAAATCGTTTCAAAGAAATGACAAGGATCTGTGTGGGATTTTATTTACTTATATAAAAAAAATATTGAATGCATAACCTTTGTGCAATGCCGCAAAGTTTTCTTTGTCAGTTTTTGAACAGTTTTTGTTTACGCTGTTATTGCTTTAAAGACACTGGACACTATTGGTATTATTTCAAAGACCAGTCTCCTCACTTAGTGTATCTCAACATATGCATAAAATAACAAACCTGTAAAAATGTTCACTCAATTGGTCGTACATGTAGTTCTGCGAGATAATAATGGAAGAAAAAACACCCTTGTCACACAAAATGTGTGCTTCAGATGCTTGATTTCGGGACCTCAAAATTTAACTCTGACTTGGAAAATTTCGCTTTCTCGAAAACTACACTACTTCAGAGGGAGCCGTTTCTCACAATGTCTTAAACTATCAATTGCCTGTTACCAAGTAAGTTTTTATGCTAACAATTGTTTTGAGTAATTACCAATAATGTCCAGCGCTGGAACACATTGCCTTGGGTCGAACGAGTTGGTCTTTAAAAAGCGTTTTTGTTATGAAATACATATGGTTAGAAAGATATCTTAAAAGTAGAATACAATGATCCCCACAAATTTGCCTCGAAATTGCATGGTTTTCCTTTTAATTTGCGAACTAACACGGTCGGCCATTTATGGGTGTCAAAAATTCTCCTCCCATAAATGGCCGACCGTGTTAGCCGACGAGGTATAAGGAAAATCGTGCAATTTCGAGACATGTTTGTGTGGATCATTGTATTCTACTTTTACAACATCTTTGTACCATATGGATTTTATATCAAACGGTTACAAACACTTTTTAAAGACCAAGTCGACCGATCCAAGGCAACGTGTTCCTTTAATGATAATTAACAAAATACTTGCTCTTAAAAGTAGTTGCGTGAATCTCAAAAATTACATGTGATATTCTGATCGAGTTTTGGCTCTTCAAACTTGACGGCTCTAAAAACCGCCTAATTTATTATTCCATTGTTTTTACATGATACATGTACATCAAAATATATAAAACATTAATTTGCATTTGATTTCAAGTATAGAAATGAAGTTCATCTTCAGTGATGGGCATATTTTTACTGTAATTTAGTCGACATTGATTCAATGCAAAACCTTTATTTTTTAAATTAGTCTGAAATGTAACATGTACTTTATACATTTATTGTTTTAACCAACTTGCTAATATCTCCCTCAAAAATAAAGTATCCTAACAAATATCTTTTCTGTATTTTCCTACTGTTCTTTAAGCACAGTTTGGGCACCTAACACAGTAAACTTCTACATGAAAGTAAACGCAACACGCAGGGACCTATGGCTTTACGTCCCATTCAAGGGACAGAGCACATAGTGTCTTGCTTTAGGACACAAATATCAAGATGGGGACTCGAACCCACACTCTGCTGATCAGAAACACCAGTGCTTGAGTCCAGTGCACTGGCGACCGCTCCACTACCCAATATCTAACTATCAGGACACTTGTGTCCTTAAGCAAACACTTGTTCACAAGGCCTTGTGAACTAATCATAGTTTTCTTGAAAATGTTCACAAGGCCTTGTGAACTTATCATATTTTTCCAGAAAATGTTCATACAGCCTTGTGAACTTATATTTTTCTTAAACATGTTCACAAGGCTACGTATAGCCTTGTGAACTTATCATAGTTATCCTAAAAATATTCACAAGGCTATAGCCTTGTGAACTTATCATATTTTTCTTGAAAATGTTCACAAGGCCTTGTGAACTTATCATATTTTTCTTGAAAATGTTCACATAGCCTTGTGAACTTATCATATTTATCTTTAAAATGTTCACAAGGCTATATAAAGCCTTGTGAACTTATCATATTTTTCTTGAAAATGTTCACATAGCCTTGTGAACTTATCATATTTTTCCAGAAAATGTTCACAAGTCTATATAAAGCCTTGTGAACTTATCATATTTTTCTTGAAAATGTTCACATAGCCTTGTGAACTTATCATATTTATCTTTAAAATGTTCACAAGGCTATAGCCTTGTGAACTTATCATATTTTTCCAGAAAATGTTCACAAGTCTATATAAAGCCTGGTGAACTTATCATATTTTTCTTGAAAATCTGTGAACTTATCATATTTTTCTTGAAAATGTTCACATAGCCTTGTGAACTTATCATATTTTTCCAGAAAATGTTCACAAGTCTATATAAAGCCTGGTGAACTTATCATATTTTTCTTGAAAATGTTCACAAGGCTATAGCCTTGTGAACTTATCATATTGTTCTTGAAAATGTTCACAAGGCTTATGAACTTATCATATTTTTCTTGAAAATGATGTTCACAAGACTATAGCCTTGTGAACTTATCATATTTTTCCAGAAAATGTTCACAAGTCTATATAAAGCCTGGTGAACTTATCATATTTTTCTTGCAAATGTTCACAAGGCTATATATAGCCTTGTGAACTTATCATATTTTTCTTGAAAATTTGTGAACTTATCATATTTTTCTTGAAAATGTTCACAAGCCTTGTGAACTTATCATATTTTTCTTGAAAATGTTCACAAGGCCTTGTGAACTTATCATATTGAAAATGTTCACATGTGAACTTATCATATTTTTCTTGAAAATGTTCACAAGGTCTCACCTCGGTGTTCCTGGTTTGATTTGCTGTAAATTGCGCCACAGCACCTTGTAAATCATTACATGGTGCTAAATGATAACGGAATGTTTCTCAAACTTTCAAACATAGTCTAAAACCTTGCAAGAAAAAAATGCTGAGCACTTTTAAAGAACCAAGTACATGTATTATTATTATTATTATTACTTCATGGTGGCAGTGGTGGGATTTGAAAGAGTTGACCTTCATAGTCTGCTGCCCCCTAGCCCTGGCAGGACGTCAGTCTTAGTTGCACTGCACTAGAGGAGTCCAACCATGGCCCAATTTCATAGAGCTGCTTAAGCACAAAAAGTAGCTAAGCACAACAAACTTATGCTCACCAGAATACCATATCACATGTACAATTTGTGACTGGTATATCCTGCTTGTTTCTGCTTAGCAGAAATATGTTAAGCAAATTTGTTTGCTTAAGCAGCTCTATGAAATTTGGCCCTGGGCTAGCCTGCCCCCGTGTACTCTGGTCATATCAACAACTACTGATCATTTCAGTGACTTCTTGAGTTCCATTCTAGCGACTGCCCTTCTGTGTACCTCATCCGGTCCATCAGCTAACCTCAAGATCCTTGCCCATGAATAGTAATAAGCCAGCGGCCAATCATCACTCAGTCCTGCCCCTCCGAATGCCTGGATGGCTCTGTCTACGACACGCTGAGCCATGTTGGGAGCCACTACTTTTATCATTGCGATCTCCGGCGCAGCAACCTACGCGCAAGGACAATCAACAAGGTCAAAGTTTTAGTATCATCAAATGATTTCTGTTTCTATGTATTTTTTTATACTAATTTGAAAATATATCGGGCAATACAGTTTACATAAAAAGTACATTAACATATTACAACAAAGAATAATGGGGAAAAACAACAGAAGAAAAAAATCCAAAACAAGAACAACAACAACAACAACTGACAATAGACAACAGGAGAACCTGGAATCGATACATACATGAACACAAATACAAGATGGGGATTTCGCACACATTCAGGCTTTTTTCAATTGCTGCCATTGAAATAAGAAATTACTTTTATAATTTGGTATTTCTTGTAATGAAATCAAGGATGTCTCATAAGTGGACTTCATCACTGTACATGTACATGTACATGTAGCTCACAATCCTGAGGAAACCAGTAAACAAGGGTGCTTGCTACCACGTATAACGTTTGAATTTTACAGTCCTGTTAATTACTGTGGCCTTCTGCAACCTCTTTCGGCCTGTAAATTTTACATCGTGGTTGCGGTGAGGGGACAGGGAGGTCAGTTTACTATACATGTACATCCCCATCGGATTTAACTTTGTCATTCTACAGAAAAGGCACAGTACTTTAACCAAAGAAAGTCCAATGGGAACACAGCTTAAAGACAGTGAACACTTTTGGTAATTGCCAAAGACCAGTCTTCTCACTTGGTGTACATGGTGTATCTCAACATATGCATAAAATAACAAAAACCGTGAGCTCAACCAGTCGTCAAAGTTGCGAGATACTAAATGAAAGAAAAAACACCCTTGCTACACGGAGTTGTGTGCTTTCAGATGCTTGATTTCGAGACCTCAAATTCTAAATCTGAGGTCTCAAAATCAAATTCGTGGAAAATTACTTCTTTGTCGAAAACTACATTACATGTACTTCCGAGGGAGCCGTTTCTCACAATGCTTTATACTATCAACCTCTCCCCATACTCATACCAAGAAAGGTTTTATGCTAATATTATTTTAAGTAATTACCAATAGTGTCCACTGCCTTTAAAAACAATGAAAACAAACCTTACCTTGTTCCCCACTGTATCCATCATATGAGCTGCCTTCAGGGTGAGTAACCTAGCCTGTTCAATCTCCATTCTAGATTCGGCAATAGCTTCTTGTATGGTCCCTTGTTGAGCTAGAGGCTTGCCAAAGGCTATCCTTTCTTGAACTCTGGTCACCATGAGTTGTAGACATCTCTCTGCCATACCAATCAGTCGCATGCAGTGATGGATCCGACCTGGCCCTAAACGACCCTGGAAATAACAGAACACAAAGTCAAAATATCAAGAACTTTATCCATACTTTAAGTGCCATACAGAAAAACAAACATTTAAAACATACTAAGTTGCTGTGTGAGTGGGTCAAAGGAAATAAGTGAAAATTAAAGTTTAGTTCTTAATTTAAAATGAAAACCCAACCTGTACTGTTCTGCTGTCATTAATCAAATTCAAACTAATCCTGTCAGATTGTCTGTGCTGTTCCTTATGAAAAATGTGATACTCTTAAAAACGGAGCATACAAAAACAACAAAAACCCTTAACCTACGGCATGCAAACTGTGACTCCAAATTGCTCCAAAATGTTTTACTTTGATCTCCTTAGTTTTAACAGATGCTTGAGAACTCGATTCAAATATTTTAGTCAGAAATGACTTCTTTCTCAAAAACTACATTACTTCAGAGGGAGCCGTTTCTCACAAGTTTGACACTATCAACAGCTCATCGTTGCTCATTACCAATTAAGTTTCTATGCTAATAGTTATTTTGAGTGATAACCAAACGTGTCAAGAGTCTCAAACAATTAAAACAATTTTTTTTTAAATACCTACCTGAGCAATTTCGAACCCTCTTCCTTCTCCAAGTATGATATTCTCAGCCGGTACTCGAACATCCTCAAACAAAAGCTCTGCATGACCGGCTGGCGGGTCCTCGTACCCAAACACTGACAATGGGCGTATGATCTTGACCCCCGGGGTGTCCATTGGGACCAGGACCATACTCTGCTGTCTGTGGGTGTCTGCTCTGGGGTCCGTCTTCCCCATAAAGATGCAAATCTTGCAGCGAGGGTCCATGGCACCGGAGATCCACCACTTGCGACCCGAGACTACAAAGTCGTCACCGTCTCGGACGATTTGTGATTGGATGTTTGTAGCATCTGAGGATGCGACCTGAACAAGTTTTTCCAATCCATTAGGGGAAAGTGTTAGATTGTGTCGTTTTAGATTTGATGAATTCCGCCACAAGAACTTGGAACTATATACATCCCTTTCACCATTGGGGGTGTTTTTATTTAATTACTTGGGTCATTAAACTTGTATATGCATGAGCAGTTTATCTATCTGCCTGGGGCGGTCAGAAGTCCTACTGGTTTGCATGATCCAAATGACTCCACTCTTTGGAATCCAATTTTTTTTCCAGGAGTTCTTGACATATTGATCTCAGCATGTGGTCAAAAAATTACTTGCTGAGGTGAGGCAGTTTTTGAGAAATTAGTAAAATAATTGAACAAAAAAATATTTGTGGCAAGACGAAAATAATTTGTGCATGTATAATATATGTACATATAGGCGACTCTCCTGATCATTGATTTTCATTTTTTCTCTCAAAAACTTATGAGCCTGAAACTTCTACAGTAAGCTATTTTACATACATCTTCATTCACAGTGAGTAGGGATTCATGCCACGGCCAAAAACTTGATCTACAAAAGGTATCAAAACTCATTAAATACCTCTTGGTGCTTAGCAAGTTTGTTTTGTGCTTACAGGCTTTATGAAACTGGGCCCATGCGTACCTGAGGTTCGGTCATGGCAAAGCATGATCTGATGGTACCATCAAGTAGCGGCGTCAACCATTTTTCCTTCTGACTTGCGTTTCCGTACTTCACCAGAACCTCCATGTTTCCAGTGTCCGGTGCTGAACAATTAAAAATCTACTCACACAGAAAACACAAACAGAAGTACTGATTGATGTTAGAACAATTGAAGGAAATAATAATTATTTAATGATAATAACAATACTCGTGTTTTATATTGCACTTTATACACAATGTCTCAAAGCACTTCCAACATTATTACCCTAATCACTAGGCCATTTCATTCCTTAAACCATCTAAGCTCCTTGGGGAGTATACAGCCTGTGCTGCCAAATATGTAGCGCAATAAGCTAAATCAATCGCAAGAACCATCTCTGCCCTCACAGGTACCTATTTACCCCTGGGTTAAGAGAAGCAATTATAGTATTTGAGATTAGACTCACAGCGCATCCTCCCAATCCTGGGAATTCAAGTTGTGCATTTCCCCACTCTGAGCAATGGTTTTACCCCTTCTGGTTATGACACTGGTAAAATACCCTTTCAAATAAGTAGAATTATTGTGTTTAGAAACAAAAGAAATTTTGAATAAATTTTCTTTCATTTTGTTCGCCGATTTTAGTTCATAGTTACATAGTTGCATAAATCTACCTCTGGTGCGTAGACAGACTTTCCCATTACTTCACATAGATGAGCATACTCCATATTAGTAAGACCGGCACCGTACTCAGACTCAGGATCGGCCTCTACAGGCAAGAAGAGATTCCATAATCCCTTGCTTTTGGCTTTATCCTATTATTGTAGCAAAATCAAAATAGTATCTGGTGTTAAATTGTGCAGCGAGGCTAAAAGCAGAATAAAAAACTGTTAATAACAGTAAATAATTTGGGGTTGAACAAAGACAAATTTACTAGAGTGGGACTCGAACCAACAACCTTCGGATTACAGTGCCGACACGCTACTAACTGAGCTATCTAGCCCTATGTTGGCGGTTTCCCTTTATTAGGGGGTGATCCCTGGCTACACGGCAGTTACTGGTTATGAATAGAATAGAATAGAATAGAATGGCATCCACGAACAAAGGTAGTGACAAAATAGGGAACCCCAAGGGAAGTGACAAGCCTAAATATACATTTGCAAGTACACAATGTGATACTTTTATCTATTCATTTTTAACTAAGTGAACAAAATTGCTTAAAGACATTGGACACTATTGGTAATTGTCAAAGACCAGTCTTCTCAGTTGGTGTATCTCAACATATACACTAAATAACAAACCTGTGAACATTTGAGCTCAATTGGTCGTCGAAGTTGCAAGATAATAATGAAAGAAAAAAGAAAAAAACACCCTTGTCACACGAAGTTGTGTACTTTTGGATGGTTGATTTCGAGACCTCCAATTCTAAACTTGAGGTCTCGAAATCAAATTCGTGGAAAAATACTTCTTTCTCGAAAACTACGTCACTTCAGAGGGAGCCGTTTCTCACAATGTTTTATACCGTCAACCTCTCCCCATTACTGTTACCAAGTAAGGTTTTATGCTAATAAACTTTTTGAGTAATTACCAATAGTGTCCACTGCCTTTAAGTTATCCCGTTAAACGTCTAACCTTGAATTGCTCTATAAGTGGGTGAGGTTTCCATTTGTCCGATGATGATTGATGGGCAGATAACTCCTTCTCTGCTGGTATTACATCGTTGACTACAAGATCTTCAACATCTGCATGTATGGACTGAGCACGCTCAGACAAGGCTGAGATCGATATGGCAAGAACTCCTAAAAAAAGTTTTGTAAAACTGTTCAATTAAAATAGCAGACATAAATCACGGACATGAACTACTTCAGAGGAAAGTATTGCTTAAATGTCTTCTGCTAAACAAAAGTAAGCAGGATACCAGGCACAATTGTAAATGTGACATGGTAGTTTGGCTGGTGACCTTTATCTTGCACGCATAGCTTTGTTGTGCTTATCTACTTTTTGCCGCTTTGTAAAATTGTTCCCAGAAGTTGAGTCCAGCGCGTTACAACGATCGGACATGACACACAACATCATTCAGTAATCTAAACTGCATGTACCTGGTGCCTGCGTTGAATAACCCCTTCTTTGAGATGTCCATACAGAGTAACTCCTCTTGTGTTGGGCTGCACCACTGGTCTTAGGGGGTGGACCCCCCGTGGATGATGATGAGGGTGAGCCATTGCCAGTGAAGGACCATCCTGTGTCTGCCATCTTCTCGGCTAGCATACCAACAATCTGTGCATCTTTAGAACTCGCTTGGCCTACATGTACAATTGAAATAAAATAATTGTAATGAAAATAGAAACTCAAAGAAATTTTCTGTTAATGGCCTCATTTTAACCCTCGCGGAGCCTTTCTCAAAATGCTAAAGATATAAACTGAGGCAGAGAGTTTGTTGATAAACAATTGATTTTAAAGGCACTCTACTGTAATTACTTTAAATAATTGTGAGCAGAAAAACTTACTTGGTAACAAACAATTGGAGAGCTGTTTAAAAAAAAAAGGCGTAATTTCTCACTCAACTATTAAAAGACTTCAGACCTAGGCATCTGAAAGCGCACAAATTTGTTCAAAAAGTTTTTTCGATGACCAATTGTGAAAAATTGTTCACAGATTTGTTATTTTATGCACGTGTTCAGCTGATCAAATGCAATGACAAGTTTTAATGAAACACTAAATACTTCTCTGTGCTGACCTTGCTGTGACCTTTTGTAGACTCCCTGCAAGATGGCCGCCACTCTGAAGAAAGAGAACGCCATGTAGAAGTCTAGATTCTCAACCATTGGTATTCCTCTTTGCTTGCAGTACTGGGCCACAAACTCATCCATAGTGGGGATGCCAAGCTCAGAGAGGTCACGGCCAGCAAAACCTGAAGGTTAAAGGCAGTGGACACTATTGGTAATTACTCAAAATAATTATTGCCATAAATCCTTTCTTTGTGACGAGTAATGGGGAGAGGTTGATGGTATAAAACATTATGAGAAACGGCTCCCTCTGAATTGCCATAGTTTTCAAGAAAGAAGTAATTTTCCACGAATTTGATTTTGAGACCTCAGATTTAGAACTTGAGGTCTCGAAATCAACCATCTAAACGCACACAACTTCGTGTGACAAGGGTTACTTTTCTTTCATTATTATCTCGCAACTTCGATGATCGATTGAGCTCAAATTTTCACAGGTTTGTTATTTTATGCATACGGTCTGACGGTTGTATGTTGAGATACACCAACTGTGAAGGCTAGTCTTTGACAATTACTAATAGTGTCCACTGCCTTTAAAGAAGTTTTAAAGGCACTGGACACCTATTGTTATTGTCAAAACAAGTATTCTTACTTAGTGTATGCATAAAATAACAAACCTGTGGAAATTTTGACTCAATTAGTGATCCAAGTTGCGAGGAAAGAAAGAAAGAAAGAAAAAACACCTCTGTTGAACAAATTTGCTGTGTGCTTTCAGATGCCTCATAAGAGGCTTAAGGCCTGAAGCCTTTGAATATTCGAGTGAGAAAACACCTCTTTTTCAAAAACTATGTTACTTCAGAGGACGAAGCCATTTCTCACAATGTATTAATCAATCAACAACTCTCCGTTGCCCATTACCGGTACCAAGTAAGTTTTTATGTAAGCGGCACAGCCCCTCAGAGAAGTATCTCTGCACTAATGAATCTTTGCGCTTTGTGAAATCATCAGGCCCATACCCAGGGGTGGAAGGGTTTAGGAGTAACTAGCACCAACCTTTAAGGAGAGGAAACTTGGGAGAGAGGTAGTAAGGCAGACAACAGTAGGCGAGATCCGATAGTGGATCACCAATGGTGGATAACTCCCAGTCTAAGACACTCACAACCTCTGCTGTGTCTGGATGAAGAATAAAATTATCCAATCTAAAGAGGAAAAAACAGTTTTTAAGAAAATAACCACTCACTCAAATCAGTTAAGGGAAGGTGATTTATTAATAATCGCTCTTAAATTTAATGACAATAAAATATTCTTGGTTAGAAGTGTTATAAAAATGTACAGCTGTTGTTGTTATAAAAGCGCACTCAAGGGCAACAAGCATGTTGTGCAGGAAGCCATGTTTAATTTGACACAGACAAGTTACAGGAATAAAAGTTTAGAATCAAGTTCAATCTTCAGCCATCTGGGCCCAATTTCATAGTGCTGCTTAACGGTAAGCAAATTTGCATGCTTACTGTAGCAGAAAAATTTGCTTAAGCCTTAGCGTATTTCACAGGTTAGCAGAAAAATTCGGCGGCCATCTTGCGTGTTTACCGTGGATTTGCATTGTGACGTCATTTATTTTTGTGCGGTATAAGCACCGGAAGGTTAGCATGCCTTTTTGTGGCTTATGGTTAGCAGCGCTATGAAACAGAAATTGCACAGTAAGCACAAAATCGGCCGCTAAGCAGCGCTATGAAATTGGGCCCAGGCCTATAGAATTTTTACAAGTACAGCAGCTTTGGATGGTATAAAGCATTTTGAAGTAATGTGGTTATGGAAAAATGTATCAGTTTTTATCTCCAAAATTTGAATCTGAGAATTGTGTATTTCAAATACGGATTATTCTTCCTACATAGACTTACCGCACAGATTAGTTTTATTGAATACATTGACACATGCATCCGTCTTAAAAAAATCAAACGGTTCCAAATACCAAAGTATACTTTCCCTTTAAACCAGGGGCCCCATGAACTAGGATTGGTAGTGCACATAAAAGAACCAAGAACCCAAGTCGTGAAATAGCGGGCGCTGTTGGAAAACTTCAAGATCACCCCACCTACACCACTATAAAAAAAAAAACATTGAGTTAAAAGGCCCTGGACACTATTGGTGTATCTCAACATGTGCATAAAATAACAAACCTGTGAAAGTTTGAGCTCAATTGCTTGTCAAAGTTGCGAGATAATGATGAAAGAAAAAGCACCCTTGTCACACGACGTTGTGTGCTTTCAGATGCTTAATTTCGAGACCTCAAAATCTATTTCTGAGGTCTCGAAATCAATTTTTTTGAAAATTACTTCTTTCTCGAAAAATATGTTACTTTAGAGGGAGCCGTTTCTCACAATATTTTATACTACCAACAGCTCTCCATTACTCGTTACCAAGTAAGGTTTTATGCTAATAATTATTTTGAGTAATTACCAATAGTGTCCAGTGCCTTTAAGGGGCCTATGGTATTTCCATAGAGGTTGACCAACTCAAAAATAAGGCTTGCACCAAGACTATGAGAATACCTGAAATCTCCATGAACAACAGAGACCATCTCCGACTCAGGTAGATGTTTTGGAAGCCATTCCATGAGCTTGGTCATACTAGGAATATCGTGCGTCAGGCTGGCCTTGTACTGCTTACTCCATATTGCTATCTGACGAGACACATACTGACCTAAAGATAGACAGATAGTAAGGTTTACAAATTTTGCATTTATGCATTTTGGAGAGAGGGTTTGCGTAGACGATCAGTTAAGGCCGGTTTATAGTCGGTCGCGCGATGGTCGCGCGACGGAAATCTTGCGCGCAATCCTAAGACTGAGCCTAAAAAACAAGTCTTTTTATGATCGCGCGTATAGATTTCCGCCGCCCGACCTTAGCGCGACCCGACTATAACTCGGCCTTTAGGCAATTTAGTTAGTTTGAAATAGAGACGACCAGTAATCTTTTATCAGAACAACAGTTTGACTTTATTAGAGAGTGAAAGATCTATCTGTACCATTCATTTGAGAATCACATAACTCAGAGTAAAGTATGTAAACCAAACATGATCCCTAGAGGGCGCTATTCTACTCAACAGAGAGGTAGGGTCAGACATTGGGTAATGCTCTTAAACTGAATGACCATAAAAACTCAATTGGTGAGTAGCACTGCAGCTGTTTGTATAGCGGATTGTATAAACTGTTTTTATTTTTTTATGTTTTTTTATCAGTTAAAGTCATAGGTCATATGGTTTGGATAATTTTCACAGGATTGGTGACCAAACACTTATGCTGAAGAAAAAAAATTATTCAAAATGTGCTGAATTGTTTTAAGGCAGTGGACACTATTGGTAATTACTAATAATTATCATCATAAAACCTTACTTGGTAACGAGTAATGGGGAGAGGTTGATAGTATAAAACATTGTGAGAAACGGCTCCCTCTGAAGTAACATCATTTTCGAAAAAAAAAGTAATTTTCCAAGAATTTGATTTCGAGACCTCAGACTCAGGTCTTGAAATCGAGCATCTGAAAGCACACAACTTCGTGTGACAAGGTTTGTTTTTTTTCATTATTATCTCGCAACTTCGACGACCGATTGAGCTAAAATTTTCACAGGTTTTTTATTTTATGCATATGTTGAAATACACCAACTGTGAAGACTAGTCTTTGACAACTACCAATAGTGTCCACTGTCTTTAAAGCGTACAAATTCAGCGCCTGCATGTACATGTAAGTGGAAAATTGTGAGCGTAAGCACAGAATTTGCCGGTAAGCCAGGCCATGAAATTGGGCCCAGATCTCATCTCACTGCCTTGATGGTACAGGGTTTTGAATTCATACCTTGTTTTCCAAATTTCTCTAGTCCAGCCTTCTTAATATCTACATTATGTATACGGCACAGTACGTCACACATTGAATCATAGATTGCCCGGCGCTCAGCAGCAGGTAAACCAGGGAGAGAGGGCTCCTTGAAGATACGACCTTTGACATGGTCCATCAAGTAAAACGGTGTACCAACAACGCTGCAGAGTGAAATTCAGTACAAAGGGTAGATGGTGAGTTTTGAAGCCGGACTCAGACTCAAGACTTTAATGATTTTAAAAGCCCATTTTTGCTGACTTGGGCTGGGAATGAGTCACATGGTCAATGACGTAATGTGGTTATGTAAAAAGATATTAGTTTTTATGCCTCCAAATTGGCATCTGAGAAGGTTATACCGTCAGTAAAGTTTCTCAGATTGTGTATTCCAATCAGGGATTATTCTTACTTCATGGACATATTCGCTCCGAATTTCAGAGATATCTCAACAAGTTTGCCACAAACTACACTATACATCCTTTTCACGATCGGGTGTGATTACCGTACATTGAATTATTCGGTCATTAGTTACTTAATGAAAGTGCGGTGATCAGTCTGCCTGAGGCAGTCAGCAGCCCTACTGGATTTTGCATGATCAAATATAAAGTCAACTGTCTGGAAAAAGAATTAAATGGAGATAACAGGTGTTAGTTGTCAGATGAAAAGGATGTTATTGTTCTAGCCTCTTTCTTTAATGGAGCTTTCCTGTAATGCAGGGATGTGATAGGCTATTGAAAACGAGCACAAAGTGTGAAAGCTTGTGAGCACGAAAGCTTCAGAAAGCGAAGCCTGCTTACATACATTTCTCTGGGGTTTGAAAGCCCTACTCTTCAATCTGGGGTGTTCCAGATTTTTCTTTTTGTAATACAATTTGTTTTGGGGGTGGGGGTTAAAAAAATAAAAAACTGAGAAATCACATCACTGTGTAATGTTACCTCTCGTCCTCACAGAGCGCTAACAGATTTGGGACTGGTACCCCCTCTCCACCAAGAGCCTTCATGACTTGATACTCTCTCTCTACTGCATGGGCCGATGGGAGGAGTTTACCTGGCGGCTTCTTGCGCAGCACCATGTCGCGATCTGCGTAGCGGATGAAATACGTTGGGTTGGATTGTCCGTGTTTGAACTGACGGATGTTTAATACACCATCGGTGCTGGAACTGGAAAGTAATCAGATAACAAAGGGAAAAAAATGAAACTTTTATGAGAAGGTAATCACACGAGCAGTTATAATTGCCCTTATTAACTTTTAATAGTAGTAATAATACTGGGTTCTTCATCACACCCGATGGGAGTATCAAAACGCTTAGCATTTTTTTCCTGCAAGGTATGCTTTTAAAGTATGGAGACCTACCAATTATGCATATTATGCGTATGTTAGGATACACCAAGTGAGCAGGCTGGTCTTTGACAAACGTGTCCAGTGACTGTAAGATTATTTACCCAATGTTGAGAGTGTCCAAGTAGGCTCTGAGTGACTCCACCGGCAGCTCAAGCCCTTTGCGCACGGCTGTCGTCCCGTCCATATAACCTTGTAATGGGAAGTTCAGCAGACCTTCCAATTCATGTAGAGCTTGCTGAGTGTCATCTACCTATGCAAGAACGTAATAATACACAGTTCTTATATATCTTATTTCATCTGCACCAACAAGCAATGAAAGTAGCATCACATTATTAGAAAATAGAGTAAACAAAATGCTTCTCTATGCAGAAGAGTTCTTGAATATGCGTAGTGAGTTTGAAAGTTTCACAGTTTCAGGTAGGGAGTTCCAAAGCCTCGGTGCTGCGCTCTGAAAACTTCTCTCCCCCATCGATGATTCGCCATTTGTTCCTTTGAAGGAGTTTTTGTTTTTGTGAAGATGGTAAGCCTCGAGACCCTGAAGCATATAACTGCACAAGATCACTTAAGAAATGCTGAGGGCATCACCTTGTAAGATCTTGGAAACAACGAGTCACAGTTAACTCTTTGGATGGGGAGCCAGTGCAAGTCAGTTAGCACAGGTGTGATGTGTTCTGTTACAAGCTCATCACTCTAACCACATTGGCCTTACCGGAGTAGCCCCCGTTTCAATCTCACCTTAATGGTATCAATCCCCAGGTTCCTGGAAGCCTTGACGTTAGGTACCAGGTCATCCAGGAAGATGCTCTCCTCTGGTGTGACCTTGAGTTCATCCAGACACAACTTGTAGATGGCAGGGTCTGGCTTAGCCACACCCACCTTACACGACTCTACAACCTGAAGACGATGAAAGAGGCAAGGACGGACAAACTTACTTCAAGAAAAGATTTTGGGGAAAAAATTTCCCTGGAACTTCCTTTGAACAGTGGAGCACAAGACCCCTTAATATAACAACATCCCTGCCCATGGCACTCATTCTCATTATGTGAAATACGCTGGACTTAAAGACACTGGACACTATTGGTAATTGTCAAAGACCAGTCTTCTCAGTGGGTGTATCTCAACATATGCATAAAATAACAAACCTGTGAAAATTTGAGCTCAATTGGTTGTCGACGTTGTAATAATGAAAGAAAATACACCCTTTTCACACGAAGTTGTGTGCTTTCAGATGCTTGTCAAATGTCAAAGGTTGATTTTCTGCTGCCTGCCAATATTTCCTCTCTTCATGCACCTTGCAAGCCTGTATGTTTTGTTTTTGAAAGGGCAAGGGCACCAAGACATTTTCTCCTTGGTAAAGGGCATCCTTAATTGCAAATTCCTACTGGAGCATCTCGAGGGCACCAAGGCAATGACCAGCATGACCAGGGAGCATGGTGGCAATCGCCTCCGTGAAGTTTTAATTAGGTCTGCTTGCAAACAAACCTTCCATCATCTTACCACATCAAAGAAACCTGTATTGACTGCCATGAGCGCCTTCTTTGATTTCTCATGCTTCCAATTGTTTGTGAGTAGTGCCGTCTTGATGCCTTCTGCTTTGATGCACTTGAGGGCATCAATCATCTCAGGGAAGGGCGTGGACGCCTTGGTTGCATATGCTTCAAGGAGACCAGAGAGGGTTACCTCGTATCCAAGCTGTAGTAGAATATTGGTAATACAATAACAAATAAAAACTAGTTCCTATAGCTCATTTCACAATAACCATCTCAAGGCCTCAGTGCCCTTGGGTCAATAACATTCCTTTTATCTTTCTCAGCCCCCTGGGGAGATGAGCTGCCGTATCCTAGTACCCATTATACCCCTGGGTGAAGAGAAGCAATTATAGTAAAGTATCCTGCTCAAGGACACAAGTGCCTTGGCCGGGATTCTAACACACCTTCCAATGACTTAACCACTAGAACTTGAATTCGATGCTCTTAACCACTCGGCCAAAACAGGGCGACAATGTGGTGAACAACCTCTGGATTAACTTACCAGCACTCCACAAGAGAACCCTATGATGGCGGTCTCCCCATGTTGTAATTTTCACTGTATTGAACTCATTTATTTTAAATTGTCTTTGAATAGTATTTTAAAACTAACAGCTGTTCAACAAATGAGATTATGAATTTGTTTCTGTTTCAACATTTTTTGAAATTTTAATGAAAAATTTGAAGTAATACTAAAGAAATGATAGTCGGCCTAATTGATGAAATCCTACTGGTAAGATATGTGATATGTCTACATTCACTCAGAAATAGCATACTTTGTATACCTTATTCTCAAACAATCAGTACGCCTGCATTAGGCATGGAATCAGGTGCATGCTGCTGGTCTAGCTAGCGATCAAGTTTGATTGCGAAAAAGGTCTATATGCTGATGCTTTTCATTTTAATTTAGGATTTCTTACCTCTTGAGAGCATTCTTTGCTGAATGCTGGATAAAACTGCTCGTTGGTTATCTCTCCTCGGTTGAGTTTATTCCACGATCCCGTTTCTCCTGCGTTTCTTATCACCTTGACAACCAACCCTTCTGGAAGCCCTCTTTGCGCCTCGTATTCTACAATCAGCAAATTACAAACAAAAAAAGCTATCAGCTGCTGACATAAAAATGGAAAATAAGTTCAGCTTTGGGAAAAACATTTTGCTTCAACAAGTTTCCTATCTGTCAACAAGTTGTTCCATCCTTCAAAAAGTTTCTCTTCCAAACTTGTTGGTGCCTTTCTTGGATGTAGATCCCAGGAAAGACAATAAACTTCAAGAAACTGCGAAAGGGATACAACATCAATGGTTTTGGATGATATCTGACTACCATCCACCTAGATTTCAATGAACAAACCTGTTGAACAATTTCATGAATTTTGGTGATCACTTCAGACTAGGTCCTTATTTGACATTGGCAAAAATTTATTAATTGCTTTTTACAGCTGTGTATGTTTTCTTTATTGTCATGCCTTGCGTGATATTGCTAGTGTGATTTCTGCAGCCTCAGTCAAAGAACTAACATCCATTATAACACACCTCTTGCTTGTTCTGTATTCTAGTTGGCTGAAACATGGTCATGTGGAATGGACTAATATAGTCTAGTGATCGCGTGTGCGTGTTTTGCGGGAACTATTTCCCGAGTGGGCACTAGTCTTTGAAATAAGTGCCCGGTTACAGCGCCCTCTCTTGAATTGAACTGTGAACAGCAACTACAAAACTTCCTTTCTTTTCAGATTTCTGTTCCTATTTCACATTATTAGACCGAGCTGTGTTATAAAACACATCTTGACTGGCATAATTCGGTAGATAGTGTACGTCTATTCCCCCTCGGGCCTGTGAGTGACCAGAAAAGGGGCCTATTTCCCTCGACCTTCAGCCTCGGGAAACAGGTTGCTTTTCTGGTCACTCAAAGTCCCTCAGAGGAATAGACGCACACCAGTTACCTCATTGCCAGTCAATATGTGTATACGAATATCTAAATGCCCGTAACTTTTTCAGTGACTATCCAGAAGGGGAAGCAGTCAGCTTGTCAACTCACTACACTATTAGCCATACCTTTAAATATTGGACCTGGCTTGGCTATCAGAACCCCACCCATATCAAATATGACGGCCCGCTTTTTATCAAACACTGCGGATACTCTGAGACCACGACTTAGCCATGTCTGAGAGGACAGTCTGGCCATGTGACAGGGTGACTGGCCAAGGAATCCATGGCCCAGGAGATGGCAGGTGGATGCAGCCTTAAGGAGCCTCATTGTTGTTGCAGTTATCTTCTGATCCAGTTTAGTGACATCACCAATCTGCGAGACTGTGAGAGAACAATGAAATTTTCAATTTAATCAAATTTTTTAAATGTAAAAAAAAATATTAAAGAAGTGTCAGCCATAGTCAAAGAACTTATTTCCAGAATCACCTCACTTAAGGAGTCTAAATGTTGAACATTTTGGGTCAGTATCATCAGGATGTATTTGAAACAGACCACTCAACCTCAACTCGACAACAAACAAGCTCAAAATTGTGAACGAAATTTAATCTTCTTTTTTTTTAACAAAGACTATCTTATGCTACAAGTGGATCATGTGGATCTGTTTCCTTACCTTGAAATAAACAATATTACATAACACCCAAGCAGATCCTTGCCATTTGATTGGAGGATTGTCCGTCACGTGAAATCACTCACCGTGCATTTTTCGTTCCATTCAAAAAGTACTAATTGCACGCTGAGTAAAAACATCACTGCGTGCGCATGTCTAGTCTTTGGTAACGCAGCAGTGTTACAAGGCACATACTACATTCGGCGTCTGCGTGTCTCAAATTGTACAGAACACACATTGTCACTGTTGAATCCAACAGGCCGACCCAAAAGAAACGGGTGTAATTTCGCAATTAAAAATTGTAGGCCTACACTTTGTTTGTTTTGAAAGTTGTATCCACTAATGAAAATTACAAAGATCTACTTGGTTAAAACAAATAATGAAAGTTTTTCATTCGTGCAAAGCCAATGGTGCAAATATTTTCATTCGTTGAAAGATGGAATGTTCCATTCAACTCGGCTCCTTGATCCTCATCATTGAAATATTTGAATATAGGACATTTCATCTTTCAACTCATGAATAATATTCACACAATTGCACTCATAAAACAAATCACTGCAATGGCTCATTTAAAGCCATTGGACCCTTTCGGTACAGAAAAAACAAAAAAAGTTCACAGATTTACAAATAATTTACAGGGTTTACAGAAGGTAATGGTGAAAGACTTCTCTTGAAATATTAGTCCATGAAATGCTTTACTTTTTGAGAAAACAGTAAAACAATATAAATTCTCGTTAGCGAGAATTACGGATTTATTTTAAACACATGTCATTACACGGCGAAACACGCAGAAACAAGAGTGGGTTTTCCCGTTTTTTTTCTACCGACTCTGATGACCGATTGAGCCTAAATTTTCACAGGTTTGCTGTTTTATATACAAGTTGTGATACACGAAGTGTGGGACTTGGACAATACTGTTTACCGAAAGTGTATAATGGCTTTAATCCGGCGACTCCCCCCCTCCCCTCTCAATTATGTCATGCACTCATAAACATTCATTATTTTTAAATCACTGCAATGGCTCATTTAATCCGGCGAACCCCCCCCCCCCTCCCCTCTCAATTATGATCATGCACCCCCCCTCCGTCCGCCCCGCCCAACCGTAATCATTTCACTTTTTGACCATTTTCATTCATTCATACAATTCAATGTCATTGTCATTACATGGACATTATTTAATAGATATCTTACTTAGCATTAAGAATTAAATGCAAAGTTTTGAAATAAAAGTTGATTAGCTTATTCATCAGATCTAACCTTTAAAAAAGAAGAAGACTCTCTAACCCATCTAGCAGTAGCAGTCCAAAGTTTACAACCAGCTGGACATTCTACAACACATTCAAGAAAAGAAGGAAAACATAGACACGCTACAACCTTTACTCTTTCAAAATAAAAAGTCTTAATGTTCACTTAACTTAATCATATCGTCATAACTAACACATTGTATTCATATGATAATGATTTAGTGTTGTTCATGCCTTTTTAATAGTAACTGAAATTAACTTTTTGTATTTACTTGTTTGTTTAAAAAAAAAAAATTGGAAATAATATTAGAAGGACTTGTTTGTGAGTTTAACTGTCTAACACTACCCGTCAATGTCCCAGAAGCGTATGGGTTCTGATGAACATAACAGAGTTACACTGGAAAGTAGGTCAAGTACGTTATCGGACGGACGACTATATTATAATATAACTGCACACGTACACCTCCCCTCCTGGTGACAGATTATTCGGTTTTGTGGATCTAAAAAAACAAAGCAACAATGGCCGAGGAATGCGAGAGTTTGGAGAAAATACTGGAGGATCATCTGCCAGCCGATAAGTTAGCAGAAGCTCGACGAATCATCTATGGCCAAGATGGATCGAAATCAAAGTTTGTTGAACTTGAACTTTTATTTGATTATTTTAGTTTCAAATACAATTTTTTATTTATTGTATTGTATTGTATTGTAATAAATAATATTATTGAATATTGTAGCCGTACAGTACAATTACGAAGTTGTCATAGCTCATGACAACATGAGCACAGAACGGGTACTTTGAGTTGACCACTACTTTATTCATTAACACTTCAAAATTTCAAGTTTACACTTCATTTTTCCATTGCATTATTTCATTTTCCATCCATTATTTATTTTCAGGATGTTACAAATGTTGGTGAGTGGAGTGTGAACAGTTCACTTCAAGTTCAATAGGTCAATACTACTACACTACGTACTCAATCTCACTCTACTGCAGTGCAGTGCTAGTCATGGGTTTGGTGGGTTGTTTGGGCGAGTAACAGTTGCCAAATATTAATATTAACAAAATGCCCTTTGGGTTAAGAACTTAATTAAAGGGTCACATGTGACATTGCCTTAGATTGGGCGGTTTGAGCTTTAAAAAGCATTTGTTATGAAATGAATATGGTTGGAATTTTTTTTTAAAGTAGAATATATGATCCACACACAAGTACAATTATGTTTTGAAATTAGATGGTTTCTTTTCACTTTCTGAACTAACACGGTCCACCATTTTGTGGAGTGTAAAATTGCGGCTCACGTTAGTTCACAAGGTGAAAAAAACAGCGGTGCATTTTCCTGCAACGACATTGCAAAATCAGGTTTTTTTTTCTACTGACATGACAATTTAAAGTTTTTGCACCATTGCCTTCATAATTATGAAGAGAACTTGTCAAAAACTTGTTTTGTTTTCAGGCCCTTAGAGTTACCAGAGGAAGCAGTTCGTCTTGCGAAGGAGAGAGATTTTGAGCTTGTCGGACATTCCATTTCAGCAAAGCCAGAAGAGCTGCGCCAACCTCGTATCGTGCGAATTGGTTTGGTCCAAAATAAAATCGTTTTACCAACATCAGCGCCCATCAAGGATCAGGTATATTAATTTGATCTCCAGTCGTTAACTCTCTAGACATGTTGAAACATTATAAGTTATCACACAAACGCGAGTTTAATATGGAAAAATATAGCGCTTCCAGCAGACCATATCCCAAGAGGCCGAAGGCTAGTTTGGCTATATGAAATGCAGACACGCTATATTCTTCCTTACTTCTTATAATTATAAGCTGTAGGTCTACGTTTTGCGTAAAGCTTATAGAAGCGTAATACGCAGAGTTAGAACACACACTATAGATCAACCAATCAGAATCAAGATAATGGGAAATATAACTCTTAGGCAGGTGTACCTTAAAAAAAAAAAAAAAAAATGCTTTTTGTTGTTTTGTTACAACAGCGTGATGCTCTACACAGGCGTATAGGTCAGATTGTAGAAACAGCGGGGCAATGCGGAGTGAACATCCTCTGTTTACAAGAGGCATGGCGTAAGTACACACCCATTTGGGTTGCATAGTTTTGCCAGCAGAATAACAATTTCTTTGTGCTAGAAAACTGAAGGGTGACATCATGGCATTGTGGAAGGATCAAATCCAAGTTCTGGTGGTTGAGTCATCAGGGGGGTGGGGTTTCGAATCCTGGTCATACACAATATCAACCTCTACCCTTGTCACTTGTAGGCTAGGTACCCATTTATACCCCTGGCTGAAGAGAAGCAATTATAGTGAAGCATCTTGCTCAAGAGCACAAGTGTCAAGACCGGGATTTGAACCCACACTCCAATGACTTAACCACCAGAACTTGAATTTGATGCTCTCAACCACTCGGCCATGACACCCTTCGAAGCTGCCAGTGGTTCATGGTTTCACGCATGCGCTTAGCTGTATTGCGGTAATCTTCAATTATAAAGCAGCACTTGTAAGGAAGAAGAAGAAGAAGAAGATAATAATAGAATACTAAGTACATTTTTTTTTCTGACAATATTTTCATGAACAGAAAACTTTTTAACCTTGAGAACTAACAGCCACAGATATTTTGTTTCTCTTATTCTTGTTTTGGCTCCATTTCCGTCATTAAAGATATGCCATTTGCATTCTGCACTCGAGAAAAGGAACCTTGGTGTGAGTTTGCCGAGTCAGCCGAAGATGGACCAACGACTGTGTACTGTCAAGAGGTAAGCTTTACTCAACACTCAACATGCAAGTAACTTAAACCGTGTAGTGGCCGGATGGAACTGGACTCGAGCTCCATGGTGTTTTTGATCTGTCCACAGAGTCTGAATTTTTTGAGTCCAAGTCTTGACATTTGTGTCTTTCAGACAGCCACTTAACTATTGCACCGTCCTTTACCAGTGTTTACAAATCTAGCAATTCATCTAACTCAAAATTGCTTGAATTCTTTCCCTAAGCCTCATCCACAGCTCATATCACTGGAAATCTTCCGAGTGTCAATTAAAGACAAATCATTATCTCTCCTTACTAGTAAATATTATGTCTGCCCCTGTCTTTCTGGAGCAAATAAATTGTTTTGTTATATCACTTTTGTTTTACACCCCGATGTCTGTTGGCACTGTATACTCAGTACTTTCCAGTGCTCTGTGAAATAAATCAAAGACATATTACTCGGTTGGGATTCGAACCCATGACCTTTGCAATTCTAGAGCAGTATCTTACCAGTGTGACCTTTGATCCTACATCTATTAAATGTTTTTTTTTTTTTTTTTTTTTTTTTTTTTTTTCGTGTCTGTATTTTCTCTCCACAGCTTGCGAAGCGCTACAACATGGTTATTTTGTCATCTATATTGGAGAGGGATTCAACTCATAGTGACACTATCTGGAATACTACAGGTAAAAGTCAACAGTCCAAAATCAGCCTTTATTTCTGTGTCTTTCTTTATAGTTTAAAGGGAAGGTATAAGTTTGGTAATCACTCTTGAAATGAATGGCAATAAAAACTCACTTGGTTATAAAAGTACGGCAGCTTTCAATAGACAGATTTGGGAATCATTTCACTTCAAAGTAATGTGGTTATTGAAAAATATAGTGGTTTATCTTCCACAAAAGTTGAGTCTGAGTAGCATTACTGACCATTACTCTCAGATTGTGTGTTCCGATTATGGATTATTTTTCCTGAGTTGACATAATTCGACCGGCATAATACCTACAAGTTTACAAAAGCAACAACTAATTATTGTGGAAAGTGTACCATGTGCATGGGCTGCAGACCCCACCCCGAGCTTTCATTTTTGATCATGCCTATGTCAACTGGCCCTTCTACGGAATAATGTTTCATTACAATTCTTCCTTTCACCTCTTTTTGCGTACATCCAGTTGTGATTTCTAACTCTGGCGCTGTAATTGGCAAGACTCGCAAAAATCACATCCCGAGAGTTGGTGACTTCAATGAGGTATATGGAAAGTAGCTCTATGTTGTATTTAAGAATTGAATTGAATGTGAATTGAATTTGATTAAAATTGACAATCTTCCAAAAATAAAATTACAGAGTCATTACAATAGTTAAAAATAGATATGACACGAAAAGGGCAACGGTTGATTAAAAGGGGCATAAAATGGAAAAATAAAACACCCAAACTGTTGGACTCTGATTGTGGTGGTACATTGTATGCCTGATCCCATTATAAGCATGATAAGTCTACTAGTGCAGTCTTCAGTCCAACATACAGTAACTCAACACCCAAACTGTTGGACTTAACTTATGGCCCTGGCCGGGAATCGAACCGGGGTCACCTTGGTGAGAGGCGACACTTTACACACAAGCCAACCATGCCACCCATGCTTTTTAGTGGATGACACCCATGCCTACATCCTTACGGACTGCATAGAGGGTAACACTGTTTCAACCCCAGGAGTAGGTGGCAACTTGCTCCTGGTGGCAGTTGATTTGAGTCGACAGCCCAAATCAGTTATGTGTAGTCCACACCTTGAATTGGCCGTGACAGTTAGGCGATATCTCTTAAATACAAACAAATCATATAGTAAAAAAAAGATTAATTAGTTATGTTTGTCTTTTGTTATTTTGGCAGTCCACTTATTACCTTGAGGGGAACACTGGACACAGAGTCTTTGACACACAGTTTGGTAAGTTCACCTCATTCCACCTTAACAGATGGTCCTGTTCAAAATTTAGCCTTGTAAACTGTTTTTTTGATAAATCAAAATTATTTTTATGTATAAAATATCGATTATTTACAACCACAAAGTTAAATGAAGTAGGTAACTCTAACTTGCCAAATTTTAACTTTTTTTGCTGGTTATGGTGTTGTTTATGGTTATAGTAATGGTTATAATTATACATGTAGTAACTAGTGCAATAAACTGGTTGACTGATTGATAAACAGGTCGCATTGGAGTTAACATCTGCTATGGACGTCATCATCCTCTAAACTGGATGATGTATGGACTGAACGGGGCGGAGATCGTCTTCAATCCGTCAGCTACCGTTGGAGCATTGAGGTAAAAATTGCCGACTTTATTAGAGCAACAACCACTAAGCCCAATGTCTTATGCCAGACCGTAGTCGTGAGAGCAATAGTCTCGCACAGAACAGCAGTTTCACGAGATAGTTGCGGAAGAGCCGTTTCGCTATCACTGTGGCAGACATTTAACGACTTGTCCACAAGTCTTGTCATGGCCAAGTGAAAGAGTGCACTGGACGTAAGCTCTGGGGTCAATTTCACAAAGAACTTAGGACTAGTCCTAGGATATATTAAAAACATAAGGCGAGTCCTGAGTTAGGACGAGTAAGGCATCCTTACTCAAGATAAGACTAGTCTTAGCTGTTTGTGAAATCCACCCCTGGTGTCTCTCATCAACTGAGTGTTGGTTCTGCAGCCAACCATGCCATAGACACCAGGGGAAACCCCTCTCAAGGACTATTGCTTATTGATCCCAAGCTGGAAACCCAGGCTGAAGACTTGTGTTTTAAAAATTTACAAGAAGATTTCTATCATGATCTCATTACATATTTAGTGACCGAAGTGACCGCCAGCATAAATTAACAAACCTGTGAAAATTTGGGCTCATTTAGTCATCCCAGTTGCGAGAGAATAATGAAAGAAAAAACACCTCTGTTGTACAACTTTGTGTGCTTTCAGATGCATAATAACAGGCTTCAGCTGAGGTCTTTTATTTTGAGTGAGAAATTACCTCTTTCTCAAAAACTATGTTACTTCAGAGGGAGCCGTTTTTCACAATGTTTTATACGATCAACAGCCCTCCTTGTTACCAAGTAAGTTTTATGCTTCCAATTATTTTGAGTAATTACCAATAGTTCAGGGAGTGGATAGATAATTTTTTGCGATTCCTTCTGTGTTTTAATTCTTACCAGTGAACCGATGTGGTCTATCGAGGCTCGAAATGCAGCCATCGCAAACACCTACTTCACTGCTGCTATCAATAGAGTGGGCACGGTAAGATTGTAGGTTTAATCTGTGGTAGACCAAGGAGCTGGGGGCCTATGGGTACAGAGATGTGATTTCTCTGTTTTTAACCAGGAATCTGTTTTTTGTTTAAACCCCCCCCCCCCACCCCAAATTATATTTCATAATTAATATTAAATTTATAAGAAAATGGGGATGAAACCATATAGAACACCCCAGATTGCAGAGCAGCGCTATCAAAACCCAAAATAAATGTATATAAGCAGGCCTCGCACTCGAAAGCTTTCGCGCTTGCGAGCTTTCACCATTTGGGCTCATATAGTTCAGTTTTGTTTTCAACAGCCTGTCACATCCATGTGTGTAGGACTTCGCCTCTGGTGCAATTTGCCTCAGAGGGAGTACAAAACCTATGGACCCTCGTCACAGCGTGCAACAATTGCTTTGTAATACCATGGTATCATATTCTTCTTCTAAGGAAACATTCTGTTGTCATCTTCAAACATTATCAATAGTTTTGGAGAAATGAGTAGAACAATTTCACAAAAATAGTTTTTTGGGGTTTACGGGACTGAAAACATTGCTCTGTGATTTTCACTTTTTGTTTTCTTCTTCAAAAACTTCATGCCAAATAAAGCTGAAACTTCTACAGGTAAATTATACTACATACATCTTCATTCACAGTGAGTAGGGATTCATTTCATGACCAAAACTTTGATCTACAAAAAAAAATCAAAACCTTCAAAGTAAAAATAAAAGATTCATGAAGATTTGGTCCCCCATCCTTTCAAATCTCTTCCTTGTTTAAAAATAAAGACCTGAACAAACTTACAAGGTTGTAGTTTGCAGTAAATTCACAACTCTTTGGATATTGTTTCATTTTTTTTTTTGTCAAACAGGAAGTGTTTCCATCTGCCTTCACTTCTGGTGATGGAAAAAAAGGTAGGTTTGCAGAGCTGAGAATGAGTGAATAACTTTGCGTTGTTTACTGGTGTATCCTAACATTAGCATAAAATAACAGATCTGTGAAAATTTGGACTCAAGTGGTTATAAAGTTGCAAAAGAAAGAAAAAACACTCTTGCTCCCGTTGTGTGCTTTCAGATGCCTTAAAAGGGTTCAAGACTGAAGTATTTCATAGTTGAGTGAGAAATCACCTCTTTCTCAAAAACTAGGTAACTTCAGAGGGAGCCATTTCACAAGATGCTTTATACTATCAACCGCCCTCCATTACACATAATTAAGTCTGTTTTATGCTTACAATTATTTTGAGTTGTTACAAATAGTGTCCATTGCCTTTGAAGAACTGTTCGTTTTGTTCCTTTACAGCTCATAATGACTTTGGTCATTTCTATGGATCCAGTTACGTAGCAGCTCCGGATGGAAGCCGCACAAGGGTAAGAGCTGTGATCATAATTTGGAAGCTCAGTCAACTGAGGATGAAATGTGGAAAAACTGCTCACATACCCTTTAAATTCTTAGGTAGTTTTTTTCTTCAGACAAATTCAAGTATGTTTTGTTTTGTTAAAAAAATAATTTTAGTTGTATAATAATTTTGTATTTCCAGTTTGTCGTGTTATTTTTGAAGTTTCTTTTTATTTTTGGGGGTTTAATTTTTTTATTTTTTTTTATTTACTTAAAACCATAAATAACGAAGCTTTTCCATCGAGTTGGTCGGGATTTCGTCTTTTAGAGGGCAAGGCCATTGTCATACAGCCTAATTGACTTAATATGTAACAAGTTGTATGTGGAAAGTTGATGGCCACTAAACAATTCAAAGCCATCACATGGTGCCATCCAAAGTACGGGCAGACAGATCAAATCAGTAGAACCCGCTGTGCATAGCTAACAAACAAAGCAAACAACACCTGTAGGATTTGTTCACACTTCTTGCGACTCAAACTCCCTCATGCACAATGACGTTTTTATGATATTAATTTCACAAGTAAAAAGAAACAAACACAAAATTGCTGGATATGGTGTCAGTTTTCCCCACGGCCTGTATTTTAATATTTTTTTTATACTGCTCCTAGTGCTAACACCTACATCAGAAACATGATGCTGTCCTTCCACTTATAATGGAATTCCCCCTAGTTGGAATTAACCTCATATTACTGCGAAGAAATCCTGGGGAAATTTTTTTTTTTGTAAAAGAATTAAAGTTTCTGTGACAGCTTTGATGTCCACCGTGGCTGTTCACCGCTTTGTTAGTCTTCCCTCATTACATGTAATATTGATGCCATATTACTAGTTTCCATTATTCCCATGGTATTTCTGTCTCTGTGGCTCTGAAAACCCTCTATGCAGCTTGCAGTCTTTTTTCGGATTATAGACTGTTATATTTGGCACAGTGTCAGCTAGCCATGCATTTTTTAATTCCTTTTTTATACCCCCCATGGTCAGGAATGCGCTGTTGTTGATTTGAATAGATATATGTTTTTGTGGCAATAGAGTTTTATTATTTTGAAAGATGATTTTTGTGTCACTTTGTAATAGATGAATCTTAGTCTAGTTTATAATCCCATGTGAAATAAAAGAAAATGGCGGGTGCTGACGTCGGTAACTATATTGAACTTTTATGGATGGTTGTTCAAGTTTATTAATGTACTTGAAGTAAGTGATGTTTGGAGCGTTGAATGGTGTGGCTAGGCTAACACAGTAACAAGATATAATCAGGGATGTGATGGGCTGTTAAAAAAAAATGAGCTGTGAGCTCAAAGCATGAAAGCTGGAGAGAGCGCAAAAGCTTGTGAGCACGAAGCCTGCTTACATTTATCTTTGGTTTTAAAAACATCTAATTTGCAATCTGGGGTATTCCATATCTGTTTTATGTTCATGTTATCTTCATGTCTTTATGAATTTGATCTAAATGAAAAAAAAATTAACAAGTTGGGGGGGGGGGGGAGAAATCCCATCTCTCTAATAAGTACATGAAATATGCCTACTGCTTTGTAGTAACCTTGGGGTACAACCGTGTGTAAATAAATCTCGGCTGTGGTCCCTAAGAGGTATTTTTAAGTTACTTCTCACTTGAAGTGTTGGCTATCGATGTGCTTTAATTGATCTGGAGAACACATAATGATCTGCACATCCCCCGGGTGTTGCTTCAAAATATAGCCCTTAAGACTGTTTGGTTAGTTGCTCAACCTGGAGTAAATGAGCCCCTCCCCCGCCCGCATTTTTGTTTCTGCACCACTAATTTATTTTAAAGCGATTCAAAAAAGGAAACTCTTCAAAAATAAATCAGATTAATTTTTTGAGGGTCGCAATTTTAAAGTGTAGGGGAAAAAAAAATTGCCTCCTGCCCCCGCCAAAAAATAAGAACACCAACAAGAAGGAAAATTTCAAGGGAAATAAGCTCCATGACTTGTGGGTCTTCAAATGCTTTTTTTTCTTGATTTGTGGCTGAACTTTAAAATAAGTGAGCTTTCAGATTGAAATAAGTCAATTTTGTGACAAGTTATTACCAAACCGAGCTCCATCTTCAAATTTGTTGTCGGTAAAAGAGGTGAAGAAAGCATTTCTAGTATGCTGTACCGCAATGGGTGAGGTGGGGTGGTGGGGGGGGGGGGGGGGATAGGCAATCCTTGGGCAACTCATTTGTGATTCGAATTACCTTCAAGATTTAATTCAATGCAAGCATGAAGGCTTACATTTTATTGATCAATGTTGGGAGGCAATGATTTCTTTGGTGCGTAAATTGTTGCTGGGAAAAATCGTATGAATTTTGAATTTGTTTTATATAGTTACTTTCATTCACTTCACTTGCCCCACGTCTCGCGCTTAATGATGCATTCAATGTTCAAGGAATGGAATGATGAACATAAATAATAAATTCATAGACGACTTTAACTGCCTGTCTTCCATGCATATTGTTGCGCAGTGGCGCATATCAATTTTATAACAACTCAACCTGTCCGCTAATTTTTTTTTTTCCATTCATTTTCGGGCTTTATTAAGTCATTAATAAATGAAGTGAATCATTTATAAATTTATAAGTATCTAAATATGGTAATTTCAATATGTATTGCTGCACAGACCAATTTGAGGTTGCAATTGTATAAAAAAAAAGTAGTCATTTATTTGACTTGTGTTTTCATTTTAGAAATACCCCCTGTCCCCCCAAATAAATCAAACATTCTGTGCGGGATAGTGCATTGACCAGTGAGTCTATTCACACTCACTATTTGCATTGAGAAATCTCATTAAAAATCTTTCATTTATGAATCTTGCATCACCTCTCACGCTTCATACAATCTTTCATTATAAATGGCTTAGGTATCTAAAAATAAGTTCAATGCGCATTACTGCACTGACCAATTATGCTCAAAATTGTCATTAAAAATCACTTCTTCATTCTGCCTGTATCATCCCCTCGTCCATTATTATGCTAGCAATTGCCTATAGGATAACATCTACAAAATATATAGTTATTTCTTTCATGATTCTCACTGTTCTCTTCAGTGCACAATATCACAAGACTAATTCTGTTTTTGACAGTCAATAAAATAACACCTTAAATAGAGGGGTAAGGTTCCAAGGTAAATTTAGTTGTGATCCACCCATTTTTCAACAGAGAGAGTCCTTTTTGAAAATGAAAAACAGAATTATAAGTCCCTTACCTTGATATCTAGTGCAACTTTTGTCAACATAATTTTTTGTTTTGATGTCACATTCAAATATGGTCTGTACATGTTAGTTGTACACAAAAGTTTTAGTTTATTCCTTGTACACAAGACCTACGGCTTTATGTCCCATACAAATGATAAAGCAATTATGGTTAAGTATCTTGCTCAAGGACAAAAGTTTGATCAGTAACACCTGAGCGTGAGTCCAGTGCGCTTGACCACTAGTCCACAATACACAACCGAGGCTATTGATGATTCTTGAGTTCTTAACAGAAGTTAAGACAAGAAAGATGGCGTCTCACAAAATTTAAATCGGGAACTATCTACACTCTGAATACTTTTGTGTATGATTCTTGTAGGGATTATCTCGTACAAGGGATGGACTTCTGGTAGCTGAGGTGGATCTGAACCTTGTACGCCAAATCAGAGACAAGTGGAGCTTCCAGGTAAGCATATGTTTGTTCTTTAACTTGCTTGTTTTCTGGCTTAACAGACTGTCTCAAATGTTTTGCTTTATAAAATGTTGTATATTTGTTGTATATTTGTTTTATGTTCAACAGAAAATAGTCTTGCATCGGGGATAAAGTGTATAGTTTGTTTTTACGCTTACACTGATGTGTATTAAGCACTGTATACCCAGTATTCTTCTCGCGTTGTGTGAAATAAACAATTCATGGCCAAATCACTCGATTGGGATTAAAACCCTTTGCATTGCTAGAGCAGATTGCAAATCGGCAAATGGTTAAAATATTTTCTTTTCATTTTTTTTTCATTTATTATTTATTTTGGTTGACCAAAGAAACGTTATTTTTTTATTTTGAATTTTATTTGTTTAATTATTTATTTTACTTCTCCCCTTTTTTTTACCTTTTTTGTTGTAGTTTGATTGTTTTTTATTTACTTTTTTTATTTATTTGTTGTTGTTTTTGGGAGCTTTGTTATCTTACAAGACGGATGGCTGTCTTGCGGCCTAAGTAGCTAAGGGACGTAAGGGGGGGGGGTGGCTTAACAGCTATGAGATGGGTTGGGATACTTTTTGTACAAAAAACCCACAAAGTCCACAGATTTACATCAAACTTACATGGTTTGAAGATAAAGATGGTTGAAAGCTTCCCTTAAATAATTACTTGCTGAGGTGCTGTGGTTTGTTTTAAGGAATGAGTAAAACAATGTCACAAAAACAATTTTCGTCTGAGGAGATGAACATTATTTTAGATTTACTTGCCTCTCCTAAAAAAAATTGCCTACTGAAGCTGAAACTTCTCTAGGTAAACTATACCTCATAATATATCATCATTCACAGTGAGTAGAGATTCATGTCATGGCCAAAAAACATGATCTACAAAAGGTCCCAAAACTTCAGTCACAGAGGTTGCAAACCGTCAGCCATGGATAAGCGTATAAATATTTATAAAGATGTTTTTTTGTCACTATTTTTATATTTTTTTATTTCATTCCGCATATCCAGACAGAGCATAGAGTGGAATAGAATCCTTTTGTAATAGAATGCAATTTATTGCTCCCACGCGACATGCCATGGGTAGGATGAAAAAGGCTCTAGAATAAGAGTGGGAAAAATGAAAATACCATTTTACTTCTGATGGTAAGGTCAAGATAGATGACTAACTATTCCCTGAGGGAGTCATACATTCAACCTAGTTTCCTGAAATGGTAGGCTCTAGGTATCATAATACTCAGAAAGGGTTTTTAAATTGATATTCATAAATACCTCAGACAGTTTCGCTATTCCTATTGGTGGAGAGTGCGTCGCGTGTGTGTGTATAAACCTTTGTTTATGACCGGTAAAAAGTGTTAACTCATGGGCCTGACACGCGACCTTGCACCTGTTTGTTTAAAGGCAGTGGACACTATTGGTAATTACTCAAAATAATTATCAGCAAAAAACTTTGTAATGAGTAATGGGGAGGGGTTGATCTGAAGTGACATAGCTTTCGAGAAAGAAGTAATTTTCCACGAATTTGATTTCGAGACCTCAAGTTTAGAATTTGAGGTCTCGAAATCAAGCATCTGAAAGCACACAACTTCGTGTGACAAGGGTGTTTTTTCTTTCATAATTATCTCGGAACTCCGACGACCAATCAAGCTCAAATTTTCACAGGTTTGTTATTTTATGCATATGTTGAGATACACCAAGTGAGGAGACTGGTCTTTTTGACATTTACCAATAGTGTCCATTGTCTTTAAGACAGTTTCTTCATTTCTATTGGTCGAGAGCAACGGCTGAAACAGTTGTGCCACATCACGGGATAAGCGCTACGCGCACAGTTTCCTTATTAGGAGTTGTTTACGGCGGAGGGTTTTACCATTTCATAGCTGGAGGGGTGTTGTGTTGAAAGAAATCATTGAACAACTATAATTTTTGCATTTATTTTACCTTTTGATCAAAAAGTGATGATGTTTTTGACCGAAAAGGTATTTATGAATGGGAATCAAAGTGTGTTGAATCGGTTTTCAACGAATGGTTTAAACCCGCCGAGGCCTGGTTCTTTATAATTTACCTCGACTTCGTCTCGGTAAAATTATCAAGAACCAGGCCTCGTTGGGATTTAACCACTAGTTGAAAACCTCTTCACCACACATTGATTCCCTTATTATTATTATGATACATTTTTGGTAATGAGACTAAGAATGCCTCATAGTTGAACTTAATCCTTGTAGCTCACAAGCCGGAAGAAATAACAGCATAAATTGTGTAGGATCTTAACTTTCATGCTTGGAAAAATGTAAAAAACTTGAATGGGAAACAGTGTGTGAAGCAATGATCAAGACCAGCAGCAGGGGCAAAATTGCGTTTTCGTGAAAACAGTGATGATTTATGAACAAAACATTTATTATAATAATAATGAGTATATATACAAACTTTCTGAAAGATAGGTTATTACAGTGATGCAATATGAGACCCAATTATGTAGGCTTTTAAAGGTTAACAAGGTGCTACGGCGCATACAGCACTTTTTATCAAGTATGCATTTTTTAACCAAGAATCAGACTGCCTTCATCACTAGATGCTAATAGGCTTTTCTTGTCTTGACCAGGAGCACAATTGGCTTGACCAGGATTTGAACCCACAATCAGGGCCCAATTTCATAGAGCTGCTTAGCACCAAAATTTGCTAAGCATGACATTTCTTCCTTGATAAAAACAGGATTACCAACAAAATTTCCATTTGTTTCATATTGCTTGTTACTGGTACTCAGCTGTTGTTTGCTGATTCTGAAAATCACGTGGAAATTTGGTTGGTAATCTTGCTTTTATCAAGGAAGAAATTTCATGCTAAGCAAATTTTTATGCTAAGCATGCAGCTCTATGAAATTGGGCCCTGATGACTCAAGTCTTGCTAACTTGATACACCTCGTTATAATACATTGCATTTGATTATTTTGAATACAGATGACTGGACGTTATGACATGTACGCCAAGTCATTGACTGATGCAGCATCTCTAGACTTCAAACCCAACATCATTAAAGAGTAGAAAAGATGTGCCTTCCATCCAATGAGAGACTTTTTGGAACTCTAGGTGGCAGCGGACATACCAGGTAATGATCAGATATTTGCATAAGTGAGCAAGTGCACTCTTTCAAGAAGAATGGAATGTCTGCTGCCACAAATAATGAACAATGATACAGTCTGGTTACACCACTTAGAGGTAGTACCTTTAAAAGATCCCTGTATTGTGCCTTATATTGTTTTTTGGTTTGGGGAAAATCAATTCGAAAATCTCAACAAAGTATTTGAAGAGGAGAAGGTGTAGAAGTTGAGTCAATCATGAATTACTGAACCACATGTGATTTTGTAAGCAAATTTTCTCCTTGTTGTATATTACAAATAAATAGATGATGTATTTTAGGGATTTTTCACTACGAGAGATATATACTTAATTACTTTATGAAGTACAAAACTATTTTTTGAGCAATCTATGTTTCCATGCTAATTATTTGTTGAATGATTGGAAATAAAAACAAACAAACAAACAAACAAACAAACAAACAAAAACACAGACAAACAAACAAACACGCCAACAGACAAACAAACAAACACGCCAACAGACAAACAAACAAACACGCCAACAGACAAACAAACAACAAGATATACATAAAGTCACTGTACAATGCCTTGTTTCTTGTACACAAGAAAATTCCATTCACTGAAACATCTAACCTTCTGCCAGAACCAACCAAAGTATTTTGATATTATACATGACATTGGAGTAGTAAAACAAGAAAGAGGACCCACTCCTTGTATCCACAAGATGTGCTCGAAACAGCTATAATGTTATAACAGTGTCAAACAATAAGAACTTAAAGGAACAATACAGAATTTGTAAGAAACAAAATCGTTTCAGATCACAGATTTACATAAAACTTACATGGTCTAATGATAATGATAGAAGATAACATCCCTTGAAATATTTCTATCTGAAATGTCAATGAGAAATAAGTAAGCCTAATTTCCCGTTTAATGTTTATGGCGCAGTGAGTGTTATATTATTATTTTTTTTAATCAAAATGTGTAATCGCTTTTATACTTGTTTCTCGTGACCCAGATGACCGATCAATCTCAAACTTCTACAGGTTTGTCAGTTTATGTATATGGTGGATTACATAAAGTGCTTACACTGCCAGCAACTATTTTGTTACCAAAATTGCAATGTTAATGTTCCTTTTAACATGTTTAATTAGCTCTATTTTGGTAAAACAAAATATATGGGAATTTCAATCAATAATATTATATCAACTATTATTAGTTAAGAATAGTTCGTTTTTAAGAATAAAAGTTATTTCCAAAGTGTGTTTTTTAACTGAAATTTATAAATCACCTTCCAAGTATTTTCAAATGTACCATTCAAATTGCATTATTTCTGTAAAAAATAAAGCTGTATTTGAATATAAATGAAGTTTTTGACATCGTTGGATTTCTTTATTATTTTTTTCCTTCTACTTATTTATTATTTATTTATTTGTTTATAGGGACACCGCCAATATAGGGCTAGATAGCTCAGGTGGTAGAGCGCCGGCACGTTAATCCGGAGGTCGTTGGTTCGAATCCCACTCTAGTCAATTCTTTGTTCAACCCCAAAAATCATTTATTTATTTGTTGATGTATTTAGGTCCACTTTTTAAGATTCAAGCTGAGTTTAATAATGTGAAACGGACTGATTCGAATCGTGCTCCAAACAAATTTTCCCTCAGCCTGCCGGCAGACAGGACGCCCAGACATTGATCTCCCATATTTCTGTGAATTCAGTCTTTACACTCCCAGGCATAATCCAATGGGGACATTTCTGCTCTAGATAAACTAGTTTCCTAAAGACACGGAGCAGATCGGCCACTTATCGGGAATATGTCTTAAAGGGAAATTGCACTTGTGTGTATTGTGAAAAACAAGTTTAAAGGCACTGTACATGTTTGGCAATTATTGTCAAAGACAAGTATTTTCACTTGGTGTATCCCAACATATCTGTGGAAATTTTGGCAAAAAAGGTCATCGATGTTGCAAGAGAATAATCAAAGAAAAAAGACCCTGATGCACAAAATATGCTTTCAAATCTCAATAAAAGGCTTGAGGCCTGAAGTATTTTAATGTTTGAGTGAGAAATTACCTCTTTCACAAAAACTACGTTACTTCAGAGGGAGCCGTTTCTCACAACGTTTTATACTATCATCAGCTCTCCATTGCTCGTTACCAAGGAAGTTTTTATGTTATCAGTTATTTTGACTAATTCCCAAAATAGTCAGTGCCTTCAAGGGCTAGTGTTTTTTGTGGAAAAAAGTTCAAGTGATAATGATCTGTGTGTGAGTTTTAAAAACAAATGCATTTCGTTCGTGCTTGAGGACGCAACAGGATGGAGGGTCTTTCGGCTCATTGCTATTCGATATATGGTCGGCGGCTGGGTGGGCTGTGTATTGAGTGTCGCGCGCAGACTCTCGACATAACCTGGCTTTTTCTATTTCACTTGGTTTCGCCTTGTGAAATTGTATACGTGTAGTCTGGAATTTATATTATATGACAATGTTCTCATAAGTGCACTCAGTATATTGTATTATGTATATAATAAATTAATAAATGCCACTGAACAGCATCCGAGTGCTTTGATACAATGTAATTTTATAGTAAAAACAAAAGCAGAAAACATTATTTGAAACGTGCAAAAGGGTTCTGAAGTTTTGAGGAGTATCAGCCGTTGAAAGTTAATTTTGATTTTTTTTTCTTTAAATCGTAGTCTTTTCTTTCGGTAAAACGAAATTCCTAATAGAGGCCCTATTATAAATAATTAAAAGTAAAAAAGAAATGAAATAAGTGGTTATATTTTTCGTGACGCTTTTACATTTCAAAAAGATGCTATGTCAGATTTTTGGCCGATTTTACAAAAAAAAAATTATTTAAAATTCAATAGGTATTTTGATGGGGGTCGGTCATTTGAGCCATTGCTCGAAAAAGTCCGCCAATTATTAGTAGCAGTGAAATAAAGTGCTCAAAATTAGTTTTTGTCGGGATCCTGACAATATATCACGTGACCAATTCTTATGTGTTTTATAAGAAACGTTTTAAATTTTTGTCATGGTTCCTGACCATTAAAAGTAAAAGTTAAACTTGTTTTCGTTAGAGCGAGTGATACTCTTTGAAACACTATTCACTCAAAAAAAATTATTTCTTAATGTTTAGGGCCAAAAATCTGACATAGCATCTTAAACAATGAGAAGAAAAATGAGTTACCCCCTAGAGCTATCCCCAAGTTTTTTTCTAAACAGCGCCCTCTCTCGTTTAAGTCGAGCTATCCCGGTCAGCTTCTTTCATTTGCATAGTTCATTGGGCCAGCTGGGGAATTGCTCTATTTTAGGTAAACGGCTACAATGGAATAATATACAATAATGTTTCCAGCCGACCTGGTTGTGCCACTTTGGTAAAGCCTCAGGCACTCGAGAGGAATAACATCTTCTGTCAGATGCCGGTTTGATTTGAAAGCTTAATGATTACAGATTGTTTTCCATATCTGGGATTTCCAGGAAACATACCTTTTGCATCCAGTGTTCCGATGTTTTTTTCCTGATATTTTATATAATTACTTTATTTTAAATGTTTTGTATTTTGTTTTTTGTTTTTTTGGGGGTGCAATACTCAAGTGAAGATCAAGTTCATATTATACACCAGTAGTCGACCTTTACTTAGAAAAACACCCACATTTCGACATTTTCAAAATAGCTTATATAATACCTATTATTTCATCAAAGAACAGATCTGCTCCGGTCCTAAGCCTACCCAAAATATATTTCGTATGACATAGGTCACACTCTGACCAGCATACTGTGACTGTGTGCTAAACTCCATAAGCCATTTTGATGGTGGACACAATACTACAACACTATTAGGTTTGGGTAAAATCTGCCTGTAGACACCCAAATCAAACAGTACACTGTGTCCACTACCAAGGTACGTCTGGGGACAAGACGATACGGATGTGTTACACGTCGTGATGATGGACTCAAACTAGTAAACCCAACCACCCTGTGAGGTATGCTTAGAGGCTGCTCTTTGGTACCAGACAATTTATTGTCTGCTCATATCTTGTCAATTTGACATAGCAACGAGGGCACAACAGGCTGTAGAAATAAAGTTTACAGTTATGTATAGGCCCGCGCTCGTCTGTAAATGAAATGGATGACACATACGAACCTGCGGAATTAGAAGAAAGAAATCATGTGTGCATGAAAACGAAATTGATTGCAGAAATAACTAAAAGAATGGTTTATGGCCTTATTGCATGGCTACATGGTCTTTTTTAAACAATAATGAGGTCACCCTAAATTAACATGGCCGTAATCCGGAGAGCAGTGATGTAAATAATGAGTTGCAATTGATTGTATGTGTAACAAAAGGCACACAACTCCGAGGTCTCATTAGTGTTCATGCGTTTTGCACGTACGTAAAACGTTCATTAAGCTCCTGGCCAATAAAAAGGTCTGCTTTGAAGACTCCATCCCAAGCCCCTCCCTCTACGACTGTCCACATCCTTATAAATCCCACA
This sequence comes from Asterias rubens, assembly GCF_902459465.1. Lineage (NCBI taxonomy): Eukaryota > Metazoa > Echinodermata > Asteroidea > Forcipulatida > Asteriidae > Asterias > Asterias rubens. The sequence goes on along the minus strand of NC_047066.1, from coordinate 9,753,515 downwards.
ACGAGCCCCGGTTTTTCATTGTTCGTTTCTTTCACCCGCTTGGTTCGTAAGGAATGCCGTCGAGAATACAATGCTAACACTATACTCTTATACTAAAGGAGTATTCCAATCCCAAACCCACATCCCCAGTCGTTACCACTCTAATTCAGCCACCAGCAGTGGTGCAAAGTCTTTAAACCCCGTTGGAGAACCCGTTGAATGGCTGCATTATACATGTATATATAAAGTATACTTGTTTAACACGTTTCTGGTTTATTTTCAAGACAATCCATTATCTTGATCATCTATAGAAGACACATCTCGAATTGTTCTGATATAGTGTTATTGTAAACAATAGGAAGGTTAAGCGAAAATAGTAGTTGTTCTTTTTGAAAATCTGGACTCAATTGGTTGAAAAAGTTGCAAGAGAATAATACTAATGTGTGTGCTATCATTTGTTTTATAAAAGGCTTCAGCTGACCGACTTTTATTATTTGAGTGAGAAATTACCCCTTTCTCAAAAACTACGTTACTTCGGATGAAGCCGTTTCTCACAATATTGTTTTATACTATCAACATCTCTCCGTTCCTCGAATACCAATTTTTTTTTTTTAAGTAGGCCTATTAATATACCAATAGATACCCCAGTGCCTTTAAAGCCATTATACACTTTCGGTAAACAGTATTGTCCAAGTCCCACACTTCGTGTATCACATATTATATATAAAATAACAATCCTGTGGAAATTTAGGCTCAATCGGACATCGGAGTCGGGAGAAAATAACGGGAAAACCCACTCCTGTTTTCGCGCGTTTCGCCGTGTCATGACATGTGTTTATAACAAATCCGTAATTCTTGCTAACAAGAATTTATATTGTTTTACCGTTTTCTCAAAAAGTAAAGCATTTCATGGACTAATATTTCAAGAGAAGTCTTTCACCATTACCTTCTGTAAACCCTGTAAATTATTTGTAAATCTGTGATTTTTTTTTTTTGCTGTACCGAAAGGGTCCATCGGCTTTAAACGACAGCAAAATGATAATGAATGGATGCCGAGGTGGTGGATACAGAAGAAAGTTAAAGAAACCAAGGTCTATTTTACGGTGACTTCATAAGAGTGACCAACACTGATTGATTGCACGGTTATTAACCTTCCACAGTCAGACCTGAGTATCAAGTGTCCTCAAGTATATGGGCGAAATTAAAAAAAAAAAAGAAGGAAGAACGATCCTGAACTTGTGCTATAGAATTCCGTGACATCCCATCATTTGTTTCACCAAGTGTCACAAGAAGGAAATGCCGACAGAAGACTGACAAAGGGAGCAGCTTGAAGCTTCGACAGGGAGTGTAAGATATCAATAAATCCCTCTTGGAAGAGTGCGTCCATCTCATCCACTGTTTCATGACCGATGTGAATAGCCCTATTCACATGGAAGTTTAATTACATTGTTACCCACCACTTGTAGAATGCCTTGTGATCTGCTCTAAAAAAAAAACGTCAACCGTAATAACCATGTTACCCTACACCAATGCAATAACCCTACCCTCACCCTAAAGCTAACCATTGCCAAACTCTATCACTAACCACAACCCTCACCCTAAACCCTCATCCTAAACCCTAACCCTAAACCCTTAACCCCCACTCAAAATTCTTACCCCACCTTAAACCCCAACCCTAAACCCCACCTGAAACACCAACCAAAACCATAACCTGCACCCTAAACCCTAACCACTATCCCTAAACCCTAACCATATAATACTAACTCTCTTTCAAAACTGTTGCTCAACAAATTCAAATTAAAACCATCGGAAGAATGCATCGACAGGTCTGAGCCACTTACTCAGGTTGGATCTGAATTTTTGTGAAGGATAGTAGTGTTGACACCTAATAACATGAGCTCTCATGGAGCTTTAATCACTCAAATCGCTCCGTTTTTATACGCCAGGGAGCATGCAATAGCTATGTTCTAAGACTCATCGGAGCTTCATGTAATTGGGTTTGCAAGGTGCTGCTACGAAATCCTTAAGACAACCAAAATCCGAACCCTAACCATAACCATCACCCTAGGCCCTAAAGTGACCCCCCCCCCCACTTTAACCCTAACGCTGACACTAACCTAAATTCTATCCCTCATCCTAAACCCCCAACCCTAAACCTCACTCTAAAAAAACAGCCACAGCCATATCAATCCTTACCCTCACCCAAAACCCCCTAACCCTAACCCTCACTCGCTTCGTCCTTCGGATGGGACGTAAAGCCGTTGGTCCCATGCAATGTGTAAACGCATGTAAAAGAACCCAGTGCACTTATCGAAAATAGAAGGGGATCGCCCCGGTGTTCTTGGCTGGATTGGCAGCATGTTGCGCCACAGCACCTTGTTAACCATTACATGGTGCTTAAATCTCAAAAAATTCGCCCCACTACTTGCTATATAATACCTGGCGCTTTGTATCCTTTGGCAAAAGGCGCGTTATAAATACGGTTATTATTATTTCAAAACTGTTGCTCAACAAATTCAATTTACAGCCATAAGAAGAATTCATCAAAATGTCTGAGCCACTTATTCAGGTTGAATCGGAAATGTTTGTGAAGGATAGCTGACACTTATTAACATGACACAGCTCTCATGGAGCTTATATCACATCCTATGTGTGTCTCAAATCGCTCATTATTTCTTACGGCAGCAGGCATGAAAGAGCTATGTTCTAATTATGATGTTCATTGGAGCCTATAGTAATTGGGTTTTTATGAGATGCTGCTGCGAAACCTGCAGCCTACCGTTTCAGAATTCAGGAAACATCGGGGTAAACCCTTTCTATATTATTAATGACATGTATTATGTGATTCGTTTACGTTGAATTCGTTACAGAACACACGGGACAAACAGCGTTATTTCTCGTCCGTGGGACGAAGCATGATACCTTTATCATGGTACGCCATTAACGTCCTTTCATTTGAATCAAATTGGTCAAAGCTAGATTGGAAAGGACAACAAACAGTCTGGTTCAACGAGAATCACTATTCATTGCTTGCTAATAATAATACACCCAGGGATCGGGACAATTATGGAAAAGAAAAATAACATCTATTAAATTGTTGCTGAAGGCTTCCTGCCTCTAGCCATCGGGCTAGCTCGGTGGTCTAGCGGAAGACTACTCTACTAGCAACGCAAAATTCGGTGGTTCAAATCCCACCGAGTGATTTAATTGCATGTGGATGTTTTTTCCTCAGAACTCGGGAATGCACTGAGTATACGGTGCGTTATACATTGGTACAACGGTTGGGATTCGAACCCACGCCGTGAAAACATTAGAACTCAAGCCAGCTGCATTAGACTGCTCGACCATACAGCTGCGTGTTTTCATTTAGGCATATTATAATGAAATACTGTTAATTTGTTAACTTTAACGCAACCTTAAAGTTTATGATAACGATTTGGTAGGAAATACCAAAACGGCCCTGTACTCTATTTATTTATTCATGTTTACTCTTACTTAAAGAAATGTTTTGCTTTACTCCGTAATACATGTAACTGTTGTTATTCTTTTATGAGAGTATGGAAATATATGTATCCTTGAATTGAAATGAATTGAAAGTCTTGAAGCGTTTTACCGAAATGCAATCAATATATCGGACTTGTGGTTACATGCTCCATTTACACAAACTGAACAAGTTTAAGGGACCGAGTGGGTTGAAGTCCACGTACGCTTTCGTTTTCCAGAAAAATGTTGATCTATAAAAACTTTGATGTAGTGTTTTTTTTAACCGTTAGATAAGACGAAGTGTTTTTCTTGTTTTGCTTGTTTGACCTTTTGAAAGTCAGTCTTGTACGTAGGAAATTATGGTATTATATCTGTTTAAGGTGTACATTTTTATATTTCTTATTATGTACTCGTAATGGACAAGGTTTGCATGCAATTCACTTGCAAGTATTCGTATGAATAATGTGCATGAAAAAAACACAACCAAAATTTCTGCGTACACTTTTAGGTGGGAGGGCGAGGGCATTGAAAAAGTGGTGGTTGATTCGCTTGTGAAAATGTTGATATAATTTTGTGAACGACCTCTGAGGAATAACACAATATGTAGTCCACACAACAAGTAGTCCAGCCGTCGATTTCACAAAACTCTTCCTAACTTAAGGCTAATCTTAGGACTTAGGACGAGTCCCAACCCTGCACTGTAGCATGCAGACCTTAAGATTAATCTTAAGTTAGGACGAGTTTCTCATCCTAACTCGAGATAAGACGAGTCCTAACTCTTTGTAAAATCGACCCCGGATCCTTTTACCCCAGTGTATATCGCTGATGTTCTCGCAGATAAATTACATTCTCCCCCAAAGATTTATTCCTTTGAAATTCATGATTAGTAAAAAGCTACTTGTGATTCATATTTCATCGAGATGTTATATGTATAAGACAGTCTTCAGTCGGTGTGAGATTGCTTCAGTCTGTCGAGAATTCCCAAGGCTGTGTCTCATTTTAGGCTGGACATATCTTCTTCTTTTTTTTCTTAGTGGCGCACAGCTTCAATTCCTGGTGTCTCAGGTCGTAATACATTATGGGTGGTTTTGAGAATTTGGAAATTGATTTTTTGAAATTGTTTAAAAAAAGTAACTTGCCGATTTAAAGACACTGGACACCTTTGGTTATTGTCAAAGACCAGTCTTCTTACTCTATCTCAACATATGCACAACATAACAAACCAAATGGGAAAATTTGAACCTAATTGGTCGTTGAAATTGCGAGATAATAATAAAGGGAAAAACACCCTTTTTCACAAGAAGAAATAGTTTAATTTGACAGAAAAGAGAAAACGAAAAGTCTTTAAAGATTACACAATAAACGTGTCTTGCAATTAATATCAAAATCTATGTAATGTGGTTATTAAAAAAAAAAAAAAAATTATTTTTCCTCCGTGGATATTATTAGCTACGGATTTTCGCAGACCTCAAACACGCTCTTTAAAGGCAGTGGACAATGTTGGTAATTGTCAAAGACTAGCCTTCGCAGTTGGTATATCTCAACATCTGCATAAAATGACAAACCTGTGAAAATTTGAGCTCAATCGGTCATCGAAGTTGCGAGATAATAATGAAAGAAAAATAACCCTTGTCACACGAAGTCTCGAAATCAAAGTCGTGGAAAATAACTTCTGTCTCGAAAACTATTGCGCTTCAGAGAGAGCCATCTATCACAATGTTGTATACTACCAACCTCTCCCCATTAATCGTCACCAAGAAAGGTTTTATGCCAATAATTATGTTGAGTGATTACCAATAGTGTCCACTGCCTTTAAACACAATTTTTACTTTGTAAAAGTAAAGCGATCGAGCGGTTCTAAAAACTAAATGTATACCTGCCTTCGAGGGCAGTTTCTTAAAAACCACAAAATACATCGTTCAAATTTGTTTTCTGCTCCAATGTTTTGAACCTCAAGTCGATTAAGGACATCGGCTCGTTAGTGAGAGAGTTAAACTATTCAACCGCACGGGCGGCAACGTTCCGGAAATGTGCATCTGCATTTGCACGGTTGAATGAAACAGGTTTCAGAAAATAATTTCATATAAGGGAATTCCCGAATTAAATTTAAAGGCAGTGGACACTATTGTAATTACTCAAAATAATTATTAGCATAGAACCTTTCTTGGTGACGAGTAATGGGGAGAGGTTGATGGTCTTAAACATTGTGAGAAACGGCTCCCTCTGAAGTGCCATAGTTTTTGAGAAAGAAGTAATTTTCCACGAATTTGATTTCAAGACCTCAGATTTAGAACTTGAGGTCTCGAAATCAACCATCTAAACGCACACCACTTCGTGTGACAGGGGTGTTTTTTTTCTTTCATTATTATCTCGCAAGTTCGATGACCGATTGAGCTCAAATTTTCACAGGTTTGTTATTTTATGCATATGTTGAGATACACCAACTGTGGAGGCTAGTCTTTGACAATTACCAATAGTGTCCACTGCCTTTAAAAGGTTTTATTTATGGAAGCTTTTTGAAACCCACTAGTGCTGTTTAACGAAAAATGAATCATTTGACTCGTCATTTTCAGACGATACTATTCGGTTCAAGAACGTCGTTAAGTTTCCCAATTAGGTTCACGTCATTATTTTGGCATACGTAAACCTTTAAGGGTTTACTGTCAACGTCACCATATTTGTTGGATTTTAGAATATTATCAACCAATTATGTATTTATTAACGCCATGCAATCGACAACCGAACAATAAAACAACCATACTCATCACCACGTGGATACATCGTACACCGTGATTAAAAAAAACTATACACTTTTGAAATGGCTACCGAATAAATGAAATAAATGATTCTGGGGGAAAAGGTTTATATTTATGGATAGCTTATGGACTAAACTTTCATATGACACCAAATAGTCCGAAAATAATTCATGCTTGGTGAGCACTGCTAACTGAAGAATAAGTAGCCGTCATCTTGGATTGAATTTTGTAAGCTCCAAAGGTTTTATGACCTCTCAAAAATTGGAAGGCTAATCCCTGCGCAACCTAATTTTCATACCCTTTACAAAAGTGAGCAGAATCATGAATTATTTCGGACTTTGTATCTGTCATTATATGAAAGTCAAGTCCATAAGCTGTCCATTCATTCAAACCCTTTTCTCCAGAATCATATATGTTTTATTCGGCAGCCATTTCAAAAGTGTATGTTTTTTTCTTTTCTTCAGACACCCTGTATTTATTAATAACAGAGTGTATAAGTGGGACCAAGTCCTTACATTTATTTGTCAATCTTTTAGTGTCAGTGTAGGGTCAAATGGAATCAGTCAGCGTGTACAATCTTGGATGTCTGCCCGGAGGCATATCAAATCAGAACATGTTTTTTTTCTTTGAAAACAGGCAAAAACCGTCCCCTGCGGAAATAGTTACATGTATTTATGAGGATCAAATGTTGTTAAATTTGAAAAAATGTAAATCATTTTAAAGAAGAAAAAACCCCGAGAAATATGGAAATTATATTTTGTTTTGAGCGAATGCACTAATTTGTTTGAGTAAAAGAATATTATGATTGTTTGACTAACAGCAATTTTCGGACTACTACAATACATATATACATAATAAAACATTTAAATACACCACCACATCAATGCTACATGACTATGATATTTTAAGCTGTAAGATAGTATAACAAAATTTAAAACAAATCAAACCAGTAAACAAATACGCAGTTCAAAATGAACCTGATAAATGTTTTGCTTTTTCTATTATTATATAAATCCTTCCCCAAATAATAATCTAATAATCTTTTCCCACGTTCAATAACCGATCGTCACTCTTAAAGCAAAGATGTTCGACGTCTGTCACGAGGGCGATTGAAATCATTTTAATCAATGAACACTTCGTGTTGCAATATGTTTTAATATTCAACACGATAGTGTGTCACAACGTCTTGTCACATTTTTCTATCAGTATTCAATAAGATTTCCAAATCAAATTAAAGCCATATGTCGTCTCATTTCCCAAACAAAATATGGTGCTTAAAATTGGATTGAATACACGGTATTTAATTTTCTGTTTGATAACGAGCAGGCTTTGTGTGATAAAACCTTGAGAAAGCACATTTTGCACCCCACTAAATATGGATAAAACGGAGCGTCGGCCTCTTTTTTGTAAGCTCTCAAGGTGTTATATTATAGACATATTTGAGGGCCAAAAGAGGATATTTTGTAAACAAAATTGCACAGGGAAAAAGGTTCAATTAAAGTCAATGAGTAACGTTCCCTTTACTGTAAAAAGATGTGAGACTCTAGTATTTTTGAACACTTTTTGCACTGTTATGCTATGGGAGTTTATTTAGTGGGGTGCACCCCTGAGTCCTTTAACTTCCGTATTTATGTACAGTACAGAAGAAGAGCCATGCATAGTTTAAGCAGAAACCTTGTAAGTCATGGTGTGTTTGTAGCGGGGCCGATTTCACAATGGGCTGGGACTGCTTAAAGGCATTGGACAATATTGGTAATTACTCAAAATAATTGTGAGCATAAAAACTTACTTGGTAACGAGCAATGGAGATCTGTTGATAGTAATAAAAACATTGTAAGAAACGGCTCCCTTTGAAGTAACATAGAGCGTTTGAGAAAAAGGTATTTTGTCAATCAAATATTGAAATACTCCATGCCTGCTTGGCAGGTTTGAGGTAGCGATCATCTTTACAATTCAAACATCGTTTTAGCCTCGAGTCTTTCTTGTCTCCATGTTTGTCAATATTATGGTGGCTCATGTGTAGTTATGCCACAAATGAGACACTTAAGCATTCCGACGTACAGATCGTCGAAGCAGATAATTTACAAATCGTTTCTGCCACAAGTTAGAAGAAAAAGTAATTACAGGCATTTTGAGTTTTCCTGACCCGTAAATAATGTGTAATGACTTAAATTTTCTTCGGTTCGGGTGACTAAACGCGCTTCCCGAAATTGAAAAAATAAAATAAAAATACATATGTGTACTCTCTTTAAAATTAACAGCCAGCGGGGATAAGAAGCGGTTTCAACCAATCGTATCTTCTAAATGACCTGTTTTTATTTCCTCCTCTAGAAATATAAATTGATTAAATCTGTTTGTCTTTAGGGTCACGACTGTCGCATAAAAAACTCCTTCCCTTGGATGGGCTGGGGGAAGGTTAATTGTTGCGTCGTCAGGGTTTGGGGTTCGATAAAAGGGGGGGGGGGACGTTCTGCTTGTGTAGCTTCTTTATGAAGGTGACGGCCTCGATCTCATTGGTATTGATCGACCCCGGCGGGATGGAACGTAAGATGCTCATTGAGCAGAGGGAAACAAGAGGAGCATTTTCTTCTTTAGAAGATGGGGCAGGGTAACAAGGTTTAATTTCCAATACAAAGAGCCAGGTGAACAACTTGAAATGTTTTAAAAATTTACCATACGGATGCACACGCACTGCACAAAAATGGTGTTGTTACATATAAATACTAAAAACAAAATCGAAAGTTACACCACAGAACAAGGGTGTTAAGATAACACTAGTTTATGCAAACAGAATTCTATTAGTGTTTTTTTTAACACCATGTTAATTTTGATTCTCTCTTCGGTATGTGACAGCACCAATGGTGTAAATTTTCAGAGAATTTAATAATGGAACTACAACTGTCTTCGAATCATTGATCTCAGGAAAATTATATTAACAAAGAAAATTTTATAAACGAAGACCTACTCTGAAGCCTCTTATACTATATTACTTACACTTAACTCCGTCGGATCTAAGATCCCCAAAAGACAGCGGACAGATTCCCTGTCCAGATTGTGAATCCGTAATAACGGATTAATGCGAACCCGTAATAACGGATTACTAATCCGTAATAACGGATTGCGATGATCCGTAATAACGGATTGCGAATGCGTAATAACGGATTGCGAATCCGTAATAACGGATTGCGAATCCGTAATAACGGATTGCGAATCCGTAATAACGGATTTGAAATTATTTTTACTGGCACTAATGGACTTCCGTAATTAAGAGCCATGACCAAGAACAAAATGTCCATTCGAACTGCGCGGCCAAGACGTTACAAAATGGACGTCTCCTGAAGTGCAAACAAAGGTTTTATGGCTTGTAACCATCCGCTCCCAAAAAAGGACAAACATTATTTCTCCGACAGGAAATACTTCTGTTTCAACGCGTTCCTCATTCTCAAACAAACTATGATAAATATTTTATCCGATTTGACTACCTCATCTCCAGACCTAATGTAAGCGATACATTCTCTCACGGCATCTCCCGCGTTTTGTTCACTGATCCAGGGTCGAGTTTCCACAGCATTATTATTTTATTCATATAAGTGAATAGTTGAAGAAATTTCGCAATGGTAGTGAAACAATCCTTTTATCTATAAAAACATGTTCTTTTTTAGAGCTAAGTCAAAATTTGAAAGCTGTTCACCCGTGTAATTTATATCACACACCTCAACTGATACCAAAAGGGTAGCTACCTTCCCTTGAAAGTACACACTCCAGATGACATTTTTTAAATTATAAAGCGTGGTCAATATGGAAATTGTTTAGCAGATAAAAGAAAAGTAAATAATATGGGAAGTGACAACGCGGTCACCTGTTATAGGCCTGCCAGTTGAAGGCGAGAACGGAATACCGGTTGAAGCTGGCAACATACCCATCGGTTTAACGCCTCGCGTGGTATGAAAACACGGAGATTAAGTTACACGCGATCACCTAATACCTACTCTTTGTGTTGAGGTGACGGGATGGAAATCCACAATTTATGAATTTCACACTTGTGTTGTTAATATAGCCCGTGCGTTAGCACGAATTGGGTTTCAGACGATGAAATCTGATGCAAGTGTTGTTCTATGCTAGCCGTTGTAAAGGACGGGGCAAGAATGGAATGGGATGAAACATAACTACGAAATTTCAGTTAAAATATTAAGCTGCTATACACTTCAATTTAATTTTCGCTTGGATAAAACCATTATGATTTGTACGTTCTCTGCTTCTAAGTTAAAGGAAAACCAAGTATAGATTATTTGAATGTATGCATAATTTTAAATACATTGTTCATGCTAACCTCTCCTTCTTTTTTATATTGTAAGTTTAAATTGTTGTAATTTTGTTAACCCTTCCCCGGGGTATCGGGCTTGTTCGGATTGTATAATAAAAAATATTACAACACCAAAACTATCCACCAAAATACAACATCATCGTCTGAGACTAGCAGGGCATTCATACAGAAGCACCAAAGAACCTGTCTCTCAGCTAATCACCTGGTCACCGAAACATGGAAGGAGAAACAGGGGAATACAAAGGCTCAGTTATACAGATGTAGTTGCCAGGGACATCGGGGTGCTTCCAGCTGATCTTCCCAACTTAATGCGAGATCGACAGGGATGGGCAAAACTTTGCATGATTCCGACCCCGGTCGACAAGAGAGAGAGAGAGACAATACAGTACAATAAAATACTAATACAATTATAATGGCAATCCCAGACATAATTAATATTGTTATGTCCCATCTGTTCTTTCACATGTATTCAGGGTTCTTGTGCCAAATTTCATACATCACATAATTTGTTCCGAACGAGTAAATACACTTATGTCCACATACACTATGAAAACATACACTACATCTAACCTGTGAAATTTGTTTCACGATTTCATCAAGACATATTGGTTTCTGTGCAAGGCCTATTGTCGTTTTTATGAACCTTCTACAAGTGTGATCTTTTGGATTTGAAAAATCAGAATTAGTGTTTCTGTGGAACACAATTCCGGCTTATTTGAGGGCATACATATTGTAGTTATGCAAGTTTGGCTAAAACAAGGCTAACAGCCACTCTTCATTGTCTTCTCTCTATTGGGTTCTTTGCCTGAGAGTCCTGGCTTCACAAACATAATAAACGAAATGAAAATGGAAGGGTTTTGTGTTTTGGGGACTCGTTCCAGCCCGTTAATCAAAGCAACCTTGACATCTTAATTAATTACCAAACGCCTTTCTTTATCATTTCCAGCGGCAACTTCAAACAATAAACGCGATGCATATTGCTTCTTGCAAATTTACCAATATTTTCCAAAAAGAAGTCTCAATTGAAGTAAGCACTAAAAACCAAGTGATCAATAAAAATTGGTTTCTGCATCGGGGCCAATTATAAAGAGAAATTGTATGAGAACTTCATCTACAAAAACACCTGGGTCAGAATTTAGTACATTTTGGGGTCATGTCCCACCTAAACTTTACAGTGGTGTGTCGTGGCCGAGCAGACAAGCACATATGACTCAAGCCATGTTGAAACCAACGGTTTTTTTTTCAGAACCACCCCAACTCACTAGAGATAGTCATTACATGGTGTTACCGCAAACCTTTCCATATCAAGCCATGTTGTTTTCTGATCATTAGAGTGTGGGTCAAAGTCCCGATCCTGACACCATGTGACCTTACACAATATAACACGTCTGCCTGCGTCCTTCGGATGGGATGTAAAGCCGTAGGTACCGTGTGTTTACCGTGTAAAGCAAGAAACGAACCCACTCATCGTAAAGAGAAAGGGATCGGCCAGGTGTTCCTGGTATGATTGGCTGCATATTGTGCCAAAGCACCTTGTTGATCCAAATGAATAGGTCTCATATTTAACAATGTAGCTATTTACCTCGCAAGAAAACAAAATAGTGAGCGCTTTGAGACGCTCATCGAGTTTGCTAAAAGCGCATAAGATTTCAGTACTTCTATTTCAAGTTGGATTCAATGTAATATTGACCAATATCTTGGTAATTTTGACCAACATTTGGGGTATTTTGACCAATAGGCTATCTGGGTCATTGTGACGAATATTTGGGGCATTGTGTCCAATATTTGGGTCATTTTGACCAATATCTGGGGCATTCCCGGTCATACAGACCTAGAATGGGTCAGGACTCACGAGACCCGGAAGGTTTTAGAATGTAAGTGATTTTTTAAACCCTCAGACGTGGACTTGCATTCCATTTGAATGGAAGAAACGCACTACTAAATATGTTTGCCCATACACAATCAATTTCTGAAGAGGTTAGCCACTACATCATTTCTGTAGATGTACGCTGGACGCTGGCTCTCGGGATGTGTAATTATTGCCATTAATATAATCAGAGTAGGGTATGAGGCAACTGGGAATATTGACATCATGACAACAAAAACTCTCGACGTGCGTGCGAGCCAACGTATGAACCAGTATATTGATACAGTAGTACAAATTCGTGACGTAGTATCTCTAGTCATCCATTGGAGTGGTCAGGTCAGGACTACAGCAATAGCCCCCCCCCCTTAAGAAAATGCAGGTAATTATGCAGGTTTGAGAGCTATATCAGCCATATACAATAACTCACTGATCACATTTCAGACTATACACATTCGTCTTCATATTGGAAAGATTCTATGAGGTACTTAAAAAAAACATTATAGTAAACTGCTTGTTGCTTTATAATAGGCTTGGTGTGGATTTCACAAAGAGTTAAGACTAGTCATATATCGAGCTAGGACGAGTTACTACTCGTCCTAACTTAGGACTAGCCATACGTTTTTCATATTTCCTAGGACTAGTCCTAACTCTTTGTGAAATCGACCCCTGGTCTAGTAATTTCCCAGGTTACAGTGGCGTACAGTGACACTGTTTTGTCTATATACATGTACTACTATGACTGAAGAAAACTGCACATGTATACGATTGAATTTAAACTGGCAGTGGGCATCCTACGTCAAGCAGCTTATTCGGAGTTCAATCCTCAGAAAACAAAAACATTTTCTAACACGGATTGGGTATTGGGACTTCAAACGGTTGACACACTGGAAAGTCTTGCGAAATATTCAGGCACTACACCCTCCCCTCCCGGTCCCCCGAAGGAGTTGCAGATAATTATTCAGATTTGAGAGAGATATATCAGCCACCTCCAATAGCTGACTGATCGTAGAATCTTTTCAATATGAAGACGATTGTGTATTGTATGTATAAACAATACACAATCGTCTTCATATTGGGAAGATTCTACTTTATTTTAATATATAGTAAACTGCTTGTTGGTTTATTATTTTAGGCTTGGTCAGTAATTTCCCAGGTGACAGTGGCTAGACGGCAGAAAATTGCACAATCGGAGTAAGTATTGAATAAAAGCTGGCAGTGGGCATCCTACGTCAAGCAGGTCATTGAGAGTTCAATTCTCAGAATGAAAAAAATATATTTTCCATGATGGATGAGGTATTGGGACTTCAAAATGTTGACACCCACTGGAACAGTCCGGCGAAAGAGTCCCTTACATTGTTAGCAGCCAGTGGTCATCATTATACGTCGGGAAGTTCAATTGAGAGTTTAATTTACAAAAAATTAATAATAATAATTCCAAAATGGATTGGTTATAATTGGGACTTCAAAAGGTTGACACAAACTAGAACAAGTCCTCATGTAAAAGAGTCCCGTGCATTATCAACGCAATAGATAATCAGAGCTTGCGGCACCCGAGGCGCAGATAACACGTACATCATTTTGCACACTCGTTCTTATTCAAGTACGTCCTCGTGTAAAACCGGACCGAGGTGCAACGACAGCAACGAATATCGTTCGCTGTATAAAAAGGAAGAGTGCCAGGCGGTTCAGTTGCGGACCCTGGGGTTGGGGTGAGGGGTTGAACAGAAGCGTAACCAGCCTTGGAGGGGTTATAGTTATTATTTTGGTGGGGGTTTGGTGGTTTGGGGGGGATACCACAATACAAACATGGGCTAGAAATCACTGTAGAACAAAAGCGTAAGGAGGGTTAAGGGTTATTTTTTTGGTGGTCTACTCGAGGTATCGAACCATTTGTTGTGCAGTGACGATCTCATTTTTTGGGAGGGGGAATGAGTTCTGAGCGGGGGGGGGGTGTTCAGACCCCCTACTCCCCATACTATTACGCTACTCTTGGGGTCAGAAACCAACTTATCGGATCAGCGACCATAGACTTTGATCAATGGCAGTTTGTTTTACTCAGCTCCTTGGCTGTTTGAGAAACACTAAATGGTCCTGCAACACTTTGACCGCCGGACTATTTCCGGAGATCCCCTTTCTCCCGGAAACCTCCATCTTTGCGCGAAAATGGCCAAATGATGAGAGGTTCACCAAGCAAGAACATGCACAACTCTGCAAATGTCGAGACCTTCAACCCATTCCCTCTTATAGCCACCTCATTTGTTCACCCTCTGTATTCCTGACGGAGCTGTTTTTTTTCCTAAACGGAACAAACCGTGGTAATTTATTGTTTTGAGGGCTCCAAAAATAACTACCTAGGAGAAAACCTGACGAGACGGAAGGCGAAATAAGACCGGTTCGTGAATTACGCAGTCTGACCGGAAGAAAATTCAATTGATTTATATAAAACCTTTCTACTGCATGCGAGGAGGTTCGTCGTCACAAAGCCAATAGTATAAGGTCTGTGCTGCATAAAATAGTTACAACTAAATAAGATGTCAAAATAATATATATGTAATCTGAGATTTATTTTCTCTCAAAAAACAAGACTGAAAATGATCATCGATCGTTCCGCCAACGCGCCTGGTAATTTTGGTGAAGAAACCGTAAAAGGTACATTCTACTTGAAATGCGTCTAACCATAAGTATTTAAAGCCATTGGACCCTTTCGGTAAACAGTGTTGTCCAAGGCCCACACTTTGTGTACCCCAACTTCTATATCAAATAACAAACCTGTGAAAATTTAGGCTCAATCGGTCATCGGAGTCGGGAGAAAACAACGGAAAAACCCACCCTTGTTTCCGCGCGTTTCGCCGTGTCATGACATGTGTTTAAAATAAATCCGTAATTCTCGTCAACGAGAATTTATATTGTTTTGCTGTTTTCTCAAAAAGTAAAGAATTTCATGAAATAATATTTCAAGAGAAGTCTTTCACCATTGCCTTCTGTAAACCCTGTAAGTTATTTGTAAATCTGTCAAATTTTGTTTCTGAACCGAAAGGGTCCAATGGCTATAAAGGGAAGGTACACGTTTGGTAATTACTCAAAACAATTATTAACTTAAAAACTGACTTGGTAACGAGCATTGGAGAGCTGTTGATAGTATAAAACATTGTGGGAAACGGCTGCTCCCTCTGAAGTAGCATATATTTTGAAATAGAGGTAATTTCTCACTAAAATAATAAAATACTACTAGCTAGAATTAGTCTTTTTATTCACAGGAAGCACATAAATTCGTCCAACAAGGGTGTTTTTTCTTTCATCATTTTCTCTCAATTCCGATGACCAATTGAGCTCAATTGTCACAGGTTTGTTTTTTAATGCATATGTTGAGATACACCAAGTGAGAATACTGGTCTTTGACAATTACCAATAGTGTACCTTCCCTTTAACAGGATTGATAAGGATAACAACTATTAATGCTGAACATTTTACATGGTTTTTTACAATTTTCTCCGAATGACTCACATTACGGATTAAGCCCAAATATGTTCACGGGTTTGTTATTTTATGCATTATGGTTGATCACACAAAACATGAGCATTGTCTCGAACCATTTTGTCAACACTATCAATCCTGAACAATACCTTTAACAAAAATACTAATAAACACATACAATTTTAAAACTTGATTGGTGGAACACGGGTCACGTCATCCTTTATTTTGCCAGGCTAATGTTAACTGCTGCGACGCTCCGAAATTTAATATTGGAGTCCACAACCTAGATAATTATTGGACGCTTCGCAACGTCGTTCCCAAAAAAATCGTTCCCTGCTAGATTGTCGCAACGATGCAATGGCGTGTCATTGTCGCCACAATAGAACCAAGAGTCACACAAGGTACAACCCTCCCCCATGAAGTATAATAACATATCCAGACAATGTCTTACACACTTCAATTTTCTTTTGGAGTCCAAAGCGATGATGGCGACGTTGATGTTTCTGATTTTTTCCCCGGTGACCTTTCTCCGACAGCTTATGCCAAGCCAAAATATTGTGCTTAAGCAGGTCTGTAGAACTTGGCCCACAAAATAGTAATTGGAAGCGACTTAGTTTGGAATTAGAGTGCATTACACGACGATGCGGGGTCTTACCATAAATTATTTGTTTCTGATCGAAGGACAACGTGAAGGGCCGTTTTAAATCCACTAACTGAAACGTGTCCAACTTGGTATTGAAAAACGATTACACGTAAATGAGAAACTGAAAATAAATTGACAGCAATTTGTTTCATATCTGATCCTAACTTTATGGGGTTTTGTCTCAAGGTTAATTCTTTTCTTTTTTTCAAAGAAAGTGTACATGTAGTTGTTTTTCAGGAAGCTGTTCAACCTATTTTAGCGAGGATATTACAAAAATAAGCAAGAGTAATTTTGTCAGTGTACAAACATTCAATCCAACCGTTCTTCAAAGGGAAGGTACACGTTTGGTAATATTGTCAACGACCAGTGTCTTCACTTGGTGTATCCCATCATAAGCATACAATAACAAGCCTGAGAAAAGCTGGGCTCAATTGGTCGTCGAAGTTGAAAAAAAAAAACCTTGTCGGACGAATGTGTGTGCTTTCATGTAGGAATAAAAGACTTCAAGCTAGAAGTGTTTTATTATTTTAGTGAGAAATTAACTCCTTCTCAAAAACTGCGTTTCTCCAGAATGTGTGGTTACCCACAATGTTTAATACCACCACCAGGTCTCCAATACTCGAATACCAAGTCAGGTTTGAAGTTAATAATTTGCTTTGAGTAATTACCAAACGTGTACCTTCCCTTTATAGACAATACTACATACATGTCAACTAATTTGCCATCCTACACTATTTGCGAACTTCTAAGTTTACCTACCCAGACAGTTCTTCAATGAAAAGCTCACAAATAGTCTCATTGCTTAAAATAACCTCCAAACGCAAATATTATTTTCCCCATCACAATTCGTGCATTTTATGAAAGCAGGTTATCAACATCATTTTCCTAGTGAAAGACTGAACAAGCGTAGCGTGGCCGTCTTGTCTTTGCCTAGTTCAAATAAAACTGAATGTGTTGAACAAATTGGTCTGACCACTATTTTTGTAGAATAATATCAAAATTTTAGTTTTCATTTAGGCATACAAGGAACACGACGGAGATTATGGCAGAATGAGGCCGTATCCGAATTGGCGTCTACAGCTACGGCTACGGCTGTTGCTAGACATGTTGCTACGGACGTCCTATACTTCAATGCATGAACGCAGATGTCTAGCTGTAGCCGTAGCTATATCCACCTTTTCGGACACAACCTTGGACCCTTTTCGAAACCACGCCTTTGGCTCCAGATTCGGCTCAGGCTAGCTTGGCCCCGCGGTTGTTTTGAAACTTTGCGTGCTTTGCGTACGTACGTGTAATGGCTTTAGACGAGAGAACGGAGCCTGAAGCCGAATCCAAAGCCGAAGCCGTGGATTCGAAAAGGCCCTGGAGTCTCAACATTTTTTTCCAGGCAATCTCTACGCCTTCTAAAAAATAACCATTATGTAAATTTAACCATTGAATGTTCATGAGTAATATTAGATGAGGATAGCACCTGAGACAGCTGATACCAAAGCCGACGTCTTGAATATACTTGTGGGTACACTGCATGTTGGGTTCCTTACATAAGAATGTTGCGCTATACAGCTCTCAACATAAGGTGTACATGAGATTTGGCGCGAAAAATCTCCCGCCATTTCATCGATTTCTGGCATTGATCTGACGGTACCTGACTGTCCAAAGTCGAGGTATAACCATGAGACCTGAAAACCGGGTATGCAAAGTTCAGATGAGAAATCAACAGGTCATTGTGATGTTTTAATAAGTTATGGATTTCCAGCGGTAGATCAATGTTGGGTAACATTAGAAAGGGAAATAAGGGGGGGGGGGGGTAGTCAGCTTAAGAAAATGGGTCAGAAAATTGGATGTTGCCCAAATCCACACAAGAAAACCTCACGGTTAGAAAAAACCCATCAGGCAGGTGTAAACCTTGCAACCTGCAACCTTTTGTGTTCTGTCAGATGTAGAGAGTTTGAAAAAAGGGTGTTCTACAAGCATCGGTTTACTCTAACAGCCTCATTGCTCTCGCTCCTCTCATGTATACAAAGTTCATTCCTAGTTATTTATTTATTATTTGATTTAAAGGCAGTGGACACTATTGGTAATTACTCAACATATTTATTAGCATATAACACCTAATACTTGGTGACGAGTAATGTGGAAAGGTTGATAACATAGAAAATTGTGAGAAGCGGCTCCCTCTGAAGTGACATAGGTTTCGAGAAAGAAGTAACTTTCTATGAATTTGATTTCGAGACCTCAGATTTAGAATTTTAGGTCTCAAAATCTCCCATCTAAAAGCACACAACTTCGTGTGACAAGGGTGTTTTTTCTTTCACTATAATCTCGCAACTTCGACGACCAATTGAGCTCAAATTTTCAAAGGTTTGTTATTTTATGCATATGTTGAGATACACCAAGTTGAAAGACTGGTCTATGACAATTAACAAATGTGTCCAATGTTGTTACGTTATATTTATTTTTTTATAGCTATGCGTCTTTGATTTTGTTACCTTTCTTTATACTGATATTATTCCTCATTTAACTATTTAAAAAAAAAGAAGAGTTTGGGATGAACGTCATATTCAATGTAATGGGAGACTTTCTGGGACGATAGAGGGCAGCAGACTTACCGGGTAAATCCATTGTTCTCAGAATTATGCGCATGTTCAGAACTACGTAAACAATGGAAATTTACCCGGTATGTCTGCTGCCACCTAGCGTTGGAAAGTCTCCTATTGAATCGAAATGAAAGATTTATGTTTGTTTATTATTCGTACACAATGCCAAAGAAAGAATGGTGGCACAAAGAGAGAATGGTGCCAAAGAGAGAATGGTGGAGAATGGAGAGACATTGATGCTCCATCCACAAGGGGAACGTTCACTTCATTAGCCTAAGTAGAGAGAATAAAATCACCACAAATTCGTTTCATATTACCTTTGCTTACATTCAAACAATACATTACACAAGTAAGATATAGGTTTCCTTTAAAAAGAAAAGAACAGAAAGGCCAACATTTCCCGTCTTCTTCCCGCCTTCTTCCCGTCAAATTTGACACTTTCATTAATGTTGAATGTTTATGCAAGCGAGTAAACATCCTGAGTGAAAACAGCTATTGATGATTCCAAAGGTCAGTTTAAGTTTTTAGACTATAAGAAAAAACAAATAGTCGTAAAATTGTGGGCTCAACCATTTATAAAACTTCTGTGGAGAAGTATTGGCTCTTAGAAGAGCTGCTGTTGTTCCTTGTCTTCAAGAAAGTTCTGGACTGTCAATGATGTTGAGGTTTAAAGGCATTTGGCACCTGGTTAAAGGCACACGACACTATTGGTAATTACTCAAAAAAATTATTAGCATAAAACCTTATTTGGTAACGAGTAATGGGGGAGGTTGATAGTACAAAACATAGTGAGAAACAGCACTCTCTGAAGTGACATAGTTTTCGAGAAAGAAGTAATTTTCCACGAATTTGATTTTGAGACCTTATATTTAGAATTGAGGTCTCGAAATCAACCATCTATAAAGCACACAACTTCGTGTGACAAAGGTGTTTTTTTCTTTCATTATTATCTCGCAACTTCGACGACCAATTGAGCTCAGATTTTCGCAGGTTTGTTATTTTATGCACATGTTGGGATACACCAAGTGAGAAGACTGGTCTTTGACAATTACCAATTATAGTGTCCAGAGTCTTCAAAGACCAGTATTCTCACTTGTTGTGTCCCAAAATATGCATACAATATTAACAAACCTATGGAAATTTCGGACTCAAATCACGGATGTTGCAAGAGAAATCACCATTGTTGCACACTTTGTTGTGTGCTTTCAGATGCCTTTAAAGGCCTCAGCCATGATGTATTTTAATGTTTGAGTGAACAAAATTACCTCTTTCTCAAAAACTACGTTAGTTTAGAGATTATCATCAACAGCTCTCCATTGCTCGTTCCAAGTATAAGTTGTTTACGTATACGTTGCACGTACATAGGTTCGACATTACAAGTGTTGTTTTTTTTCTTCAAAGAAATAAGTTGGCCTTTTTGCTTGTTTCTTATTTTTTTCCTCGAGAGTGTGAGCACTACAATCGAATGTCTCTCCACAGACAGGTGAAATTGTCAATACTTTTTTGGCGAACAAGGCATACAACATACCCTGAGTTTTGACAGTTTTGTTTTAATCCCTGAAGATGCATTCAAGCTTTTGGCGAGCACACAATTGTGAAGCCCCCTCGCTTCAATAATTTTCAGCAGTTCTGAGAAATGCCATTTAATGTGAAAGCAGCTGCAGCACAGGTCTTAATATCGATGTGATGTGATGTTATGTCTGAAACATTCTTTAAGGCAAGTACTTGTCAAAAACAAGATCACTTTTAGGTATGTTTTCTTTTGCAACATTTTTTTTTTTTTTTTTTTAATTTAATTATATTTTTACAAAAAGTTACTTAACAGAGCTCAAAGGCTGTTTTCCCCCATATGTTCGTGTCAAATTATTTTTGTTCTTTATCTTTATATTAACAAAATGTAAGTTAATTAATTTCGGCCACAGTGGTACAATTTGTGTTTCCATTGCAAATTTCAATTGGTAAAATGGGATTTTGGTTTTAATTTCTAATACTGGTTGAATAATAGGTTTTGTTTTTGCTTTCTCTGTCTAAATGTTCCTTCTAATTGTTCCTTTTTTTTTGGGGGGGGGGGAGTTGTCCCCTTGCCCTCAGGGTGTAGGCCTACGCAGTTATAGACGTATGTACTGCTTTCTGTAGCCAAACAAAATCAAAATAATTAACCTTAAAGACAAACCAGCAATCAAAAACAAAAACGTCCGAGATTACTGGGACAGAAGCCGCTGATATCAACCGGGGACAAGACCGGAAAATGCCCGGTGCACTTGAGGCATGTTCGGGGTGGTGAAACCCCCTTCTCGTGACTTGGGTTTTATTGAGGGAAGATGTCCAGTACGAGTATGGAGATATAAACCTTCTGTCTGCATCGCTAGCAATGACTCGTGCCTTTCCACTGCCTAGACCTATCCCCAACGGGAAGGAAATCTACTGACGACTGTTTCAGTCATTTATCTCAAATTTTATAAAGCAACGTTCTTGATAACCCTGCACCACCAATGAGGGCCGTTGTTTGACGTCACTTGCTGACGTTATGTCTTGTTCCCATTGTCTTTAAAGGCACTATGGATACCGTTGGTAGTTGCCATTAGACCAGGGCCCAATTTCATGGTTCTGCTTAACGAGCAACAAAGTGTGACGTCAGAAGTTCTCAGCCTTACAAAACCTGTTTTCACTGTTTTCCAAGTTAGGGTTTGGACTTTAAAGCAATCGCACAACATCGGTAAACAGTGTTGTCCAAAGGCCAACACTTCGTGTATCACAACTTATTACAAAATAAGAAACCTGTGAAAATTAAGGCTCAATTGGTCGTCGGAGTCGGGAGAAAATAACGAGAAACCCCACCCTTGTTTCCGCACGTTTCGCCGTAACATGACATGTGTTTAAAATAAATCCGTTATTCTCGATATCGAGAATTGATAACTGTTTTGTTTGCTCAAAAAGCATTACAAGGAATAATATTTCAAGAGAAGTCTTTCACCAGTACCTTCTGTAAACCCTATAAGTTATTTGTAAATCTGTGAATTTTAAATTTTTGTTCTCTTTAGAAAATGTCCATTGGCTTTAAATCAAAACTAAAGTTGCTTTTATACTCAATTTCTCATCACTTCAAGCTTCACTGTCTCAAGGGAAATTCTCCACCTTTATTCCATACAATGTAACTTCATGTTGAAATCTGTAAACATTTACATTATTTTCCAATCATGACGATGTTGCGAACAACCTCTACATATAACTGTTGCTTTGCGAGGAGGAGGTGAAGAAAACAATTGACAAAACGAGCAAATTAATGTCACGGCACAGTTGGCACTGTTGTTTATAGCTGAAACCCGGATTAACATTCAATAATATTCACGTCGGATTGTGGTTGCAGGCTATTATCGTATTGAACTTTATTCTTCCTGGCACGCACGAAAGACTAGAAATGTCCCATTTATTTGCTATTTTTCATAATTATTTTCGCATACATTCATTCTGGATTTTCCTTTTCGGAGGATATAAATAGCTTGGGTGTTGTTATACGCCGGGGAATCCGGGTGTCACATTCGTTTGCCCTTAAAGAAATAGATGCTGACCCAAACAAAACTCGCCCCGTTTTTCTTTAGAATTCGATTTTACTGACTTAAAGGTGTGGGGTTCCGTATTGCATCGAATTTCGCGCACTCACCAACCCCCTGTAAAATGTGATCTTTGTTCGTCAAAATCCGTCATACTTCAGATTCAAATGGGATTACCTTATTGTTAACACGCCTTAGAGGAACTTTAGTGAAACTTGCCCCAATACACTTTTGTTGCTTTGTTTCGTAGTGTAATTTAGAAGTATCAGCCATGACTTGAAGATATTATACACATATTGACTGCAATGAGGTAACTAGTGTACGTCTATTCCGCCGAGGGATTTTGAGTGACCAGAAAAGGGACCTATTTCAAATTGAAGAACAAAATGAAGAACAGAAATTCGGGAAAGAAAGGAAGTTTTGTAGTTGCTGTTCACGGTTCAAGTCAAGAGAGGGCGCTGTAACCGCCACTATTTTCAAAGACTAGTGCCCGCTCGGGAACTAGTTCCCGCAAAACACGCGCGCGCGATCACTAGACTATATTAGTTCTTCCCACGTGACCGTGTTTCAGCCAACCAGAACACAGAAAAATCGAGAGGTGTGTTATAATATTAAATATTTCTGGTAACTTGAAACCAAGGATGTCTAACAATCAATCTAAACACGCTCTCATAAGAAAACCTGCAAAGTGATTGCTATTTTGTTATGTGAACAAGGTACACCGGAGTTAACCCTACTCTTCCACGAAATGGTGTTGCTGTTGCTGCTATTGCTGGTGGTGTTGTCGGTGTCGCTGTGGATGTGGTTGTCACTGTAGTTGTCGCGGTGGTTGTTGTTTTCGTTGCCCGTGTGGCTGTCGCTGTCGTTGCGGGGGTGTTCGTTCGTTTGTTTGTGTGTTGTCTTTGCGTTTTTTAGGGGGTACGTACATTGGATCTATGTCTTAGGGGGACGTAACTTGGATTTGGCTCAATATTATCCAAAACACATATCAAGTGTTGTTGGCTTCTATGTGCACTTTTACGTTTGCATTATGACACGTGTGTTCATGGCATGCACGTCAGTTTACGCGAGTTTTATATAGACCTCGCTTTGAATGATTTTGCAAAAGCTGGCACCGGCAAATATATTAACTAATCTACACGACAGCTGGTGAACTAATTAACTAATTTAATAAATCATAATAAAGTTCAATAACCGTTTCATACTGACTAATGTAAAGAAAACATACACATAATGCAGTAATAAATCTTGTCACAGCTATGTGTGTATCATTTGAGTTATTTTGTTGTGTTAAAGTTGAACGAAACGAATGTATTTACTACAATTAAGCGTTTGGGGAAAATGATTTTGC
This sequence comes from Asterias rubens, assembly GCF_902459465.1. Taxonomy (NCBI): domain Eukaryota; kingdom Metazoa; phylum Echinodermata; class Asteroidea; order Forcipulatida; family Asteriidae; genus Asterias; species Asterias rubens. The sequence continues at coordinate 9,729,490 of NC_047066.1, read as the reverse complement.
AAAAATCACTATTGAATTTGTTGGTGCTTTCCGTATCCTGTTATGACACATTGAATTAAGACATGTTTTACACAAGGTTGTAGTTTCTGCTACTGTTCTTTCACCTGCGAATTTTTGAAGTTTAACTAGCTAAGAAGAAAATGCTAGTTTCATGCTCAAACATGAAACTCTGAATGTCTGTAGAAAAGACAGAGGCTTGCTACAGACTATAGCCTGAACTTACTGTTGGGCACGTTTATCCAATAATTAGTATTGTATCCAATGTAATTACTGGATCTAGCGGCACCTTGCGGATAAAGACAAGGGCACAGTCTAGTTACAGACCTACTATATACGGTAGGGAGGATGTTACAAAGTACTGGTATTTCCAGCTGGCCTCTTTACATAAAGTGTAAGCTAGGTTTGACCAAGAAGTGGGTTAAACTGATCCATGATCTGAGTTACCCCCCCCCCCTTATTTTTGATTTATTAACCTGGGTTATCCTGAATCCAAATTGTGTCGAGCATCCTTGAGCCGGGAATTTGGGGAAATTTTGACCTATCAGGTTGTGAACGACTTGAGGAATATAAGAAAAGATGAATAAATGAACAATCGAACAATTGAACAGGCATTGAATTGAGCCACAAGGTCATCATTTCTGCTTTTGTCATTCCACCTGCTTTTTGAAGTAAAACTAAAGGTAAAATAATGAACTCTTTGGACAGATAATGAAACATGAAAAAGCAATCGGATAATACCTAATACAAGAAGGATGCAATCATGTCCAGCCATTCTTGTCAATACAAACTGACAAAAAGGGGAGAAGATGAGTTTGCGTTACTTTCAAGCTACGGTGTCCCCGAGGCGACAGGACAATTATACAGTGAGAAAGTTTCAAATAAAAATATTTGGGTGTTTATCTACATATGCAGCTTCGGGGCACAATCTATCAATTCTAGCGTAAAGTGCTCTCCTCAACCCGAATGCGGCAGTTTCACAAGGGTCTTCTTTCCCAGTGTCAGATTATTTTTCGTACTTGAAGTCAATCTTTATTACTCCTTTTTTAAAGGCATGACCACCTTTGGTAATATTGTCAACGACCAATATGCTCACTTGGTGTATAGTTTCCCAACATAGGCATCAAATAATGGGTAACAAATCTGTGAACATTTTGGCTCAATGGGTCATCGAAGTTGTAAGTGAATAATGAAAGTAAAAAAGCACCATGATTGTTGGTATAACAAAAAATACAAATGTAGAGCAGGTTTTTGTTTAAGGCTATAAGTTAATCTCGGTCATCACGATTTGAAATTTTTTCGTGAATTAAAAATCAATTGTCACTTAAAAAACAACTTGACTTGTGTAAGATTTTTATTGCACGACTTTTAAAAAGGAATGTGTACGTTTGGTTAACTCTTACAATTTTGTTAAATGCAAGTCGCCAGACACACAAGGCCTGAAGGCCACTTCAAGGTGTGGTCTACAATTATTTTATTCCAGAGGCTGTTGCCACCTACTCCTAGGGCTGAAACAGGGTTACCCCTTTTACAGTCCAGGCTTTTGGCAATAACTTTACTTGGTTTGAAGTATATCAGCATACGACAGTACTAAGCAGTTTGAGAGTCATTTCACTCTAAAGTAATGTAAATCTGGGAAATAATCCAGTGGTTATACCCAACAACTTGAACCTGACAAAAAAAACAAAAACATTCAGTCAGATACGTTTCGCTGATTGATAACCCCTCCGAATTTTCGGCGATCTTCTGCAACGAAATTTTAGTTTGTTTTATTGTTTAGGGACCTACGTTTATACTGGATAAAATAATCAAACAGTTCCGAAACCAAATATATACGGTCATCACATCCATTCGAATTTGCTGTTTTGTTCTAAAGGAATAGTGCTTCAGATTAATATCGAAAGCATTAAACAGTTATTGAAAAAAAAAAAAAAAAAAAAAAAACCGCAACAAATTTGTGACAAAATACTCAAAAAGCTTAACATTGAACACAATAATTTTTTTATGTCAAGTAGGTTTTTATAGCACAAAAAAACAACCAATCTATTAAAAAGGATTGCGAATTTCTTTAGTCTGTCTTTCATATTGTGTAGATTTATTGTACGAGAAACATAATTAGCTAAGACAATGGCCTACAAGGAAAGCTTCCCAGTAAAGGCCCCTCTGATAATTGACATCAATTTCAGAGATTCATGGCTTGTTCATATTATATTGCCAGCCTCGCTAAATACTATGCCATTATAACTCATTATTAAACCTGATTATAATTATTTCGTATAATATGCATCCATGTGTATAGTGAAGAGGTATGGTATAGACCTAGCAACTGCTCTTTTAGGGAGGGTGTAGGCTAGTCTTGGCTAGCACTGGTTTTTTACATTTTCAAATTTACAAAAACAAAAAATGTTCCAGTCTGTTTACCTTCATACTGAAGTATAAAAGTACTGTATAGTCTCAGTTTGTCATCGAGGTTGAGAGAAAGTGACGAAAGAAAAACACACAAAAGGTCTTCAGACCCGAAGTGTCTTAATAGATTGAGTGGGAAAATAACCTCCTTCTCAAAAACTGCGTTATTTCAGAGGGAGCCGTTTCTAACAATGTTTTTATGCTTTCAACAGCTCCCCATTGTTTGTTCAAGTAAGTTTCTACGCTATAACAACAATTATTATGAGTAATTACCAATAGTGTCAAGTGTCTTATGAGAAAGATTGGCTGTTGTCACCTTGACGTATAGTAAAACCCCTTATGAGGAGCCGTACCGAGTTCGCTTATTTTTTTGTGACGATCGTCCGAACAAATAAAAAACAAAACATTTGTTGTGTGTGTAGGACAACAATCACCACCGTGTCCTCTCAATTAATCGTACGGCACACACAATCATGTTTTCATCACGATCACAGATTGTAATGCCTTACAGAAAAAAAACGAATTCAATAATTATTGTAATTTTGATCCAAACTAAGGTTGTCTGTGATGGGAACTTGCACCACGGGACAGTGACTCAGGTCACTCTCATCAAGGCCAAAACAAACGTCACGTTGACGTCATTACTGAGTGTCAGCCTATATTACTATGGTTTGCAACAATGATTTTTATTGTTGTTGTTTTTGTTATGTTGATGTTGTTGTAACTAATACTTTTTTTATTTTATTTTTTTATTTTACAGAACTTGGAAAAGTTGATAATTATGTGCGTGAGAAGATAAATTAATGATTACCGAAGGATTGTCAAGTTAAAGGAACACGTTGCCGTGGATCGGTCGAGTTGGTCAATGAAAAGCATTTGAAGCTGTTTTGTTATGAAATTCATATCCAAGGCAACGTGTTCCTTTAAATGGTGTTGGGGTTGGCGAAGGAAGGGGAAGGAGGAAGGTTAACAAACGGTCACAACTTTATAGTTGTTATTCCTGCCCCATCATACAAGAACTGCATCGAATCTTCAAGCGCAACCTTATTGTTTATGATGGCCACCATTTTGTTCAAAGAGGCTGACACAGTATATCAGGGACATGAATAAGAGAAAACGTGCGGGTACAACCCGCACGTTTACTATTAGTTTGTGTTTTGTTCTTATTATTCCATCCACATCGTGCAAAGCTTCAAAACACCACTTTCGCATCAAGGACGGCTGGGTGTATTAAATTGCAAGATAATAAAAGTCACACGTGAGTAAATATTGGGCACTTTATGTTTTATTTAGAATTTTTGATTGAAGAACGGGAATTGCTAAATTTATGAGCAGGGACTGCTAAATATAATTATTACCTCTTTTCCGACCATCGTTATGAGTATATATGAGTATAAAAAAGATGCGGCGGACAGCATAAATTATGCACAAATCTGATGATAAGTTAACTTCTCATGGGAAAAGTCGATGGATGGTGAGTTATGTAATTACTGCAAAAACCGAGGTCTTATGGGATGGTGTTAAAATAACAACAATGCGTTTTTCTTCTGCGGAAATAAGTGTTTTATAACACCTCATGGTGCACCGCGTGTATGTAACGTCACATGTTTTTTTTTCAGTTGCTAATGACAATTAATAATAATAATAATAATAATAATAATAATAATAACAGTATTTATAAAGCACCAAATTGCCAAAGGATACAATGCGCTGAGAAGGAAAGAAGAGGGAAAAAGACAGAACAAAGATAAAGATGACCAGCTATTAATGGCAATGTAAATCGGTTCTTTGCCTCGGGTAATAATGCTCTGTTGATATTTGAAATTCACATCATTGAGGAGGAGGCGCCTGTCATCATGATTGTTTGCCAATTGTCTGACCTACTTAAATGCCTCATTAGAGTTCTGTAAACAACATTTATGAAATGTGAATATAATATCGAAGTCTTATAGCGCGCACGTATCTACCAAACAAGATATTCAAGGCGCCGAATATAAATTAAAACCTTCAGAAAGATAGGTTATTGCAGAGATGAATTCCGAGACCCGATTATTTAGCACCTTATAAGGGTTTACAAGGTGCTACGGCGCATACATGTCCGCCACGGTCAGGAACACCGGGGCAAACCCCTTCTCTTTTCGAAAAGTGCACTGGGTATTTTTACATGCGTTACACAACACATGGGACCAACGGCTTTACCTCCCATTCGAAGGACGAAGCAATGGTTAATTGTCTTGCTTTTCATTTACTTTAGCCTGTGACGAGAGTTGAACACCGGATTAAGAAACAAGATGGCTGATTCAAAGAGGGATGTGTGTAATCGGAAATGATTACCCACCACGAGAAAGGAAGTTTGGACAAGACTATAAGGGGTCAACCATGTGATTGCTATACGCATGTTCACTACTGAGAATGAGGCTAGTACAAGTTCTTGACTATAGACGTTTTTCAAAAGAAGATATACATCATTCTCAACGATTTGACATACTTCCATTGATCATAAAAAGGTCAAAGTAAAGGTCATGTCCTGATATGAAATATCCCAATGTTGTATGTTAACATGGTATCCCAATTTCTAAATACAAAAAATGAATTTTCTGTTTCATGTTTTTTCTGTTGAAATTTGTACTGAAAAAAAAAATCTTATTCTAGAAATGAACAATATAAGCAGTGTCTGGGGGGGGGGGTTGTGATGATTATACACAATATAGTCTCTATGGTTAACCACGATGCCTATACAGAGTTTGGGTCAAGTAACTACTTGAAGATTGCTATTCAAAAATGCTCCAGATCCGTGGCTGGGTTTACCGAGAATGGAGGGTATTGTGGTCGTGTAGGCATAACAACCGAGAGGGGTGAGTAGGGGTCGTGTACCCACTACTCATCCCAACCCCCCTCTCGAAAATGTCTGCTGGTTATACGGCCCTTCTCCATGTAGCGACCTTTTATCAAAACTCTCGAACGTCATTGTCATTATAACCTCACAACTGACTTTCAGACACGGCGAACCCCCTGGGAATCTACAGCTGAAACCCTGACAAGCAATCTACTGCCTTCATTGAATCGATCTGTAGTTATTGGCTGTCAAAGCTGTAAAGGTCGTATTATTTGTCATCTATGGGAACAGGAAATCTTGTGAATGTCATCTGGTAATTATTGGTCCTATTAGGTACACACTGTTATCTCTGAGTCAGCCGACTACTGTTGTCTTCGTCGTATTCTACAAGCCTTTTTGAGGTATGGCGGACGTGATAGGAGTGTACTGTTTGGTTTGGGTGTATACATACAAATTTACCCAAACCTTATAGTGTTGTAGCACTGTGTCCGCCATGTTTCAACAAGGCCTAGGCGTGTTGTGGCCGAGAGTTTAAATCACCGGACTCATAGCTCTGGTGTTGCTGATCAGCAGAATGTGGGTAGGAGAGTAGTGACACGTGTTGTGTCCTTATTCAAGACACCATTCATGCTTCGTCCTTCGGATGGGATGCAAAGCCGCTGGTCCCGTGTGTTGTGTAATGGTGGCGTCATTATTTTATACTAAGTTAATGCAGTTGATTGCCAAAAAAATCAAACTTTCATTAGGCTACTTACATTGCGTAATCAATTGCAATCGACCTTAATACTGATGACGTCACAATTTGTTTATCATTTCGCAGAACCATTGTGTCTGTGCTCAGCAGTAGGACACACAGTGCCCACTTAAGCAACACAGTAAACAAACCGTGACGTCATCCACAGTCCAGGGGTTACAAAAATGGGATCGTGTTAGATCACAAAATCACATAGTTTAGAGCGATAGTGTAAGTCCTTTTATTCTTACTATTTTTGTTCATACCAAATGCTTGGTAATTATAGCACAAAGCGCAAAAGTTAGACGGCAATAACGGTGGTGCCCCCTTTAAAATAAAGCTTACAATTTCAGCGGTACAGTTCACAAAGAAATGTTATGGTTTGTTTTTCTTTAGACAAGACGAGTCGGCGGTCTTGTTTCAGATCCACCTTCGATAACAAGATATTATTCCCTTGGCGTATTCAAACGCAGCCGTAGCAGCCATTGAGCTGCATTTTTTTTGTTTCAGACACTAAAAGCCCGCCTAAACATTTCACTACAAGTATTCGCTTGATTGCCACTTACTTAAAGAGATGCTGCAGTGATTAAAATAAAGCAGTTAATTTTGCTGTCAAGTTATTTCTGGTATATGTATTGAACCTCAATAAAAGGTGTTTTGTTTTTTCCCCGACATATCTCACTTGCGTAATTAGCGAATAAGTCATGCACCCCCTTTTGTGGATTGTTACCGCCCCCTATCATCAACGTCACGTCGGGAATTAAAACATATCGTCGGCAAAAAGGTCTAGTCCCTAACTACACGCGCCTAGGTACCAGGCCACACAGTGCACACGTCTCTATATGCACACAGCCAGGGGGCCCGACGGCTCGGGTTCCCGACATGACGTCACGTTTATGCCCCTATTAGGGGCGGGGTGGGTTCCCCTAATCTCTTTGAAAAACCATTTTAAAAATACTTGCGCATTTAATAAAAAAAATATTTCAGGTTTCAAGTCCTGTTTAATCGTTTAAATTATTTTAAAAAAAACACTGCAGCCACCCTTTAACAATGTACGGCAGAATATAAAACACCACAGACACAGTGAATTCTGGTGATGTGTGGGTGTGAGTAGGTATACACGTTCACACCGGGAACCTTTAACAAGATGATTGCACGATAGACCTTTAAGGGCAGTGGACACTATTAGTAATTACTTAAAATAATTATTACAAAACCTTACTTGTTAACGAGTAATGGGGAGCTGTTGATAGTATGAAACATTGTGAGAAACTCTGAAGTAACGTAGTTTTTTAGAAAGAAGCATCTGAAAGCACACAAGTTCATGTGACAAGGGTGTTTTTGTTTTCATTATTATCTCGCAACTTCGACGACCGATTGAGCTCAAATTTTCACAGGATCGTTATTTTATGCATATGTTGAGATACACCAAGTGAGAAGACTGATCTTTGACAATTACCAATAGTGTCCAATGTCTTTAACACGGTTTGGCCATCTTAATTTACTCCATTCCAACTCATTGTAACCAAACTGAGGTTGGACAAAGGCCGAATCTGGTGCCATTTTTGTTTAATGAATGTTAGCATTCATTACTGTTATTGGAAACAGGGAACGTGACCAACATGGTGACAGCGTTATAGAGGTCTTTAGAGTCTACAGTTTGGGATTTAAAAAAGGAACTCTTCAAAACAACTCGGAATTATTTTTGAGGATGGTAATTCTCAGGTGCAGAAAAAAAAATGCGGGGGGGGGGGGGTGGGAGCGAAACTCATAGCCTGTGAAGAAAAATCCGAACGGATTCACATTACGAACCGTCCACTGAACATTAAATAGAGCATGTGAGTTGTTATTGATTTTTTTGGCAACCTTAAAATGCCAACATTTAGCGCAGTCAACATTAGCGCTAACTGTGTATGTCTTGTGTTAAAAAAAATCCCGAAGGCCTTAACGGAAGGCCAGAGTCAATCATTCTGTGGATGGTTCTCTCCTTCATAAATGTGGAACAAAGACAAACTGCAAAACTAGCTCGTGCCATAGGCTGTTGTTCGAGATAAAAAAAAAGAACAACAAAGAACAAAACCTACCCCGACACATTTATACCCCAAAACATTTCTACATAAAAAACGGGTCAACACCATCAAGCAAGCAAACAAACAAACAAACAAACAAACAAACACACACACAAACTAGACATTAGGTGTTTGTGAACAAACACAAAGCTGTTCCGTGTTCTTTTGCTTGGATTATGAGCTAAAATGACCAAGGAGTCTATCATTGAAAAAAAGAAGAAAATGCTGAATGGGTTTTGGTGCCACTTCCGGTTGACCCGGAAGTAGAGGTCGACATGGGGTCATGGTTTTCAAAATTAATCTCCAATCCCCAAGGAGTGTTTAACTACAAAAAGTCTAAAAAAACGGCAGTTTACTTCTTGAGATATGGTGCTACAAAGATTTCCCAATTAAATATGCAAATATGGGTCACGTGGTTAATTAATTACAATTTTTAACATTTTTGGGGGTCGGTGGTTTGATGTTTGATCTAGTACGATTTGATTTCACAGAACTCTTAACCACCAAACTCTGCGCTTATGATCACCATTTTTCGCTTACTGTGTTTTTCAAACATCATCGTGTCATGCATGCACACATGTTATGTTGGGCTAACAATTGAGAAAAAGAAAAGGCAACACTATCGATATAAAGATAAGAATCTAACTTAAATATTACAAAAAGAAATATTTGTTTTGTTTTGGGGGATGACCACTAGGCTATGAGGGCCAATGCATTAATCGAGGGTTTACATGTATATATATCAACAGAGGGGATTATGATCCGGCGAAATAATTATCGTGTCATGATTTTGCGAACATTGTCACTAAATATGAACTGCTTACGCCTTTAACTATTAAGTAGGGTTGAAATGTAGTATTAGATGCCTTTAGGGGTTTTTGACGAGGACGTCGTCGTCGTCAAAAACCCCTATTCAACTACGCACGTTCGTCCACGAAGAAAACACCTCGGAGTAAAAATTTGACATTTTTTCACTCATTTCTCAAAAACTACAACACCACAGCAAGTAATATTTTATAACTATTATAAAGTAGGGTTGAAATGTAGTATTAGATTGCCTTAAGGGGGTTTTTGACGACGACGTCGATGTCGTCAAAAACCCCTATCTAATTACGCACGTTCGTTTTAACGAAAACCCATGCACAGAGTAATTGGTCCAGAACGCGGTTAGAAAAACAAGAACAAATTTAACGCACGTTCTAACGAAAATCCCAAAACCTCCGTACTTTGTGCGTGTACAGAGTAATGTGTCCAGAACGCGGGTAGAAAACAAAATAGTATAGACTCCTCTCAAGAAGTCAACAACTCATTGAGGTACATACTGTGTTGTATTACCAAAGAGAATGTTTCACAATAACATGAAAGTGACTGCATCAAAATTACAAATTAAAAAATTCAAATGAAGACCACGTGGTTAATTAATGAAGAACTTTTACACTTTTTTGTTAGAGTAAAGCTTATGTTCTAAGCTTCAATTTGATATATGATTTAACTATTTTATCCTCATACTGTAGGAGTAGGGGCCTGAACAAAAACGCTGTACAAACGCTATGGAAAAGCAACAGCTTATGAAAAGACAACAAACTAATAAAAGGCAACACAGATGATTAAAAAACAACAGATGATTTAAAAACACCAAATGATTTCGACAAGTCACGAGTCAGGACGTTATGCTGAAAATGGTACACGGTTTTTTCATTATTTTCTACTGACACACAGAAACGAATTACTCTCAATTTTGTTAAACATTGTCTGCAATTATTTTGTTAGCTTTGCCAATCCTCTAAAATAATACCTCCAAGAAAGGTCTGCTACTCTCAGAATATGTAAATTGGACTAAATTAATGAATCTAAATGAGCTATAGGGCTTTGTTTTCACGGGGTCTGGATCTGCACTCAGGAAAGCAGTTTATTAAACGCATACTAATATTGAGACTCGCTTCACCTCTCAAACTAAATTAATCATCATTATTGACTGAATATATACGTCACTGCATTCACCCGCTTAAAGGAACATTACAAAACTGGTCAAGACAAAAAATCTTCTAAGATCAAAGATCACAGATTTACACGGTCTAAGGTTGATGATAGTAGAAAACATCCCTTCAAATATTTCTGTCTGAAATATCATTTTTGTTGAGAATCAAATAAAACTAAAAATCGATGTCACGCAAAATCGGTTTTCTCTATTTTCTCGTGACCCAGATGGCCGATCGATTTCAAACTTCTACAGGTCTGTCAGTTTATGTGTATGGTGCATTGCAAAAAGTGCTTACACTGCTAGCAACTGTTTTGTTAGCAAAAAAAACCCACAATTTTGGGGGTAATATTCCTTTAACTGACCGACGAAATGAAGCATGGATCCAAGAGATACGAGAGTAATGCATCTAGACGTGATTCAGGGCTGAAAGGGGGGGGGGTCATGAATAACGCAATATGGGGCATATTGCGTTATTCATGACCCCCCCCCCCCCATCAGAGTCAAGGACGATCCCTTCGGCTAATTTTAAACGAGACAGACTCGGCTCTCCATGATTTTGATGGGATTCATATTTCACCATAACGGGCACTTTGCACCGCATCCTAATTGACATGTAAATCGTTACATCGTTTATCCTTCATGTGGAGTGAAGAATAAACTGCAATAACAAATCTAATCATGATTGTAAGGCGAAATCACCGTGAGTTTTGATAGATATGGCGATGTAATGTGACCGATATAGGTTCAAGTACGAATTACATGCTCATGTGAAAAACATACTTCGTTTTGGTTTTTTTTTTCTCTTCAAGGTCTTGAAGGAAAAATCGACCCATCAAAGTGACTGCTATTGTTATAGCTATACTGGCGTATAATTTAAAAATATGGATTGGATTAAGCATGGCTGATTGGCATGTTCGGATGGATGGGCTCCAAATGTCTTCTAATGGGGAAATGGAATAAGTGCAATCGGTGGCATTAGCCGGGATAACCTGCCAATGGGCAGTGGGGTAAGATCTTAGGGAGTGCCGGCATGAAGCCTGGTTCATACTTCCTGTGAATGCAAAGCGAATTTTGACGTTTTGTTTTCGCAGCGGGTTGTTTCGCAGGACTTGAACAAAATTCTGACGCGAATTATTCGTTGCAAATATAGGGGGAAACGTGAAGACCAAGTCCGTGTGCAAAACTCTGGCCTGAGGTGGGATTGGAACCGGGGTCCACAGAGGTAGACACATCAACCACTGAGCCAATCTGATCCGCTGACTGCATAATCCAGCCATATATCTATATATTTTTTGGGTATACAAATCAGTCATTTTGCAAACAATGTTTGCAGGTAAAATGTGTCTTAAATGTTTAAAGGGAAGGTGCACTGTTGGTAATTGTCAAAGACCAGTCTTCTCACTTGGTGTATCCCAACATAAGCATCAAGTAACAAGCCTGTGAAAATTTGAGCTCAATTGGTCATCGAAGTTGCGAGAAAATGATGAAAGAAAAAACACCCTTGTAGGACGAATTTGTGTGCTTTCAGATAGGAATAAAAGACTCTGGCTAGAAGTCTTTTATTGTTTGAGTGAGAAATCACTTCTTTCTCGAAAACTACGTTACTTCAGAGGGATCCGTGTACCACAATGTTTAATACTATCAACAGCTCTCCAATGCTCGTTACCAAGTCAGTTTTTAAGTTAATATTTGTTTTGAGTAATGACCAAACGTGTACCTTCCCTTTAAAGGGTCTATGTGCTGTTTTCAAACACAAAACACAATGTCCACAAGTTCACATTAAACTAACACAGTTTGAAGATAATGATAGCAGAAAGCTTCCCTTGAAATATTACTTACTGAGGTACTGTAGTTTTTGAGAAATAAGTAAAACAATGTCACAAAAATAAGCTTTCTCCATCAAAGCTTATTGTTTTAAGTCACGTGTAAACCTGTTGTTGTTAGCATCACATGCGTTACAATAAATAAAAAACTTAATATGGTATTGAGTGTATTAAAAGATATAATGTAAACAGAGTAATTCCATTTAGTAGAGTAAAACATTTACAGAAGGAAAGAATTGATGAAAATTCATTTATAAAATGGTGCTTTAGTTACTTGTGATAATCCCCAAAAATGCTACCGACTTTTTGAAATTCTCCACAGGCTGTTGAAAAGGCCCTATATTTATATTAATATAGGATTAAAACAATCAAACGGTTCGAAATAATACCATAGGTGTACTTTGTCTTTAAGTGAACAATACATTCGATGGAAGTTTCATCATCTACTTAAATTGTTTTCTGCCTTTTATACTTTTCTTTAATTTCATGTTAAAGGCTAACAGCGCAGACTTAAGAACGCGCACCAAATAAAAAAGGAAAGACGCTCAAGATGTTACAGTTACTCAAAGCTGGACAAACAATGGGCATTGTTACACAAAACACAGGAAGAGAAAGCAAGTTGTTTAGAAAGGTACCTGCAGTACTTTAATTTCATATTTCTCATCGTAAAATTTAATCCTTTTGTCATAAATAGTACTTTATGACTTTCAAAGAAGTGCACACTTTTGATTCCATTTTGTTCAACTAAATTATTATACATCGTTAAAATAAATACTTCATGAACATTGATTTATTATAAAATGATACATTTAAGTATGACATCCTCTCAGCTCACAATGCTAAAAAAATGCCGATAGATTTGGTCATAATGACGTAGTTTGATCAAGAAATAAGCATCAGCCTCTCTCAATGTTACTAACAAAACAAATAGAGTTGCAAGGTTTGCAATGAATCAAAGCAGTGACAAAAATCAGTAAAAATCCTATAGGATTATATAGGTATTTCACCCTCAGATAGGAATTTCTTGTAAGGTAGTCACATCCATAAATAAACACGATTCCAGATTTGGTTTACAACGGCTAATTGATGTGGATGTGGTATCTGGGTGGATGAGCGAGGTGGTTTGTTGATTGAGGTGTTTTGTGGTGTGTCGGTATTCGGAAGGTTGAGTATTTGGAGTTTTCTGGGGGATACATACACTTTCTCACTATAGAACCATCATATACTGTCACATCCATCTTGTCTCAATCCCTGTATGTTACAACGTTAATAAATACTGATATTTTAAACCAAAAGTGACCTGACTATTTTGTCCTTGCTGCCTGAGCTTGGATCAGCCTAAACTGATTTGATTTGATTTGATTTGATTTGATTCGATTCGATTTGAATTGATTTGATTCGATTTCATTTGATTTGATTTGATTTGATTAGATTGGCGGAAAAGACAAGATGGCCGCATCGCACTGGGATACATCAAAAGCTCTCATATTGCATTTTCGAAACGACAGTTTTTAGTTTCTACTTCGGATATAAGGCGCAGCCAGCCTGTTTAAAGTCCCGCGTGGAAAGTGTGTTTTTAAAAAAAGGCTGACGGAGCCACAAGCCAGAGCCGCACTCTCCTAATGTAAAAGAGTAAAAAACAACACTCGCTTTGTCCGCCATACCACTCTTGCAAAGAGCCATATATGGCGGACAACTCTTTTTGGAGTGAAAGACGGGTACTTTCATCTCGATAGTGAAGTTCGTTTCGATATCACTCCAAAAGAGTGACACAGATTGACTTCACTCTCAAAAGAGCGAAGCTGACACCAGTCAAACAAGAGAGTGAAGTTTTCACTTGTTTACATTAAGAGAGCAAGCTACCAAAGCATAAGCTGAAACCGCTGTTTCGAAAAGGGCAAGGCCAAACCTATTACATACAAACACATCCATCCAAACTCTTCATTTTTATGCACAGATTTTTTCATTTTAATCGAGGACAAAGTAACGAAAAATGACAATTTCCAATTCAACCAGTGCGACCTGCAGTGGTTTGGGCTTCTTCAATAGACGTTATCGGCCGCCATCTTTGATGAATTGTTTTAAATCAATGATGGCGGCCAATTACGCATAATATTGCAAATTCCATCTTTTATATGGCTACATTATCTGCAGGAGTGATTATTAATCTATTCCTATTGCATTGTATGGCGTTAAGATAATTATGATATAGCACACAATGTGCCTCAAATCGTGGAGTTTATTTGTACAATTATTATTAAAAACAGTTACACGACATTATCATTTTGTATTTATATTAACAGGTGTACTTGTGGAAACGACAGTTACAATAAATGCTACTGAGAAAGACAATGTATTTACTCAGCACTACACACATGTTTGTCGAACCCAGTAAATTGAAGTCTTTTTTTGTTTTTTCTAGCTTTAGATTAGTCTTTTCGTTTTCTCTTCTTTTTTTCTAAAGAGACGTCCCTTTTTTTTTTACACCTAAACGAACAGTCAGCCAAACCAGCCGGATCAAAATTTCTACTGTTTTACTGATTATGGAGCGTTTTCTGGGAAGTATTTCCCCAGAAATGAAGTGATTTTTATTCGACACAAATGTATTTGAAAACCTTTTTAAAAAAACACCTCAAAAAACAGCCCGCAGCAGCTGATTTTGGTGTTTACACGCTGTAACACGTGCATGTTTTTTTTTACCAATTCATGTTTCTTTTGACTGACAACAGATTTAGGCAAAATTTTCTCAATAATTTGCGACTTCATGGTTGATCACACAAAACATGAACACAGTCTGCGACTATTTTGTCAGCTCTACCAATCCCGTATACCTTTAAAGAAACTGGACACTATTGGTGATTGTCAAAGACCAGTCTTCCCGCTTAATGTATCTCAACATATGCATTAAATAACAAACCTGTGAAAATTTGAGCTCAACTGGTCGTCGAAGTTGTGAGATAATAATGAAAGAAAAAACACCCTTGTCACACGAAGTTGTGTGCTTTCTCGAAAACTACGTATTACTTCAGAGGGAGCCGTTTCTCACAATCTTTGTGTACTGTCAACAGCTCCCCATTACTCGTTACCAAGTAAGGTTTTATGCTAATAATTATTTTGAGTAATTACCAATATTGTCTTTAAAGTTCTCAATTTCAACGGGCTATAGACACACTCACATTATTCGGCAACATTCAAGCTTCATTTACTCTCATTCACCAACCACAAACCCAGTCACATACAACACCATCACACAGTCTCCCACTTAAAGATGCACAATCTTTGCGTTTTCAAAATAAACGTTGGAAATATAAAATGTTTAGCTTTTCCGGAGTTATTGATTTGTCTTAGCAGCCGGTAAACTACCCCAACAAAATTAACCAACGCATAGCAACTGAGTAATTATTAGTAGTTTCTCATCTACGTTGTGGATACCATTAAGTATTTAACGAGGATCTCATGGGCGTAGATCCCATTAGTGGCACCAGGCACGTCTCTAACGTTAAAGGCACTGGACACATTTGGTTAAATTGTCTAAAGACCAACTTATGCACAAAATAACTAATCTGTGAACATTTAGGCTTTTTGGTCATCGAATTTGCAAGAGAAAAATGAAACCAAAAATACCCTTGTTGCATATTACTTTGTATGCTTTCAAATGCCGAATAAAAGGCTTCAGCTGAAGTCTTTTATTGTTTGAGTGAGACATTAACTCTTTCTCAAAATCTATGTTACTTCAGAGGGAACCGTTTCTCACAATGTTTTATACAGCTCTCCATTGCTCGTTACCAAGTAAGTTGTTTATGGTAACAATTATTTTGAGTTATTACCAAAAGTGTCCACAGTGCCTTTAAGAGAATATACCCATTCACTCTACGCTGTACTCTCAACAAATAACTCTTTACAAAAAAAAATTAACCAGTGCAAATTTCAGGTAAGATTTTGTTAAAATTGATGATAAATGTAAATGTTTTGTTTAAATGTTTTTTTTTCAAACCATGGGAAGAACAAAAATACAATTCCTGCCAACATTAACGTGTTTTTCAATTCGAAATCACCAAAGCTTAACTATTTCGGTAAATTCAAAAAATATGGCAATCGTTTTAGCAACGGTTTAGCTTGAATACGGAGCTCTGGAAACACCATCCGACATTTTGGGATTATGAAATAATTTACTGTAGGATGACGACGTCATAAACGTAAGATGACGACACTAAGAGAGTGGATAAGGACATCCCAAAGGTGGTAATATGAGTGAGATGTCGACATGCTAGCTTATTTCAATGACAACACCCAAAGTAAGATGTCGTCCTTATGATAGAGTTTACCCTTACATGTCGACATCATGAAAGTAAGATGCCGACCATATAAGGAACCAATTAATTCGGGGTGTCGACATCCTGAACGTGTGATTAATTCATATGGGATGGTAACATCCTCAAATTTGGCGAGATTCAAAGATACATTATATTGGGAAGACAAAACCCTATTTCAGGATATTGCCACCCAGAGATCATATATATTTGAAGGACGACTTTCTACATTCAAGTTCTTGCATGTATGGTGTCATCAACCCTGCAATACAATTATTATCTCAGAATGTCAAAAAGTTTGATGGTACTTCAAGAGCTCCGTACTTGACCCCAGTAGTGATAATGTTTCATTAACAAAAATGCTATGGAATCAAGAGTGGTGAGGTCCAGTAAGGTCAAGCAAGGTCAAGCAAGGTCAAGCGAGCTCACGGCGGCTGACTGTGACTCTTAAGAGGGAAATTGCGTGTAGACAAGCATGTCGCTCTAAGAACAAACTGATAACTAGTAGGAATAATGAAATTTTTCCTTTAGACTTTAGGGAAATCACTTCATCAAACTATTCAAACACTTCAAGTTGGAGGGACCTTTTGTTTGAACTGTGCAGGTCTTGCGCGTATCGAAAGCGAGAAACGAGGTTTTTGTTTCTGTTTATATCAAATCTACTTTTCACATGACATTTAGACACAATAATGCACTTTGTTATTAAGAAAATGCCATGCTTATATAATACTGATAAATTATTGTTAAAGTATACCATTGAAACTAAATACTAACTTTGGAAGAGATAGCCTTTTTTATTTTAAAGAAACCCCATTTTGCTAATCACGCCCAAAATGCGTGTATTAACCATCACATAGGCTTAATTTTAACATGAACGTCAGTTGGGCAAAATTCTTAATTGTTCACAAGTAACCGAAAACAGAGATCAAGTCTTACATCAGGGTTTCTTTATTGATTTGGTTAAATTTATTTTCTGATTCACATTAGTTAATGGCCAAAATATTCACTCCCCACACAATCATGATACAAATTGCACAGCCACAAACACGGTAAAACTGAATTATTTGAACAAGCAGAATCGCGTTTACTCTTAATAAAAGTAACTGGTTGGGACATTCGCGAGACTTGCACAGTCTTATATTTCTAAACTACGTTGCAGATTTTTAAGTGTTTTCTGTATTGAAATATTGTACAGATTTGTAATTCATATTGCACGTGCATCATTATGGCCAAATTGAATATAGGATTTACACGCCCTTGCTTGGTGTTGAGATGGTCATGTTGGCCATTAACATTTAGTTTCGATGATCTTACTGATTGCGAAATCCAAGTTTTTAAGGGTTTTATACAGGATTGGTGGACCTGACAAAAAAAAATCAAAGACAGACTAGACAGACAGAGTTCGTGTTTGGTGTGATCAAACATCTACATGAAATAACAAAGAGTGAAATGTTGGGCTTATATCCCGTTGTGAAGAAAATAGCGAAAAATAACGCGCAGTTTTCAGCATGGAACACAAATTGTCCTTAACTTGTTTATGATTTTCAGAATCAGTTTTCTGGATTATGACTTCATTTCAGCAGGAAAGATTTCCACAGAAAAAGGTGATTGCACAATAATCACCAAAGATTCAGACGAAACGTCGACAATGTCCTTTTCACATGCTGCTCCCAAACTCTGGAACAATCTACCCCTTGACATTCGTCAGTCTTCTTCATTGACTGTATTTAAATCCTGCTTAAAAACCCACCTGTTTTCCTCACGTTTTTGTGATTAATTTGTTGTTCTTTTCTTTTCTTTCGTTTCTTTTTGTTAGTGCGCCATGAGCGTCAGCCATGGCGGATACCGGCGCCTTATAAATTTTCATTATTATTATTTAATGTGGAGTTCGAATCCCCATCGAGAATAAGCCTGTTGGAAGTTTTAACTCTCGACACTCTGAAAACACGAGCCAAAACCTTCACATTTTATAAAGTCACTGCTGTGTCGCATATTTTCTCACATTGTGTACAAACAGTTTTCTTCGAACGTGTTTTAAATCGCACTCTATACAATTGTTATAAATAGGTGCAAGTAATGGTGACGTGACATCACAAATCGACGTGCTGGATTGGCCAATTAATTAGTTGCCATGGAAACGAACGGACTGGTTCACAGTGAACTTATCAGAACAGACTCAATTAATTAAAAAAAAATTACTACAAAACCCAAACCTTCAACATGGATGGAATTATAAACTTATTTTGCAGTATTATGTACAAGTCTAGTATAAAAACCGAATATGGATATTTAGGACCCTAATAAATAAATACTCGTGAGTGACGTCAGTAACAATCAAAGGCGGTGGTCACCTCCTTTAGATTCATGACTAAACTTCTTGAGAGGGAGGGGCGTCCCTTTGGGCGTGTCCTTGGAATTCACGCCATTGCGGACGTGATGGAACTGTGATCCACTCGTGTAGCCTCCAGTGAACTCGTCAATGCGATCCGGCTCGCAGCTTCTGATCGACACAACACCACGTAATATCACCTTGAATATGAGACGGTAAAAAGTACGCCTGAATTCACGGTTACTTAGCGTATACACAATCGGGTTCATTGCCGAATTGGAATGCGAGAGAATAATCGTCACAAGAAGAATGTAATATTCCACGTGGACTTGGTAAAGGATAAGACAGTTGACAATGTGGAGGGGTAGCCAGGAGACAGCGAATAGGATGATGACGATGGCGAGTAATTTGGCAGCTCGTCCCTCCTTTACGGCCAGTGCTGACAATTGTCGAGTCATCTCGTCATTACTAGCCACCATGGTCCGCGATATGGCCGCCAGTTGTTTCCTGACAACACGGAAGATTCTAACGTAGACAAAGAGCATGATGAGCAACGGCGGTAGCACGGAGCCCAGAAAGTTGAAATACACCATGTACTGCATGTCAATGACGTCCGTAAACACACAATCAAATGTTTTGTTTGAAGGATGGCCGAGATTCCAGCCGAATACCGGCACCATGCCGATGATGAAAGCTAACAGCCACGTGCATACGATGACGACTATAGCGCGCCGTGCAGTAGCGACGCGCCGATATCTCAACGGCGATACCACGGCGAAGTATCGGTCCAGCGCTATGGCGAGTAAGCTGAGTATAGAACTCTGCGTCAGCGTCACCACAAAGGAATTCATAAACAGGCACAGGTGAAAACTATTCTTTGGCTCACCGGCGTTGGTTAGAAGTGCGAAAGGTATGGCTAGAAGACCTACTAGAAGATCAGCAACGGCTAGAGACACTATGAAGTAATTGGTGACGTTGCGGAGACGTCGGTTGTGGTGTACGGCCCAGCAGACCAGCGCGTTGCCGAACGCTGCCAAGATGGCGATAGGTATCTCAGCAGCCAAGCCCACTGTTACGTAGAATGCCATTATTTTAGAGATATCCTGGGTTCCTATATCATCCAAACGATAGGCACCCACACATTGTTAAATTGCGAACAAACAGATCCAACAGAAAAACTCACCGTGCCAGTGGGGAATTATGCGCCGTCAGTTTCACTCACACCTCCGTTAGAAAACATGTGATGAATTGCAATATATTTCTACCTCATCAAAGAGAATCAACAGTGACCTGCACTTTCTATCTTCGTTGCTCTCATTTTTATTCTAAACCACGTCACGTTCATCGAAGAGTGATTTTTAGTTTCCCGTCCACGTTTCGCTCACCGGGAGCTGTGAATATTTCTAGCCGTTATAATTAAGCTGACTTGACGCTTTTTATGAAGAGAAGTGGTGGGTTTTAATATTCAAGGCTCGGCCATACATTATCACACGGTACTATAATCACTACGAATGTCAGATCCAACATGTTTCAACGTGAAGAACGTGTCAAGCCTGCTTTACATCTATTATAAAACATTTTTTAATATCTGTGAAATATCTGGTCGTTCAGAAAAGCTGTTGTTATCCTGTCACATCCTTTTTAATCCATCCCTCTGATGCTCATTAGCGATGCGATGGTAACGGAGGGAGTAAGCACCCTTCTTGTATCTGTAGTGATTCCCTCCAAAGTTAGCCTAGGGTCTGGCGCACTTTTCACTGTAATCCCCATACACGGTATTCCGTGATGAGTAGACTGTCCCCCGCCTCCGTCAGCAAACGGTCATTTAAATAAATCCAGACGATTCAAACCTCCACCTTCTTCTTGTTTTAATATCTTTAGGATTTCGATATAATTTTCTGCAAATCGCTCCCGATGTTAATACTCTTTTTTATAATCCGCCATCATATCAATTTTGAAATAAATTGAAAATGATTTTGTCCCAGCTGTTGCCAAATTGCTTCTGGGGGTTGTCGTCTCGTCCCGGGGGTGGCGGGGTCGAACACACGAATACAAAGTTACTATAGTCAACCTCCAAGGTGAATGGCACGACTCGTGCATTAATGAACACCAGCCTCGGTAACAGGTGGTTGTCAATCATCCAATGCTTGGTTCAACCTCATTTAGTAAAGACAATTCAAATTTTATCCAAAAATTCAATCCGTACAGTTTCAGATGAGTGCCGTATAAAAGTAGCGTATGTCGTTCACCATAGCGGTAGCAACGGACAGAATTTTCCCAAACACTTTGGGGTAGTATGCTGTCTGTTGTACACAGCCGGTGTCTGGCCGAGAGTGGGTGCCTTCAGATCTAGAACGGAACAACACAGGTCAAAAATACTTTGGTTACAAAATAATATGGTGTAGATGATATCACTTGAACGTAGAAAACACACGTGGAGTTTACATGATATGGAATCTCCTAGCGTGAATGCGTCCCGTCGGGAGCGGATACCACAAGTGACTACAAGGCCTTTTCCTTACCACGATCGTGTCAAGTCATGAGGGTATAATACTTGGATTTCCTGTCATTGATGACTTTTTCATGACAGTCCCCGCTAGTCAGTGTCCCGTGATTTGGACATGTCATTCGGGCCTAGAATATAGACGCAGGCCGCGGAGAAGGACTCAGTTGACCATGGTGGCACTGTTTGGTTTGGGTGTCTACAGACATATTTACCCAAACCTCATAGTGCGACAGTACTGATCACCAATGGTCCACCATACCTCAAAATGGCTTAGTGAAGTGCACTTGCAAAATTTAAATGGCTTTGCCCTTCCAGGCGTGGTAGTTGGGCAAAAGTCTCTCGTTCTTTTCACGATAATGATATAATAAATTGGAAATAACTAATTTGTATATAGCGCATCGACAACAACGTATCAATGCACTTTACATTCATCCCCTTGTCATTCAGCCAATAAAGGAACACGTTGCTTTGGATCGGTCGAGTTGGTCTTTGAAAAGTGTTTGTAACCGTTTTTTATAAAATGCATATGGGTGGAAAGATGTTGTAAAAGTAGAATACAATGATCCACACAAACATGCCTTGAAATTGCAATTTTTTGATAAATGGAAAACCGCGCATTTCGGGGCAAATTTGTGTGGATAATTGTATTCTACGTTTACAACATCTTTCTAACCATATGCATTTTAAAACAAACGGTTACAAACGCTTTTTATAGACAAACTCGTCCGATTCAAGGCAACGTGTTCCTTTAACATTCCTATATAATCTTTCTCAGTTCCCTGAGGAGTATGCAGCCTCAAGCAGCCGTAACGCTCACAAGTTTTGTTTTTGTTTCAAACACAATATCAGCCTGTAACCCTGCCCTGCCCATGTTTTTCCCCTGGGTGAAGAGAAGCAATTTCACTAAAGCATCTTTTCAAGGACAACCGAGTGCATTTGCAATAGAAAATTAGTCCTGCAAAAAAAAAATTGAGACAAAAGGAACGGTGTATGCTTAAAGCACTGTCATGTTCAAAATCAAATGCACTCGCTCGTAAAATCATAAAGTAGGATTTGAAAAAGGTTTGCGGTAGCACCATGTGACTATCTCAAAAAGATATTAACATCTTCCCACATTTATTTTTAATTTTAATGTAAAAAAAAACCCCCATTATATTACAGGGTAGGCCTATTGCAGTAGAATTAACTTATACAGCTTGGTAAATATGAATGTTTAAGGAAAACACTTAATTTCCTTGAAATTTAATATCATTGTTATTTTTATTTGTTAACTTTTGTGGGAGGGGGATACGCACTCTGAAACATTTCCATCGGTGAGCTTTTGAGTTTTCTTTAAATCAGAATCAGCTGACGATGGCATTTGCTTTCAGTTATTAGAACAACTACTTGCGGTGATGAAAAACAGAAAAGCAAAACAACAGCAATAAAGAACTGAAATGCTGGATTAAGATTAGGAAATTGAAAAAAAGGTACCTGCCCATCTTAAAATATTTGCAAAAAATATTTTCTTAAAATATTTGGATTGTAACAAAAACAAGTTACCGGTTTGTGGCACACTCACTGTTCTGCACTGTGGCCACATTAAAACTGCGGGGTTTAATGGAATGTTTTTCCTGAACTTATGTTTTGACCCTTTTTTAAGTACAGACAGATTGGGAAACAATTCTAAATTCATAGGCACACACGCTTTATCCATCAGTATCTCGACATTGAAGAGCACCGAGAAAATTCGGCCCTCAGAACAGATGAAAGTAACTACAATGAACGAAAGCTTCCGGCATTGGAATGTCGTCTATTTTCATTTCTCTAAATTTAGATTCTAGCTATAACCAAGGTCTGTTTGACAATAGCTCACTTTCTTGACAAAAACGAAAGAAAAACCTTGATCCTCCATTAAAAACAAACAACTAGAATGGAACCGTACTTACGGTGTTACAAAAATTCAATCCATGTATCAAGTTGGAGGTGGACGGTAGTACAATCATATTATAGTTCCGATAGTTGTCAGTCCATGCACACTAAACTCCAGAACGGCTGAACGGCCGTAGTTCATCCACAAACAAAACATTTAGGCGGGAACAGCATTTGCAAATTCACTCATCGGTTGATTTATTCCATGTGCACCATCATGTGCTGTCCATACAAGTAGTATATATACACCACAGCATTTCTATCTCCGTCTTTGTTAAGCTCACAGAAACTCACAGAAGGTAAAACTATGTTTATAGGTATGTGAACAGTTGGAGAGTCTACTCGCATATGCTGTAGAGATTCGCGAGCCTGAACATTACCGCAAACCCGATACACAGCTCCCCTCCTCCGTCAGTGGTTGGCTGAAGTTCAATGGTGACACAGTACTAACACACGACGACGCGAGTGTGAAATCATCGCGAGGACGTGCGCACCCAACTCGCTGTTTTGTCCACATGCGCGGTAGCTAATTCCACCGGCGACAAAACTAGCATCACACAGGTTATTAATCAGCTTATACGTTGGTGGTGTTGATATTTGCGCTGATTGTGATTGGGAAGTTCTGTCCATCGTTGCTCTGATCAGAATTATGAGAAGCTCAAAAACCACGCTCAAAACATAATAGCAAGGACCATGCTCAAACCACGGAGGTATAAATCTCTGCCTCCATGCTCAAACCATCGGTTATGGGGTTGGTAGGTACGCTCGGCAGTTGGCTATCTAGCTAGTGTATAGGGTTCCACAGGAGATTTCAATTTGATGTGGGTAGATGGATGAGCCGTAAAATTGAAATTACGTTAAAGGTAGTTCACGCAACTTGTTTAGTTGTGCATAGTTGACAAGCACAGCTGTTGCCTATATAACAGGTTCAACAGATAGCACAGTCAGATAATGCAGCTATATTTATATCAAGTATAACACGATAACTGTTGGATTACCCATTCCTCCATGGATTACCCGATTAAAATTAGAAAGATCGATCATTCATGTTACATCATCAACACTATTTACCCCCTGCTGTCCGTTATCCGTACAGCACATGGTGAAAGAAAACACGAGTGGTGACAAAACTCACACACGGAAACAAAATGCATATTCGTGTTGCCATATAAAAGCCATTGAAACAGAAAATGTTTGTGGAGATGAGTCAACATGATAGTGGTTGGGAAAACCTTGAAACACTGTAAAATGCGGGTATTAAATTTGGATGTGCATCTCTAATGGGTACATGTCTCTAATGCACTCCGCATCAGGTGCCGGGTACACGATTTACTCCTGTCCCAACAAGTCTGTCATGTTTATTTTTGATAATGCCCCAGTTAGCTGCAGGTAACTGAGTTTTGCCGCATACAGCCAATCCAATCCCGTCAAAATGTCCAGTCAAAATCACTAGATGCAAATCCATAAGCTTGTTAGTATTTCACACAGCTTCGCTTTACCATTACACAGTGTCAGTGACTTGTGATTGAACTCTAATAGAGGTGTGTGCGTCCTAGCTCTATGGCAATAGAGTTATGTATAACCATAGCTCATACACGACATCAGGTGCGCTAGTTGCATAGAGAACTATGCTTGTTGAAAAAAATCCCACAAACAACTTTCATGCTGTTTTTACCCTTGAACTTGTTTTCATAGTGCACCCGCTGCAGCTTGACATCAGATACGTTCCTCGTTGTCCAATGAACTTGTTAAAATTCAGTGCGTCGTGGACCTTGATGTTTAAAGGAACTATGCATAAAATAACAAATGTGTTGAAATTTTGGCTCAATTTTGGTCATCGAATTTGCAAGAGAATAATGAAAGGAAAAAAAAAACAGATTTGTTGCGCTTCCATGAGCATAGAAGTCTAATTTTTTTGAGTGAGAAATTACCTCTACGTTTCCTCAGAGGGAGCCACTTCTCAAAATGTTTTATACATCAACAGCTCTTCATTGCTCATTACAAAGTAAGTTTTTATGCTAACATTGTTTTGAGTAGTTGTACCAATATTGTCCAATGCAACCACTAAACATCGCTCCGTATACATGTATGTACACTGAATCAGACCAAGTCACCCCACGGTGCTGAACCGTTCTACTATATCGCGTCCAATCGCCTGATTTTCAACTTACCGTCAGCAGTCAGCGCTTTCAATCAAATCCAAAGTCGTTTTCAATAAAGTTCCCACGCGATGCGAATCACACCGAGCAGGATGACCCCAAGCCAAAACAATTAAAATGAAATACCCGCTCTTCAAGAGTAAATGCCGGGGTCAAGAGAGCGAAGCGACTTGGATCTTCTTCAGTTTGTGTTTTTGATAGTAAAAAAGAAAGATCGCAAAGTGACGATGATTCGAAAATAGATATTAGTCCGTGTTGGGTGATGTAGCCTTAAGCGCAGTCGTTAGTGCGCGAATATAGTAGCGACTCACAATGTGAGCTTGTATGCGGGACTGCAGCAAGCACTCAGTAGCCTAGACTATATTATACGCACATCGCAGCGCCACCGCACTCGGTACATCTTCTGCAGTGTTGCAGTGATATCCCCGTTCTACACAGCTGTAACTTTTGGTGCATTTAAAATGTTGGACACTTTACAGAGTGCAAAATATTTACCATACTACTTACGGATACACCTTTTGTTTTTGGTAGTGCCCCATTTACATAAAACAAAACTGAAAACATTGAAGCATTAATACTGATCTGTAATGAAAAGTGAAAAGGTAAATCCGTGATTGTGTTGCTCGTAAATGTTCCCCATATTTCAGGACAGACAATTGTTGTTGACGCTGGACAGGAGCCACTGCCAATATTCACGATCAAAATACTGGCACTTGTCACCAGGCCATAGTCTATACGTACTCCTGTTAAAAACCCTCGGGTTATATTTAACCTGGATCCTGGGTTGCCAGACCTTTTTCTTGGTCAGAATTACCCCCTAATCTGAGGCAAGAATAAGAAGGTTTAGACGATAAGAAGGCACAATAATTACGAGACAAGAACTCGAAAATACGAGATAAGTAAGGCATAGGTCTAATACAAATTGCGAGATGAGAAGGCGTACTTAAGATATAGGAAGGCGTAATTACGAGATAAAAAGGCGTTATAAAAACTCGTTATCTTGAGATAAGAAGGCGTTATTACGATATTGAAAATAACGACCATAGTTAAAATAAAAACTTAATATTCATTGAAACAAACTTCTAAAAAAAGTAGACACTAACGTGCTTTTGAAATAGTTTTGTATCCGTCAAGAAGAACTGATGGCTCAGTGAATATATGCAAACAAATTAAGCCCGATACGTAGAACATCATAGAATTACGTCACACGAACAGAATAGTCAACGAGCCAATTTGCCTCAGGCCTAGAAGCCCCGGTTATGAATCAAACCCATTTCAGAATTTGAATTAAACATTGAAATTACAAGGAAGGGAAACGGTTATTATCGCTTCGTCACTCGTCACATTATTTTTTTACCCTTTTAGCAAGAGCAAGAGAAGCGGTAATGAGTGCAGGTGGTTGTTCGACCTCAAAGGGGAAAAACTGCCCTCAATTAGAACGGGTGCGGTCGTTCTTCGACTAAACGGAAATGCGGGTTGTACATTGCTTTAATTTTGAAAGGCACATGGACACGTTTATTAACTGTCAAAAGGCCAGTTTTCTAACTTGGTGTATCCAAACATAATATGCATCAACAAATAACAAACGTGTGAACAATTTGGGTCAATTGGTCATTGAAGTTGCAAGAGAATAATAAAGAAAAACGAAAGTTGTTCTTCTAAATAGAAAAAACAAAAACAAAACGGGAATCATTAAACAAAATGTACAAAATTGAGGAAGGCAATTCTATACTACAGAACACAAAAATTGCCTCCCGCCAGAGTGTGGTTACAGTTGTTTGATAGCTGACTGACTAACTCCCTCCAGAAAGTGTTTTTCCAATCGCTGAGCTCTATTTTGTTAAACCCCCCTTCTCGCTGCTGTTTGTCGTTTAAAGACAAAATGGCGCGGTGGTCATGGTTAAACAAAAAATGCAACATTGGAGGTAGATGTTTCGGGAGCTATTCACAGCGTTGTTTTATTGCTGTCAGTCGCTTGGCTATAGTAGTATGTACCTGCTTGGTATGCAACCCTACCTGCTTTGTATGCAACCCATCGCTTCATCCCAAGACAATAAATCGCCGCATAGCTGGATAACATAATCAAAGAGATCGGTTCTGATCGGACCACACAAGGAACTTCCTAAGGGTCAGGGAAACTAGGGCCTTATTTAAACTAGGGCTGTATTATTTTAATTTACAGAGCCAGTCCTCTCACTACGCCACAAATGGATTTTGCTAAACCATGACAGAGTAAAGGGGACTGCGGCTATAATATAAACTAGATACGTCGGTCACGATGTGAGACCACTTCCACGCGATGCCCATTTACAGATACCCAATTCGTAAAAAAAGGTCGCAATCTATGGTAATGCGTAGGTAGTCTTCATGAAAAACAAAGTTATTTTAGCCCAATTGCAGATACATGTCCATTTATATCTCTCTGACGTTGTTTATGTGCTCATGACTTCTGGATCGCACAACCGTGTTGAAGGCTGATAATATTGCATCTTCAGACATCTCACAGCTCTTTATGTATTATAGAAAACAAACAGCATACTAAAAGAAAGGTTTGAAGAAGAAAAAACACGGTTGGTAAATAAATTGCGCCACACCAGAACAACACGATTATAGATGTATTGTTTTCCATGTCTGTCGGTCAGCATAATTCAAAGGGTTACACTACATTTTCAATTTGTTAAACAACATTCAAAACATTAATTTTGTTTATAATAACCTGCCCGTGTTTTAGACAAAACATGCAAGTTACAAAATGTCTACAACTTCAGAGTTTTATTGAAGCTATAGTAAAAAAAAAATAAATGAAATTTTGCTGAAGCCCAGTTTCTCCATCAAGCAATCAATCACTTATGGTGATATTAGATGCGCTTTTATGCAAACTTGCCCATAATGACGATCAAGGGGCAGTGTAATAACTCAGACTTCTTAATGATAATTCTCGTGATTTATTATCCCCTGTATATCGCATTACAACGCATAAAGGTGCACTAGCGACCAGGTTTCCTAAAGACAAATTCGATTGAATTAATGAATTTATTTCTCTACAATACAAAACAAAAAATGGATAGGAACACATTTTTGTATTGTTTATGTATATATTTATATGGAAAGCATTGATCAGCTCAGTGGCTTCGAAAAATACAGAAACAAAGCAAACACACATTAGACGCTATAAGAGATGGAACACCCACCCCAACCCACACATATCAAATTGAGCAGATGATAACTTCAAGGGGAATACATGATTTCCTCTGAATTGTACAAAGCTGTGGACTATTTTTCATGTACTGTTTAATATGAAGCATTTTCTACTGTTTGCTAAGGGAGTTTATTTAGCGGTGTGCACCCCATTGGATATTGCTCTCATTGACCGAAAAGTCACACGCAAAGTGAGTCAATCACACTAGAAGTATAAGTCAAGTGTTTTGATAAATCACTCCCAATCTCAAGAAGCGACCGTGGCGTGCGTGTTAAAGACACTGGACACACGTGGTGCATCTCAACAAATGCATAAAATAACAAAACTGTGAAAATTTGAGCTCAATTGGTCTTCGAAGTTGCGAGATAATAATGAAAGAAAAAATACCCTTGTGACGCAAAGTTGTGTGCTTT
The DNA here is from genome assembly GCF_902459465.1 of Asterias rubens. Classification (NCBI taxonomy): domain Eukaryota; kingdom Metazoa; phylum Echinodermata; class Asteroidea; order Forcipulatida; family Asteriidae; genus Asterias; species Asterias rubens. The sequence continues at coordinate 9,700,818 of NC_047066.1, read as the reverse complement.
CAGATGCTTGATTTGAGACCTGAATTTCTTATTCTGAGGTTTCGAAATCAAATTCGTGGAAAATGACTTCTTTCTCGAAAACTACGTCACTTCCGTGGGAGCCATTTCTCACGATGCTTTACACTATCAACATCTCCCCGTTACTACCAAGTAAGGTTTTATGCTAATAATTATTTTGAGTAATTACCAATAGTGTCCAGTCTCTTTAACTCCCCTGATTGTTAATTATGTCATCTAGTAGTCGAATTGGGGCATCGGAGTAGAGGGTGTCAGTCAGATTGCCTTCTAATTGAACATTCAAATTCTGGGGTAAACGAGAACAGTGATTATTGCCGTACTTGTAGTGATAGAGTGGGGCTAGCTTCCATCAAAGGTGAACAAGGGTCCGGAGAGTGTTGTCTTACGGAAGTTGTTTTTTAAAACCCTTAAAGGGTATATGTACTTTTTCCTAACAAAAAAACACAATGTCCACATATTTACATTAAACTTACACAAGATTAAAGTTTACATTAAACTTTGAAGATTATAATAGAAGAAAGCTTCCCTTGAAATTTTACTTACTAAGGTGCTGTAGTTTTTGAGAAATGAGTAAAAGTAATAATTTTCGTCTCAGTTTTAGCATGTAAAAACGTATTAACCATTTATGCTATGGTTTTGGTAAAATATAATATCATAACTGGTTAAGGGGATTTTACATGCTAAAATAATTTTGGTCTCGTGAGACCAAAACTATTTTGTGACTTGTTTTACTCATTGCTCAAAAACTACACAACCTTAGTTCGTAATATTCAAAGGGAAGCTTTCCACTATCATTATCTTCAAATCCTGTAAGTTTAATGTAAATCTGGACATTTTGAAAAAGTACCCAAATCCTTTAAAGTGAGCACCGGTGACACTTAAAGTCAACAAACAACATCGTTTATTTTCATACAAACATATACATAATTATATAAACTATTTGATTTTACAAAACTGAAACTGTATGGTCGGAGGCATGACCAATTAAAAGTAAAAAGCTTGTAAGCTGGTGGGATGCATTGTAGAAAGCTAAACAAAGAGGGATAGTATGTATAAGATCAAAGTTATGACCTATTTTTTTTTTCACTGTTTTCTCAATAGTGCAATCTCAAAGTCTCGGTTCCCAAAAACTTTTGTAGTCACGTTTGTAGAATCTTGGATCATGTCTTTCTCCTACATTAATCGTTAATTGGTGGCCAAAGATTTATCATTATTATTAACGTAGGCGGTTTTATTCAATTAGGCCTAATAATAACGATTTCCCCGTTCATTTTCGGCAAGCATTGCTTATTTCAATTTCACGGATTGTAATATGAGGCAATGTTGCCTTTTAAAAAGGAACCATTACTCAAAAGAGATTTGCGAACTTATTATTATAGAAATCATACTCCATTAAAGTGATTAGTTAAGGCGGGGGGAAGTTATTAGTTAAGGGGGGGGGGGGGTACCCAGCTATTTGGAGGAGCCACTATTATAATATTATTATAGGGTGTTTTATTAAGCCATGAAAAATCGGCATTCAATTTAGCAGAAAGGCGCAACTCAAGATTGCATCAAAAAGCTGCTGCGAATTTGAATGCATTTCAAGAGGAATTTTAAATTGACTGTGGTTATATTTTTACTCGCAAAACGCAAACGTCATAAACCAAAAGTATAAACTAAAAGGTCGTTACCTTTGAAGAAGTCAAGTTTGAAAAAGTAAACTGAGTGCTACACAAGGGAATGTTTATAATAGCAGAGTATTATATACACAGCATATACAGCTGCGCCTTGAACACCCAGCAGGGTGGATATGTGCGCATTACAAGTCTTATTATTATTATTGTTATTATTATTATTATATCAAATATTCAAAATGTATCAAACCACAATTGTGGAAATATACTGCAGGGTATAGAAATGTGTGTTTCCAACTTCAGTACTTCAATATTAAGTTACACCTTTATAATCCCACGGTACTTGACCGCTATCTTATACAGAACTAAGGTTTCTAAGATTTGTGATGGAGGGATAGATGCAGAGGTCCCGGCCATTGGGGATTCACAGAGATGAGTTTGGGTTACAGAATTCGTTCTCGTTTTCGATTCGCACAGGGGGGGTATTTAGGTTTCTGTACAGTGTCAAGTGTTTATAGGAGTCACACTTGAAGATCGTATGATCACCCAAAGTGTTCGTCTATTATTCGAGACTTTGTTTTGGTAAGTGAGCAACATTTTAAAGGGATACTATACTATATTATTGGTTAGTGGAGTATATACGCCTGTTCTTAAAAGAACTCCAGTTTCATGGCGCTGTCCGACTGGCTGTTTTTCACAAGCTCATGCTTACCAAAACGGCCCCGTACTCTATTTATTTATTCATGTTTACTCTTACGTAAAGATATGTTTTGCTTTACTCCGTAATACATGTAACTGTCGTTATTCTTTTGTGAGAGTATGAAAATCAGTGTATTCTTGAATTGAGTTGAAAACAATTATATCGCGAAGGAGGGACAGTATACCACTATTGTTTGAGGAGACTACAACCGTACTTATATCCTGTCTAGTTTTCGATTTCAATTAAGCACAAAAAGCAACTAAGCACAATAAGTTTTCGCTGACACGATCATTGTTTATCAGCCAAACTACCATGCCACGAGTATGTGTGACTGGTGAGCTGCTCAGTTTCTGCCTAGCGAAAACAAAACAAAAACAAAAACAATTCTGCTTAAGCAGCTCTCTAAATTTGTTCTGGCCCAGACCATGTGGGAACAGGGATTAGGACTTTATTTGGGGCCCTCACATTTAGGTCGCGGCATTGAGGGGGTAGGCCTACACAGACCCGCCATATAAGCTGTCATTTTAGAGAAGACATTAACCTTGATCAGAGGGTGTACAACACAATTCATCTACGTTTTGCAGTTAATTAAAAATCGAAATCGGCTGCAAATCTCGAAGGCTTTGTGTGTTTATTATTGCGGATCATCCGATGACAGAGATGGCACACTCTTCCGTGGACCTCTCGTGGGGGAATGCCGTTAAATTCTGTGCATACATTCACGTAGACTGGTTCCCTGTCTTTAACCGCAAAGACAGGTACTTGATTTTTAGAACCAGTGATTTCATTGGATACAATTATTCCATTGGATAAACGTGCAGTGACGTAAGCCTTCTATATCTGTGTTTTGATTGGTGTTTTGATTGGCAGCTACACTAGCCTCCATGTAAAAATAAATGTAGGTGAAGGGTGAATATGGACGGGGATCGACCTACAGGCTAAAGGCCACTCTCTGGCGTTATTCACGAGCCTAGAAGTGTGACGTCAGATGTTCAGGGCCAACATACACGTGAAGCTGAATTTTAAAGCTCATATCGAAGGTTGTATCTTTAAACCGCAGTGGAAAGTCGCCTAAGTATAACAGCCATGCCCGGTGAAATAACACTCGTGGAACGTATGAATATTAAATGCACTTGTTTTCTACAACAGCTGAAGGAGTGCTTGTACACAGAACCACACCACACTTCTGTTTAATATCAGTATATTCAAACGGAGATTGTGAATATTGCAGCCCCTCGCTGCTGGCGCGGCCCAGAGGAATTCTAATGGGGGACTGATGCATATTTTACCGGCGAGCTAAGGGGGGGGGGGATCCTGCTGCGGAGATAACACGTAGTGCGGGACTAGTTTCGAGAATCATTAACTCCGATTTCAATTTTCGACAGGGAGGGGGAATGGTGGCCGACCAGCTTTTTTTACTCGATGGTTTTATGGAATCCAAGTTATTCGTCCCAAACTTCATAAATGAATCATGATGACCCCGCCTGTATTATTTTCTTCATTTCCCTCACCCCGTCAATTCATCAGTTCGCATTATGCGCCTAGATTTGTCACTTACTTTTTACAAAATCAACGACGTTTCAACTCAAACTAATGATATTTGTGTAAATGTCATAATTTTTTTTGAGATATATGCCTATGTAGAAATAGGGTTAGGAAGCACGAAGGAGTGGGGGGGGGGAGCTCCCCCAAAATAAAGTCATTACAATAAATGAATAACAAAAATTACTATTCGATCGCAAATCTTTGAGTTTCTAAGAACTACCTACACCTATTCAAATATCCTGCGACAATAATTTATTACGTTATAAAACTACCACTCGGCACACTGACAGCTCGATCAACATTTGCGTACCATGTTTCCGGGCGGGTGCTTTGTTTCCTGACTGAACTGGTTTTTATTTGAACTCGTTCCCTGCAGACACACTTATTCAAAAACCACAAACAAACAATCTTAACTAGTTTCTTGCAAAGACCCAGAAACTCATATCCGATTTAGATCATATTTCTTGACAAGTGAAATTGTGAATCGTGTTCACGCATAAATTGAGTAGACATTCTACGGTTAATCTATTTCTTTCAGTTAAATGAAGAGAGAACAAAAACACGTTCGCAAAAGCTTCCATTCTCGATTTAGAGCAGAGATGATAAAATAATACTATGTTGGGAAATTTTCTCTAAAAAGTAGTTTATGTATAAACTATACGACTAAACGTTTTCAACCCGAGTCCCCTCAATATGTTTTTAATTTATTATCAAAAGGCATTACAACAATAGCAGGGTCTTTCTCTGAGTCTAAAAAAGCAGTTTGCATGCAGCAGCTAATTCTATTTTCTCATTACTATACTATATAGTGATTTTGTTTTCATGAGCAGGGCCGTGTGGAAGACAAATCTTTTGATGAAAGTTTTCAAGACAAGACAAGAGAAATCGAGTTCACATGCTAGCAGAGTTACTCTCAGATATACATCTAAACTGTTAATACCGCATGTATGTATGTATTGCTATATATATATTTCTGTACCCATTAATAGAGGTATAACCACCTCTTATTTTTTTTTAACAGATATATATATATATATTGTTAATAGAGAGAGATGTCTACTCACAATCACCTCTTATGTAATACAAAATTAACAGAGATATTTTATGTACTATTTGAGATACCTAGATTTAATAATAAACATTGTTGTTAAAGGCAGTGGACACTATTGGTAATTACTCAAATAATTAACATCGTAAAACCTTTCTTGGTAACGAGTAATGGGTAGAGGTTGATAGTATAAAACATTAGGAGAAACGACTCCCGCTAAAGTGACGCAGTTTTCGAGAGAAAAGTAATTTTTCACGAATTTCATTTCGATACCTCAAGTTTAGAATTTGAGGTCGCGAAATCAAGCATCTGAAAGCACACAGCTTCGTGTGACAAGGGTGTTTTTCTTTTCTTTCATATTTATCTCGAAACTCCGACGACCAATCGAGCTCAAATTCTCATTGTTATTTTATGCATAATGTTGAGATACACCAAGTGAGGAGACTGGTCTTTGACTATTAACCAATAGTGTCCGGTGTCTTAAATAGAGATATCTCTGTTACTCAAATACATCCCTACTGTAATCTTTTATTAACAGAGATATAATGTTACTCATATTTTATTGATACGAACATGCACATAAATATTATTCATAGAGCTATGTATGTATAAAACAGAGATCGTTATTAGTAAAACATATTTTCTGCAATAACAAATAATATTCACACTTCGATTCTAGAGGTATCTCATGTTGCTGGTATGAATTCTTAAGAATACTACACGCCACAATGATTGTTTAAATGTCGTTTGCGTTCCACATAAAATGACACCACTCCATGACAAGAAGACTTGACGGTCTGAGTAATGCTCCTGCAAGGTCGCAGTCCGCTCAAGTGCGCAATTTCTTCCCCGACAGTCAAACTTATATTTTTAAAGCAATTGTTTTAAAAAGAAACGGCGGACTTGAAGGGTGGACAAGGGGTGAACGCAAAAGCTTGCGGTTGTCAGTTGATGTTCAAATTACACGTGTTTTTTTTCTTCTTCTGGCGATGAGTTTCCGGTGAATGGGAACTTGAGTTGGGGCAAATTTTGCACATGGTAATAATAATAATGATAATAATTTGGAAGTCTTATATAGCGCACGTATCTACCAAACGAGGCACTCAAGGCGCTGAGTATATACAAACTTTCAGAAAAATAGGTTATTGCAGTGATGAATTCTGAGACCTAAATGTTCATAGGCCCTTTTCGAATCCACGGCTTCGGCTTTGGATTCGGCTTTAGGCTCGGTTCTCTCGTCTGAAGCCCTGAACGCGTATACGCAAAGTACGCACAATATTGCCAAAACAACCGCTATAAATGAGCCGAATTTGGAACCGAAGCCATGGTTTCGAAAATGGCCACAGAGAAGAGAAGACAGAAAGAAAGGTGCATTTATGTGCTTCTCTTGGTTCCCGAGTCAAATAAGAAACAGCATTCGGGCAAACCCCGCTAGCTCATATATCTTCAATCTAATTGCAAAGACGACCACCCTCTCATCGTGTGTTATAGCCCTTAGTCTCAATGAGAAGCACAGAGCCATGTATGTGGTTTGGTCTCTCTCTCATACAAGAAAACGAAAGAAAGACGTCTGGATCGGGGGAACGGTGTCTTGAGAAGTTTTATTTAATAAGAGAAGTGGCGAAAATGATGAGAGAGTTGAGAAGGGCACGCAACAAGCTCTTGGGTCTCCCCAGAGAGGCTGTATTTTGTTGCCAGGATGTGGAGTGTTTTCCTCTTCTACTCTAAGGTAGCTCGACCGTAGCTTGTACAGGCATCCACGCCGTAGTTCACACACTCTCTACCCGGTCACCGACCTCTACGTGCACGGTCATGTATTAAATGAATTCTCGGTGGATGTTTATGGAGGACAAGGTTTTTTTGGCTGTCGTAATTGAGTTCATGATCGGAAGGAATAATGTGTCTATAAGTGAAGGGTCTTATTGTCTGGGAACATTATTAGAGGAACTACTGAATAAAGATAGTAGAGAGGATATTAAGTTTTGTGAATGCACATGATGCTGTGTGTATGATAGAGGTTTCAACACGTATGTGACCATTGGATTCTGATATTCCGCACTATGTGGTGAAGTCTCGTAGATATATTCTAAAAGAAGTCCGTGTGGCGACAGATATATAAATGCTGGCGGAAATCTCGAGTGCACATTTGTTCGTATTTCAATGTACTTGGCTATACATAGTGCATTTTACCAATAATCTTTAAGTGAAACATTTTATTGTTGCTGCAAAGACTACGATGTATAAGTAATGCAAAGTTTGCCCCACTTCGGACATTGTGCTTAAAGTGAAGCTCCAAGGTCAAATTCAGTTTTGTGAAATACTCATTTTACATTTTACAGTCCTAATTAAAGTGGGGAAACGTTTTCAAATCACACGAAGTGGAGGTGAAGAGTATGAGCGCCGAAGTCTCAAGGTATGGAACTGTGGCTGAAATGTGAAATGAGTATTGGACGTAATTTCAGCAAGTGATGCTTGTGATTTAACTGTAGATAAGTGCGGACAATGACTGTTGATATCAATGGTATAAACCGAACCATTTGCTTGCTGATTTGTTACCCATGCGAACGTCTGGGGGCAAGACTTTTGCATTTGAGTGGCTAGCTATCGCAGTTTTTGTGTTTTAAGAAAATAATTGTGCCTTTCATGATACAAGCATAAAATTTGACACACATAGTGTCATGGGAAATACATGGATGACGTTGCTCGTTATAGTCTCCATATGTTTTAATCTTAAAGGCAGTGGACACTATTGGTAATTACTCAAAATAATTATTAACATAACACCTTACTTGGTGACGAGTAATGGAGAGAGGTTGATGGTATAAAACATTCTGAGAAACGGCTCCCTCTTAAGTGATATCGTTTTCGAGAGAGAAGTAATTTTCCACCAATTTAATTTCGAGACTTCAGATTTAGAATTTGAGGTCGCGAAATCAACCATCTAAAAGCACACAACTTTGTGTGACAAGGGTGTTTTTTCTTTCATTACTATCTCGCAACTTCGACGACCAATTGAGCTCACATTTTCCCAGGTATGTTATTTTATGCATATGTTGAGATACACCAAGTGAGAAGACTGGTCTTTGACAATTACCAATAGTGTCCACTGTCTTTAAAGGACACCCCTTTGCGATGGCCCTATAGCCAAATAGCTTTCTCATGAGATACTCTGACTGACATCCCATCACCTACCTACCTGACAAACCTTGTAAGTCATAAAAAAAAAAAATAATAATAATAATTTAAGAAGATAATTTAAATCATTATATTTTCTTTTAAAAGGGACATGTATTGTCGATATTAAGGGTCTATTGTTATGGTAACTAATAGCATTACAGGTTTAACGGCAAATTCTAGCGAACAAAGATAATTCAATTTCAGTAAAACACGAATTCAAATTCACGCATTGCCCCAATCCACCAAAACCAAGGTTTCGTTTTAGCTATTAATGCATCATTTTTGCTTTCGTGAACATTCAGTTTCGTTTCAGTCATTCGATTTGGTTGTATAGGCATTCAAGACTACACTGTTCTCGCGTAATGACATTTAATGGTTGACCTGCTCTTGCTGCTGGCTTTTACGAAATTAAATGAATGTTGTGACGAGAGCGAAATTGAATATTGATCTTTAGTTTACCAGCGAATGATATACTCTGGTGAAATTGAGTTACTCATTTTCATTGTTGAGTGCTGATGCAACGGAGCATTTACTTCCAATTGAAAATAGAATCAGCCGGGTTTTGGATTGATTGGATTTTTGTTGAAATTGGCGGAGAAAGGCCACATTACATAACACATTAGTATAACCGTTGACTAGTATCTCCTCTTAAATAAAGAACTATGAAGAAAAAAAACATAAAGTTAGTTTCACGCGTTTGGCAATTGTCAAAGACCAGTGATCTCATTTGGTGTATCCCACCATAACATAACAAGCCTGTGAAAATTTGGGCTCAATTGGTCATCGAAGTTGCGAGAAAATGATGAAAGAAAAAACAGACTTCTAGCTAGAAGTCTTTTAATATTTTAGTGAGAAATTACCTCTTTCTCAAAAACTAAGTTACTTCAGAGGGAGTCGTTTCCCACAATGTTTTATACTACCAACAGCTCTCCAATGCTCGTTACCAAGTCAGTTTTTAAGTGAATGTTTTTTTTGTATAGTAATTACCAAACGTGTTCCTTCCCTTAAACGTTTACAGGGTCAAAGAAAATGAACAGTATGGAGACCGATTTGACAAGTTGAGGCTTGTAGTAATCAGCCTGTAGACAGATAGAGACAAGATAAACGGACAAACAGAGGACGTATGAATAAGAACGAAACAACAACTTAATAAAAATAACGAATGATGACATATACCTGGCAAAACATTCAAATGAAAGAAAGCTATGTTAATACAGTACCAATTTATACCCGGATTCATTTTGATGTTATTAATACAGATGCCAATTTATTGACGTAACTCTGGTTCACAGATAATGAAGCACTTCAGAGGTCGCAGTCCCTGCAGTTTATCTTTAAAATAAATTGAGTTTGGTCTCAAACTCACCAATTTTGTACCTCATTTTTATTCAACGAGGAGATTTAGGGATGATAAATAAACCACTTTGCCCTTTACAAACCAAAAGAGAAAAGCATATCATAGGTAGAAGTCACTGTAGCATCTTTAAAATATTATATTCAATTTGTTCACAAATTTATCAATTGTGTACCTCATTCGTTATTCAACGGGAAGATTTAAGGACGATAAATAAACCATTTTGCCCTTTATAATCCAAAAGAGAAAATCATAGGTAGAAGTCACTGCAGCATATCTTTAAAAAATCAATTCAATTTGTTTTCCCTTTTCAATTAGAGCGTTAAGAGTTAACCGAATTGGGTAGATTGAGAAACGGCTTCACAGACTAAACGATCCAATCAACTTGTATAACCTCCTGAAAACCTTCAAACTACAAAACAACCAATATCACAAAGAACCTTTAGCCTTCCTTTTCGTTGTGATTATTGGATTAAGAGAATTAGGGTAACAAGAGTTAGATAGTAAATCTTGTCTTGTTATTGTGTCCTGTATAATATACAGTGGCTGGGTTTTATTAGTGTATTACAATTTTGCAATGGTAAATTGGAGAGCAACTGTATAGGCCTTCATTGATTAAATCATAACTAGCTTGCGTGCAGGATGGAGCGTAGGCTCAGCATTGCGATTTCAATGTGTGTGTTCTATTTATAACAAATATAAAAACAACTAAATTAAAAAAGAACACATCATTGTTCGGATGGTGACTTTTCGATACGGTAGTTTCCATGATAGAACCTGCAGAGGACCTGTTCAAGTTATAACTGTGACGTGACATTATTTAAAGACAGTGGACACTATTGGTAATTGTCAACGACTAGTCTTCACAGTTGGTGTATCTCAACACACGCATAAATAACAAACATACACGTGAACATTAATTGAGGTCAATCGGTCGTCAAATTTGCGAGATATTTAATGAAAGAAAAAACACCCTTGTCACACCATGGTCACACAAAGTTGTGTGCTTTCAGATGCTTGATTTCGAGACCTCAAATTCTAAATCTGAGGTTTCGAAATCAAATTCGTGGAAAATTACTTCTTTCTCGAAAACTACTTCACTTCAGAGGGAGCTGTTTCTCACAATGTTTTATACTATCAACCTCTCTCAATACTCGTTATCAAGAAAGGTTTTATGATAATAATTATTTTGATTAATTACCAATAGAGTCCACTGACTTTAATCTAGTGTTCTTCTTAATCTAATTTGTTTGCATTTATTCGTTCATATTAACATTATCGCAATGACATTGTTATCGTGGTGCAATGATATTAAGGTAAGCGCATTTTCCAATTACACAATGCGCTGCTGAGAATTGATACACAATTTACAGTTTATGTACGACAATTAGAAGAGAAAAACACTAGATGTGGTTTTAATTAGACTTGAAAGTCTGGATAAAGATAAAACATAGCATTTTGCAAAACGTGACTATTTCGACCGGGTGTCGTAAAAGTAATGATGCAAAAAGGATGGTACAATGTATGTGTTTTGCACGGGAAGTATCAAAAACACACATTAATTAATTTCGACATTGTTGCAACGTAAATCCTACAGTGTTTCAAAAGTAAATACATTTTGCAAAACGTATTTCGAGTAGGTATCGCCGATTTACTGAAGCCTTAAAAATAATATTGACAGAAAATCATAAATTTGATTTGTATCTCTTTAGCTATGAATAAACATAAAACATGACTATTGACTTGTGATATTGAGCTTTGTGTACTGATATGGAACTATGAATACTTGGAAGGTTATTAGCAAAATCGTTGTATAAACTTTATATAAACAGAAATTGTATAAAATAAATGTATATTATTCAGTTTCATGTGTTATAACTACTTTGCTGTGTACATTTGTTCTTTTGGGAACTTGTTTTGCTGTTTCATCTACTGCATCGGAGTAGAATTCTCAACAAGTAAAAGACAAGTTCCCAGAAGAGCAAATCTACACTGCAGGCCTGATACTTCACGGAGGCAACGAAGGCGATTGCCTCCGTGTCCCCTGGTCATTGCCTTGGTGCCCTTGAAATACTCCAGTACAAATTTGCAATTTCATCATAGGGTGCCCTTTACCAAGAAAAAAATGCCTTGGTGCCCTTGCCCTTTCAAAAACGAAGCATACAGCCCTGACACTGCAAATATACACAATGGTGATACTGCAAACTGAATAATATTATATTAATACAGATTGTGTTCATAGAAACTATAACAATTTTGCAAATAGCTATTTTTTTTATCTTCAGTATTGGGTGTGTCTGCACACTGAAAATATATTTATACTGCATATTATGTTTATATCAACAACAACAATTTTCCTTGTTCAGTATTGATAGTTCCGTGTACCAGTGGGTCATAGTCATAGTCGATATTCACACGGTGTTAACGGAACGCACTGGTACCTCTGTAATGCCTTAAACCTTACAGATTTCCTGGTGACAATTTGTACGGACATTTCACGTGGTCCATACACGGCAATGACCTATAGTGACCAGCACTACGAAACCTTTATTTAATTGACTCATCTGTTGTTTTCAACTATGCGGAAACTCACAGTCCGAAGAGATAGGACCGGATTTTTTTTAAACTACCCTGACCTTTTTAAAATAAAATCACTCACCAATTTTGTGATCGGATGTGTTTTACATGAAATTGGTACCAATTTTCACATTTTAAGAGATTTTTTTCAGACCGAAAACTGCCAAAACGAAGCAGCTGCAGACGAACTGGGTGTGGATGTTCTTTAATTAGGTGAAAATTGCAGCAGGATGGGAATTAAATTGATGCCTTTACAGTGTCAGCACAGGTATGGTCAGGGACGACTAACCCTTGTTTTCTGTGCCCCCCCAAAAAAAATAAAAAAAATAAAAATAAAACATAAAATAAAAATAAATAAATAAATAAATAAATAAATAAATAAATAAAAATAACTAACAACAACAACAGCAACCAAAATGAACTTGTGATCTTGGTTTAAAAGAAAGGGGGTGTTAATGTGTAAGGTAGGCAATGTTTTTTAACAAACAAGTACCTTCTGCGATGAACATCGTCTTGTTAAAAGTTTATCCTCATTCCAGAACATATTTTTGAAAACTCTACAATTTTTTGTTGTGTTAACATTAATTTTTTTATTAAATAAAACCAAACTACGGACCGTGTCAGTGCTTGAAATAAAAACCGCAAAATTCTTGAAAACTACACAATTTCGAGGGATATTTGTTTGAATCATCATGGTTTACTGGTACGGTGAACACGACTTTCCAAGCATATCAATTTCATAACAAACGCATGTATAGCCCACAACGCCCAATCTTTAGGCAATTCGTCCTTTCTGGGGGGGGGGGGGGTGTCACACAAACGACAGGTAACAGTAGGAGATGAACCTAACTATAGGGTATGAGGACATCGTGCTGTTACAGGTGGTCGTCTGCAGTCAGCCAAACGGAATAAAAGAAACTGACAAAACAATTCTGTTATGCAAAACCATAAAACCCCATTGCCACTCTCTGAGGAAAAGTTGCTTTTACTTATTACTCATCATGGCAGATACAACTACCATCTTATTGTTTAGCCATGTTAGGGTATTTTTCCTAAATGACGAAAAGATTAGTAATACAGCCTTTTTCCAGAGGCAGGACAAGCTTTTCCGAAATAACAACGATTTCAGTTGATTGATGTTGTTATCGGTTTCAATATCCTCTTCCCACGTACAGTCATCACAGTGACACTCGAGACAATAACACCCCCATCTGGCTCGAATGTAGCAAATTCATCAACACAATCATTGATTCTTTGTTACATGACTGTTTTCATGAACATCCCTCATCTAAAGTTACAACATCTTCTTTTGTATCTGAGGATTACAGAGAAACTAACTGCAATTTATACGAGAGAACTTTAGATTACTTCATTGTGGATGAAAATGTGTCCAAGGGGACCTGGAAATTACAGAGTTGCTCAGAGTAATTAACGGCATCGCCTGGTGCAACTGACTAGAATCATTCCACTTGTTCAGTACATCTCAATTAGAAACGGAAATACGAAAGAAACTGGAGTAAGAGACATCAAAAGAACAATAAAACGAGCTAAATGGAGATGGTCTGGACACAGAAATGAATATAGACGGACAACAAGAACAATGAATTGGCAACCATGGGCAGGGAAAATGAAAAGAGGTAGACAGAGAAGAAGATGTAGAGATGACATCAGGGGTCAAATTTCATAGAGCTGCTAAGCACAACAATTTGCTTATCATGAAAGTTTTGCCTTGATAAAAACAGGATTACCAACTTAATTTCCACATGATTTTCAGGATAAGCAAACAACAGCTGAATACCAGTAACAAGTAATAGCCAACAAATGGAAATTTGGTTGGTAATCCTGTTTTTATCAAGGAAGAAATTTCATGCTAAGCAAATTTGTGTGCTTAGCAGCTCTATGAAATTGGGCCCAGGATATATGCAGGAACAACATGGACCAGAACTGTAAAAAAGGGAAATGAATGAGATTTACGTGAAGAGGGCTTTACCTTTCAATGGATGAGCAGAACCTAACCTAAATGATGATGGTGATGAAGATGAATGTGTATGGGCAATGTTGAGCCTGATGCTTAAAGACACTCAGCAGATTTTGTAGGCTGGGTAGTGTTGTGGTATTTTACTTTAATTTCAAGGAGAAGAAACCACCGAGCCAACCCGATCCTCAAACCCTTAAAAAACACCCCGCGAACTGACACCGAGATAATGTGTGGAACTAACTCACAATTTCTGTTACACATTTTAATTCTTTGACAATGCTCAAGATATATCTTAAAACTTATCTGTATGAAGTGTAATAGTTCCATAGGTTTGCTCACTTATTAGCGCTTCGATCGTGTCGAACAGGTATATCTTATAAGATATAGATTCTAAGCTAGGACCTTTTTTTAAAGTCGAGATGCCCACCTTTTAGCCTGAAGACAAGAACTCTTATGACTCCCACTTGACGTTTCGTCCAACACAGCCAATGGCGTAACAAACATGCATTGAATCTTTACATGACAATAAACACCGATACACCACCACAACAATATTATATTAGAGTGTTGTTCCTTATGTCAGTTGAGGCAACGATGTCTTGTCTTCCAAGATTTGATTAAAGTCACCTCACGGAACCAATTGACCAGAGGAGAAGAAGAAGATGTGATGGCGATCGCTCAATGTCAACACAGTGCATGACATGATGATTAACATCAACTACCATCGTCCTTAGAGGCACTGGACACGTTTGGCAATTGTCAAAGACCGTCTTCTCATTTTGATGTATCCCAACATAATTATGCATAAAATAACAAATCTGTACAAATTTGGGCTCAATTGGTCATCGAAATTGCAACAATGTGTTAAGCTCTCCATTGCTCGTTGATACCAAAGCAGTACGCTAACACCTATTTTGAGTAATTACCAATAGTGTCCAGTGCCTTTAATGATTTACTTCAATCCTCAGTCACGTCGTGTATTTCACCTCGCACGACGTAGGAGAGGAGTGGGAGAGGAGTGGGTAGGGTTTGGGTGTGTGGTGGGGGGTATAGGGGGTCATTTCTTCGCATTGTGACGTACACATTCTGGTCATCCACGGTTTAAGACAATCATCTTGATTGAGTGTAGAGGGAGGGTGGTAATCCGTAAACACTAAGTCAAAGCTTGTTATGAATGTTAATGCAGTGGTTGGTCATCATAGCAACATGCGCATGAAGAAGTTCCCTGCAGCCCTACGGCCTTTCACTAATACGTTTTACTTTCACTTACGTATGCTTGTATGTATTTTAAAGTCCTTTTTGCTTATTATATACCCTGCGTTTTAATATTTTCGATTGCTTTTTTCAATGGACGTATTTTAGTCTACAATTCTGTGTACATAATAGTTGCTACATTTACGCAGGAGATCATAGTGTCTTTCCTTTTTTGGGGAACGTAAACAAAAAGATTACAACAGTATTATGCTACAGTCTGTGTTTTAGTAGGCCCATACAGCACAGATAAAGGGTCATTCTTGGGGATGTATGAGTTCGGTGGGACACTCAAACCTGCGATTACTCTGCTCATCACGATTCCTGTTCGGGATGCAATTTTGTTTCTGCAGTATAGAATTGCCTTCCTGATTTCTTCATGAGGATTCCCATTTGAATGATTAAGAAAAACAATTCCCCATTAAGATGCACCACGACAGTGGCAATTTTGATTTATAGAAAATACAATTACGTTGGGGGAAGTTGCTTCACACCACCGTCATGTAAATTGTAACCTTTCTACAGTTTCTAGTCAGGAAGTGGCAGTTGTCTTTACAGCCCAATTATGCTAAGCGAGAGAAATGTGTTGACATTTTGAGCTCGACAATTCATTTCAATGACAGATCAATCCGAAACTGAATCTTTAATAGGTTCATTAGACACTGAAGCGTTATTTGTGAAGCTTTAAGTGAGTTTGCAACAGCAAGTGAAATTTCATTCAAGTAATTAGTAGGCTACGCTGTTTAAAGGCATTGGACACTATTGGTAATTACTCAAAATAGTTATTGGCATAAAACCTTTCTTGGTGACGAGTAATGGGGAGAGGTTGATGGTATAAAACATTGTGAGAAACGGCTCCCTCTGAAGTGCCATAGTTTTCAAGAAAGAAGTAACTTTCCACGAAATTGGTTTCGAGACCTTAGATTTAGAACTTGAGGTCTCGAAATCAACCATCTAAACGCACACAATTCGTGTGATAAGGGTTATTTTTCTTTCATTTTTATCTCGCAACTTCGATGACCGATTGAGCTCAAATTTTCACAGGTTTGTTATTTTATGCATATGTTGAGATACACGAACTGTGAAGGCTAGTCTTTGACACCAATAGTGTTCACTGCCTTTAAATTATATGCAGTATTTGTTCGGTGCAAGAATAAGGGTTGCTTATACAAGCCCTCAACTTTCAAGAAAGCACATATAATTTATCTCAACGCCCATCCCACCCTACTGCCTAAAATTAACAATTTACGTTTTCCCCTTCTCTTCACTGCACAACTCGCCACTGCAAATATAGTTAAATGTAGTCAAGGTATATTGTTGCAGACCTAAAAACCCTGCACCCATTTAACCCCAAAACATAATCTAAACCTAACGTATAGCCCTGACTTAAATGTAGCACAAACCCAGGCCTCAACCGTGTATCCAAATCACGACCATAGACCCGAATAGATAGCACAGGAACCTCGTGATAGTTATCTTCTTATTTAATTATTTTACAAAGCTTGTCAAAAAGTAAAGAATGTCGTTGTTGTTGTTTCTCTTGAAGACAATCAGAACACACTGATCGAAACGTTGAGTTTTCAACTACCAGTTCTTTGCAGAACCAACACTTACTCAAAAGAGATTTACACATTACGCTACCCCTACACCTCATCACAGAACAAAGTTACTAAATCCTACTTAATGTTTCCTGTTACCCACCCTGTAACACATCCAAGCAATTCTTTAGGTGGTTGCAACCGAGATTTATTATTGTCGACTGCTACCGGTAAAATACGATGACTGTCTGCCTACTATCTCTAAAGTCGATGACTATACCTACACACAAAGTCCATCCATATCTCTCCCCAAGTAAAAGCCCCGATGTCCGTTTTAGTACACGTTACATCAGCTGTATGCAAGTCGGTCAAGAGCGTATAAATAAGGACCATGCGCACGGGCCAAAACTAATGCAAATCCCCACCTTAGGGAAAACAGACCAGCCTTCTGAATATCTTGAACTTACATTAAAAAGGAGAAAAAGGCAACGTGGAAAGCATAACAGACGGACTTTATTGTAATTCTAAATCAATCTGACATCTTTGGTGAAGACCGGGCAAGAGGGGCGACATGCGAATGGATTTTATTTCCAAGATGTGATTTTTGGTTGGCATTATTTCCTTGATACAAACAAAAAGTTGAATGCCATTTTTGGTCTCTGTCTTTCTTTAGTGCAGCGTGTTGTATTTGGAGGGTGTATTTGAATCATGTTATTTCGTGGGAGGTTTCGAGAGGAAGAAAATCGAGTTTGTGTTTTGTTGTCCTCTAGTCTTTTTGTTGGCTTGATTCAACATCTGATGCATGTTGTTTGCGTGTTTTTAGGTACTGGATACTGTTTATTACCAAAGAATATATCCTTCTTCGTAACATATTAAAAAGCAAACGTAAACAAAGAAAATTTTGTGTCGAGTATAATTTGTTTCTTTATTTCTTTATTTCTTTTTTCCTCATTTCTTATATCTTTGTATTTTTTTTTATTAAATAATGTCATTTCTTGATTTGTTTGTTTATTTATTTATTTACTTATTCGTCTATTTTTTTTTGTATTTGTTTGTAATGTTGTTTGGTTTTTAATAATTATTCATTTAGTTAGTGACATAATTGTCAATATACGCGTGTCGATAACTAGAAGCACGCAGTAGCAAATTTTACAGAAACAAATATTTGCTACTTGAAATGCAGAGAAAATTAATATCTGAGAATAAAAAGTCAAAGACAGAGAAAATAACGTTGTACACTTACCCAAACTTGCTTTGGTGTCCACATCAGTCTCTGGCTATTCCTTACCGTTATCACGGAGTGAATTCCTCAAAGTCATCTCACCCGTCATTCGACACTACATAAATCCAGAAAAACCATACATTGGTCCTGCCAAAAGTTCTCATGTTTGTTGTCATTGCGAGTCAATAATGATACAAAACAACTTGTCGGTAGTTCCAGGACACAAATGCAGCAGTAGAGATCCCGGGAGGTTCGAATCTCTCCCGTGCCTCCTTTCTCCATGGACACTGTTGTTTGGTGGAGCGACACTGTGTGCTTTCCCAAGGTGTTGTCTACCACCCTTTTTCTTGGATCTTTCCCATTAAAAACATCGCAGGTCACCTCACAAGGTTAAAACACCACACAAGTACATTTCTTATATTGGAACCTTGTAAGTGCAGACCAACCCAAAATGTTGTTGAATTCTTGGCAATATTACTTTCCCGTGGTACAACGCAGGTTCCTTTTGGGCAAATCTTTTCAGACAGCCATAACGGATACTGAATTTGTCATGATGATTGAAGGAAGGTATTTGTCATTTTTTTTACACAACAATGCATTCCGAGAAAGGTAAAGTCCACACATTTCAGGAATGAGCGTTCACTGGACCGTTACATTGGATTGCTTTGTAACAACTTTCTCCTAGATGACTAGATCGGGTATTAGAGGTGGTCAGGATACCAAAAATTGTTAACACAGTGCCATTCATTCCTTTATAAACATTCGGGGTTTACTTCTAAGTCCACATGACTCGCTCTGGTGTTTTCAGAGTGTCGATTTGGGTTCCAGCCACGCACGTGTCCTTATGCAAAACACTTTAATTGCTTCGTCTTTTGGATGGGACGTTATGTCAAAATAATTCAGATGGTTATCTACTCAACTTTCCAACAGTATTTTTTTAAGAAAATGAGGGAACGAACTTTTTGTTCAAAATCCGCATGGCTACTTAAAGCATTTTAATATAAAGTAAAAGAACGAATGAACAGGAGTACTTAATTCAAGCCGTCTAGAAACCGGCAGTATTTTAATATACCAAATATTTCCAAAGGTCTCAAAATTCTAAGATTTTCCTCGGAAAACGGGACAATAGGCCTTTGTAATGGCGAATCCGGAAATATTGACCCAAACCAAACACTGCAACTGTCCATCATTTTATTATTTATAAATTTTTTTTACTTCATTTCTTTTTGCGAATTCAATAATGCTGAAGAACCATTTTAAGGTGAATGCAAGTTTCGCATATCAATGATTTGCCTCTCATCAATGCCCTTTTATAATATGATCAAGGGTAAGCTGTTGAAATATCGGTATTGAATGAAACGAATTGTGACGTCTCTGTACAAACATTGAATCCCCCTTGCGTTTGTTTCAACGACCCTTAGATCAAAGGTGTTCATACGTTGTTTGGGCATGATACAGTGAATTGTCACCACGAAGCCAAGGGTTATAATAATCGAGGATAGAAAAGAGGTTATCATCACAAACAAAGTACGAGGTCGATTTATATTTTTCCTTTTGGTTTGTTTGTCTGAAAAACTCGTTTGGTTGGTTTGTTGTTGTATTGGTTGTTGTTGTTGTTGTTGTTGTTGTTGTTGTTGTTGTTGTTGTTAGATTGGTTGGTGTTGTTGTTGTTGTTGTTGTATTGGTTGTTGTTGTTGTTGTTGTTGTTGTTGTTGTTGTTGTTGTTGTATTGGTTGTTGTTGTTGTTGTTGTTGTTGTCGTTGTTGTTGTTGTTGTTGTTGTTGTTGTTGTTGTTGTTGTTGTTGTTGTTGTTGTTGTTGTTGTTGTTGTTGTTAATGTTGTTGTTAATGTTGTTGTTGTTTCGGCTGTTGTTGTTGTTTCGGCTGTTGTTGTTTCGGCTGTTGTTGTTTCGGCTGTTGTTGTTTCGGCTGTTGTTCTTGTTTATTTTGCTGTTGTTGTTGATGTCCCTTTATAAGATTTTCCCTCCAACATCATAACCAGTTCCTTGTTTGTATAAATTAAAGTGAACTAGTATTGGACCTTTAAAGTTTTACCCTATTTAAAATCAAACAGTTGATAATTAGGTTGATGCCCAACAACGTTTCATGGTAATTATTTTTCAACATTATTTTTCTCTACGGTCACATGACAATCTCCAATTGGGTATCTTGTGTCATTTTAAAAAATATTTGTGTGTGGCTGATATGTGTTATTGTCAATGGTAAACAGCTTGGTTTACTTTTGTTTATGGCCAGAGCTTTTTTTCGACCATAATAATAGAACCGTAAACTTCGAGATTCCGCCGTCAGCTCACCAGAATAATAAACAGCATGAAGAGTAAATTTAGGGTGCGTTCAATTAGCTTCACTGTTGACCCCGCGGTACTCACTAGGATGAGCCCCTCACAAGAGGTAATCGAACGATCACTCACCCTCTCGTGGTGACGTCATGTACCTAGGGCCAGCCCCAAGTGACCCAGTCCACAAGCAGGGCACTTGGGGCTGACCCGGGTGAGTCCCTGGAATGACGTCAAAGCTATTCGAACGTACCGGGGCAAACCGGGGTCGACCCAGGGAAGCTAATCGAACGTACCGGGGCAAACCAGGGTCGACCCAGGGAAGCTAATCGAACGTACCGGGGCAAACCGGGGTCGACCCAGGGAAGCTAATCGAACGTACCGGGGCAAACCGGGGTCGACCCAGGGAAGCTAATCGAATGTTCCGGGGCAAACCGGGGTCGACCCAGGGAAGCTAATCGAACGTACCGGGGCAAACCGGGGTCGACCAGGGAAGCTAATCGAACGCACCCCAAGACTCTCTGAAAGTATTAATCGTATACTGAAAAACAGAAAGGCCTCGATAGAGCCTTTCACGAGTTGTGTTTATGGTTGACCAAACAGAAAGGCCTCGATAGAGCTTTTCACGAGTTGTGTTTATGGTTGACCTGAACACGTCTAGATCAATTCTTCGCATGACGTACACAAACGAATTGGCTGGACGTGACCCAATAGGCAGAAGTTTTATCTTAAAATGGCCACACAACTTACGTGCTTTGCAGTCATTTTTTTTTCCACACAGAAACTAAAGAAATAAATATCACAAACCCATATGTATTGTTTGTAGACACAAATCTGCTGGAACGTTTTGTATGCACGGACACGTATTGTGGTATCCTTGAGTCAGTGTAAGAGGCGAATCCCGTTAGGTCAAAACATACAGCTTCTCGTTTCAGCAACCCCCGCCCCGATTTTGAGAGTTTCTTTGAATAGGCCTAAAGATTCGAAAATAAAATTGGCCAAGAGGTTTGCGATATTTTCAGCTCGAGCATTTAAAGGTAGGGTTTCATGGAACGGGTGTTGTTAACGTAGTGCTAATCTATATGCAAAATTATAAGGAAAACATGCAACTAAAATTACATGTGAAACGATCCACGCATGAATCGTTTCTCAGATTCAAATGTTTCTGGGGTGAAAATTTTTCGAAACCGTATGAATTTGACAGGTTCAATTAAAAAAAAATAGTTTATATTATCAACAGCTGCAGTGCTTCGCACCAAGTCAGTTTTTATAGTCTAATAAAGCTATCTATTAAGGCATTTGACACTATTGGTAATATAGGTTTTCTCGGTCAAATTCGGCAAATGAGCAGTCAATTTCATTTTCGTGCGTTCGTATTAAAGCTGTTTTGCCTCTCCAGTCGTTACTGTGTTTCAACTTCAGAATTCGGCCATTCAATTTCGTGTTTAGTCAAGTCAAGTTCCTTTAGCACTCTGTTCAATTTAGCGTATCGTCATTCTTTTTCGTGACACACACGCCTCAAGAAGCGTCTGCGAATTTGAATGCTGCTTTGATGAATTGTTAAATTGAATGATTATTTTGTTAAATCGAATGACGCAACATTACATTTGACTAATCATAACACGAAATCGAATGACCCTTTTCTGTAGCATTCGATTTCGCGCGAAATAGAATAGCTTGGTGGTTAAATTGGCTGCTCATTTGCCGAAATTGACCGAGAAAACCTATAAATCAAAAGTAATTGTTAGCATAAAACCTTACTTGCACGAGCAATGGAGAGCTGTGGAAATTATAAAACATTGTGAAAAACGTAGTTTAGTTTTTAGGAAAGAGATATATATATTTTGTTGAAAGACTTCAGGCATCAAGCCTTTGATTATGCATCTGAAAGCACAAGTGTGTTTTTCTGTCTTTATTCTCTTGCAAACTCGATGCCCAGTTCAGCCCAAATTTCCAGTTATTTGTGTTTTATGCATACTTATAATTATTTGGATACACAAAGTAAGAACACCTTTTTACAATAAATTGCCAAAGGTGTCCAGCCGTCGATTTTACCCAACTCTTCTTAAACTTAGAATAATCTTAGGACTTTGGACAAGTTCCATACACGTAATATGACGTATTGAACCCATCATAACTCGAGTGCTTTTAAGGTTTGGTATGAAGTTGGAAGCCGGAAATCACTCGAGGGACTGCCAGAACAATCGTTGTGAAAGGGCAGACATGATTACGGACGAGATGTGGTAATTTTGTTCCGAGGCGAAATGACATTTGAATTCAATCTTCTTGCCCCTTGATGTTCATGGCCGTATAAACCCTGCAGGTTTAACATCCATATACCTTTCTTTGGATCGTGATTGAAGACCCTCGTCAGTAATAATGCCCCCAACCCACAGGACATAAACCCAAGCCATTGACTATTGTCTCTAGATTAAACATGTATTCTCGATTGCATTACAACCGTTATTAAAGTTTAGAAGGTTACGTAGTCCTAACTGGATATCAATTTAGTGCACTAAACAAAAAGCGTGAATATGACGAGAAACGGGTCAATTATTTCTTAATTTCTCTACTGGACTTTCTCCGCCTAAAAGCTTTTCAATTGCTGTTGAAGAGGGTTGGTACTAGGATGGATAGAATGCCCGAATGCATACAAGCAAATTGAAAATGGAATAAGGTAGAGATGATGATGATTGAAAGAGGATTGAACATTGTAAGGACGAACTAGAGTCAACGAAAAGGGGTTGAACTGATCAAATGATTCAAGGTTTTTTTTTTTTCAAGGCTTTTTCTGCAAAATTACAAAATTTAATAATCAAATTAGTGTTCGATCATTTTTTTTTAACCTTGCTGTCTCGAACGACTAATAGCCTAAGTGACAAATACGTGTAAATTATATACATTTTTATTTAAATGAAAATGGATACAAAATGGGGTACGACGCCCTTAAAGGCACTGGACACTACTGGTAATTGTCAAAAACCAGTCTTCTCACTTGGTGTATCTCAACATGTGCATAAAATAACAAACCTGTGAAACTTTGAGCTCAATTGGTGGTCGAAGTTGGGAGATAATAATGATAGAAAAAAGCATCCCTGTCACACGAAGTTGTGTGCTTTCAGATGCTTGACTTCGAGACCTCAAATTCTAAATCTGAGGTCTCGAAAACACATTCGTGGAAAATTACTCCTTTCTCGAAAACTACGTTACTTCAGAGGGGGCCGTTTCTCAAAATGTTTTATACTATCAACAGCTCTCCATTACTCATTACCAAGTAAGGTTTTATGCTAATAATTTTTTTGAGTATTTACCAACAGTAAGAACACAACAACAACAAACACAGACGGCAGGTAAACGAATAAAAAATAATAAAAAAGAAAGACCCAAAGCGATATTTGGACAGTCTATAAATGAATCATGATTGCAGTAATTTGTTAAAATATCTCTTCAAATTATGATAAGTCTGGCCGCAAGATAAAGAATCCAGAATACGCAGTCATGATTGTTTTACTAGGAAGCTCCGTCAGTACATAAATGAAACTACATCCGAAAGTGGTATCCTAAAAATCACCGGAGCAGATAATGGTTTTACGATTACTGGGGGACTCTTTAAATTAAACGTTTATATTCGTCTCCAATTCAATAATGACGAACAAATCTGGGATTTGAGATAAATCCGAGGCCGATGTTCATTCGATTGTCGTAGACCTGCTTCTTAAATTATGTTTTTTTTTTGTCGACGAAAGATTACGTTTAAAAATAGAATCAAATGCGATTACGCTCGGCCTTGCAAAGGATTTCTGTTATTTCTGTCTTTCTTTTGATAGAAATTAAAATACTTAGATCAACGATAACCAATGGAGTATGACCACTGATCACGCACAGAAGATAATATACAGACCTTCCTTTTGCAACAACACAAATCGAGTTTTTGCTAACCCAGGAAGGAAACTATGGAAAGCCATTAATGCAAATATAAAATAGATCGCTGCTGTTTGTAACAATGTCAACACAAAGAATCAAACACTGTGTTTATTTAGTAGTAAACAAAACAGGTTTTTCATTTAATTAAGAGTTTGCAGAATTCGCGAATTGTGTTTAAAACATCTGTATATACGATTGAGTGTTTTACAAAAGTTCGGCCGATCAAGTCATCCAAGGCGGTTTGTTCATCTACTAAAAGAAAGGTCTATACACAGAAGATATGAAGTCTTCTTGAACCAATCAGTGGTTCACAGCAGCGGGGTACCAGGAAGCAGTTTGAGACATCTCCCCCTTCCTAAACGCCACACACAGCTATGCGTTGTAGTCAATGCGCAAATTCATTTGTTCTATAGGCCTGATTTCATGAAGCATGTAATTGGCAGCACAAAGACACAGGAAACTCTAGCTTACCAAAAATAGATAACCCGGTTAAAAAATACCGTAAAGTTACCATTGCTGCAAGTGGTACGCCAGTAATTTTTTGCTCAGCTAAGCAGAATTTTCGGCTTAATAGCTTTATGAAATTGGGCCCTGTACATTAAATGGAAATTCCATTCTTCAACAAGTGTAAGTTTTTTGCTTATAATTATTTCGAGTGCTCACCAATAGTGTCCAGTGCCTTTGATACCTACTTTTTTTGCTTAGTTTATGAATGTTAAATCTTCCCTTTTTCCTGAATATCAGAGTAAATTCATTGCGCGCTTGGAAAAAAGCGCGTTGTAAAAGTGTTATGGTAATTACGTGTTTCATTGAAGGAGCTGACTATTTACACATACACCCAATGACAGAAGTTGTTGATCCAACCTACTTTGAAGGCAAAACCGCAATTTTATATCGAAAAATGTGTTTATCCAACCTAGTTCTGATGGCAAAACCGCCATTGCATTTGCCTTCGCAATGCTGTGTGGCGTTATAGACACAAATGTAATCTTAAATTTAATCTTAAAGGGTTTTGCTACCTTATATATCAGGTATTTGGCCATGACATGAATCCGTATAATTTATGTACGTGAAGATGTACGTAATAGCATTTATTTGTAGAAGTTTCAGGTTTAATAGTCGACAAGTTTTTGAGAAAAAAAAAACAAAAAAAAAAAACGAAAATCACAGAGCAATGTATTCAGAAGATTCGCGTAAATCCATTGCATCTGTTATACCTAATTTCCGTCCGAGACGAAAATTACGTTTGTGAAATTGTTTGACTAATTTCTCAAAAACTACAGCACCACAAGGGAAGCTTTCCACCATCATAATCTTTGTGTAATTCAAATGTAAACTGTGGAGGTTTGTGTCTTGTGTTGTATACAAAAATGCACCCAACCCATAAAATCAAAACTATATACACCACAGTGAGTTACCTGAGACTCTTAGAAATAAAATTCTGAAAAAAAGCTCAATCCAAATTCTTTAGATGCAGTTTTTAATCGGTATTTATTAAAGAATATTTACAATAGAATACTAACTTACTTTACATTGAATATTATTATGCTATTTAGGAAAAGATAGACTTGGCGAGGACAGAATATGTTTTTATATAATATTATATACTAAAAGACGATTAATTGTAATAACACACACGAACAACAAAACCTTTTACTGAACGCCTCTATGATCGGAAAGGCACATCATTTGTCCACGAAAGGACATGTTTCTGCACTTTAAAACTGCCATCCCCAAAAATTGTCCGGATTGTTTTTAAAGGATTTCTTTTTTTGTATCGATTAAAAACAAAAACTTACTTCCCCCTTTTGAAAAGCGCTACGATAGTGTTACTTTCGTAGTGCAGACAAAACAAATAATTATTCTAGCTGAAAATCTCAGCTCATTGCAAAAATCGAGTTTTCTAGAAATGTTGTTTCAATGCGAAAACTGTATTTATATATGCAAATAGTATCATTCCTTAATGTTAGCCATGTCTAAATTGGCTGTTCCGGGGGTAGAACCACGTTTAGCAACACCAGCAGCAGCCGCAGCCGTGGCCAATTCGGAAACGAACTTGCTGTCATCTTTCAATGACTAGTTCAATATTGATTGAATACATATATTGATACAGCAATAATTTTGCTGTACACGGTACTTCAACATTTACTTCAATAGCAAGTTGCATTTAACTCTTCCGGACAATTTGACCATGACTGCATTCGTTTTAATAAAAGCGAAAGGTGAGTTTGAGAGGTTGACAATAAGAAAGACAAAAAAAAAGGGGTCAACGTTCCGGTAAAAGCTTTGGAGGAAATTGGGCCGTGTTTAAATTGAGACTCCGGGTACGGAGGCAGTCTCCGCTGGACCACAGCAAATGTAGTTTTTTTCTTTCTCGCCGATGTCGACTGCGCACCGGCCACCGCCGCAGTTGCTAGACTTGAGTTTATTGATCTTGCAGTTTGCAGCGGATATGATGTTTTGGTCAACCGATTTTAGGAAATCTTTAGGATGCCACATATTTTATATAAATAATCTCCGTAAAAAAAATTACGAATAATATTGTACAACAGCAAATGATGCACATGCATTCTCCTATTACACTAAAGTTAAAACAACCAAAACGTTAAAGAGAGAAACACAAAACGTCCATGGGGCTGGGAAAACAAAAAGTACATGATTAACAATTTCATGTTTTTTTTAAATACCTAACTTTAAGGCTAATAATACAAATAAATGTCCACATTTATTAAAGATTACCAACGTTGTCTGTCGGTCATTTTAAAACAGTGGGTGCTCGTTTTGAAGCAGAACAATCTCAAGCATGAGAAAATTATCAGGCAATCCTTGTTTTTAGGAATCAATTTGTACTTTCTATAACATCTTCCAGATGTTCACGAGCCACATGGTATATTAATATTAATAACAAAATAGTATAGACAACCTGTTTCATAAATTCATCGCTTAAATTAATACTTTGAATTAATACTTGACTTCTTAATTATTACTGTTGGAAATTACCACCCCTGTTTTTTGGGGGCGGGGCAACCCTATAAAAAGGTGGTTCATTTAATCAGGTTAACTTAAAAGCAACTAATCATAACTGAGGTATGAACATTTTATTTATAATAACCGACTGAACTGCAGCTAATTTAGAGCTGCTCTTTATAGTAGGTTTAGGGAAGTTGATATAATGCAATTTTAATGCCACGCGGGTTTATATACATGAAAGTTAACCGTGGGTTTGGGGATACCACTAGCCCTGGCGGCCTTACACTTTCGTAATACAGAGGAAGAGTCCTATATTGGGGGCTTGGGATACCACGATATATGATGAGAACATCCCAAGTAATGCAACGTGTTGCTCAGGTTTAAACCCATGTAATTTCTTTTACGGCTTCAGTTTGTTGATCATACAGAACATAAGTGTAATAGATGGCTTGCATGACGTCATTACCGCCATCTTTGATGAAACGTGCACGCACGAAAGGCTATAACTGGCCGAGAGTTGTGGCGCAGCGCGTATACACGTGCACTTTTCCCGTTGTTTATCATCAAATATAGCGGTCAATGACGCCCCATATAATTATACGCTCTAGGGTTTGACAACCAAATAGCTTAGAGCAAACATACAATGAAGCATGAACAGCAAGTTGACAAATTTAATTTCTTGTATATGCCACATAGCTTTATGTAGTATAGGTGTAAACAGGTATTTAAACACGTAGCTCTTTGCTTTGCAGTTGTTTTCATGCTCGGGGCTATAGGTATCCTCTATTGGAGAAGGTGTATTACGCGGGGTAGATGTGTACCCCGATTGAGAGAGTTTGGCAACAAGCGAGAGCAAAACCTACAGACTGGGTTACTCTCAGTCAAGGATATACTAAGTTAGGCACCACTGATACCCCAATCAGGGTGAACGTATAATATCCAAATTGGGTAACTTGTGTGCTAACGAACCTGTGATTCGTGCTAGCAACAGTTTCTCTGTCAAATGGTACAATTTATACCCCAATCAGAAGAACAAAGTGTCAATCGGGGTAAAGGTATACCCAAATTGGGATAGTTCGGGTGATAGCAACCTTATAAGCCACCATATAGCAGTAATGGGTTACATTCTCCTAGGGATCTCCAATGACTTCCAATGATATCCCTCACTGGAATAAATAAGTTCCAAACAGGGTAGTACACGTTTACCCAAATGGGGGTGATAATACGATGATGCGCCCAAAGGGAAGCCTTTTAATATTATAATAAATCTTCTATAAATTTGTATCAATTAATTTCCAAAGATTATACTATCAGTTCAACGATCATGCATAGATTTACCTCCACACTTTACTAAACTTATACACTTTACAATATTTACATCCAAGTATTTACACCAATATAGCAATCATTTTTTATTTTATTTTAATTTTTTTAATTTTAAATACACGTTATTCAGCATTATTTTGAAGTGAAGCAGAAAAGCGTTCAACATCAAGTTTTTTCTTTTACTTCCAAATCGTACAAAAAGAGGAGCTCATAAAACAAACATTAAACATGTATAAGTACATGTTCAAAACATGGGTTAACAATTCATCCCAAATTTGGTTTACCACCAATGTTCCGACAACCCTAGTGTTCCGACACACCAAAGCCCCTTTTTCGAAACCACGGCTTCGGCTTCAGGCTCCGGCCTCTCGTCTGAAGCCCTGAGCATGTACACAAAGCAAGTTCATTATTTTTACAACCGCGGTGTCAAGCTAGCCTGAGCCGAATCCGGAGCCGTGGATTCGCAAAGGGCCGACGTTTTGACACCCTTGTGTTCAGTGACTCTCAATCTGACACTCAGTCTCGTCATACATCGACGTAAAAATGAGGAGAAACACAATTTACCCAAACGAAGACAATAATGCCGCATGGTATTGGGATCAAACAGCGTCCATTTAACGAGGATGATTTATTGTATTTACCCAGCACTCTCCCAGTCCCACACATCACTCCGAATACAAACCCCCAATTATAATACTGACAGCGGCTCCGTATATGTAACAGGTGCGTCAAACCTAGCACTAATAATCTAGAAAGAGATTTTGTCTACGTAATTAAAATGCATTACCGGGGCAGAAGAAAAACAGCCAAAGACTCTTGCATTTGACTTTGCTCGGTGACTGAGCGTAACGTGATTAGCCACGATGTGAAGTGCCTTATTACAATCATCACATCAGAGACGGTGTTTCGCTAATTCTTCCACACCAAACATTTGCGGTGGAGAGAAAAAAACAACAGATATGGAAAGCAAAAAGAGCATGCGATCAATGTTGATTTAGAGAGACACGGAAGGGGGGGGGGGGCTGGGGCGTAAATAGCAATCAAGCTAATAAGCTTCTTGTTATGACGGGTAACTGAAGAGGATTTCTAGCGAACTGACATTTTGTGATTAATGTGGAGCGCTATATACGAGAACATGACTTCAATAAGATTGCCGTCATCTCACACCCACAATGAGCTGGTAACACCAAGTGTTCACGTAGCACACCATTTAGTTTTGTCACTAAATGCATATATCAAAGTAGGTCCCAGACTATTTAACCCTTCCAACCTCGATTTGGTTACGTTGGTGTATATGACAGGGGGAAAAATGCGAGAAAAGATATGTCTCCAGCCTATAGAATGTTGGTATTTTCAAATTTCAATTAACCCTAAAGTGATCACGAGTATCTCGGAGTGGAATTTAGAGGATGCGAACACTCCTGCCAAATAGCTCAAGAGTCCGGGGCCCGCCACCCTCATTCGAGAGGTTTGCAGAAGTCAATTTCTTCCAACATGTTTGGACACAATTATCCCTTTCTCCCTCGGGTGACTGCTGTACTGTGTTCAAGAAATATTAAAGGGTCAAGAGATTTTGAGAAAGTCCTGATATCAAGACACATCTTGAGGAGTTGCACGCCTGGTGTTCCGAGGTGTTTTTTCCTCCAACATATTTATTCTTAATTGTTCTTTTGTGAAGACATGGTGCAGTGAGTTCTCAGCCAAACACTTAATCAGCAATACATGACGACGCGGTCGGGTGCAGAAGCGGTGTAAAATGAATGTCCTTGATTGATCTATATGCCACGGTAGTCAGTGAATTTCCTGTAAGTTCAATCTCACTCAGACCAGACAAGACCATCTGTCTTTGTGTAAGTACCCCAGAAGATAATTATAAAACGCTTCGTGTTAAAGTGGCTGAACATATTATGCAAAAATCGTGAACAGGAAAATGGTGAGCCAATTAAATTTTCTATAGACCACACACAACCTCAAAGTTTCATCCAAATGCTTGACTTTTTTGAAAAAGGAATTAACATTCCCGCGCAAAGAAAGTTTGACCAACTTTTGGGTCATTGAATGGCAGTCAGTAGGAGGGTTGACTGTGTACTGTGCAGATGCATTCACAACAAGTATTGCAGGTGTTTCATTTGAATGGTCAGACAGTAAGAGGGTCGACTGTGTACTGTGTGGATGCAATTGTTGCACTGATCCGTGTAGTCTTTTATCAAAAACCTTTTGATGATTAATGGTTCTAACAAAACATTTGGAAAATGTTCTTGTTTTCACTTGTCAAGATAAAAGCAATATATCCAAAATGAGTCCGGAAGGTGATATCGTCTGGTACCTTAGTTTTGGTTATGTGTTTAATACGTTTTGCAGGCAGGGCGCACGACAGAGATGGTTGACGCATGATAGAAAGAACACAGCCAGTTCACTGCACTTGGCCATCTGGTCTGATATCAAGAAAAATCAAACAGACGCTGATTGCTTATATACATGACAGCTGAATCTTAACTTATTTGGAAATCCCCCTCAATATCATATCGCGATTAGACTTTAAGCTCTAGCTGGAGAGAGACAAATGGTCATGTATTCAAATAAGGAGTATGTCTAATTATTCACTTTCAAATAATCTATAATTTGGTAGTCTCCTCAAACCATTAAGTGTAATGTACTCAGCGATGTTTCCCCTATAGTCGAGGACTAGACGCAGAATGTGCAACCGTATTTACTCGTACATAAAAGCCGGACTCTGATGAGTGCACCAAAATGAGTTGGCTACAGAGGAAGTTAAACAGGCCAAGCACGTACCCTGTTCACATCGAGATGTTCCCCGTAAAAGGTTAGCCTGTAATGTGTCTATAAAACGACTTTAAATCATGCACACAGTTACGCACCGGTTACGCACCATCAGAGCCAGAAAAACATTCCACCAAAAATTTTCGGCTGAAAGGATTCTTTCATGAATATTTAATGCGACGCTCCATGCAAAACCCAGACACTTCCTGGTAAAACTGAAACTGGGTTTATTTGCTGATCAAATGCATGAGAAACCACAACACAGCTTTCAATTGTTAGCCGACTATGGTCAAACGGGTGTTTTGAGTGTTTCAAAGCATATAATGTTATAGACATAGAATTCAAGGCTCAGTTGTCTGCACTTTTAATGCCATTTCAGTTATTCAAAGAACTCACCCATTTTGCATTGGGTTCCATTGACATCATTTTTTTCGCATTACGTCTCATGGGAATACCACACTTAGAAAACTTGAAATATTAAAGCAAACTGAGTCTTTTAAGACCGTTCATGTGTGAGTTTCTTAAAGTGAATGCAAACATTGGAATAGCTGAAAGGAACATTTTCAACCACATTTAATGCTTCACAGACCATGAACTTTTAGAGTCAATAAGAGGTGCGTTAAATACATCAACTATGGAAAACACATTCTTGAGGGCCTTTTCACAAGGCAACTTTTACAGGCAACCAACTGCAGTGCATGCTACAAATCTAACTCTATTAGCACGTGAGTAGTTTCTCTAACAATGTCTTGCGAACCCAAGAAACATATGTGAACATTCAACACAAGGTCCTTTTGGTTGGTGAGCAGTTTGCATTTTCTTAGAACTGGTTGCCTGTAAATCGCATTCCATGGGCCTAAGTCGATTAAGCAGCCGTAATTATATATAAAAATACAGTCATGTAAATTGCTTCGAATATTTAAGACAAAGAGCTTATTTCATTCTCACAAGTAGTCCGGATTGACGACAAAGCCTTTCTTCTTGGTTCCTGTGTGTGTAGTAAGCGTGGAGTCCTTTTCTTCCGAGTGTGGTGAGGAGCAAGCGAGGAGATCACCGGAGTCTTTACTCCCCTTGCTGTCCTCGCTGTACATACTGCTAGGGCGGGAGGTACTCCTTGGCTCGAAATCCTCCTCATCGGAACTTGCGTGGTTGACTGTGTACTTGGCTTGCCTGTTGAGGAGCGATTGGAAGGGTGGTTGATTAAAGGGTTTGATATTTGTCTATGACATGAATCTCTTTTGTGAATGATTGTATGTAATATATTTTCCCGGTAGAGGTGTCAGCTGCATTAAGTGTTTGAGAGAAAGAAAGAAAGAAAAAAAAAAAAACTCGGAGCGATGTTTTCATATAGGAGAGTCGCGTTAATACCAGTACTGGTAAATACGTTGTGCATGTAAAAATAACCTTGGTACCCTGAGTCAACATTATTTTCGTGACATTGTTGTACTATTTTTCTCAAAATCTACAGCATATCAAGAAGTAACATTTTTAGGGAAGCTATCTACTATAATTTTCTTCAAACCGTGTAGGTTTAATGTAAATCTGTGGATATAGTGTTTTGTGACCTACAAAAGGTACCTATATACATCCTTTAATAAAGGAGTGATTAATGTGGGTTGATCTGCTGATCGATGACCCTAAATGGTAGGTGAAGTGCTTGGTGGGATGAACAAACAAAACATTACAGGCTGATTGATTAGTTATAGCGAATTATCTGAATTTAGTTGATTGGTTAACTGATGTCGGAATTGATCTATTGGAAATAGATTACGTGGTGATATCTACATTTGGCCAATCTTGAGTTTATTTTTCGATCAATTTAATGTCGGATGGGTTAATCATTAACATCCAATAAATAGTTCGTATTAGACGCCAAACAGTGCGGAGTCAGCCATCTCTTAACGGCCAAGGATATATCATTGTTTGACGCTTCCCGTTGCTTGTTTCACGTAAGTTTATGCTATCAGTTATTTTGAGTAGTTACAAACAGTGTCCACTGACTTTAACAACAAAATCCATGATTGGTTTGTAAAGCACTTGGCTGTACCGGATTCAAATGCTTGACGCGGCTCAAAACAAAAACCAATTTTCTCGCTAAGATGGCTGGCGTCTATCTATCAATACACACATCTTAATATTTAGTTTCACAGACAGATGATACCTAGTATTTACTGGAACGAACTCAAACACTCAGAATCTCTTCCATGGTTTGCCAAACAGTTTGATTAACAGTCATGCAAATCAACCTCAGCCGTGCTTAGCATACAACAAGGGCCTGACTTCATAGAGCTGTTTAAGCACACCAATTTATGCTTACCAGAACAAGGTTACCAGCTAAAATACATTTTACATGTACACAATGTAATTGGTACCCTGCTTAGTCGTGCTTAACAGACAAATTTCAAGCATTATATGCTGTAGCAGCTCATTTATGAAATTGGGCTCAGGCAAAACCATTTTTTTTTTAAACAGCTCAAAAACTCAAGTCTTTTATAAATTAAAGGAATACACATTGTATATTAACACATCAAGGGTAGGGTTAGACAATAACAAGTGATTGACTACAGTACATTTCCCTAATGCTGCTTAAAAATATATATATATTAACGATGAACAAACAGCTGTTTCTGCAAACTGTACACCAACAATAAATAATCATAAGATCATCTTAAAAATTGCCACTTACGTGCTTTATAATCATGGAAACCGTATTCGGGCTACAACACTTTATATAATATGCTATTGGTTCATAGCCACCAATATTGTTTCTGAAATAGAAACTTTGATTGGCTGTTATTTTCCCGCTTCTTTCTAGACCCTTCCCTTAATCCCTTTCCCCTCTCTTTTTCTATAAATGGATATGTATTTGTTTGTACTTGTTTTAGGCCTCTGAAGAAGGTCCGGTTTGGATCGAAAGCTAAGGCCACCTACCCTATTCATTATATTATATTTATAAACATTACCTAAAATGTATCTGCGAAACCTAACATGTAAAGTCTATGTCACGTGGTACGGTTTTAGGGTATGCGTGCGGGTAAGACAATGACGTTTTGTAGCATGGGCGAGTTACAGCACGGTGTCTATTTTGGCAACATGATACGGGCCAAGTTCGACGCAAGGACTTTTTGGGTATTTAATGGGTACCAGGCATTATCAACTCCAAGTCGACAAAAGTTCCTTGTTCGAATCTTGTTTTCTAGTTAAGGGCACTGGGGTTCACATGATTCAGTGACGAGGTATAATGTTTCAATATGTCGCTTTTCAGTACGGTTTTTACTGCTTTCTGTCCCTAAAACTTAAATTATATTTACGCCAAGCTCAAACCAGGTATGGTGGCAACCTTAGAAAAAAGTTCCCTTTCGGCCCACCCCAGTCTTGTGTACACCCACTTTTTGATTAAGATCACACCGAGATCGGGCGAAAGGCTCTTTAGTGCTAACTATCTTGGTGCTCACCGAAGCAAGACAAAACTTCACAAGTAGACATTTGAGAACGAGCAAGAAGCAGCCAAGCGTGTCCAACGATCTAAGAAGAGGCGAGGTAGACTCCCACAGGAAATCAGACAATGTGCATTAACAGATTAACCATCTCCCCGCCCCACCAATGAAAATAATGACTTTGGTTGATAGGTCTGGCGTCAAAGATAATTAATTATTCAGTTCTCATCCTTTTAAAATAGCCTTCTAATTATAAAGAAATGTGCAACATTTCTGAGATTTTAATAATTAACAAACTACATGGACAGAATTGATTTATGTGTTGGCTCTTACTTCACGTTCCATTTACTCGCAGCCCATGAAGTAGATCAAGTTACGAAAGATCACTGAGCAATGTGGTTTAGCATTGTGTCTGAACTCTTTATCCAGGGATGTGATAGGCTGTTGAAAAAAACCTCAGAACTAAGAGGGCAAAAAGGGAAAGCTTGCGGGTACAAAGCCTGCTTACAGACATTTATCTTTGGTTTAAAAAACCCTACTCTGCAACTTGGGGTGATCCATTTGGTTTTTATCCATTACAAATTTATACAAACACGCATGCAGTGCATTAATCTTACTCTGGGCGCTGAACATGGCATTAGTAATGGACAAATTACAAGAAAAGGAACATAATTATAACATTTGGCTCTATAGGGACAACAATGGGACGTGCTGACTGAGACACAAGAACAAAAGTTCAGTTTCCAGATGTTGGGGACAAACAAACTAGATAGAGACTGTAAACCGCATCAACATACATGGCTCCAAGTCTGAGAAAACAAAATAAACACAAGGGCAAACACTACGGAAGGTATTGACTTATTCATTTAGTAATCTTCAACACAAAATACTCTCAAAAATACACACGCTAATGTGTTGAATCCCATGGGTAACGCGTCTCTAACCCCACCATGATTGCTACATGTCCAGCAGTGCAACCAACTTGTATACATTCGTCAAATGTGTAGTGAAAATGTACAGAGCCTGAATAAAATAACCATATACCCGAGACTCTCACTGACAAATTCCAATTAATTCCATTCAAGTCGGCATTTCATAAATAAAATGAAAAATGAAGAAACAAAGAAGGAAGAAAGCGAACTAAAAAACCTCAAGATTTAAAGGTCTTTCTAAACGATATAGCTCCCCCCAATCAATAATCTTGACCCGTTTGAGACTGATAATTCGTCTTACAACCGAAAAGGAAAGAAGAAAACCAAATTCCAATTGGGTTATATAGGATTGGATTGGCGCCGTGTAACTCAGACCTGTAGCTTAACCTTGGTATCCTGAGAATCGTAAAAGCCATTATTAGC
This sequence comes from Asterias rubens, assembly GCF_902459465.1. NCBI lineage: Eukaryota > Metazoa > Echinodermata > Asteroidea > Forcipulatida > Asteriidae > Asterias > Asterias rubens. Next base: position 9,664,705 of record NC_047066.1, on the reverse strand, counting down.
GTAATTGTGTCGCCCCATTGTCGTTAATGACGGCAATGGCCTGGTGGCAAATCATGTAGTTGGGAATGTCCACGTTCTCAGAAAAACTTCACTAAGATAATGGGCCATAAAACTATTACTGCAGCACTTTAAATGGTTCTTTTAATAAAATGTTTCCCCACGGCAGGAATTTTGTACGGAAGCAATCTGAATCAATTGACGGCGAATGTCGCTTGAGAAGTTTGGCCGATTTTGCCTGAGAATTTTTTTTCAGTGATTGTTAAAAGATGTGACAATATTGTAAAAATCAGTCTTATACAATGAGTCGACAAATATCAAATAAATTTAAAAATAAAATAAATAAATAAAATAAATTAAAAACAAATAACAGTTTAATACTGACATAATCCTTTATCAACAGGTGTCTCAAAGCGTTTTTATTTTATTTAACTTGTTTCGAAGATAATTTTGCCTGGTTTTTAAATTATGGGGCATTAAGGCACTGCGTATGGAAGATGAGGCAAAATGTGCCTCTAAACCCATCCCTAACCCTAACCCAACCATGCCATAAACTTTAGGGGCAAGCACCCCTTTATTTAATGGTGAGTTTTAAGTTCACAACACGGGACCACACAACCAATCCTTGCTAAAGTGTCAAGTCCAGATCTCAAAACCCCTGAAAAGAGAGACCAGAACTACTATACAAAGGGCAGGCTTATTATTGCCTGAGGTCTCCGCCTCCGTGTGTCTCAAAACACCCCTCAAGACACTGGACACTTTGGGTAACGACTCACAAACGAAGGTTAGCATAAACAAATTACTTTGAATCGAGAAATGGAGAGCTCTGTAGACAATGTTTGAGAAAGAGGTAATTTCTCACTAAAATATTCGAATTTGAAAAAGTATGATTTGTGCAACAAGGGTGTTTGTTTTTTCAATGACCAAATTATCAAAATTTTTCACAGATTTGTTATTTTATGCATGTTGGGATACACCACGTGATAATAATGGTATTTGACAAATACCAAAGGTATCCAGTGCCTTCAAAATTTCCTAACAGAGGTGCCCTTGTTCCTTGCCAATTCAAAAAGATGAAATTCTTGTTAAATATTCATCTCGACCGTGCCAAGCCTCAAATCCTCTATTAAAATTTTACACATTTTATTGTCCCTAATGCCTGTCACTGCCAGCAGGTGCAAAACTTATTCACGTCACATCAATCTACTATCACGGAAACCATGTAATTTGAAATGCCTTTTTAAGTCTAGGGTAAAAAGCTTTAAGCCGAAATCTGATTTTTCTTCTTCTTCATAAATTGCTCAAAGATGATGATGATGATGCATTGACAGGTAGGTCTTGTGACATGAAGTGTATATATTAGCTTCGATATTATTAAGTGTAAATTAACCAGATGGTTCAAACGAGGGGAAAATTATTTACAAAGAGGATGTGAGGATGCAGTGTATAACCCCACATATTGCATGCCTTTTTGTATTGGCAATTGCTGACATTTTTGAAGCAAACCAGCATCCATTCTGTTGTTGTTGAGATAACCAACAGTAAAAGCAAAATAAATAAGAAAAAAAAAAAATGATCAGTGCAAATTAAACATAAAAGGTTGGTATTTTGTGCACATCGCATCGGCTTTGTTTTTGGTGATGGCACTCGAAACAAGGAGCAGACATTTTTTTCACTTTTAATGTTCCTCTGCGGGAGTGAAGCTAGATTTTTTTTTATAAGGGTCAAGATTCCAGACGTAGTTTTTGAGAAAAAAGTTATTTTTTCCACTAATAAAATGTTTAATTTTGATTTCGATACCTCATAATTAGATTTTTAGGTCCCGAAATTTAGCATCTGAAAACACACAACTTCTTATGTGATAAGGGTATTTTTTCTGCCATTATTATCTCACATTTTCGACCACCAATTGAGGTATGTTAGTTGGGCATATGTTGAGATACACCAAGTGAGAAGACTGGCCTTTGACAATTTGCAAGTCCAATTAAACATGTCACTCAGAAGCATGGTTCAGTATAACAAACAAGACAGATAGAACATCTCAAGATTCCAGACTGATTCTCATTAATACTTTTTAGAAATCTATCCTGCATCCCGCAAGTGATATTGCTGCTACACAACAACAATTTAGCAGAGTAGATGGTGTAAGTTTCTTCTGAAGACAAGTAGAGTATACTGTTCGAAACATCGAGACCACACTCTGGCTCTTTCCAGAGCCACCACTCATACAAAAGAGATATTAAACATGGTTGTACCCGCAAGTTTACTATTTAGTATTTACAGTTACTTCTAATTTAGCAGAGGGTCGACGATCCCTTTAAATTCCATTTTGGTATGAATTGACAAGTGATCAAACCACGCTGTTCCTTATTGGATTCTACTATTGACTCATTTTTTGTCCTGATCCACCTTGTGCTGACGCAAACGTAAAGAAAAAAAACAAATTTGCAGACATTAGAAATCTTTAACACAATTTAAAGCTTGCTGCCCGAAAGAGGGAAACAAAAATCAAACATCGGTGGGCGTCCCAAATTAAATTAGACGACTCCGTGATTTATAGGCGCTGGACACTATTGGTAATTACTCTAAATAATTTTTAGCATAAAAACTTTACTTGGTAACAAGCAACGGAGAGCTGATGATAGTATAAAACATTGTGAGAAACCGCTCCCTCTGAAGTAACGTAGTTTTTGAGAAAGAAGTAATTTTCCACTAATAAAATGTTTGAATTGGATTTCGATACCTCAGAATTAGATTTTTAGGTTCCGAAATCAAGCATCTGAAAACACACAACTTCCTATGTGATAAGGGTATTTTTTCTGCCAGTATTATCTCACATTTTCGACCACCAATTGAGTTGGAATTTTCACAGGTATGTTAGTTGGGCATATTATGTTGAGATACACCAAGTGAGAAGACTGGCCTTTGACACATACCAAGAGTGTCCAGTGTCTTTAAACATGTCAGTCAGAAGCATGGTATCAGTATAACAAACAAGACAGAATGGAACATCTCAAGGAACCCGAAGACGGAATACTTTCCAAGGGGAAAAGACTTGAAGTCTGTCGATTAAAATACTTTTATCTTGAGACAGTGTGAATCAAATTACACTCTTAAGTCTCTCCTGCAAATTGGAGATACATTTTTCTGAGAAAAAAAATGGAGAATGGCTGATTCATTAATGTTACGGCACATGGGAATTCAAGTCTCTGTTGGGAAACAAGAAAGGAAAAGAAAAAGATACAGTAATGACAAGTGTGCGGCACCTAAATGCAGCCCGGGCCCTAAATGTAGCCTGACCTAAATGTAGCCCCAAACATGTACCTAAATGTAGCCCAGACCCAAATGTAGCCCTAAACATGTACCTAAATGTAGCCCAGACCTAAATGTAGCCCCAAACATGTACCTAAATGTAGCCCAGACCTAAATGTAGCCCCAAACATGTACCTAAATGTAGCCCAGACCTAAATGTAGCCCCAAACATGTACCTAAATGTAGCCCGGACCTAAATGTACCCCCTGCTACATTTAGGGCTCGGGCTACATTTAGGTGTCGCACAGACGAGTAATACATGTGGACAAATCATAAGTCAAGGGAACATAACAAAATTTGTTTGCTAACAAAACAGTGTAACAACCTTATGCAATCCTCCATATACATGAACTGACAAACATGTAGTTTGAGATCGATCGGGCATCTGGGTCACGAGAAAAATAGTGAATGTATGAGACATCAATTAAAATATAAATCATAAAACGCTCACGATACGCTCCAACACGGGATGTTACTTTTAATTGTTTCTCATCAACACTATTCAGACAAAAATATTTAAAGGGATGTGTCAATCGTAAAAAAAAAAAAAAAATTAAGGCAAAAGTTTATTCTTTCTAAAGTCTTTTTTTCTTGGTTCCCGCTGGAAAAAAATAAAATAAAAAAAAACGTCTGGAATTTGAGACACAAACACGGCTAGCAAAAGCTACAATTACACATTCTCATTTCCTGAAAACACAGAATTGTGTGATAATGTTAGAGGTAAAAACTATTATTATCGCCGGATTCTTTTTGTGAGCTGAGAACCAGGTGGCTGGGGCTATCTGCACCTGTCGCTGTGTAGTGTTAGAGTTTCCTTCTACCGGATAAGATTCAGATTCACCGGGATTTATACAATTGATCGAGACAGAGACCCAGTAGCCGATTTAAAGTGATGGGTTACATGAGATGGTGGGCAATCTGAGTTTGTGTTTATGACAGAATGATAGAGTTTCACGGGAGTATCAATAAAAGTTTTTCATAAAAAGAAACATTATTATTATTTTGTTGTTGTTAGGAAAACTGGGTTTTGTTAATGACAAAACGATTGCGTTTCAGGGGAGTAAAAAATAAATAAATAAAAAATAAACAATATTAAGAAATAAATTGAAATCTGGCGATTGCAAAACGAAAAGACACAATCTGATCGTATTTGTTGCCAGAATGTGTTCAGCAAACAGTTGTTGGTTTTCGTAAGCATTCACATGACGGAACAAGGAATTTGAAAAAGTTGATTTTTCATAAGCATTAAACACTGAATTTAAGCAGCAATAAATTTGATCTTTGTTTCTTAAGTTGAAGCACTTGGCACACCGTTGATAAGAAAACAGATATAATCTTAAACACGTATTTTGTTATTTTTGATGTTGCTTGTTTTACATATGGAACTCGGCAAAGCTCAAACAAGTGGTATTCATATGGCTATAGTATTATCGACTATGCTTGGCCAAACGGAAACCAGTTTTAACCGTTCAGGAAACAAAGTGTATCAACAAGTTAAATAAATAAATAATTTGGTTGTGCGCTAATCTGACATTTTTTTAAAACTAGTTCCGTGTCCATGTTGATATGGGATATAAAATTATTGTAACAACTCCGCAGGTTTTAAACCTTAATTCCCAGAGCTTTGACTTCAAATAATCTCCGGTTTTTCACAGATTATTGTCGTACTACATTTTTCAATCAATACTTGATCCTTTATCAGTCAATACACCGTGAAAGTTAATTCAACAACTGTGGGTGTTCATTTTATTTTCTGTCCTAAAACCCTTATCTCTGTTGTGACAAGATTTCATATTACATGTATCATCGCTTTTTGCTACGGCACTCTTGGTTTAATTTCCGTTTTTCCGCGTACATGACTCCTGAGTTACTGAGGATTAATGAATTCCGCTGCGAAAACAAAATACAAAGTTGCTCATGATACGCCATTGCAAGTCAATCCTCCACACCTTTCGGTAAACCATGCCACAGCAAGATACCTGTGTTTTCAAGAGAGCGCAAGAAATTGGTTTAATGTTTTTAGTTTTTTCCTTCTTCTCGGGGATTTAGTGGCGTGGTTGTTCTGTTTATTGCGCTGGACCAAATACAAAGGTCTGGTGTTGCCAGAGTGTGCAATCGCCTCCCTGCAATGTCACTTGTGCCCTTGAGCAAGACGCCAATAAATTTGCCCTTCGGATGGGACGTTAAGGGCACTGAACACAATTGGTAGAATACTCAAAATAAATGTTAGCATACTTACAAGAACGAGCAATGGAGTATAAATTGACAAGTCTAAATTATTGTGAGAAACGGCTCACTAAAAAGTAAAGTGTTTTTTGAGAAAGAGGTAATTTGTCAACCAAATACTATTAAAAGACTTTACTAAAAGATTGTTGCAGTTGAGTTGAACATCATTCCCTCAATAAGCTACGAACTTAATATGCAAGAAAAGGTTGGCGGTAACACCATGTGAATGTCTCTGTGTAATGTTGACACTGAGAACCGGTGATTGACAATTACGAATAAGGGCAATTTTGACGAACTGGTGGAACTAGGGCAAATCATGTGGGTAAATGGTCTTACACACAACACCCATAGGAAGGAAAATGTAAGATGTTGTTGGAAGAAAAAAAATCAACGGTAAAAAAAATTGTTTGAAGAAAGAAAAATCATATTGTAATTGTATTATTTTTTTATATTTTATCTGGCGACATTTTGATGAATGTCTGAAACGCCTTCCAGTAGCAATCCTTCAAGACATTATTGTATTCAAGAAGGTGACCTCAGAAATTCCCTTTCATTTCTGAAGCAAAATTGCAGACATCGTTCGGTGAAGTGTTTTCCTTTATCACATTAGGATTACTACAGATTTTTCCTCTTCCTTCCTTCAAATTCGAAGTAATTTTCCGGAAGTAAACCATGGATAAATAACACAGAAAAATCTTCAAATTTTCAGCATCACCGGCATCAGAATTACAGACTGGGACAAAGACTTGTTGAGTCTGGAGAGTCGAACGAAGACAACAAGAAACAAAACGTGTAGAGCGGTCAGTAACACAGTCTTTAGAAGGGCTGGCGTCAATTTCAACAAACTCTTCCTATAACTTAAGATTCATCTTGACCCAAGGATGACTTAAGTTCAATTTCCATAGACGTTAGGATACATTGAACCCATCCTAAGTTAGGACGAGTTACTCGTCCTACCTTGAGACAGGATTAATCTTGGCGTTTCGTGAAATCGACTGCAGGTTACATCAGGCAGGCAATGGTTTTCCGCCTTTGATGATCAACAACCACACAATGTATCACACAGAGTATGTCATGAAAAATATATCTGGCTGTCTGGTGACGATCGCAGATTTGATCTTTAAGTTACTATGGGTCACATTACAGACAATATCCGGCCAAAGCTAGTTCTAGCCAGACCTAAGCAGTTTTACAATAGGATGTTTCGAGGACTAGTTTTGGTGTGACCAAGCCTTAATAGATCACAACTTCAACATTTCTCAGCCTCAACGGAATATCAAACTGCAATACAACAAAATGGCACGGCAAAGATATTCAACATATTGGGGTTAATGGCCAAGTGCTATTATGACCGAGTTCTTGCTAGTCGTTCAGCAGTGTGGAAATATCAAGTGGGTACTCAGGCCCTTACAGACTCTTGTTAATTTAAGATAATCGTTTCAAGTCCATCTAAGAGCGGGAATCCATTCTGATCACCTTTGAATTATAACTACCAATTAATATTCATTGCCTTTGAAAAAGGTCAGATACCGTCCTACTTCTCTAAGCAGATTTATTTTGTCTTCTTCCTGGAGACGTCGGGTTGTTTAGACCAATGAATAATTTAGCTCTAAGTTGTTACATCCATGTATCAGCACTACCATTATACACCTGGGATAAGAGGAACAATTATGGTTAAAGGCAGTGGACACTCAAAATAGTTATTAGCATAAAACATTACTTGGTAATGAGTAATAGGGAGAGGTTGACAGTATAAAACATTGTGAGAAACGGCTCCCTCTGAAGTGACGTAGTTTTCGAGAAGGAAGTAATTTTCCACGAATTTGATTTCGAGACCTCAAGTTTAGAAGTCTCAAAATCAAGCATCTGAAAGCACACAACTTCGTGTGACCAGGGTGTTTTTTCTTTCATTATTATCTCGCAACTTCGATGATCAATTGAGCTCAAATTTTCACAGGTTTGTTATTTTATGCATATGTTGAGATACACCAAGTGAGAAGACTTGTCTTTGACAATTACCAATAGTGTCCAGTGTCTTTAAGTGCCTTGCTCGGAACGCAATAATAGTAATAAAACCAACACTCGTATAATACAGCCATAAGAATTCGATACGGAACAACAAGTAGGCGAACGGTACCCATGCATAGTTTCGACAAACAAGGAACCCATAATTTGCTGAAAACTGCAGATAAGTCTTGTCTACATATTGATGCTTTACCCTTTTAAGACATGCACTTTCGCACAGCTTATTATCATTTTGTATTTATTGGACAATTCCGACAAGAAAACCCACAAAAAACACACAATACCCGATGCTTTACAATTTGAACGGTTTCATTTGAACGGCATTATCGCAATACTGCTGGTTACGTTGTATTTATTTAGAACCTAGGCAGCGTATAGGTTGGTGTTACCCACAAGCTTTCAATCAATCGCTGCAAGCTACCTTATTGAACGCGTCATTCTACGATTAGTCAGCACCCAATAAACAAATATCACCAAATTGGTTCCCCTACTCATGCCTCATTTACCAACAAACACTGCAACAACTGGGAGTAGAACAAATAAACTACAACAATGTCTATGCTGAGTAATTAGGCCGTTGGTTATGTGGCTAATGAAACAATGGTGCATCGTTGGATATAAATAATTTACATCAGTGCCCCAGAGCCTTGATGGAAGAGGGAACATTTAGATGAGGAAGTTTCCTCGCATGATCGAATCTCTCACCCATGTTACACGAGGCATTTTACAGGTCAGTTCCAGGCAATCCCAATGAAGATCAGGCATAAACACTTAAATGTTCACACATTGTTCTTAAAGGGATCGTTTGACATTGTTTGGAAATGACCCATGTGCTACCAAAGTGGTCCACCTGTAGCATGCACTGCAGTTGGTTGCCTCCAAGTTGACTGTAAAAGTTGCCTCGCTTGACACCAATCTAACCTAACATAACGACGTCACCCATCCGCCATCTTAGATTTAATATACGTTGACGTACTTTTGTTGAGTATCGTATGACATTAATTGAAAAATGTGCTACAAAAGTGGTGTTTTTACATGCACTGCAGTTGGTTGCATCCAAGTTGCCTGCAAGAGTTACCTAGTGTGACAAGGCCCTAAGAATTTAAAACTCTCCGTTATACCCAGAACTGAACTTTGTCCACTCAAGATGTCCAGACAAATGAACTCTGAGAAAAGGTAAAAACAAAAAAAGATGCAGAAAAAAAAATAGAAAGAAAGGAGAGTCAACCCTTTGCACTTGCTTCATGCCTTTGAGACGAAGAGAAACAAGCAATCAAAGCTCGGTTGGAATAGAAAAGGAGGAGCAGTTGTGTAACTTGAGATGTGTGCGTCGTCATCTTGTAATAATATTTGCAAAGTGACATTTGATTTAAGAAAGAAAAAGAAGACAGTCGACGGAAACAAAAACTGCCACAAGATTGGAACTTGAGTATAGGATGTTTGGGGAGGGCGGCCCAAGCAAGGGTATTGACTATACAAGAAGAAACAAGGGGTACAAGTTAACTGTCTGAGTAAAGAGAGGGTAACATCTAACAATATTTATAAAATGCATCAAATGGAATCAAAGGTGAAGATACGGGAACTGAGCTCTACCCATCAGATACGTATCAGCAACACTTGCTTGTCAAATATCGTGGTGTTTATGACGTCACTGTACATTGAGCTTCCCATCTCGCGCTAAGCGCTGTACCCTTAACATAGGCAGTGATGGGAACAAGATGGGGGAGATGGGTTAACTTTGCTGTTTGGTGAGTTGAGATTAACGATCGCGACACTTGTGTCCTTCAGCAAGACACTTCAACATGATTGCTTCGTAAAGTTGGGATGGCTAGTGCTTTCTGCTCTACCAGCCATGCTTCTAATAGCCCAACCCTACATCCGTATGGACTGTAAAGGGGGTAACCCTGTTAAAGCCCCAAGAGAAGATGGCAACGGCCCCTGGAAAAATAGGGTATTGAAACCCACTCCCTGAAGTGGCCTTCAGGCCTTGTGTGTCTGGTGACTTGCATGAACAAGAGGGGAAAAAGGAAGATACTCGTTTGTTAATCACTCTTACAAGAAATGCCAATACAAATCTTACTTGGTAATAAGCCTGCAACGGCTTTAGATATGTATAGCATTTTAACAAACAGTTCACTTCGGTGTAATGCGGCTATAGAAAGATGTCAGATTTTATCTACTGTCGGTAAGTCTCTCAGATTGTGCGTAGACATATTCAATCCGGATTTTCTGCGATATCTCAAGAACGCCACCATTAAGTTTTCACACGTTCGTTTTGTTGTATACATTAAACAATTTTTGTATAGGCCTATAGAAACATCTACACTTACACAATATTACAACAATCCAAACACCAAAAGGCATACTTTGCTTTTGAATCAAAATGCTCTGAGACTATGTTCCGAGCATAAATGATTAATGGAATTTCAAAGAAGCAATTTAGGTTGGCAGGGCAATGACTCACTCAGACGTATTTAATGTATTGATGCATTCCTGACTGTAAAGATATTCCCAAAAAAAAAAAAAGGAATTAAAGAATCCTTGTAAAAGATAATTATGAATTATGTATTGGATTTCGTAATCCTCCCTTCGTTATGATTACAACCTCTTAACTAAAGAGACATTCAAAGGAAATATGTTTCACATTAAGTTTTTTCCACATTATCTCCGGGCGTTGCAAGGCTTTTTTTAGACAGGTTTTTAAAATTGCAGTTTATTTCGTTACGAGACTGATTTATAAAACACCTTCAAACGGTTGAAAAGGTGCTGCGATGCATTCAGAAGTAACTGATTAAGGCATGTGACTTGTAAACCGCCCCCAATAAAAAAAAAAACAAGATAAGAAAAAAAATTCATAAGGACCCCATCTATCACTGAAAAGTGACTGCATCGAAAAATAGCTACCGGGCAATCTCGGTGGTCTAGTTGGTATGACATTGCTCTAGAATTGCAAGGGTCGTGGATTCGAATCCCACCCGAGTAAAATGCCTGTGATTTTTTTCACAGGACTCGGGGAAGTACTGAGTATACAGTGCTACACACATCGGTGTGTATGGGTAAAACCAAAAATTAATATTCTTTATCCCGATGCAAATTTAACATCTATTAAATCGTTTGCAGTACCCGCTGCTAAAACTTTGGATTCGAACTGCCTCTAGCTACCGGGCAATCTCGGTGGTCTAGTTGGTATGACATTGCTCTAGAATTGCAAGGGTCGTGGGTTCGAATCCCACCCGAGTAAAATGCCTGTGATTTTTTTTTCACAGGACTCGGGGAAGTACTGAGTATACAGTGCTACACACTTCGGTGTATATGGGTAAAACCAAAAATTAATATTCTTTATCCCGATGCAAATTTAACATCTATTAAATCGAAAAATGAATTTGGCCAATTTGAGCACATCTTCAACAGTGCATACGGTGCTGAGAAGTTTTCTGCAAGTAAAACAAGCATTCTGCAAGTAAAACAAGCACTAATAGTTTGTGCCAATTGGTGTGGCACGACCAGGAACCGAACCCGAACCCCAGGGCTTGAGTCCCGTGCACTTGACCATCGATCACGACACTCCAACATGAGACTTGTAGGGGGGTTGGATAGGGAAATACATTCTCTTCAATAAATATCACACATAATCAGACTTGAAGCCAAGTCTACAAACAGTGCAGAAGGTTTTGGGGTGTTTTCTGCAGGACAAAGTACTCATAGACAAGCTCAAGAACGCGACAATGGACCCGAACTTAAACACCTGAGCTTAAGCCCAGTACACTTGACCGCTTGACCACGAATGAGATTCAGGATAAAAATAAATCCCGTTCAAAAAACATCATACAAACAAACTTGAAGGCAAGTTAGTTACTCAGAATATACTAAAAGGAAAGAAGGACAAAAGTACTTCAACAGGTGTAACATGATCATCACATAACAGCCTCTTTGTGTTGACATTATTTTATGTATGTAATTTGTTAGGGGTGGACAATGGGAGGAAAATTGTCACTAATCAGCTCCTGATAAAGTACATACAATTTTTTTAAAATTATAACCAGGTGCACCGTGAGGTTAAACAAAGGCAAAATTGAGTTGAAACTTCAGTCGCAAGTGAAGTTATTTAGAATATACTAAACAGAAAGAAGGAGTACTTCCAAAGTGAATAACTATTAACTCATAACTGCATCTGTCTGTTTACACTCTTTTCTGTATCTCATTTATTTGAGGTGGATAATTGGAGAGAAAATCCTCACGAAGTCACCTCTAAATAAGGTACTTAAGAACGTTATTGTATACCAAGTGCACCATCATGGGAAAACATGACAAAATTGATTTGAAACTTCAGTCGAAAGTGAAGTTACTCAGAGTATACTAAACAGAAAGAAGACAAAAAGTACTTCAAAAAGTGAATAACTATCAACCCATAACTGCATGCCTCTGTCTGTTTACACTCTTTGCTGTATCTAATTTATTTGGAGGTGGATAACGGGAAGAAAATCCTCATGAAATAACCTCTTTATGAGGCTTTATCAGGTGCACCCAGAGGTAAAAAAAAAAGGGCAAAATTGAGTTGAAACTTCAGTCGCTGAGAGATGGCGAAGGATGACAAGCAGCGATATCGATTGATCATGCCCACACATTCATTAACACATAAAGTGCGTGCGAACTCCTCGACACCTTTTGAGTAGCATAATGACATTTGATACTGATTTCTGAAGCTGGCCTGTTAAAGAATTGTCACCCTTTCTGTTTAACAGGGACGCTTTTACTTCTCACTTCGGTATGGATGAATACAGTAATCCCTCCCGTGGGTTTGATCTCATACGGCAATTTTCTTATGATAGTGTCACAACTGTCAGACGGACCTGGGCAGTGTTTTGCTCAAAAGGTCTCTCTGGCAATATAAAGAAAGAAACGAAATAAAATGATAAAATAAAGGTCACTTATGGAAGCGTGGAAACTGGCTATTTAAAAACACTCCACAATAAAAGCGAATGAGCAAAGTTTAATTGCTTCTTTTTCAGCGTGGTCAATAAAGCTGAGAAGGTTTCAACAATTAAAAAGCGTATAAAATAGCACCTACTTTGAGCAAAACAAAAGAAAACACGACAGAATGGAAGCCTTGGCAGTGGCTAAGGCTAGACAACAAGTGTCTACTCAACAGCATTGCCCTAGAAGCCATTCAGCTAGCTAGCATTAGCAATAACAGAAGTCACATCATCTCCTACACAAGCAACAAAATAATTCAAACTTTAGAGCTGCCAACATTTGCATCTTGCAATCAGGAAGAAATTGGCCAACAATCAGCAAGATATATAGAATTACATTCAATATAGGGGTAACACTTCAACAATCAGGAACACTTTAAAATGTTACCATCAAAACATGGAAGGATTTCAACTCATGAGAGTTGTGAAAAACTGTGTGAAAACACCATCAACGAACAAAAAACCTGGCTAGTTGCCAGGCTGATATATCAACCGAAGGAGAACACAAAGGAAAACCAGAGAAGAAGAAGAAGAAAACAAAACCAGAAAACCCCCAATGATGATCCCAAAGGGATGATGCGATGAAAACAAGATTGACACATGACGCAGACATTTGAAGACGTCCCATGCAAAACCAAACTATAACAACAGCTCAAAAGGACATCATGAGAACTAATTGACAACAAAGAGGAAACAACATCTAGCATTTTCAAAACACCTCCACCAAGTGAGTTAAAATAAACCACAATGTTGAGGGAAACGAGGGAACAAATGTACGGTTTCGCTCGAGAAAGAATGCTTATTACGCCACATTCCCAGGGAGCTAACTGGATGTCGACACAACTGAGATCTCAACAATGGTTATTTGCAAACAATTTCAATGCATCTCTTTCGTTTCTAGGCAGTAAACATTACTTAGACAGACACATTTTGAATGATGGGGAAACAACAGAAAGTTACGGAAAACCCAAGAGTAATCAACTTTTTCTAGCTTTGGCTGGAAAGGTAAATGTCAAATAGGAGCAAAATCGAAAGAAAATTTCAAAGGGGAAGGATGCTACATTGTAGGGTCCGATCTTGGGCTAATTTTTATCCAGAAATTTTGATTTGAGTTTTAAAAAAATTTGGGTTTTTTTCGCGTGCAAAATGTACTACAAACAAGTTCGTACAGCCAACAAGTTTGAAAGTTGCATTTTTTGTGCAATGTATGTGGCATCGTGCGAAAAGTAAGAGAAAAAACATCATCTGTCCTTGAAAGAACAACATAAACAATACAATTTCTTTTTAATAAGTGAGCCATACTAAAAAATATAACGAATATTGAAACCAATTTGTTTTTTATCCAAGTTATTTACCTGCATTTGCTCATTGAAAACCCTAAAAAAAAGATGATAAGATAAAGAAGACAATAGCGTCTCGTTCAACTGTAGAGCAACAACTAATGAGACCATCGAGAGAGAAAGGGCATTCTAATTGACAACAGGAATTGTCAAGTTCTGAAGTGTGTGTCCCACACCAATCAGGTAAGTATGTCTGCATCAGCCTCACCACCTCTTGAAGAATGCCCTTCAGCACGTCTTCAAGACCACAGGGAATGCATTCCACTGTCCTTAGGCAAATCCCCTGATGTGACACCTCTAGAAGGTACGCATCTCACATATGATGAGGGGCAGGGTGTAAAGAGAAGCGTCACCGTGCTTGAAGGGCTCCCTGTCTACCGCCTTTAAAGGCAATGGACACATTTGATAAATGTCAAAGACTAGTTTTCTCACTTGGTGTATCCCAAAATATGCATCAAATAACAAACCAGTTATCGAAGTTGCTTTCAGATGCATAAAGACTTCATTATTATTGGAGAAATTACCTATTTCTCAAAATCTACGTTACTTCAGAGGGAGCCGTTTCTCACAATGATCTATACTATCAATAGTTCTCCATTTGCTCGTTACCAAGTAAGTGTTTATACTAACAATTATTTTGAGTTTTCACTAATAGTGTACAGTGCCTTTAAGGAGGTTAGAGGTCTTCATTAATAATGCCTCCTCCACTGGGGTTGGTTTCTCCAGGTTAGGTGATCGCGATTCAAAACAGCCACTTCAACTCTTTTGATTACCGTGAATGTACTTTGTAGTTCCTATATACACATCGAACAGATGGTCTTTATTCCACTTGCAAAGACCTTTTTTTCTTCTACATAAAACGACCACCAGTTTTTTTTTCAATCTAAAGCTTTAGACCTTCCGGCTGTGAAATATTCGGTTTGAATCCTTTTCTCCACGGTGAGGATTGTTTCATTGATTAAGATTGAATCTTGGAATTAGCGTCTTCCGTTGTGTACGTCATTTCCGGCTAACTTTGTCCTAAGAGGTGTTCCTAGACATTATTAAAATGACTTAAGAATACTTTCAAATGTAGGCATTGATTTCGTTGACGTCATAATGCCGCCATGGACACCTGAGCACGCGCGGTGAGCAGAATGAGGCAACGAACAACCTTTTTTTACTTCCAGCCAATGAAGCTCTACTAAAATGACATCATGTACATAAAGATCTATTGAATGGAAAAACTTCCAAAATCCCTTCGCCCAATTTTCAATTATTTATTTACAATGTTTACCTTCGTCTGAACAACGCTTTCTCACTGTGGCCATTTACAAATACAAACATTACAAATAAAGCATCCAACTATAGACACCATAAAATCACATGAAATAATATTTACAAACACAATATAAAAAAATAAAAAAATAAAATAAAAATAACACAACTTTCTAATAGATTTAAAGAAGTGCTAAAATCTAGGCTAGAAAGAAGAAATCAGATCAACGATTTCGACTGAAGAGTTGTCAAATCATCAGTGAGTGACAGAACCTTGATTCAGACAGTCTAGAGAGTGGGAAGATAACTACATTAGATCACTACAAATGGTGAATCAACTAACAACTTCAGTACTTCTTAATTTTCTAGAGACAAGATACCCTTAGAGCGGCCTGTGACTCAATATACATAACACACAAACAAACACCTCTCAGGCAAAACTCAAATGAACATCATGTTATCCACTACCTGCACAGGGATTTAAGTGTACACAGATGACCGTATTAAGGTAGAAGTATTTCTAAAACATTTAGTTAAGGGAAGGAAAGCTCTTCATATCAACAATAAAAGGGAAAAGAAGAGAAACTCACAGTTAAAAAAATCATTTCAAGTCAGCACCAAGTGCATGCAAGACTTTCAACAAACTGTTAAATTTTCTGACAAGGATAAAAACATCAACATTGGAGTTAGGGTTGTAAGAGGTGGATGCAATAAATAGAGGAATGTATAGGAATGAAGACATTGTGCATCAGTTGTCATTAGATTACCCAAAATGTACTTTTGGGTTTGTGTGCCGATTACTACGTGCACGGTTGAGCTGCGTGTCAACAGTTAACAATCAGAGACGCAGCTCTGAGCCGCTCTGTGCGGGTGGGATGGGACGTGAGGGAGAACGAGACCTTGCGTATGTGACTATAGTTATGCAGTGCAAGCTTTGGGTTGTCACATTGTGGAGACAGCTATAAAGGCAATTGATTCGCTTCCCCTTGAAGAGTTTTTAGAAAAAGGTCAACCATTTGCCGTGAATAGAGTGCTTTGCCCAAATACACTCTAAGAATTCCCGAGTCAGAATTGAGTAAAAACGTAAGACCCAGAAATTGGTCAAACTGGGACCCGGTATTATTTGGACCCGGGAGTTTTTGGAATGTACAAGAGAGAAGTATTAGAGCATGGAAACATGTTCTGACGGGTGTAAAATAGTTCCTATGGTAACAAAAATGCTGATCACGTCAATTTCACACAGCGGCTTTTGGAGAGTAGTTGACTGAGCACGAAGCAGCTTTGCTTACCAGATTAACGTCACCACCCAAAAAGAACCATGTCCAGTGCCCGGTTGTTTCACTGGCTCCCTGTTTATAGTTTTTTTTTTAAAGCAGAAACCTGTTATGCGAAGAGGTGATTTCACGCAAAAATGGTTGAGCAAAAATGTGACGCTGTTGCACAATGTCAAGAGAGGGCGGTGCAGACTTTAGGGAAAAGGGAGTAAACCGGGGAAAGCTACGACCACGGGAGTTTTAAGTTATATTTTATGTCTTGGGTGTGGATATTAGTCCGCCTTACAAACTCACCGTCTCAGATCCATCAAAATCAATACAGCTCACTTTTTCCTTCACGAAAAATAATGACAAAGTTCAAAATACACTTGGTTTGATAAATTTCACTTTGCTTTTAACCTCTTCAGATGAAACAAGTGTGTCGAGGTAATATATCAAATCACAAAAAGGAATTCAAGTGGGTCCAGATCTCCATGTTTATGGAGCGGTGTCCTTCTTTTCAAAACACCCTTGGCTGCTTATTACAAATCATGGCATCCATTTCCTTTAATGTTTACTTTTCTTCTAATTGCATTTCCCACAAGTTATTACCAGACAGATTTGATATTTGTTTAAAGGCAGTGGACACTAATGGTATTTGGTAACCCAAAATAATTATCATTATAAAACCTGAATTGGTGACGAGTAATGGAGAGAGGTTGATGGTATAAACCATTGTGAGAAACGGCTCCCTCTGAAGTGACATAGTTTTCGAGAAAGATGTAATTTTCCACGAATTTGATTTCAAGACCTCAAGTTTAGAACTTGAGGTCTCGAAATCAAGCATCTGAACGCACACAACTTCGTGTGACAAGGGTGTTTTTTAAATTTCATTATCTCGCAACTTCGACGATCGATTGAGCTCAAATTTTCACAAGTTTGTTATTTTATGCATATGTTGAGATACACCTAGTCTTTGACAATTACCAATAGTGTCCACTGTCTTTAAGGGCACAGGGTAAATAATCAGTTCAGTTTTCAGTTTTTTGAACTGTGAATACGAATAAAACAAATTAATCAAAATTCAATGACAGGTCCAAGCTTCATGAAATGTATTTTTTTCCCACCGAATCCCTGTTCCCTAAAAAATTATAAAAATTAATATAAAAATAAATGAACACAACTGCAAAATGAAGATATAAACAAACAGTTCATTTCTGCCAGAAGTCTGCCAGAAGTCGAATAAATACCCATCTCCTTTATCTAAAAAAAGGGTAAGGTTTGAGAGCGCGTTTTAACACTCAATGAATTCCAGAGGTGTGCCGTTCACACCTTAACTAAACATACTTTTGAAGGTCACTATCTCAGAGATCCCTTGATACAAAATCTCAAGCATCTAGCTTTTCTCGGTCACCGAGGTGCTCTGAGCTTTGTCGCTTGAAGTGCTATACTTCCTCAAATGGGGACATTTTAGAAAAGGTGTTGAGCATACTTGATGAGTTTAAAGGGGAAACAAATTGCATACAGGCAAATGCAAAAACTACCCCCCAAAAAACGAAGTCAAGATGCTTTGTTCAACTCATTTACCAGAGAAAATGTTCCATCGTGAATCATTTATATCAACAAAATCACCTGATATTTAAATCAAAATGTTGTTGTTCATTGTTGGTGGTGTTCAGAAACAACTTGTTTTGGGGTATAGTTAAAACGTGTCAAATGTATATAGTGTATAAGGTGTTTTCCTTTCTTGTGACCTTATACATGTATAAACATTTATGAAATAAAAAAAATGGGAAATTGTTATTATCATTATCTGATTGTAAATGTAAGATGTTTTGATTTAAGCCAATTCCAATAGACCACTACCTCTATATACTACCTATACACACATCAGATCATTTTGAAATGTTTGAAGGCGACTATGATTATAGTAAAGCATGGTTTTCTGACTTTTCTAATAGAAATTACTGCAGAGCGAAAACACAAGTATTTTTGAAGTGCCTATAATAACTAGCTTGCACCAATACTATTTCCCAACTAACATGTAAAGACCTTTTAAAACAGCAGCCACGTTGCTTTTGCTCAGAATTATAAAGGGACTTTTCCAAACCCCGTTTTCAGCTAGGGGCTCAGGCTCCAGTGGCTTGTTTGAAGCCCCGTACCAGAAATTAAAAGTTATCAAAATGGCTGAAAGGGCCTCAGTCACAAGTGACACCAATGCTGTTGTTTTGGAAATGGGCCCTGGTGTGACTGTGCTAGTCCAGCGTGTGTTGAACATTTGGGCCGAATAAGGCGCAAGAGTTTGTTACCTTCATACAGTGGTCCAAAAATACGCGCGTGACTTGCACGGTCTATTGCACTAGGCTTGCGTGTTGTCTCTTCACACATTTCTATACCTAAGGTGCAGAACTCAATAAGCTAACATACATTTTCTGCAATTTTTTCTTCCGCTTCGCCTTTTTGGAAGTTGAAGAATTGTGTTGATCGCTGAAGCTCGACCTTACGGAACTTAAATAAATAGTAAGGAAAATGAGCTGTTATTTCATTTGACACTGGGATTCCATGGAAACCTGGGAAAATCATGGAAAACCTGAGTAATCCTACATAACTTAGGAAATCTTGAAATGGCTCAGTAATCCATGGAACTTTCTGGATAATACTATGCAATTCTTTTAAATCCCCAAAAAACCTGGAAAACCATGAAAATCCAGGGATAACCTGGGGTACATGTGGTAATCCTGGAAAACCTATGGTACCTGCAGTTTATCCTGGAAAACCTGCAAGTTTATCATGGAAAAACTGTGGTAACTGCAGTTTATCATGGAAACCTGTGGTAACTGCAGTTTATCCTGGAAAACCTGCGGTTTATCGTGGAAAACCTGTGGTAACTGCAGTTTATCCTGGAAAACCTGCGGTTTATCATGGAAAACCTGCGGTACCTGCAGTCTATCCTGGAAAACCTGCACCTAGATAATCCTTCAAAACCACGGAAAACCGTCCTGGAGAACCAAGGAAACTAGGGAAATCCTAAGACATCTGGGAAAAAACCTGATACCTTTGCAGGGACTACATTTTGAGCTTGTATTTCATATTCAGGAACAAGGTTAGCACAATGGTTGGCCCAAACAGAAGTCTCATTGACTCTAGCAACGATCTTTGACCATTAATTAGTTCTTGGAATACATTGACATCCATGATTTGATCAACCCTTTACATGAAGGGTTCTAGATCTTGTCATTTTAAGGACGAACATTCTGAACTTTGGATAGGAATGATTGATCATTACCTTGTGCCTGATTCGTCAGATGCCGATGATAACACCCTGCGTCGACCCAAACGAGGCGTGGAGTCCAAGCTGCTTGTGCTGCCGCGGTAACTACGGGAAGAGTAGCGACGTTTATAGCGCGGATCGTAACTAGGGATGTCAACGTCACTATCAGAATCACTGAAATCAAACCAAATCACAGAAATCAAACCAAATCACAGAAATCAAACCAAATCACAGAAATCAAACCAAACCAAACCACAGAAATCAATTGATTCCACAGCAGGTAGTTTTTTCCTTCTTACAAAAGTGCAGTTGTTTTTTAGTCCACTTATCCTGCCTAACAAAAATTGCAATATGCAAACTGTAAGCAAATACCTTCCTATCAGACATCATTCTGTAGTTAATGCTGCAGATCAGGGCCCAATTTCATGGCTCTGCTTACTGCCGAATTCTGCGCTAAGATCACCATTCTCTGCTTACGTGCAAGCGCCGGATTTCTGTGCTTGCTGTGTGTAAGCGTAGAATACCTACATGTAGTTACGTGAAGTACACACGCGCACAAGCCAACATGTGCCGCTAACCCGTAAAATACCCTTGACGTAAGCACGGAATTCCCTGCTTCCGTAAGCGCGGATTCTCTGCTTATGGTAAGCTGAGCCATGAAATTGGGCCCATATAGTCTCTTGAAACAGTGCTCTCTGCAAGCCCACTCCTACACTCCTCTATGGGTATGGCATGGACAAATAACACAGGAACCTCTCAAGTAAGCAATTACCTTTCCAGATCACTATTATCATCATTCTGTAGTGCAAGCTGCAGATCAGGTATTCTCTTGAGACAAAGCTCTGTGCTAGCCCCCTCCTAATATAGTATGCCTATATATACAAATGTACAAATAAGCAATTACCTTCCTAGATCACTATCACTGTCATCATCATCATTCTGTAGTGCATGCTGCAGATCAGATATTCTCTTGAAAGCCAATTTCAGATCACTCTGTAGCTTTTCATTGCTCTCTTCCAGCCCTTCAATGGTAGATTCCTAAAGACAAAAATAAGGTGAAATTTAAGGTCAACAAAAAATCGATTAACACCAAACGTTACAACTGGCAGACGTTGTGAGTTCGAATCCCCACCGAGTAACAAGCATAACTGTGGTTAGTAAGTGTGGGTTTACCAGGACATGATGTGGATTATTTTCACAGGAGTGGGAATGCACTGCGTATATATACAGTGTTTAAACATTAACAAAACACACAAGCGTGGAATTCTTATAAACATTTAACATCTAAATGAAAAAACAACAACAATTTTCTAGCAATATTCTATTTTCAGCAAATTTATGGTCTCTCGAAGCTTTGTAAATCCAGGCACAGATGTCCGCTGCACGGGGCCTGTTTGTAGTGCTGTTTGTAATAAAATACAGTCTGAGCACTTCATATGTCTGGCTGTGGCAAAGTATAGCGACGTATTCTGACTGTGCTGGGTACTTCAGCACCATGCAATCAACCCGCAGTTTTCTAATGACACACTGATTTTGTACATAATTTTGAAGTATTTCCCCCCCCCAGTTTCAATTTATAACTGATTGTACACAAACAGATCATTTAGACTGGTCTGTCATCACCAGACCAGCTTGGTTACCTATGCAATAAGTGTGAATGGTTATTGGTCCAGTCTCGCACAATGTGCCTATAGATATAAACAGTGCCTTGATGTAAGTAAGTGTGCGGGCAAAAAACACAAAGCACACACATAAAATAAAATACAGTTGTAAGATCATGTTTATATTGTAAACCTGTGACCCTTGTAGGAACGATGCTTCACTAAAAAATAAACTCCCAAAACACACAACAATCGCGCCTTTTCAGTCATAGCTCTGACACTTTGGAACAAGCTACCCACCCACATTCAAGCAGCTCCTTCATTGGCAGTTTCAAATAATTACTGTTTTCGTCAATCTGGTCATATAGCGCTTTACAAAATCCGTATTTAGTGCTCTATAAGTGTAAACGTGGTAACTATTATTCATTTTATTTAACAACATAACAACACATATATAAAAAAAATTCCAAGTGTAGCCAAACACAAATCCAAGCACCACTTTGAAACATAGCTTGGTATTATACCAAGTGTATCCATTATTCTCACACTTAAAGGCCTGCCAAGAACAAGCTACCTCCAAAAGCGGCCACTATTGACATCTAAAAATAAACCGCTAACCCTCCATTTGTCACAATTCGGAGATTCATGAATCAGCATCAGTTTTTGAGATTAAAACTTTTTCCCAGTCTTCTAAGAAATTCCAAGAAAAACACTCGTGCAATTTAAGAAGTTGTCTGAGTGTGTGACTCTCCCTCGTTTTAACCGGATTTCAAGGGAAGAAATTCTTTTAGATTCAAGCTTCTCTTCACAGGAGTCTTCAACTCGATTGACGGGCAGCCGTCATACACGAAATCGCAGAAAGTGAAATGGGCTGTAAATTCCAGGGATATGATGAAGAAGAAAAAATGAGCGCAAAAGCTTGCATACAGCTCGCGAGCACGAAAACTTCCGAGTGCGAAGCCTGCTTACATCCATTTATATTTGGTTTTGAAAGCCCTACTCTGCAATCTGGGGTTACCTTTATAGGTTTACATTCATTTTCCTAAGAATTTGATATTAGTAATGGAAAAAACCAGGGGTTATAAAACGGATTTCCGGTTGAAACGGAGAATTGAGATCCCTGTTGTAACGAAAGACTACGGGCAGAGTACGAAGGCGAGGCACGGCAGTAAAGCAGAGACATGGAGAAATAGCGAGGGAGAGAGGGCACCATGAATTATTCACAACCTCTGGGAGTCTGTCTCCGAACGTTACGCATCACTTCAGCCTTATTGCATCCTCAAGAAGAATAAAAAGAAAGAGTGGGACTTCAACTATGTCTTATTTAACTCAAGTATGCAGCTGAGGGAAGCTAGGGGTATATATAGAACGAGCGGTCATCTGTTTTACAATGTGAGGTCTATTTAGCCTGTTGAGAATACGAGTTTCCGTGTTTTTAAATGGTTTGGGAATTAAACCGAAGTCGTCTGGGATTCAAAATCAACAAACTCGTGGCCCGATGGATCAATGTTCTTTAGGCATCCTTTAAGGAGAGGTTAAATGATCATTAGCAGCTGGCACAGTTTGATGTATAGTTATTGCATAAGGTATCAAGAATATTGTGTGGTAGCACTGTACACTCATTGATACAGTGCCTTCACCCCGAGTACTGCCGAAAAGAAATCCAGGAGCTACTTGAGTGGGATTCGAACCCATGACACCTACATTCTATTGGTTATTTTTTTATTTTTTTTTATTTGTTTATTTATTTATTTATTTATTTTAAGTCTTTAGACATACACAATAGTTACAAGTTGTACAGGGGCTGTCAAGTTTAAAACAAAAGTATAAAAACTGATATCAAAAGGTGTGTAAAACCAGACCCCTGCCAACGATAAAAATAATGTCTTAATCTTTGTAAATATACTTCTACTTTTTGAAAAATACCATTACACAAGTATGTTTCTTTAAGGTAGAAGCCAGTGTAACCCAGGGTAACATGGTTCTTCTAAGCACCATTTCTCTCAACTGAGCAAGCTTTTATCCGCCACTGGCGCCAAGTTTCCTGTGTTTGTCTGACCTCATTGAATTCGACCCAAGTTCATGATCTATCCGTACAAGATTTAATAACCACTGCACCCAATTCAATAGACGTTACACTTTGCTGACCCTAGCTCACTGCACCCAGTTGCAAGAAGAGATCAATTATACAGTCCACTCTGCAGACGCCCCTTCCTCTATAGACGAACTTTTTCATGAACTTGACTGAAGCTTTTAAAGGCACTGCACACGTTTGGTAGTTGTCAAAGACCAGAATTTTCACTTGGTGTAATCCAAACATATACATAACAACTTTGTTTAAAATGTTGACTCAAATGGCCATCGAAGTTGAACAACTGTGTGTGCTTTTGGATGCATAGTGCAAGGCTTCAACTGAGGTCATTTATTATTTGAGTGAGAAATTACCTCGTTATGAAAAACAGTCTTACTTCAGAGGGAGCCGTTTCTCAAATTAATTTACACTTTCATCAGCTCTCCATAAGCCTTTACGAGAAATGGCGGACACAATGCGAAAACACTGGGTAAATTTATGTGTAAACACCAAAATCAAACAGTACACACCTATCACGTCCGCCATACCTCAAAAGAGCATTTTGCTCGTTACCAAGTAGGTTTTTGTGCTCACAATTATTTTGAGTATTTACTAGAAGTATCCAGTGCCTTTAACTCTATTTCGGCAGACGGTTTTGCATTGATGGTATTACTTGTCTCCACCTCGGCCCGGACAAAGCAATGATTTTCCAATATAGGATTCTTCAATTTGTCTGCGAAGCCCAGGCTTGTCACTTTGCACACACATCATTGTCGTTTGTTATTTCAAATGCCAAGTATATATATATTTACGCCGAGTGCACAATATCACACTTCAACAACCCCCCCCCCCCTATCATAAAAGGAGAAACCCGCACACGGCATTTATCACCAGGAAAAATCAATTAATAAGAATTGAAATTTAATCTGCAGCGATCTGTTGATGATGCTATTTTTCCCAATCCCTCATTTCCCACGGCTCGCTCGTTCCCCCACCATTGCCCACACACTGACAGAGAGCAGACAACCCGACAACACGTTCTCGGGGCAACACGCTGCTCCCCGGTGAATAACCAAACTCACTTGTTGTTCTTGCTTCATTACCCTCAGCTCTTCCCCCAATCACAGGGGGACCAGTGAACAGTCCCCATTGTACGACATCTACCAATACAACCCCTTCCCTCCCTTCAGGCACTGGGTTAGTTGATCCGTTATTAAATTTCCCTTTCCCTTTATTAGATTCTCCGGACATCTTTTTCCAGATTCCAACCGACTCGAAATAAAAGTCTAGTCTCAAGATTAGATCAATTTGTGATACAGACGTGTGACGATCTTGAAATCTATACGGAGTCTATCGATTGGAAATCTTCTAATGTCACGCAACAATACAAAGGGAAGAAGCGATAACAAAAGCCTGGCTCGGGCACTGTAATCACATTTTCAACAGATTCTTCTGTTGTTTCTTTGTCACAGCATTCAATTATGTTGACTGACTTTCTTTGAGTAATTGAATGAAGTTCATCTCAAGCAAACTGTCAGCTGTTTCCGAATTTGCTACAATTTGTTCACTAATGCAAATACAAGAAAAAATCCCTTACCGTAGCTTAAAGGAGTGTGACCTGAAGAACCCCTTTCTCGGGTTTCAGACCTTCCTTTCCATTTGCTAAATTGCTTTTAAATTCGAAGACATGAAAATGAAATTAAACAGATAACTTATGCTAAATATGTCTAGAGGTTTGTAGTGTTGTTGATGTTGTGTTAAAAAAAAAAGTTTAATCCAGCCATGAAAGATTTGTTTTATACAAGTACCAATGTGCTGAGGAAAATACTTTTTAAAACTTTTATCATTATCACATGTCAATCCAGTTTTATAATGTTCATGCATTGGTCGTGTTTTTTTGGACAAACAAATAACCTACGCATGTAGTTCATCTGAATTTGTGAAACCTAAATTCGGAAAAGCTCGGGTTAGGAAATTTCGAGATTAGATTGAATGCACTCTTCAAAAATTGCGACGATAATAATTTGTAAAGGTTCATTTCATAAAATCTAGAGGCATTAGAAGAAGACCTTTCTTCCTAACGGTCACGTAACACAGTATTTCTAACAGGCAGTACTGCACACAGGCAACACAGGCAATTGCCTCCATGCCCCCTGGTCATTGCCTTGATATCCCTTGAAATGTTCAAATAATGTACATTTACCTTTACATATCTGTATTTATAAAGACAAGACAAGACAAGACAAGACCGGAACAGGCCTGCATAACCTTTCATTTTCTCATTATTCCCGGTCCGTGCAATCAGCCCGGGTCCCTCAGCTCGTTCCACGGCCCCGTTTGACAATCTCTACACGGGAGTAGCTATCGGTAGATTAATTACATGTATTGCTCCTTGACACTTTAGTGTACATCACTTGTTTGCCATGTCAGTTTCCTTGAAGAAGGAGAACAAAATCACCGCCCGTAGCTTTATATTAGACAGTGTTGAGATGATAGTTTGTGCTGTTCTATGGTTGATGTGATTGTTTGCAAGGTTTGCTAGCCTCCGCAAACAAAACGATCAAGACCCTAAATAACGCCAGTGATGACGAAACGTCCAGGCTGGTGATGGGTGTTAATTACTGTCCATGCATCAAATACACATTTCATTCCTTCGTAAAGGATCCTGCTTGAGCTAATAGTGTGGACAGGATCAATTACAGACAAACTCATACAGTTCACTCTGAGGTAAACTGCAAACATCATTTGGTTTGGGGTTCTTATTGGTATTTATCTTCTTCTTCTTTTTTTTTTTTTTTTGGGGGGGGGGTTAAGGAAGCAAGCATCACTCAAACGTCAACGCAGGAATTTTGCAGGAGCAAGCTATATGGTTTAAAAGATGTTTAAGACTGACTCAATGATTACACAGGAGTGACACCATGGATATTGGAAGTTCAGCTCAGGCTTGTCTGCTTCATTTTTGAAAGGGCAATGGCCGGCACCAAGGCATTTTCTCCTTGGTTATGGGCACCCTCAGAGGAAATTGTAAATTTATACAGGAGCATTTCAAGGGCACCAAGGCAATGACCAGGGGGCTTAGAGACAATAGCCTTCATGGCCTCCGTGAAAGGGCAACTAGGCAATGACCAGGGGGCATACAGGCAATCACTTTCGTTGCCTCCGCTGAGTATCATGCTTCGCAGCTACCTATCTGTATCAATGAACTAATCACAGCAAATCCCATCTTCATCTTATTTTTCTCCAGATCTCGACGGTTTCAATAAATATTTTCCCACAAGAAACACTTATTAAACATTCCTTTAACGGCATGATATTGGGAAATCCAAGTGTCCACAGGCTTCAATAGCCAGTATAACACAACTTCCATCCAAACAATTAGAAAGAGAGAAAGTGGGAAGAAAAAACCGTAATATGAAACTGAGTATTTTTATTCATTCCATTCCAAAAATTCTCCACAAATCAAGCTGTCTTGAGTTACAATCTAAACCTCTCAAATTTGTGGAGTTGTGACAAACACCGGATCTGGAAAGTCGACTATACGTAAATTTGTCCCGACAGGGCGTGAGAGCTGCCATCCCCTTTATTTGTCAGGCGCTCCGTTTTCACCAACATTTAAAGGCATGTACACTATTGGTAATTACCCAAACTAAGTTTTAAGCATAAAAACTTACTTAGTAACGAGCAATGGAGAGCTGTTGATAGTATAAAACATTGTGGGAAACGGATCCCTCTGAAGTAACTTAGTTTTTTGAGAAAGAGGTAATTTCCCACTAAAATATTAAATATTATGCATCTGAAGAAAGCACAAGTTGTGCAACAATTGTTTTTTCTTTCTTTCATTACTCTCTTTCAACCTCGATGACAATATTGAGCCCAAACATTCACAGGTTTGTGGTTATTTTATGCATATCTTGGTACACACCAAGTGATAATTACCAAAGGTGTCCCGAAGACCATTTAATCTCAAACTACTAAAGGTTTGTCAGTTAATGTATATTATGGTGGATTACATAAAGTGCTTACACTGCCAGCAACTGCTTTGTTAGCAAAAACCAATCCTGTAATGTACCTTTAACCAAGATTTAATGACAGGAACCATAGTCTGATCTTGAGAGTGGAGGTGATGGATTTTTCTTTTCTCCCGCGAACCACCTGTGCGCACCCAGCAGCCACACTCAAGCAGGTGCTACGTCAGATAAGATACCACACACCCCGTATGTTTGCGCTGAGATGGAGCAATCCGACCGAGTTTAATCTCAGACTACTTCTGACATTTTATCATCTACTCTTCGGTCATCCGAGCCCGTTCTTTCGGGCGTCGTTCATGCCACATTCTCTCAGTCTGTTTCTAAAAGGCACATCGCAGCCGATTCCACGAAATGCTAGGAATAGTACACTAACTCCAGTTACAAATTAGGATGGCTTTAATATGCTCTAATGTCTATGGATGTGGAACTCTCCCCAAGTTCCTAAGATTGATCCTAAGTTATGAAGAGTTGGGTGAAATCGACGGCTGGACACGTTTGGTAATTGTCAAAGACCAGTATTCTCACTTGGTGTATCCCAACATTATGCATAAATAAACAAATCTGTGAAAATATGGGCTCAAATGATCATCGATGAAAAAGGTCGTGGGTTCGAATCCCGCCCGAGAATTTGTCTGTGAACTCGGGAAAGCACACATCAGTGTAAGGATAACACCATCAGTAATATTCTTTATCCTCGATGCAAATAAAACATCAATTAAAACCAGATATTAGTGTCTTATGTCGCGCTCTCGTTCCCAAAACGTGTGAAATATAAACACTTTACAACCTTGTGTGAACGGACTAATAATAAATGCATTAAGTGCTAATGGATACCGCTGAAAGTGTGACAAATGTCGAGGACACCCGGTTAGAAAGAAAAACAAGTTCTTGTCGAGTGTGTAACAGCTTGAGTGGTCTCCATATAAACTATGATTTACAAAATCCAATGGCCCATACACACTTTAAATCCATATTTAAGGCTATTCTTATTATTATCTTGCATTATTTCTTGCATGATTATCTTTGTACTCTGTAAAGTTTTAACATGTCCCAATCGTGGTCAGTCTGTATTCTGTTTCATTCTAGTCATACCTGGATTTTTTCCCAATACAGTTATTTTCAACGAGTCAATACATTGGTTGTAATTATCATAATGTCAATACATATGTATTTTTTTGGTATAGGATATCCTCATTGAAAGGGCAAGGGCACTTTTTATTTTGCAAAGGTATTTGCCATTGCTCGATCATAAAGGCTATCAAGGTCAAGACCAGGGGAAACGAAACTCATGGTCTCTGTGACCTCCGTAAGTCTATGCATACAACCCCCCCCAAAAAAAAACACACAAAAAAAACAAACAAAACAAACAAAAAAACAACAACAACAACAACAACAAAAAACAACAGTGTTTTTCGTTTTGTCTTCAAATAATATTTTCCCGACGTTCACAGTATACTCTCACTCTACAGCAGATGTTTCCATGGGTGTCTGATTATTATGAACTTCACAATCAGTGACCTGCCTGCCTGAAACTAAGGCCGTGTCCGAAACGACGACTTCGGCTACAGCTACGTCTAGATCAGCGCGTCTACCAGCGTTGAAGAATAGGCAGACGCGCGCGATCTAGCCGTAGCTGTAGCCGAAGTCGCCGTTTCGGACACGGCCTAATAATACCCCCTCCTCCTCCTTGTGGATAATTATTGACAGCCCTGTTTCCCCACCCCACCTCAGTCATCAAGGTCTCGGTCTTAGATTTCAAACTCTAAACATAAGAAGTTCAAGGTCTCTGTGTAAAGTAAACGTACAATAATTACACCTTCAAAGGGTGCGCCTGATCAAGCACGCTCTACATAATTCTGATCAAATAATACTGGATCACCAAACTAAGTTATGTCTCTGCCCTCTCTTTACAATATCTTTGCACGTCTTCAGTCACACTTCTCTCATCGCACTGTGAATCTGCGTCATCTCATTCCGAAACATTCATCCAAGCACATCTTACAACTGACGACAGGAAAGCTATACACTGACCAAGATAGCCCCAAACTGCGCCTATATGGATTGGCTGCAATTGCTATTTGTCATCTTTTTGTTTCAATCCCGCCCTAGGGGAAAGGGGTTGACTTTTCAGTACTTAACCTACATTCTAAAAATACTTATTTTAAAATGTAATAACAAACTAAGTGGGATTAAGTAGTCGTTGATGGAAACAAAATTTCAAATCAACTTGGTTCGTGGCGAAATAATATTGACAATGGTTACAGTAAATCGACCGAATTAGGTGACAATTCAAACGTATGAATACTCGGTACGCGCACAACAGACGCGGAATGAAGTGCATGCTGGTCTAGCTAACTATCAAATTTGGGTACTAGCTAGACCAGCATGCACCTCATTCGACAGTTTGCGCTTGCGCAATGGTATTTGCGAAAAGGTCTATGAGAAAAGTGCAATGGCTTTTGAGTGTGTCGAGAGTACACGTGTGGCAAACACATTCTTTGAGTGATCCTGACTATATGCTTTGACATTGAGCTCAACATTGTATGTTCCAGCATCACTTCCACCCGACGGTCTAAGTGAAGATATCACACACATAGCCCATGGCGGCAGGACAGGATATGCTTGTGACGCTAGTGTGGGCACCCTTTTAGGTATAACTATGTCACGTTTTCATAATAAACCAACGAGCAGGCACACGATACATTTTTCTTTTTAGAAAAAGTCGATGGGTTTTAATCCTCTATACATACAGGTAATGAGGTTCAATACAATACAACTATAACCTGAGGAAACCTCATTTCAAAAGGTTGCTTCTTTCTTTTTGTTTATATATAAATCTGGAGCGGTTATGTCCACGATTGAAAAATATGATGTAGTTGGGATGTAGAGTCAGAGAGAAGTTTCAGGCGTAATCGTTTGTTAGGTTGACATCTTTTTGAATCTTTTTCTCAAAAAAAATCACATTCCTTCATATATAGAAGGGAATCATTTTTCAAAATGGTACAGATTATCAACAACTGCAGTGGTTCTTAACAAAGGCGAGTTTTTTTACAGTCGTAATTTTTTCGGAGTAATTACCAAAGGTTTACCCTCCCTTTAAATGTAGGGCCATTTATTCTTAGTCAACGCAATGCTGATATATGGGGAAAATAATAAAGAAAGATCGCCATGTAAAATATTCAGCTGAATAAAATGCCTAACTCGCTGAGAAAACAGCAATAAACGAGCACTTTATTATGATCACAAGAACGTGGGATCCGTTCATGTTTTGGTCCAATGCATGTACTGTTAGAACTTGGCGTCTGTCTGTACATTTATTGAGTAAACCATCAACTGTTGATTTTGAACACGGGAATTGATGTTTATATAGTCCCTCTACCCCTGAAAGAAAATAAGCAAAAAAGCAAACTGCACACACCATGCACTCGAACTGAAAACAAATTCGCGCGTTTATTTTTTTTCGAGTTCTCGTCTGCACTGTAAATCTACGCTATTTTACAGCGTTTTGACAACATGAGAAAGAAGTGCCCAATACTCCTATATCTATTTGTTCAACTCACTGTCCCTTAAATGCTGGAGACGTTAAGTGTTAAGAAAATGGTGCTTGCTACTGTTTGCAAAGTAACTAAGGGTAAACCGGAAACTGGTGAATGGTGAGTATAGAAGGACCATTTACTAATGCTTTCCTCACAGGTTATTTATAGAAAAAAAAATCAATTCAGTTCAATATTTGCATATATTTTTCCACAAAATCACATCGCAAAAACAGAAAATTATAAGATAAAAGTAACAGCACATACACAATGAAGCGTGTCTAATACACGTCCATCGCTCGATCGCCTGCCCTACAAACCGACAGCTGAGACACAATATTATAACAAGGCTTTCAGCGACATAACTACCCCCCCCCCTTTCACACAAATACAAATATCTAAAATGAAAAGTGAAATAATTTCATAAAGCTGTTGAGCAATATATACTGCTGAACAAGTTTGTTTGCTAAGCAAAAAAATGAGTGGGGCAACAGTCACAGCAATGTAAAACATAATGGAATGTTGGCTGGTATTGCAATATTTTTCTGTGCTTAGCGAGTTTTTGTGCTTACACTTTCAGGCAGCTCTATGAAATTTTGCCCTAGTTAAGTGGAGCTTTAACAGTCTCAATTAGTCCCTTGATAACCCGTTTTGACAGCTGTGCCGTGGGTGATAATCGAACCAGAGAGACTGCGTTAGAGTGAACGCTCACGGCACCAGACTACAAAACCGAACTCTAAATCAATACTATGGCCCTTTTCGAAACCACGGCTTCGGCTTTGGCTTTGGCTTCAGGCTCTGTTCTCTGGTCTGATGAAGCACTGATAGGCAAAGTACGAGCAATATACCCAAAACAACCGCGGGGCCAAGCTAGCCCGAGCCGAATCCAAAGCCCAAGCCGTGGTTTCGTAAAGGGTCTCAGTCATTATTGTGCTTTTATCATTGCAATCCCTACGGTTAAGAGAGGTTGGAAAACATCCAACTTGGATGTTTGTTTTATCTGGGGCTGGAACTAAATACACACCAACGTTGTCACAAAGAGGGGTCGTTTATGAACAGGGTGCATCGTGAGATGGGATTCCAGCTTGCCTCGCCCCAAGACACTTTTACGGACGTTTTGGATTGAGTGTGACTTCAAAAAAAGTTGATTATCCATAGTAGACTTTGAAGACAAAGAGCGTAATCGAAAACCTGGACCATTTTGGTCCCAACCATATTGAGTTTTACGTTTCTGTGCGATCCTGTTTTGTTAAACACTGAAGTTTAGAGTAGTTTATGGCTATTAAAAATATGTCATAGTGTTGTAAATAATTAGTATTTTTTTGTGACGTTCATGCACTATATTATTGTGTAATGGTTGCTAGATTTTGAAAATGGGCGTTATTTGCAAGTGGGATTTAAAAAAATAAGAATCCTCGTCCTAAGTTTTCACTTTGTTTCAATGTTATTTTTAACAAATTATTCGTTTTTAATTTATTAACGTTAAAATTTTCATTCCAACAAATACTAATATATGTATGTGGAATACATTTGTATGAATATGTTTTTTTAATGAGGGTCTTATTTTCATACGGACAGGATCAGGAAACTTCCTCGTCCTCATCTACCCTGCCAAGTATTTCCATCCACACCCATCTGAGACGCCAATCCCTAAACTGTGGTGATTTGACATTTCATACCTGGTGTTTAATTACAACTTCACTAATTTCCCATTAGCCCGAGCAGACTTCATGTAATACGAGTTAGAGAATGACTGACGGGCATTTTCCTCCCGATCCGAACCCGTCCCCCCCATCCCCAACATTGACACAAGAAACACAATCCCTCGATTTCACTTTCATGTTTGCTTTTTTTCTCAAAATGTACACATTACTGGACCCTTTGGTCCTGAGGTACCTCCTGATGTTTTTCTAATCTCCATGGCAAAAAAAAAAAAAAAAAAAAAAAAAGCAGGACGAAAAGAAAAAAAAACATACCTAGTGAGAAATGTCACGGTAGATTTCTGACTTTGTTTAAGAGGGTGATTTCAGCGTGACACCCGATACAGACAAAACAGGTCTCCTTTTGCATGAAATACCATATCAGGTTGCAATCAGGAGCCAAAGCCGATGAATGCACAAGTGCTAAAGGGAAGGTTTATCTGCGATCGGTTATCATTCTTAAACTTTCGTAAAAGCCTACAACAGGTTTCGCTAGTATAAAGCACTTTTGAGAAACAGTCTCCCTTCAAGGTAATGTGGTTATCACACAACGTCAGTTTTAGGCCCAGATTTGAATATGAGAAGCAATATCGAAGTAACGGTTCACGTAAAGTGTATTCTTACTACGGATTATTTTAATAATCGCTCCGGTTTTTGGCGACATCTCAAAAAACGCGACCTCCTTGTGACAATCTTAAAGTATACAATCTACATTTAGGATTAAAACAATCGAACGGTTCCAAAAACATACTTTGCCTTTAAAGATGGCATCGTGTGACAAACCTGTAAATCCCCCTCTGTCCTTCTATTAAAAGCATTTCTATATTATAGTTTTTGACGGGTTGCTAATAATACATGAGTGTTGCATGAAAAGCCCCCAAGGCAGATTTTGACATCGAATGGGTGAAACCCTAGCCAAATTGCGAGTGAAATACGATAATGATGGTGTATAAAAGACACATCTAAGATGGATAAGAGGAATAAGTTGATACTATTATCCAGGATTGTTCTCAAGTTCAAGGAATACAATGCCCTTTTGACGTGAGACGTTAGAGCCAAGGGGGTTTAGATTATGCTCGTATGACTGCTGGTAATACATGATCATCAAATCCCTAAGCTCCAATGACGATTTGATATCTGGAACAATTCGGGCACATTTTGATCTGAGATTAGGCTACTGATGGCTCAGCACGACCTATCAACCTCGCACTGACACCGTTTTAAAGACACTGGACACACTTGGTTATTTTCAAAGACCAGTCTTCTCACTTTAAACATGTACATAAAATACAAAACCTGTGACAATTTGAGCTCAATTGGTTGTCGAAGTTGCGAGATAACAATGAAAGAAAAAGAAAAAAACGCCCTTGTCACATTAACATTTGAGTGAAAATTACCTCTTTCTGTAAAACTACGTTACTTCAGAGGGAGCCGTTTCTCACAATGTTTTATGCTATCAACAGCTCCCCCAGTAAAACGTCTTGTGCCAGAGCCTGCGTCTTCTTCCACTGTATTTTCACTAAATCTTGCATTTGAAAGGGGGGGGGGAGGAAAAAGTAAGCCGGACAGCCACGACTTCCTCTTGCGCTGTGATTTTTTTTCCAGTGACCCAAACAGTATGATTTACAGCCATTTCCATCAAAAGCCATTACTAATCTGCAAATCAAATATAGAGGTTTCCGTTTTGCTCGTCCACTTCTCCGGTGTTTCAGTATAAAAAAAGTCTGTCTTAAAAAAAAAAGCAAATAAAAAAAGAAGTGTATCCGAAGTGTACTGCCAGCTTTAAGGTGCTAATTGAATAACCGCCAAGATGAAGCAAACCTGCAAATGAGAGCAAAGTGGTAGATCAGATGGATTGATGTATTGATGTGGAACTGATGCCACTAACCACAGACGGTGGCAATCGCCAGCCAAAGACCAACACAAACCACACCAACAAAACAGGAAGGAACGGTTCCTGAAGCGACCATCAGGCCCGTACAGGAGGCACTCTCTCTATCTCTCCCCGTCTATCGCTCTGTCTACCCCGGACATTTTAATGGTGGAGACAGGGGGAGTAATCTAATTCTCGCTGCCTGCTGTAACTTTCTTAAAAGCATTCTGACAAGGAGATGTGGTTAAGATGGAAACGGGAGGACATGACGCGGGACAATGGTGCTGGATAGTTAATGTTCCTAAAGCTGATTGAAACGCTGGGGTATACTTTAAGTGGGGCGAATCCAGGGTAAATGGTTAGCTACTAAATAGAGAGGTGATAGAAGGATCTTAAGGAAAGCTTGAAGTTTGACGTCCAATATCGTGAATTAACAGATAATTGTTGTTCTGGACGAACCCTTAGGTCATACAAATCAAAGAAATTGGAACGCGGAAAGTGATGTGTCAGATGAGCTGAACAGTATATCAAACCGGAACGACAAACAAACCTAAATGGAGGACAGCATCACTTACGATTTTGTGGTGACTAAATATTGTGGAAGTCCTCCTGAATCTAATGGGAATTGTGTGGGCTACATTTAGGGCATGTTTGGGGCTACATTTAGGTCCGGGCTACATTTAGGGCTCGGGCTACATTATGGTGCCGCACAGACGTTCGATGTGGTCTCTGCAACTGCCGTCACTTTACAGTGTCAAAGTTGACATTTACAGCCAGAAAATTTTCCCCACAACCGATCGTAAACAGATTGATTGCACCACAAATTTGAATCGTTTGTATTCCTGCTACCACTATTGGTTACATTTCCCTGGGCCCAATTTCATAGCGCTGCTTAGCGGCCGATTTTTTGCTTACTGTGCGATTTCTATTTCATAGCGCTGCTAACCGTAAGCACACGAAAAGGCATGCTAACCTTCCGGTGCTTACCGCACGAAAATAAATGACGTCACAATGCAAATCCACGGTAAACACGCAATATGGCTGCCCAATTTTTCTGCTAACCTGTGAAATACGCTAAGGCTTAAGCAAACTTTTCTGCTACAGTAAGCACGCAAAGTTACTTACCGTTAAGCAGCGCTATGAAATTGGGCCCAGGTACCAACCAATTAAAACCATCCAAAAGTTGTGCATTGGGCCACAGCTGTGCAGGTTGGTCTAGTTTATCCCAGGTTTATCTATATCTTTCATAACCGCAGTGGTTTATGTTGAACGATTAGAAAAGGAATTTGATGTACGTCACCACCTTAAAACCAAGTCAGCACGATTGGTGTTCGATCATGCCGTTCGGGTGCTAAAAACAACAGGAATATGGCAGAGTGTGATTTTTGACATGCATATGGCATATTCCTGTCGTGTGTGTGTCGGCTGTAATTCTAGTCTAAACACCACTGTAGACATCCAAACATTTATTATATTTATTTTAAATCATCGGACATAATTCTTTATTGGCAGGGGCCGTCCACGGTAAGGCAAAAGTTTTAAAAACTGTCATCAAAGCGACGTGCCCTCCCAGACCACTCTCCAACAAAAAACATACTTGTTTATAAAAAAAACAGGAAAATAAAAAAGCATGAATTTAAAAATGTATACAATAACATATGTTTTTTATGCCTCTGAAGAAGGTCCGGTTTGGATCAAAAGCTAAGGCCACCTACCCTATTAATTAATAACATATAAAAGTACAAAACGCTACATGGATTTGTTATGCAAAATTCCATGCATTAAAGACACTGGACACTATCGGTAACTGTCAAAGACCAGTCTTCTCACTTGGTGTATCTCAACATATTCATAAAATAACAAACCTGTGAAAATTTTTAGCTCAATTGGTCGTCGAAGTTGCGAGATAACTATGAAAGAAAAAACACCCTCGCACACGAAGTTGTGTGCTTTCAGATGCTTGATTTCGAGACCTTAAATTCTAAGTCTGAGGTCTCGAAATTAAATTCGTGGAAAATTACTTCTTTCTCGAAAACTACTTCTATTCAGAGGAAGCCATTTCTCACAATGTTTTATACTATCAACCTATCCCCATTACAATTTTTCCCTGTACACGAAAGTCGCCACTGTCGTAGTGCTTCAATGGGGATTTTTTTTCCTAAATCGATTCAAAACAGGGAATCCTTAAACAAAAAAATCAGGAAAATTTGGAGGAATGGTCATTCTATTGTGCAGAAAAAAAACATTGTGCATGTGACATGTAAGTTTGGCTGGTAACCTTAATTTGGTAAGCATAATTTTGTCGTGTTAACACTATTTAGTGCTTTAAGATGGTCTATTAAATTGGGGCCGGGTCAACGGAACCAGATCAACGGGTGCAGTCTTCTAGGTCAGCACACCGAGCTACAATTGCAAATTTTTACATCTCCAGTTTATTTCAAACGAGCAAAACCAGTGCAATATTCCTAGAGTGAAAAAAAAAAGTCCAGACCACATAACCAGAGATTTTCAGCCGGTTATAAATGATAACGGCCGGTAATTTATGGCCGTGGAAATTGTTTCCTTCCGCAGTTTTTAAGAAAGGGTCGAGAAGGGGAAAACATCAGCAATTCACCAGAGATGAGTTTGCGCCAGTATGGGACAAGGGTGCGATGGAGATAAGATGAGATCCTTGGGAGGGACATGGGGGGGGGGGGGGGGGTATGGGGCCTATTAAGATTGAGTGGAGTCATGTCTCTTGGTTGCAAAACGGAAGACGGTGTCGTTATATCCAGCGTGACCTCCATGGGATGCTCATTCAAGAACAACATCCAAGTGGGACGGTGGGGTCATTCCTTTATCGATGGTCGGACTGACAGGAAGGGAATATTCAGAGCATGGAGGAATAATAAATTTATTCCTCCATGTTCAGACAGTGGACGTGATGAAAAAAAGAAGATAAAAGGCGCACTAATCTCAGAGGATAAGCCAGGCTTGAAGATACATGCTTAAGCATTTAAGTTTATACATTGTTGAAATGCTACTTTACATTTAGTATGTGTTTTATTTCAGTTTTCGTTTGTTCGTGATATAATCCTAATACAGCCTTGGGTTATTATCCAGGGAAATAAACATGAGTGAAGAAGATTATTTGATTGAGGGGCTACACGTCCTCCGATGTTGCCAATTTGTATAACCCAACTGTATCGATGTACCTTTCCAATTATTTAAAACTTAATTGATTCAGAAGTTCAAATATCTGGTGCAAAAACTGTGATCATATTAGGAGCGTATGTGCTGGGGCCAACAAACTACTCAAAAGAAAATTACATAATTTGATTGAACACATTTTCTCAAGTGATATCCATAACTCAGTAATTAAACCTACGGCTTGTGCCCACTGTCCAACACCCCATATTCATAAACGCCAATATTTCATTCATAACAAAACCATACAATTTCAGCATCACAGGTTGCATCAACTGCATGCCCATGCACCTAAAACTTCTAAACGCCATCATTTCATTCAGTAATTAAACCTACGGCTTGTGCCCACTGTCCAACACCCCATATTCATAAACGCCAATATTTCATTCACTGTATAAGAGAAAAAAAACATACAACCTGTTCCAACCTCATCTTACTAAACACACAACATCTCTGATTAATAACCTACTTTCTGCTGCGTGGGAATAAAGCAAACTTGTTTTTTTAAAACGAGGCATCGGTTAATTGACCTATATCTAAAGGTCTTTAAATTCCCTACTGTTTTCACAATCAATATCTGTGTGAAAACGTGATATTATTTGAAGGATGTAAAACTATGCTGTGACCTGTCTGTCAACCACGAAATATAATAAGCTATGGAAGCATTTGTGTTTGAGTGTCCCAGTTTAAACTTTTACACCTACTGTACAATAAATTGTTTGTTTTAGCGCCATGAGCATTTTTGTAAATTTATGCACTTTATAAGTTTGTATATTATTATTATAATTCATCAAAATGTACACGTGTCATATTACAAGCAATCATTTTGGGCACCATGTTTTTCATTTTTATAGACAGGTTACAATGTATGAAATACTGTTACCTTGTAGGAGCTAGGCCTACAAATACTATTTTATAGTGAGAAAGAAGGTTGTAGGCGGGATTTGGTTAAAGTGTGTCCACATTTGCTGAAACTGAAAATCGATGTCCAAATTCCTTCCCTCACAATATATTTACATGCAAATGATTGACGGATACAAAACAGGGTGTTCACATTCAAAACAGGGGTGTCCGAAAGACACACAGAAACCCTGTGTATACACTACGGTGAGAATATGAACGAGCTGGAACCTAAAGAGAACGTGGTCACCTTTTTGAACCACTCGGAAGCAGGCCTGATACGTCACGGAGGCAACAAAGGCGAGGTTGCCCTTTTCTCAAAGAGGAAATGCCTTGGTGCCATTGCCTTTTCACAAACGAGACAAACAGTCCAGCCGTCGATGTCACCAAACTCTTCCTAACTTCGGATTAATCTTAGGACTTGGGGCAAGTTAAGTTCTGTATCCGAAGACGTAGGACACATTGAACCCATCCTAAGTTAGGACTGGTTACTCGTTCTTACTCGAGATAGGAGTAAGTATACACCTGAAAACTAGGGTCATTGCATCAAAACCACATCATACAAGAAGATCTAAAGATACATCAAGACCCTCGTCTCCAAAGGAAAGTGTGACACAGTCAAGAATGCTACTTCACTCTGACTGAGTTCATCTAACTTCAAGAGTTTGAGTTCATTTTATGCATCGTCATGCCTGAAGAATCAATGAAGTCTAACGTTAGACACGTCTAGATGTAACATGAC
Source organism: Asterias rubens (assembly GCF_902459465.1). Taxonomy (NCBI): domain Eukaryota; kingdom Metazoa; phylum Echinodermata; class Asteroidea; order Forcipulatida; family Asteriidae; genus Asterias; species Asterias rubens. Next base: position 9,625,417 of record NC_047066.1, on the reverse strand, counting down.
ACACTAACGAGCGCGCAGAGGTAACTACTCGAGGGTACACTCTTAGACAGCAGCGAATCAAAATGGTATAAAAGAGTTGACATTCAATATTTGATTTTTCAGAAATGAAATGTAATACTTTGGCTGTAAAATCCCTTTCAAGGGGCTGTGATAAATAATATTTGTTATCAATAACAAAGAAACGTCTCGTGATTCTTGTAGCAGACCAACGTAACTATCAAAGACCAGACTCTCCATTTCACATGACCCAAGATAACCATGAAGAAAAAAAATGTAAATTTGAATCGGTCATTAGAGTAATGAGAAAATATTTCCACAAACACTCGGGTTTCTCAGTTTGTTTTGCTAAATAAAAATGTTCCTTTTTGCACAAAATCTCGGACAAAATGAACACCTTTATTCAGCACTTCATAATTTGTTTGTATACAAAATACCCATGGTTTGTGGTAACGGAGACTGCACTGTGTCCAGAGGCTATGTTCCGAGACTGAACCCCTCGTGACTGACACGCTAGCGATATGGTTAGGGCTGCATGGCTAGGTTTAGGATTACAAGGAACATAGGGCTGAAACCGCGAAACCAAACAGGAGAGTACGGTGAGTGTGTTCCGACTCCTCAATGTTCCGACAACCCGTCGTGATCTACACGCCTATGGTTAGGATTGGTAAAATGCATTAGGGGGGTCGGCCGCAGTGGTGTCGGAACATTGGGTGTTTGAACATTGGGGTGTTGGGAGATAGGGGTTTCGGAACATAGAATTGTCGGAAGAGTAACAGACAGTTTGTGTAACTTTGCTCTGTATATTGTTCCGAGAAGAGCTTGCCCGGATTAAAGCCATTTGACACTTTCAGTAAAACAGTATTGTCCAAGGCCCACACTTCGTGTATCACAACTTATATATAAAATAACAAACCTGTGAAAATTTAGGCTCACTCGGTCATCGGAGTCGGGAGAAAATAACGGGAAAACCCACCCTTGTTTCCGCACGTTTCGCCGTGTCATGACATGTGTTTAAAATAAATCCGTAATTCTCGATGTCGAGAATTGATATTGTTTTAATGTTTTCTCGAACAGTAAAGCATTTCATGGAATAATATTTCAAGAGAAGTCTTTCACCATTACCTTCTGTAAACCCTGTAAAAAAAAATTATGTTCCGAAAGTCTCCAATGGCTTGAAAGCCATTGGGCCCTTTCGGTACAGAAACAAACAAAAAAGTTCACAGATTTACAAATAACTTACAGGGTTTACAGAAGGTAGTGGTGGAATACTGTTTACCGAAAGGGTCCAATGGCTTTAAACCATAATAACTGGAGGAATATAAAAAATAAAAAAAAATCTTTAGCCAGGCACACACAACTTTATTTTCTCCTGTCCAAAAATAATTAGAAAATACAATTCTTACATTAAATGTAAGCATACGAAAGCCAATAATGTCATTTTCATCATGACAAATGTGACATTACAATGCAGACGCACTAACATCCATGCCTAAAACCATGACCGCCACAAAATCAAAAAAACAAACAAACAAAATTCCCGGTCGCAGTTTTGAAAAGCATGTTTTCACTTCGCTCTTCTTAATTTGTGACTTACAATAATATTTGTCTTGGCTGTAGCGTCTTCTACGTGTTTAGATTCTCCAAAGGGTTAGAATAATAGTGTATGGAATGACGTCTGCGCGTCGTGGATGAGGGATTATTCATATCATAATAAGTTTTGAATGACAGGGAGGGGTGTTTAAGACAGGTCCCTATCCCGACGACCCCTTGTGGAATCATCAAATTGTCAGAGCACGCAGATGGAAAAACCAATTAATTAGACGTGAATCAAAAACATTCTTATTTTGGTGAATCAAAATATCAATAACTGTGACTGCAACAATGTTTTACCGCTACATATATGAAGTGTGGACATGAAGAGGTCCACCATAATGTAGGGATTTGAAACACTATGTGGACTTACACAGTCATGTCCACTCAGTGTGTTATGTACAGTGTTGATTAATAAGATTGTCCTCAAGTGTACAAGACAAATGAATGTCCACAGAGTGACTGTTAGGCAGAGCTGTGTGGACGAAGCAGTTAGGACATCTGTGTTTTAACGCTAAAGTGTGCACCTGAGAACAAAAGAGGTCCAGCATAATGTAGGGATTTGAAACACTATGTGGACTTACACATGTCCACGCAGTGTTTTATAAATAGTGTTGATGAATAAGATTGTCCTCAAGTGTACAAGACAAAGGAATGTCCACATAGTGACTGCAACGAAAAGCAGCGTGGACTGGCAGTTTAGGACATCTCAGGGGTTAGGGGGTTCGAATCCGATACGATATTGAATCATATTTGATACTATGGTAGGATTATCAGCATGTAGTTAATGACTGGATTTGGCCCTCCATGGATGTATTGATTGATATCGATTGATCGACAAGCGAATATTGCTTTAAGAACTATACAAATGAACCCTTGAAGTCTTTCACGTAATCTGAGATGTACAACACCAAACGCTGCCATGGGCTGCAAGCCAATCACCAATACCAGTCAGTTTCAGTTTGATATCATTGCTACCTTTATCATAACATGCCTATGGTAGAACAAACATCATACACCATCCAAGCTACTACCTCTCCCCACCCCCGGCACAGGTCAATGTATCCTTCCTCAACGATACCACACATCATCTCTTGCAGTTTCGTGCAGTTGACATTTTGTTTTTATACAAATTTTCAATCTGAAAACCATGCTTTATAACCAAGATACACACACACTGTTCTGATAAATATTATGCAGATCATGCATTTTCGCAGATCTTGCAGTTTCGTGCAGTTGACATTTTGTTTTTATACAAATTTTCAATCTGAAAACCATGCTTTATAACCAAGATACACACAAACTGTTCTGATAAATATTATGCAGATCATGTGAAGTACTGCATAACATTGTATCTGCAAAAAGCAGGGGCCGAAAGTCATTGCTGACAAAACTTGAAGCAATATAGTAATGGATACACCAATAAATCCACACCTAGTATAACATTACTTTCCATCTCAAACCAACCACACAGAGGACCAATACAGACAGCTCCTGGGTTGAATACATTTAATATTAGGCATTGCGAGACCTAACATTTCAATGGAAGCAAAATCCCTATATCAACTATTTATACAGCGCCTTTAAGATCATGTGAAGACTACTACAGCGTCTTGTCCCTTGGGGTTGGTAAAGAGCAAACAAGCCAACACCCGACGTTCAGCGCTATGCCAACACACCCCGCCAGTCTCAATGATCAGCCACAGAATCGTAATTAATTATCAAGAAAATAAGGGTCTGGGTAAATATAGATACATCAACTCTTTTGCACATCCCATGATGAATTGAGTTTTTTGTTTGAAGTGTTTGATGGTGGGGTGAAACAGTGAGCAACACAAGCCCTCATTTCCCATCTCAACCCCCTCCCCTTCCCACCCATCCCAGAGGGGGTGGCGTCAGTAATAGATCATAAATCAATCCTACCCAGCGGATCTTGAAAATTGAAAAGGGAATATCAATGTCTGTTTATTTACCTTCAGGGAGACAGACCTACAAATGTCTAACATCAATTACAGCTTCATCAATTCCTCAGGTAGAACTGTGAGAGTGTGTCTCTTTTAAAGACACTGGACACTATGGGTATTTATTCAAAATAATTGTAAGCATACAAAAACTTACTTTGTAACGACCAATGGGAAGCTGTTGACAGTATACAACATTGTGAGAAACAGCTCTCTCTAAAGTACTGTAGTTTTTGAGAAAAGTATTTTTCCCACTTAAATATTTGAATTGAATTCGAGACTCGAACTCAAGAATCGGACAGCACACTATTTGTGCGACGAGAATTTTTGTTCTTCTTCCATTATTTTCTCGCAACTTCGACGACAAATTGAGTTCACATTTTCACAGGTTTGTTATTTTGTGCATATGTTGATATACACTAAGTGAAAAGACTGGTCTTTGACAATTACCAACGTCCAGTACCTTTAAAGGCGAAGTTCACCGTTGATTATTTTTTCGTCTTTCTTTTTAAATCAATTTAATTTTAGGTTTTATTAAATTATGTCCCCCCCCCAAAAAAAAAATAGAAAAACAGATTATATAATAAAGACATTAATTGAAGGCTGGAATAAATCCAATTCAAAAGCACGCACTGGACGGCAACTGGGAGTTCATCAAGGTTACACAAACAATATTTCATTTACAATAAAGCATGGAATAGCTCAAGATATTAAATATACTTCTTTTCAAGGACCTATCTTGGGATAGAAAAAAAAAACAGCAGCATAAAAAAAACCAAAAAAATCAACAACAACAAAACATGGTCTTTAACAAAAGAACAAGCTAAGTACTCATTTATATGAAATATATAGCGATTGCCTCCATGTAGCAATTTAAAATTTTCTGCATAGGGTGCACCAAGGAGAAAATGCCTTGGTGCCCTTGCCCTTTTAAAAATGAAACATATACAGGCCTGTATATTTATCTACTTCTGTGAATTATTCAACAAAAGCTGCCTTCCCTGCAACAGTTCCCCGCAAATGTGGTCAACATTTTTGTTTAGGACAAGCGTATACAAATAACTCAATAACTGTGTTTCAACGTACATTTTGTACTTAAAGGAGATGCATTTGATGTCTGCATTTATATGGACAAAACATTATTATTATTATTATTATTATAATTTTTTTTTTCCTTCTTTTTTTCAGTTTAAAATTAATTTCAAAATAGAAAAAAATAGAAGGGACAACAAGAAGAAAACACAACAAGAAAAACTAGAATGATAAACAAACAAGTAAATAGGACTCCTAAACACAGAAGGAGTAAGTGAACAGTAGAGTTTCATTCGTGCGTTCTCGTCCCGGAGGTCCATAATTTGTTTTAGAACTTTGTGAACATTTCATCAGAGCCAGCCTTCCCTTCGATTGCTTTCAATGTCTGTGAGAGTATACCTACAATCACTTTGAATACGTGCTCGAACCAAAGTGAGTTTTCATTAACGCTGAAACAGTGTCCGAAATGGTCGTGTTTTAAAATAAAATCCCGTGGCGACAGAAACAAATTGTTTTGATCCGCAGAGAGACTCTTTATTGAAGAGATCAGATATTTCTTTGACAGCGATGGCAATTTGTTTTCCCAAGAGGAATTTTTCTTTTATACTGCACTGCAATTTGAACTCGGTTCACTTCATGTGGAGCCGAATGGGAAAACTCACTGGGTTGGGTAATGCAGGAGCATGAATGTTCGCACATGATTGATTCTGTTTGATGTTCAGCGAAAAAATTATGTGCCTTCTGGCTGATGTGACAAACACACCCTTTCAACACATCTCTATACTTTATAACTATGATATCTAATCATAAACATTGCTAGAGTTATATCTACAGAAACACAAGAAAAACATCACAACAGTATTGGAAACATCACTGGGTTGAGTAATGCAGGAGCATGGATGTTGGTACCCTTCATGGTACATGGTTGATATCCTTTTTGATGTTCAGTAGATATATTACGTGCCAGGGTATGTGTTTTGGCTGGTTTGGTGGAATATTATATATGGTGTCACAAACAACTCTGTGATAACCAGAATAGTTTTTATAGCGCTCTTTATCTATGCTTACTATATTGTACGCTTTACCTTTTGTTCAAAACACTTTCCATTCACCTAGGTAGTTTGTTTTTAATTAATGGTACCAAACTTGTATGCAGAAACTTGGGTAATGTGGCGCATACAGCAATCACTGCCAGAAACACCCGGGCAACAAAACATGTTTTTGTTAGGGCATCAGCAACAGTTACCATGGGGATATAATAATATAAACTAAATCAACTAATGTTATTTCCAGCATACCACATTAATCAACATTGGCAGAATAATACAAATAAACACAACAGAAATCACCACAAAAACCAGGGTAAACGTAATGAAAGAGGCAGCAAGGCCCAAGACTACGACAACATAGTCCATGGCCTCCGCGACTTCTGGGTAACTCCAGGTCTGCCATTGTCCATCCTATAATTTACCTTTAAGAATTATACTACTTTACCCGATCCATGTCTATTCCCCAAACATAATTTTAAAATACCCCATTACATAAGAGACATGTGTCTGACGCACTAATGGGACCTGACTATGTTCACTCGAATGATCCACTTCATCTCAGCGCATTGACATCACATAATGTTAACACAATATTGATTTGTCTATGTCCTACATACAGAGTGTCGATATCCCAAATGACACCAAAGCAACATCCACACTAAGGGCCGAGTCACACTGCAGCGATAACGAAAACGACGACGATCACAACGCAAAGAGAACGCATTCTATTGGTTGAATAAGCGTGTGCGTATTCTGCGTGAAGCAATTCAACTAATAGAATGCGTTCTCTGTGCGTCGTGATCGTTGTCGTTTTCGTTATCGCTGCAGTGTGACTCGGCCTTTAGACAGATTGTACATCAGGCACAACCATGCGATTGACGAACTCCTCCATGGTATACAAGAGGGTATTATGATTGCAAAGCTTGCCGAGCTTCCCAAAGGCAATCTCTTGTAATATAAACAGTGGTTTAATTTGTATGATGTTTGCCCTTTCTGTGATGCCCTTTTGGCTGGTTAACAGTTTGCAACAGCTTCTTATTTTACTCTCATTTTTTTAAATGCGAAAAAAAAAAACAAAAAAAAAAAACAGTTAGATGATCATCAAGATCATCTAACTCTGTTTTTTTAATTGACATGTCGTGGCCGAGCGGTCCCGCGCACTGGGCTAAGCTCTGGTGTTTCCGATCAGCATAGTTCGGGTTCGAGTTCCGGTTGACTCGGTGTCCTTTATTGATTTGTCTTCAGATTATGATGATGGGTATACTCGGGTGGGATTCGAGCCCAAGACACTCGCTGTGCTAGAGCAGACGTCTATACTAGAACACCCAGCTGACCAGTGGGAAAGAGAACCATCCAAACTCTGTTATTAGCACGGTATCCACACAAAGTGTTCTTCATGAATGTTGGCCCTGGCCCTTAGCCCTGGATTGGTGCCCCTGTAGTATTCTCCAAAATAGATTCCAATTTAATCAAAAATAATTGCTTTTTCTCAGGAGATGGAAGCAGGTGGCCTTGCTTCAAAATGAAGTTTCCAACCCTGCCAAGGCAAACAATTCCGTCTAACACAATAGCCACAGACAGACCAGGGCCCAATTTCATAGCGCTGCTAAGCACAAAAATTTGCTTAGCATGAAATTTCTCCCTTGATAAAAACAGGAATGCCAACCAAATTTTCACGTGATTTTCAGGACAACCAACCATACACCAGCTGAATACCAGTAAGAAGCAACATACAACAAATGGAAATTTGGTTGGTAATCCTGTTTTTATCATGGAAGAAATGTCATGCTAAGCAAATTTGTGTGCTTAGCAGCGCTATGAAATTGGGCCCTGATTCCTCTACGAAGGCGATTGCCTCCGTCCCCTGGTCACCGCATTATTGCCCTTGAAACGCTCCAATATAAATTTACGATTTCCTCATAGGGTGCACATTACCAAGGAGAAAATGCATTGGTACCCTCGCCCCTTTCAAAAACGAAGAACACATGCCTGCATGTACACCGTGATATATTTGTCTTCAAAAACCCATCAGGGCTGATTGATGGATACATTTTCATGTAACCGAAAACGTATGATATTAGAGCCTCCCTAAAGAGGGAAGGACATGTCTCGCCATCATCCATCAAAATCGCCAGAAATCCGGATTGAATATGATTGTCCACCCAAGAAGAAGAATCTCTATATATGAATAAGCAATTTTCAGTTCACATATTCAAATTTTGTGGCATAAAACACCTTTACCACATTACTTCCAAAAGTGAAATGTTGCTCAACATGCTTTGTACTATCGAAAGCTGCAACGGCTTCTCAACAAAAGTTAAAGGAACACGTTGCCTTGGATCGGTCGAGTTGGTCTTTGAAAAGCGCTTTTAACCGTTTAGTATAAAATGCATATGGTTAGAAAGATTTTTGAAAGTAGAACACATTGATCCACACACATTTGCCTCGAAATTGCGTGGTTGTCCTTTTACTTTGCGAACTAACACAGTCGGCCATTTATGGGAGTCAAAAATCTGACTCCCATAAATGGCCGACCATACTTGTCGACGAGGTAAAAGGAAAACCACGCAATTTCGAGTGATGCTTGTGTGGATAATTGTATTCTACTTTTAAAATATATTTCTAATCAATGCATTTTATAACAAATGAATACAAACGCTTTTCAAAGGCCAACTCGACCGATTCAAGGCAACGTGGTCCTTTAAAGGATTTGGGTACTTTTTCAAAATATCCATAGATTTACATTAAACTTACAGGGTTTGAAGATAATGATAGTGGAAAACTTCCCTTCAAATATTACTTACTGAGGTGCTGTAGTTTTTGAGAAATGAGTAAAACAATATCATGAAAATACGTTTGTAAATGATTAAAATAATTTTCGTCTCATGAGATGAAAATTATTTTCATGACATTGTTTTACCCATTTCCCAAAAACTACAGCACCTCAGCACGTAATATTTTCAGGGAAGCTTTCTGCTATCATTATCTTCAAACTGTGTAAGTTTAGTGTAAATCTGTGGACATTGTGTTTTTTGTCCTACAAAAGCTACATACACCCTTTAAGAGCGATTACCAAAGGTACCTTCCCTGAACACAAAATGAAGAACGGCAAACCAAACAAATAATAATATACGACATGATGTCTATGTTACCCTTGCTCTATGGTGTTACTTATTGATTCATCAATTTTTATTAGGTTTGCTGATTATTCCATTTCCGAAGGGCAAGGGTTCAGAGTAGATTTTCCCGCTCCATTTATTTCGACCTCACTGATAATCATGTGTACCTCACTGCTTCACACTTGAAGGTGTGTGTATGTTTATAACCTCGTAATTAAAGGCACTGGACACTATTGGTAATTACTTAAAATAGCTGTCGGCATAATAAAAACTTCACTTAATAGTGGCGAGCATCGGAGATCTGTTGATAATATAAAACATTGTGAGATAAGGCTCCCTGTGAAGTAATGTAGAAAGAGGTAATTTCTCACTCAAAAAACAAAGTTTCAGTTGAAGCCTTTTATACTGCATCTAAAGCACAACAAAGTTGACCAATTGGGTCCAAACTCTCACAGGTTTGTTATTTTATGCAAACATGTATGTTGGGATACACCATGGGAAAAATACTAGCCTTCGGCAATTACCAAACGTGTCCAGAACCTTTAATCGTGATACGGAGCAGGCATGGTTCTTCGTTACAGTCCAAATCCTTTGAATAATAATAATGATGACTGCATGTCATGAGGGACCTTGTTTAGTTATCCCTAGATTGTTTACAGATTCATTCATTCTGATGAATTCATGGTTCAATTCAACGAGAATATCATCTTCACTGATGGGTAGACTATGACGGGTAGACTATCTTGTGTTTCGTCCACTCATACCGTTACTAAAGTGAGGCTGAACACTAATAGAAATTGGGCACGTTCAATCAATCATTACGCGACAGTCAGAAAGTTTAACCTACTGGAATGCAATTAGAATACATTTGATCACTAGTCACTGTTTACAGTGATTTTGATTCTAATGTTCATCATCAAGGGGAATACCTGCAATCAATTGGTATGTCTTTTAGTTTGAAGTCTTTTCTGAAATAAAACATGGTGGGACCATGAGGGGATGTCTACAAATGCATAAGGTGATATCTACACATACACACGCCTATAATGTGATATATACAAATGCATATAATGAGTATCTACAAAAAATGTGATACCATGCACGACGCCTATATATACAGCAAGTGTATAAGGATTACAACCTTCATGGGGTATCCACAAGAGCATTATGATCTACAGGAATTTCAATGGAAATCTGTATATATAACTTAAAGTGGCCTGAAAAGATGCAGCACAACTGGGGAGAAAACATGTATTAGGGATACTGGGTTGGAGCTTGCAGAGAGCATGCCTTCAATGCTCTGACACTTTAAAACAGGTTGCACTCATACAGTTGGATAGCCTGAGTGATGGAACATTTACTCATGAAATGATCCGATTGCTGATGGATCGAGTTGCGTTTAGATGGATTCAGATTTAGCGCATACTTTTCCCTCTCCTGATTACATCGCATTACGCAGAATTAAACTGTCTGGGAAATTGAACCGAGGAAGATTGGGGAAGATTGCAAAAGGTAAAGGGAGGAAGAGGGATAGTCGGAACAATATCTTGAAATTACTCCTATTGAAAGTGCTATTTGGTTATATCATGGAGGAAGAAATAGCTATGCCTGTCCTATCTCTAGAGACTGCATACAGTATTCGAATATGTTGTTAAAGACCTGCTTGAACGAAAATGTCAAGTCGTGAACTTTGCTGAATTCCATTTAAAATGTTTTCAATGAATCAGGAAATCGAGTCATATGATTATAAATAGATTCTGATTGTGTAAAAAAACAATCATTTTGAATACCCTTATCCAGTGCTTTTCTGAGAGATTTGCGAAAAGCCCCGTTACGTAGTCACTCTTAAAACGTCATAGTTGGGAGCTCCAATTTGTAAAGCTGCTTTGTTGCAGCGTGGAGGTATAACAAAGCAAACTCCCACAAATGACGTCAGCGGCATTGTCCTTTGGCGCGCGCTCTCAACGGCAGAAGTGTTTTTAGTTTTTCAAAACCTTTAGGTTGGGGCCCGATTTTTTAATCGATAATTACGAAAAACTCAGAAGTGTAAACATATCAAAATTACATTAAAATGGTCAACAAGTGCATTATAAACAAGTCTAAATACCATTTCCGTTAAAAACGTCGATACCTTTTGGAGATCCATTTTTTGGCCATGACATGAATTCCCTTTACCGTGAGGAGTGTGAATAAAGATGTATGTAATATAATTTGTATGTAGAAGTTTCAGATTCATTTGGTTTTGATACCTTTTGTAGATCAAGTTTTTGGCCATGACATCAATCTCTACTAACTGTGAAGGAAGATGTATGAAATACAAATTACCTGTAGAGGTTCAAGCTTCATCATTAGTGGTCAAGTTGTTGAGAAAACAAGTAAGAACCAGCGAGCGAGTCGCGTAAATCCGTTGTACATGCTAAACTCATTTTCATCTCAATGAGACGAAAAATGATTTTGGTGATTTTGTTCACCAATTTTTCTCAAAAAACTACAGCACCCCAGCAGGTATTACTTTAAGGAAAGCTTTCATCATTATTTTCAAACCGTGTTAGTTTAATGTATATGTGTAGGTTTGAGTTTTGTGCCGTACAAAAAAAAAAGTATCCAAACCCTTTAATGAATGATACAAAATGAAAGCTTTACAATGTCCCATCGTAACGATGATGAAGTGAACAGATTCTCCCACTATCAATTTAGAGAGAAAAAAAAAACCATTCCAACGAGACGACCCTGGGGAATATTAAAATCTCATCATGTTGATGGAAGAGCAAGTAATCCTGGAAAAGGGCACCTTGGGGTTGTAGAGTCTGACGAGATACAGACAAAACAGGCCGTTTTACACAGAGAGAAAGGAGGACTGCAGGCTACTACTTCCGCAAAATTGAACGACAAATTGTTTTTTGGATGATTTTGTTTCCCCCTTTGCAACGGAAGTATGTCAAACAAGTAGCACAGTGTAAGGACAATTAGTTGACATTTTATAACATGATTCTTCTCGTGCATTCAGTCTCGGCATGGAGGAAGGGTAGCCACCTGTGGCCCCCGGCAACAGACTTGGGTTAGCCGATGAAATAAGGCATTATTAAACTAACGTTTATAACCTCTTGTCTTTGTGTACAGTCGACAATGCTTGCCTCGTATAATAAAATGTCAAACCATTCACCAGGTACGGTGTCAGATGCAATTGTGTCCACCATGCAATACTGTCCGCTCCGAACACTTTTGCATATGCAATCATGTCCGGGGCTATGCAAAAACCGTCCGGTGTCAGATGCAATTGTGTCTGCCATGCAATACTGTCCGTTACGGACACTTTTGCATATGCAATCGTGTCTGGGGCGATGCAAAAACCGTCCGGCGGACATGTACATGATTCCAAAAAATGGCGAACATGTTCCGTCGACCAAGAACGTTTAATTTACTGCAAGGACGGTTTTATACGGGGGCCGACACAACTGCATATGCAAATGTGTCCGGGTGGACACAATTGTGCCAGGGCAGACACTTTTGCATATGCAATAATGTCCTCCAGATAGTATTGCATAGAGGACCTACATGTAATTGCATGTGACACCGTCGGACATGTACATGAATGTACATGTATGTGCATGTATGTGCGCACGTAAGCGGGCGTGGAAGCACTGAACATGCAGCATGAATATTCTTGTATTTTATGATTGCAGCAAATACCCAACGGCCGAACATTTCCCATGTCATTCATGACCAAGGGCATTTAATTTACTGCAAGGACGGTTTTGTACGAGGCGGACACAACTGCATATGCAAATGTGGGGTGTCGTGGGGTGTTGTGGGGGTGTTGTGGGGTGTCTTGGCCGAGTGGATAAGAGCACCGAACTCAAGCTCTGATGCTTCTGTTCAGCAGAGTGTGGGTTCGAATCCAGGTCGTGACACTTGTGTCCCTGAGCAAGACACTTAACTATAATTGCTTCTCTCCACCCAGGGGTAAATGGGTACCTGTGAGGGCATAGATGGTTCTTGTGATTGATTTAGCCATGTAGCGCATATAATTGTCGCACAGGCTGTATACTCCCCAGGGAGCTGAGATGGTTTAAGGAATGATTTAAGGCCCAGTGACCATGGGTAATAATGTCGGAAGCGCTTTGAGACACCCCGTGAAAAAGCGCTATATAAAAACCGTGTATTATTATTATTATTATTATTATTATTATTATTAATGTGCATTATGCAGCCGCGTCTGGGCGGACTCGGTTGTTAATGCAAAACCGTCTGGCCGACATTATTGCATATGCAGTAATGTCCTCCGGCTAGTATTGCATAGAGGAAATAATTGCATGCGACAACGGCAGTCTGTTGAAATATTAAGGACCTCATGAACATAAATCCACTGAGATGAAAAACTTTTTGTTGTTTTCAGCAAAACCTGACCTCTGGGGTTTGTACATGTTGATTGTATTTTTGTGGAAATTATTTTGCTCTTCAATGAGCACGATGAGCATTAAGAAAATTGAGGTGGCAATCACCTTTCCCTTGCTAATGGAAGAGCGAGTGTGATGAGAAGAATGCATCAGAATTATTCACTTAAAAAATATTCAAAAACTTTTCCTGTCACTCAAACACAAAATAAAACGGAGAAGCAAAACACAAGGAAACGTCAGTGAATCTAAAGAGGACGTTGGGTTATTGGCAATACCTTACCTCTTGAGGGCAGTATTATTTGTAAATGTGGGACATGTGTAGCTGAAATAGAATATAACTGAATATGTAGGCCTACTGAAAACGGAACTGAAGGGGGTTTAACAAACTTTTTCTACATAAATAAATGTTTACGGAGAGTCTCCACTACACAAGCTTACTTTTATGAGACCTCAACCTTTTAGCTATTGTCAAATACAACCATGGAAGTACACAAAACTACTCTAAACCCATGACAGAACTTAACTTTGAGGAGTAATTAAAACGTATTCATACCCAAGTTTACACATCAATTAACCATAAATGACTAAGGGAATCAATGTGTGGTGAATCGGTTTTCAACTAGTGGTTCAATCCCAACGAGGCCTGGTTCTTGATAATTTTACCGAGATGAAGTCGAGGTAAATTATCAAGAACCAGGCCTCGGCAGGTTTAAACCACTAGTTGAAAACCGATTCAAAACACTTAGATTCCCATTCATAAATACCTTTTCAGTCAAAAAACATCAACAATTATGGTTGTAAAGTAAACTAAATGCAACAATTTTAATTTTCAATGATTTCTTTCAACACCACATCCCTCCAGTAATGAAATGGTAAGGCCCAGTCAAGGCCCTCGGGTAAACAACTCCTTATAAGGGAATGCTGTGCACGTCACGCGTATCGCGTGATGTGCAAAACTGTCTCGGCCAGTGCTCTCGACCAATAGGAAAGAGGAAACTGTCTGATAAGCACAGGTGCAAACTCAAGTGTCACGCCCGTGTTTCAACACTTTTTACTGGTCGAAAACAAAGGTTTATACGCACCCACGTGACGCGCTCTCCACCAATAGGAATAGCGAAACTGTCTGAGGTATTTATGAATATAAGTTTAACCCTTGTTCCTTCACCTTAAATCATGTTCCCTAAAACCAAATCAAAATCAGCTAGGCCTTCACCATGGTTCCATCACTTTTTAGTTTCCCCCAATTCAAAACTCAATTTCACCAAAAATGGGGCTTGAATATAAACATTTGGGGTCATTTGTTTGCTAAGCAAGTGCCCCGAATTCACAATTACTGAATACAGGGATTCAGACAAATGGCTACAGCACCATCCAGGTACAATCGGATCATCAGGGCTAACAAGAGATGATGAAAAATATGGCCCTTGGATGTTTTTTAAGGACGTCCTTCAAGTCCCATAATTTCATTTTAAAGTGGCACTGACATGCTCCAAAGGAGGCCAGGTTTTCCAGTTCCCAACACTAGACTTGATGCAAGTCCCAATCCCGTGCAAGGCCCCTTGCCTCGTCGTAAACAAACCTATTGTTTTTTCGCTCTGCATTCCCAAACCTGTTCCGTAATCGCAATTAATAGCTACATTTTGTCTGTTAGGGCACAATGGTATTACATATCCGTACAGTGGGTGCATGCTGACGCATTACATGCGTGTTAGGGACTTCACACGAGAAAGGGACTTGAATCATGTCTACCCCCACACCTATCCCAAGGAGACAATCTACCTCGATCTCAATTAACACACCACTCTTACTTGACCCTGGCCCTCAGGAATTATGTCACTTTCTTATCACAATACACAAGCCTGTTTTGTTGTCCGGTTGAGCCATTATTGGGAAAATAGGTCGGTTTCTGATTTTAAGGAAAGAAGACAACGAGAACGATTAATGGGGATAAGAATAGACTAATTGATAACCTAGTTTTCTTCGTTGAATTAAAAATAGTAGGTCAGTCAGAAAAGGTGGCATGTACATGTCGGGGACAGTGAAACAATGCTATGCGAGTTAGCTTAAGGAAGCTCTCGAGATGTGAATTTGGTTCATGTACGATGATATAAGACAAAGCTGTAAAACGTAAGCGCCAATTTCTCACATTCAGTGTGCGGAGCCATGACATTGGGTCCTGCAGTTCTTACTCGACAGTGTCAATGTAGGCTAGGCTAGTGTTGAAGATGAGGCCTGAATACCAATCAAAGTGAGAGGTGTTGCTCCACTAAGTGCTCCCACCTCGACCAGAATAATTACAGTGCATCCTGAATCTTAAAAAAAAAGTAACCCAGGAGGAAACCACTTCACACAATATCTTGGCACTAAGAGGCAAACTAAAAGGCGAATTGTATACTCCTTGAATAAGGACAAGCATAGTCTGCGTCACAAAATAGTTTAGAATGCAACAGTATTTGAACTGCCACAAGTTCAAATACGTTTAAGGGGGGAATGGCAACTTCTCGTGTCCACCTGTACATGCTCTTGTAAAAGTACAAAATCGGCAGGTAAACCCTAAACAAATACAGAGTCATGCCCGGATTGTTAAACAATCGGTAAACCTGTACCTGCCGTACTGCCAAAATGTACTTGCAACATTCACTACGCAGTGGAAAATGACAGAGAATTCTGAGCGAAATAGCAGCAACCGTTCAAAAGAGGATACTAACAGCTTTTTGCGGCCAGAGCGCCGAGTTGTTGGAGTAAATTCTTTTGTGGAAATCCGTGGTCCAAATCTGAACCTGACCGTCACATATTTGTAGATGACATAAACCTGAAGTACATGTATTTGACTGAAAAAGTACCTCCATGAAGGAAGAAAGTTTCACACTGGGTGGAGAACGACTGAGAAAAATCTCAAGCAAATAGCAACGCCCGTTCAGAAGGGGATACTAACAGCTTTACAGGGACCAGAGAGCACCAGGTTGTTGAAGCGACTTCTTTGGTATTAATCTGTGGTTCAAATCTGAACCCGACCGTCACATATTTGAAGATAACAAAAACCTGAAGTACATGTATTTTACTAAAAAAGTCCCTCCATAAAGTAGGAAACTTTGGTACTCAGTGGCGAATGATCGAGAAGTATCTGAGCAAATAGCAGCGGCCGTTCCAAAGAGGATAAAAACAGCTTTTCAGGTGCCAGAGCGCAGGGACTGTTAACGCAAATTCTTTGGTAGAAATCTGCGGTCCAAATCTTGACCCTACCGTTGATGACACAAACCTTAAGTACATACATTTCACTAAAAAGTACCTCCGCAATGTAAAACATCGTTGAAGAACAAGAACATTTCAGGACTTACCAATTCAAACTTCTTCTTGGTGGTGTCAGTCTCCTTGCGTTGCAGATCCGTTTGCTCTTCCCTTAATTCCCGTAACTCCCTCTGTAGCCTGCGAACGTTGTCCTGCATCTTTGTGTCTCGTATACCTTTGCTATCATGCTCCAAGTTCAATTTATCAATGGTCTCCTTTAGCTTCTCCACTTGATTCTGTGTAAATGTTGAGGGAGGTTGGAGGAAGGATGGACAGAAGTGAAGAATAGGTTTGTCATGTTGAGATAATAATTAAATAGAAAGTCTTGTGCAAATGTGAACATTAGAGGCACTGGACACCATTGGAGCAATGGAGAGCTGTTGAGAGTAAATACATGTAACACTGTGAGAAACAGCTCCCTCTGAAGTAACATAATTTTGAGAAAGAGGTAATTTCTCACTAAAATATGTAAAGACTTTAGGCCTGACAATGACCAATTGAATAAAAATGTTCACAGTTTGTTATTATTTTTACACAAAGTGAGATTACTGGTCTTTGACAAGTACCAAAGGTGTCCAGTGCCTTTAAACCCAATGCTGCTGAACTAAAGAATTCTGAGGTCAAGAAAAAAACAAATATAACATGGTTTTGTATCGGGTGGACAGTCGATATAAGCTCCCTTCATCAATGTTGTAAAAAGTCGACAAACTAATTCCCTCAGCTTCACCTAGGGATCGGAACAACACGTAGTCTGTCAACTTCCAATACCTTGGGGAACTAAAATTGACTGTCGATCTTCAAACCATGCTATATTTGTATCATACATTGTAGCTCTTCTTTAAACTGACAATTGACAAACTAGTTCCCCTGGCTTTGCCTCTGGAACTAGTTTGTCAACTTCTAGTACCGAGGGGAGCTAATATCAACTGTCCAACCCTCACACCATAATTTGTACACTGTCTGTCCTGAAACTTCTGTCTATACAATGTGAGGATTGACAACACTGTTGGATGGTGACATTGATGAGAGCATTGTACGCTAGGGTGTCGCGGCCTAGCGGATAAAGAGCACCGAACTCAAGCTCTGGTGCTTCTGTTTAGCAGAGTGTGGGTTCATGACACTTGTGTCCCTGAGCAAGACACTTATAATTGCTTCTCTCCACCCAGGGTTAAATGGGTACCTGTGAGGGCAGAGATGGTTCTTGTGATGATTTAAGACCCGGTGACGAGGGGTTATAATGTTGGAAGCGCTTTGAGAAGCCCTCCAGGTGTGAAAAGCGCTATATGTTAACTGGTTATTATTATTATTATTATTATTATTATACACAGGGTGATATGACTGAATGGTTTAGACTATCGAACTTAATTTTCACAGGTTTGTTAGTTTGTTATGATGAGATACACCAAGTGACGAGACTAGTCTCCGACAATTACCAAAGGTGTCCAGTGTCTTTAAAAGAAAAAACACATTTCAAACTCTGTTATAAACATGATAAAAACCAATAACACATGTAAGTACATGTGGCTGACACATGGCTGATGTGATAGGCTTTGGGAATTGAGTAAACGTCTACATTACATGCGTACCTCAAACTTCTGTCTTGTTGTTTGTTCCAGGGCTAGCCTCGACTCCAAGTCACGTGTCTTGCCTTCTAATCTCATCATCTGAGATTTGTCGATCATCGTTGTGTGAGTGAACTCCAGCTTGTTTTGAAGCTCAGAAATCTGCAGAAAAAACATCAAAAGCTGATGTGTCAAAATCATCGCATTTCTACACAACTGTCACAATACACCTAGAAAAGTCTGATTTTGCAAAGTGATTCTTACCTACCCTGTTCTAGTCAAAATTAATGAAAAAATATGGAACAGAATTTCGTTTAAGAACTTGAAGGCATCCATGCTAGAAACATTGGGGGAACGCTAATCTCTTAACCCAAATCTACCTCATTAGTCAAAGAACCTAAAACCAGACAGTTACTGCCATGAAACAAATGTTATTTATTGCCTAGCAAATAACGTACGCAAATAAACTGTACATTTTTTGAAAGAGCGCACAATTTTCTTTAATTTGATTACTTTGCCATGTTTCCCATCGTATCACTAGTAATGAGAGTACAACGAATGACTAACTTCTTGTTCATCTACAGGTTTTCCCATAGTGAGAAGCTAACAGCATTTGTGTGTTCTATGGGGAAATCCTGCAGTAGTCAGATACGGGTTACCAGGTCATTTTAACACACAGAACCAACATCTTGGTGTCCCAATAAACGAACCAAACCAAGAGTGTGTTTTGGCGACCCCAATCAAAGCCCAATCGAGTCAATAAGTCGGTTACCGGTATGTCTGAACAGCAACGTCACCGCGCCTTAACTGAACACGCGAACATGCTCAAACGATGACCAATGTTTCTGGTTGGGGTCGTCAAAACGCACTCCAAGGACACAAGTTGAGCGGCCGACCAAATTGCTTAAGAACAAAAATTGCTTGTGACTGGAATTTAGCTGTTGTTTACTTAGCATAACAATTGAGTTGAGTCTTGGCCGGTACTCTGATTTTACTAAGCAAGGATGTTTCTGCTTAAGCAAATGTTTTTGCTTAAGCAGCTCGTTGAAATTGTGCCCAGGACCTAAATCAACAGTTTAACAACAACATAGCTTAATTCCCGGTCGGCAACAATCAGTCTTTACAATGCACACAGACACAATCATTTTTGAGCTAAAGGGTTAAACGTCCACAGATTTACATTAAACTTACACGGTTTAAAGATAATGATGGTAGAAAGTTTCCCTTAAAATATAACTTTATGAGAAAGATGATGTAGTTTTTGCGAAAAGAGTAAAACAGTTTCATGAAAATTATTACAGCATATACATGTACAACAGATTTTAGCGCTCTCCTAAAAACATGATTTTTCTCAAAAAAACATGACAACTAATGAAGCTGAAACCTCTACATGTAAGTTCTGTTACATACATCTTCTCTGACAATTAGTAGGGATTCATGTCATGGTCGAAAAACTTGATCTACAAAAGGTGTCAGAAGTATAAAAAAAATAAATAAAAAAAAAGCTTTAAAAAAACAAGTCACAGCTTGACTTCATTTCATTCATCACATTGAGAGAATGCCCTAAGGATCGCAATCTTTATCAGTAACATCTTACACTCGGGGACTAATAACATTTCCTTTTTATCAAGACACGTACCTTTGGATCGTCATCCCAGAATAATCAAATTCCATCATGTCTACCCTGAAGGTATGAAGCATGATGTTACAAGAGACACAATCAGATTAACCTGCCAAATCATTAACACCAAGTTGTTTTCCCTGCAGACAAACGCACTTCAATTAACCCCAGCAACTCTTCAAACATTGTGTTATTAAAGGGGTTTGATACCTTTTGTAGATCAAGTTTTTGGCCATGACTGATGACGTGAATCCCTACTCACTGTGAATGAAGATTTATGTAATGTTATTTCAGCTTCATAAGTCATCAAGTTTTTGAGAAAAAAAAAAGGGTAAAATCACGAGCCAGGTTTTCAGGCGAGTCGCTTAAATTAATTGTATTGGCTTAAAAAAATTGTGTCTAACCGAAACAAAAATTATTGGTGTGCAATTATTTTACTCATTTCTCAAAACCTACAGCACCTCACCAAGTACTATTAAAACAAGGGGAAGCTTACTAACCACCAATACTTTAAGGGAAGCTGTCTACCATCATTATCTTCAAACCGTGTAAGTTTAATGTCAATCTGTGGATACAAAAAGTACCCAAACCCTTTAAGTAGAATTAGACAATGTTTATCAACTGCAATTTTAGGGACATCTTCCTTTGGCACTTTTTATCTTGGAAATTGCCGGACAATTTCTTTCACAATTCCACACATTGAAGCCTTTGCAGTTGCGGTGATCATCAGAGACTTCAATTGAGTTATAGTTTAATCGTGGAACATGGGTGACGCTCAATCGACGCGAAATAAGGCTCTTCTAGCCAAAACTCAAAACTGAGTTTAAAACCTTATAATTTCAAGAGAATATTTTCAGGGTAAGTTTTCCACAATGACTATCTTTACACCACATGAGTCATGTGCCAATCTGTGAACATTTAACAACTCTTAACCTGACAGTTATCCACTGCCAAATGTACCACCTATGAGTTTCCTTTATTCCTTTCATAAAGCTTGTAAGCAAAAAAATTGCTAAGCACATACCAGTATTGCTTAGCAGAAACAGGTTACCGGCCAAAATTACATTAATTGTGTTTTGGATGACAGGGTGCTCCACTCAATATTTACTTAGCAAAGAAACTTGTCAAGCAGTATTTTCAATTAAACATGTTTATGAAATTGGGCCCAGATCCCCATGCCCACTTACATCCAACACATTCCCGCTCTGTATGAACAAGGCTTGGCATATTTGCCATGGTTACTATCAAGATCATGTGAACTCACGCTCGCACTTTATACAATCTATTGTCTATTGACATAAGAACAGGATGACTGGTGTCTTCCCTGTACCCTACATCAGAGCTGTCCCTTGATACAGCGACAGCGATAAATGCGGACTGGACACCAGGGAGATGAAAACGCTGAGCGATGGCGACGCATTGATTGTATTGATATTGATTTATTTCCGTCTTATACATTAATGATCTGTAAAGTGCAATCAACCTTTCTCTTTGAAAAACGAATGATGTCATTTCTTTTTTAAAAGCTATTTTATTTCACAATTTGTTGTTTGTGACTTCAACAACCAGGAAATAGCAAATTTTGTTGATTTTTAATTCCATTTTTTTTCTTCAATACAATGTGTAGAAAACCAACAAAAGAAACAAAAATACTTGGTTTTTGTTTTTGAATGTTCTCTATTTAAAGTGAGAGATTTTTATATTATCAAAACATGTTGGCAAATATCATTCAGGACACGAATTTCACTATGTCCCATTTGGATGAGTGCGTGGTGAAAAGCTTCCGGCCAGTAATGGTAGAAAAACCATTGGGCAAGGTTCATAGAATTGATATAGAATTGATCTTAAATGGATCAGGACCAGGGTTGAAGCTAAACCCCTTTTAGTAATAGAAAATAAAACCAACTTTGAGGCCCGCCAGTGTTTAATTATTGGCCCTTTATTGCTGAAGTTGTAAGCTTCAGGCATGATGCCAGGTTTCCAAACTCTACTTATTATTGGCCCAAGACAATAAGTTGAATAGCATTTTGACTGTGTTCTTTCTCGGCGACATTTGATACTTCTTATCATTAGCTGTGTCTCAGATCAATGCTTTGCTTCTTAGTGAGCTCCCCCTGCAGTATCATAAAAGTGTATTGATTTCCTCCTGGCTTAACTATACTATTGGGTACATGTATATATTATAGCCTGTTTTACAATGTTACTGTGGAAACAATAAAACTAAACCTAAATCTAAACCTAAACAGTGGACAATATTTTGATTTATTTTATGGCAAATCTGTGCTCAGAGTGCTGGGTGAAAATTGTGAGTTTTGGGCAGGCCCACCCAGCACCGCCCACCGTGGATACACCGGGACCTACCTTCTCTTCTTGTTCGTGCTTGGCAAGAGTCATTTCACTAATTTGACTCAAATGTTCATTCATCTTGATCTGATCATTGGAACTCTGTCAACAAAATACAAATAAAAGTACAGGATGAAATTTTAACAAAACTCATCAGAATAAACAAAAATTGAAAACAAATCATAAATGTACATAAACAATGGGACAGAAACCAAAGCATTCTGTTAAATATTGTTGGAAATACTTGTATGGGTTGTACCCATACACAAGCAAGGGCAACCTGTGGTACATTGTACCTGTCTACAATACACACAAAAAAAGGGGGCGACAAGCCTAATAAAAATTCTGCATTGTTTGACCTTTATTCTAAAACAATCCTGTTAAACCATAATTATACACTAACATATTGACTTTGCATTGAGCGATCTGCGCTGAAAACATCAACTGATAAGGGTTCAAATTGTCCGTATTTTACGATTGGTGGGTTGCATGCCTGGTTATACATGTGTATAATCTGCCTCGGAACGAAGTGCACTGCTATGTTGCTCTTTTTCGAAAATCGATGTTGGCATCTCTTCATACATTGCAAGCAACCATTACCAGTCCCACTTTGAGATAAAAAAACCAGAAATCAAATGTGGGAGAAAAAGCTGCTATCACTTGCTCAGTATATTATTTATTTAATATTTGTTTTTTTCACCTGCAGTACTAGAGCCTTGTGTTTCTTCAGGAGATCATTGAAATCTTCTTCTTGATCTTCTTGTCTCGTCGTGAGGTCGTTCATCTCACGGCTTTGCTGAGATAACTTCTCTTCCACCTGGACGACACAAATCAGTCAAAGTCAATAATAATAATAATGACAATAACTAATATCAATCTAAGTCATTATGCATTTGTTTCAAGCCCAATAGGGCCATCAATGTGTCTTATTGACCCAATTCACCTGACGTCATCAGAGCAGAAAAATCTTGAATGCGCCATACTGGTGGGCAATTTCACTGTGCATTTAAAAAATGTTTATAACTCTATGCTGCGCGTTATGCAGTGAAGTGCGCATTTTAGGCGACAAGGCATTAATCACCAACATGGTGAGCATGGCATCAGTCGCCGCGTGTGACGCGCGTGCAAGTGGTCAATAGTGTTATTGCTCCTGTTCACTGGACCTTCAGTATTCCTAAAAAACATCTCAACCTCCTTTGGAGTATGCAGAATCTGCTACTAAAATGGTGCACACGTTGCCAATGTTTGAGCACTTTCGCCAGCAATTTTGATTGAAAAGAATTGTACACCACCACCGTTGGCGAACGTTAGCAACTATATAGGTGAAAGTACTTCTGAGGTGTTAGTGATGGTGGACAACTAAACGATAAGCAGAAGATTTTATTTTCTTGTCACGAACACAATTATAGTGTGTTTTCGGTGGTTGATAACACAGTCAGGAGGAACAACTTAGTTAGTTGATATTATAAGTTATCACACAAGCGCGAGTGGAATACGGAAAAATATAGCGCTTCTGCGTCCCATATCCAACGTGGCCACAGGCCGAGTTGGATATGGGACGCAGACATGCTATATTTTCCGTATTTCCACGATAAGGTATTTATCTTCAAGCAAACTTGGTGCGTGCGTAGAACACACAAGACGCATGGTAGTGATATTAGCCGTGCAATATAGGTTTTTATCACCACTCCATTCTGCGAACCTGATTGGAGGATTAGCACGTACTTGAAGATAATATGATGTATGTATGTACAACAGAGGTTTAAAATATAACTTCAATATAGCAAAAACCAATGTTAGAAAAAAATATGTATGCGGTGTCGCCATCTTTATTACAGAGTGCAGCCATATTGACAGACATCAAGAAGTGCGCAAACAATCGTTCAAACGATAAAAAAACATTTTGTCTATTGCGCAAGTAATAACAATAATATAATATCAAAGTCTTAATATATCTACCAAACAAGGTACTCAAGGCGCTTAATATATACATTATACAAAAAGAAGGGTTATTGGAGTTTTGGAGTTATGAGACCTAAATATGTAGCACCTTATAAGGGTTTACAAGTCTGCTACGGCGCATTCAGCAGCCACAGCAAGGAACACCGGGGCACTGAGTTCTTTTACATGCGTTACACAACATATGGGACCAACGGCTTTACGTCCCATCCGAAGGACGAAACAATGAATTAGTGTCTTGCTTAAAGCCATTGGACCCTTTCGGTAAACACTATTGTCTAAGGCCCACACTTCGTGTATCACAACTTCTATGTCAAATAACAAACCTGTGAAAATTTAGGCTCAATCGATCATCAGAGTCGGGAGAAAATAACGGGAAAACCCACCCGTGTATCCGCGCGTGTCTCCACGTCATGACATGTGTTTAAAATGAATCCGTAATTCTCGCTAACGAGAATTGATATTGTTTTACTGTTTTCTCAAAAAGTAAAGCATTTCATGGAATAATATTTCAAGGGAAGTCTTTCACCACTACCTTCTGTAAACCCTGTAAGTTATTTGTAAATCTGTGAACTTTTTTTCTTTTTTTCTGTACCGAAAGGGTCCAATGGCTTTAAGGACACAGGTGTCACGGCTGGGGAAGTGGAACGCACCCCAGGAGAGTTCTCTTATTCTTTGACTTACGTACCTCTACCTTAGCCCTACTGACGTCATCTAGCTGATTCTGTAGCTCGGATAACTCATTCTCCATACTCTGTCTGGATTTGACTGCAGCCAGCGCAGTGTATTGTGAATCCTCCAACTAGTGAAGGTAAATATGTAGAAATAGTCAAATATATGTAAATATATGTAAATTAATGCAAATCACACTGGCACTTGACTGCAACCAGTGCAGTGTACTGTAAATTCCCCAACTAATAAGAGACAAACACACTTTTAAATATGTAAAAATATTCAAATGTAATGTAAATATATTTAAATTAATGCAAATCACACTGGTAAAGTCTGAATCTGCACCCTCAAGCTGATCATGAATACAAATTGAAATGCACATGAATATTAAATGATAGTATTATGGCTGCATCGCAAAGTATTATCGCAACTAAATGGCTGTTGCATCGCAAAGTATTATCGCAACTAAATGGCTGAATTGAGTGATTTAGAAGGAACATACCAAATATATCACAAGGAACATTACAAATTAATAAAAACTTACATTCAACAAATATTTTAAAAGGAAAGTGCACACAAACTAATATATCAACATCAAACATATTTTATTGATAATTTACATAAAATAAAGATATATAAACAAAATACTTGAGGGGGAAAAAGAGTAGCAACAGCTAAAAGAAACTAACTACAGACGAATCTGACAACACAGCAGCACCTAAAACAACACCCTCAATCAAATGTGATAATTTGTTTACCTCATTCTTCAGCTGTTTAATCTTGGTGCTGCTCGGAGCTGACGCCTTCTGCTTGTCCATCATGATCTGGGCGTCGTTCAACAATGCCTTCGTCCTCTTGAGATCTTTCTTGAGACGTCTCTCGACGTCCCGATCCGAGGTGCGAGGATGCTCCTGCGAGTCAGAGAGTTTGTGCTCCAGGTCCCGTTTGTCTCTCATCAGCGACTGCCGCTCCTTGTAATCTTCCTCCATCTGATTCTCAAGTTGCTTCAGCTGAAATTTAAAGACAGAAAATGAAGTTCTCAAAATGTTAATTCTGCATCATTGTTAAAGACACTGGACACTTTAGGCACATGTAGTTGTCAAAGACCAGTCTTTTCACTTGCTGTATTTCAACATACATGTATGCATAAAATAACAAATCTGTGAAAATTTGAGCTCAATCGGTCACCAAAGTTGTGAGATAATAATGAAAGAAAAAACACCCTAGTCTAATGGAGTTATGCACTTTCAGATGCTTGATTTCGAGACCTTCTTTCTCGAAAACTACGTCACTTCAACCTCTCCCCATTACTGGTTACCAAGTAAGGTTTTGTGCTAATAATTATTTTGAGTAATTACCAATAGTGTCCACTGCCTTTAATGCTTCTGTAAAATCTACTGAGAAAAAAATTATCATAATGTCAGTGTGCTTGCATAATTATTAAATCTTGAATCCTGAAAGAATATTATTTGTGTTCTATCTTTCTCTTGAGACGGGTTTCTTTGTTCAACTCAAAGCTTAAAAAGGAATCCATGACCTTTTCCGTTCTAGAGCAGATGTCTTACCACTAGACCATCAAGCTAGCCCAGCACCTAAAGGTAAAGTTTTGAATACTTTATATTGACCATTAGAATGCCACCACTTTATTTAACATAGGAAGTAAGCCCAAGATCCAAGCATGCCATGGCCGATAATCGACAGTGACTTACGGCCAAAATTCATGGTGAAACAAACCCTCACATTTTCTCAAAGTGAAAAAAATAATCCAGCAATATTTTCTAAGACCACTTCTTGTCTTTACTTAACTAAGTCATGGTTTCATTGTGATAACAATATTCTCAACACCATACAAATATTTCAGAACTTTCTAAAAAAAATAAACCAAGCAGGTGAGCACAACTATTGTTTTTTAATACCCAGCAGTAAGTAGTTAAAAGTAAAGATGATTGTTTTTTTTCAACGTTCACAAGCTGAAACCTCTTTCCAACTCACCCTGCTCTGGAAAGTGCTCCTGGCAGCTTCGGACTCCTCCTCCTTCACTTCCAACTCCTTCTGACTAGCTTGCTTCTGTCTCTCCAGCTGCATCTCCAATCTCAGCTTAGTCTGTTCCAGTTGGAGTATCTTCCCGGCCTGGTCGTCCAGCTCCTCTTCTTGGTCTTCAATCTTGGCTTCCAGCTCCCTCTTCTGGCGCTTGACGGAGGCAATATCCATCACCTCCTTGGTGCCGTGAGAGGACAGGTCTGTCATCTCAAAGTGAAGTTCCTCGATGCGAGATTCTTTGACAGTCATGTCCATTCGGAGGTCCTTTAAAAAGGTAATTGGGAAGTTTAAAGACACTGGATACTATTGGTAATTGTCAAAGAGCAGTCTTCTCACTCGGTGTATCCCAACATATACATATAAAATAACAAACCTGTAAAAATTTAAGCTCCATCGATCCTCAAAGTTGCGAGATAATAATGAAAGAAAAAACACCCCTGTCACACGAAGTTGTGTGCTTTCATATGCTTGATTTCGAGACCTCAAATTCTAAATCTGAGGTCTCAAAATCAAATTCGTGGAAAATAACTTCTTTCTCAAAAACTATACTACTTCAGAAGGAGCCATTTCTCACATTGTTTTATGCTATCAACCTCTCCACATTACTCGTTACCAAGAAAGGTTTTATGCTAAAAATTGTTTTGGGTGATTACCAATAGTGTCCACTGGCTTTATAACTGCACAGATTGTGGCACAATATGCATAAAATTGTTTGTGCACTGAATAGATGCATTCACCATACATGTACATGTATACATGTAATACCATATTTCAGTCCATTTTCAAATCCATGGCTTAAGCTCTAGCTCTTTTTGAAATCCAGTACTAAAAGTGTAGATTACCTCAAGTTCTTGTTTAAGGACGTAGTTTTCACTTTCCGACGCTTCTTTCTCCCGATGTAATCGCTCCTTGGCTAAGTGCTCCGTGTGGAGATCTTGTTGTATTTTATGTAACTCGGCATCAAACCTGTAAGAAAGAAAAGACGAAGAGGAACATTTAAATCATAATCTTGAAAAAATTTCCCTACATCTCTCAGCAAATTTTTAAGGACAAAATATTTCAGGACTTACGACCTACATAGATTCAAACCCACATCCTGATAACTTAGCCACCAGATGCACTATTTCGCCACAACAAGTATACATGTAGTGAGTATATTTTTTTTAAACAAAATTTGGTGGATGTACAAATGAATAAATCACTTACTTTCTTTGCTTCTTTTCCAGTTCAGCATTCCTGGACTGTTGCGACTCCAGATGAAGTCTGGTATCCTGTGCCTCTCCTATGAGTTTCTGTACTTTGCGTTTCAGCATGCTGACTTGTTTCCTCTCCTCCTCGACTTCCTCCAAGGACTCCGCCATCTTGGAAACAAAAACAATGAAATTATCAAAACGTTTGCGGCTGTAACCAATAACTGTTTCGCTCATCGGCCAGTTATTAACCAAGGCCAATTCAACTGAAACAGTTGTTCGGTTACGAAAACGCACCCCCGACCATTGGTGCTTAATCGTACAAATCTCCCGTAGAAAGTGGTTCCTCAATACACTGCAAGTGGCTGGTTCTCAACACTTCTTATTTTTTCAATTTTTTTTTTTACTGCTTAACCCTCTGACGGCAAATAGATCCAAGTATGACATAGGTATATGTACGGAAAACCTTGCCTTGGCGCAAAAATAAAAGACGTACCAGTCACAACTGATGTATCGAACATTGTATTACATTGTGGCTGTTACCCAGTCAATGCTTGTTTAGCAAGATTTGATTGCACATCAAATCAGCAATACTTCACAGATGGCTGCATAGAGCTGCGTCTTGGTCAAACCAGTGATTCAGAAATGAAACAGTCATGACTTTTGTCTCTTGCAATGCACTCACATCGATACATGTACCTCTTTCAATCAACGAGACCACTCCTCCTAAGAATAGAGCCGATCGTTTAAAGGCACTGCACACTATTGCTAATTGTCAAAGACCAGTCTTCTCACTTGTTGTATCTCAACATATGCATAAAATAACAATCCTGTGAAAATTTGAGCTCAATTGGTCGTCGAAGTTGCGAGATACATGTAGTAATGAAAGTAAAAACACCCTTGTCACACAAAGTTGTGTGTGTTTAGATGGTTGATTTCGAGACCTCAAATTCTAACCTGAGGTCTTGAAATCAAATTCGTGGAAATTTACTTCTTTCTCGAAAACTATGTCACTTCAGATGAAGCCGTTTCTCACAATGTTTTATACTATCAACCTCTCCCCATTACTGGTCACCAAGAAAGGTTTTATGCTAATCATCATTATTTTGAGTAATTACCAATAGTGTCCACTGCCTTTAAGGCAATCATAGTTTAGTTCCTGTACCCACAACCATGCCAAGCTTCAAATGTAAGGCAAAACAAAATATAAACATGTTTTGCGTCCTGCCTTTTTAAAAAAAGGAAGGAGGACCTATTATTTTAGTTTTTAAAATGAATGGCTGCCTGCACATTTTTTAAGACAACCGACTGTGGTATTTTTTCAAAATTAAAATTTTTGGCCTGCATTTGTTTAAAAAGTATCATTTTGTTTTTGTTAAAAAAATTAAGGGATTGCCTCTGAAAAGGAAACAACCTGGGACGCTAAACATGTTTTTTTGTTCTGCCTAACTGATCAAACCTTATCTGAAGTGAGATCAACTGTCCTATTGGATAATACTCAGCATTGATGACAAATTACCATCAATCTTTTATTTAGATTTTGTCTTGAAGTTTTAGCAGTTACGGGTCACCTCAACCCCCGACTATAGATTCCAGGTGGTTGCTATGGTAACCATATAATAAGGTAGCACTACTCTACACAAGACATTGGATGAGTCAATGAATGTGGCTAATTCACTTAGTCAGTCTTAATCAGTCACGATAAGAAAACGTCATATTGATGGGGCTGTCTGGCCATCCAACAACAGACAGTTTTTATTCTGACAAGACTTGACCATCACACCCACTTTACAAACTACTAGCTCTACCAATTACCAAAATCCCATAGGAGTTGCATTGACCCAAATTGTCTAAATGATTTATAGACCATGTGAACTTTGTAAACAATAATGGTGACCTTGTACATGTACATTCTCAGAGTATTCTGGCAGGCACAATACTACACAGGTCCGTTATGGGAAAGTTGACATTTTGTGTCACAATTTCCACATCAATCCAAGAATTATGAAAGTAAAAGCTGGACAAGTTTTGAGATGTGCCCCCTTTCATCATGTTAACAGTTGATATAAATTAGACAGTGCAATCTCCATAAAATATAAGATTTCATGTTTTCTTCAACTGAGCTGTGTACAAATCAAGCCTGCAGGAAGTCCAGGCTCTGTGGCTTTTTTGTAAACATGTGATGTCACAGGTCAAATCGCCTGAATACAAATCAAGTTTAGTAATTGCCTAAATACAAATCAAGTTTAGTAATTGCCTTTCAAATATATGTTCTCTCATACCATGTACATAATTGGCTTTTACTTGTGCCATTCAACAAAACTATAAATTAACAATTACCTTGGAGAGCAATCTTGCTAAAAAAAAAGTTCCCAGGAGTTTCAAAGTACGCAAAACCAATTTGATGAAATCCACACAATCCCTTGAA
This sequence comes from Asterias rubens, assembly GCF_902459465.1. Lineage (NCBI taxonomy): Eukaryota > Metazoa > Echinodermata > Asteroidea > Forcipulatida > Asteriidae > Asterias > Asterias rubens. Next base: position 9,595,166 of record NC_047066.1, on the reverse strand, counting down.
ACAAACTCAGAGTCTCCTGACGATGACTAGAGCAAGCTAGTCGAAACGCTGAGATCAATTCAGAATTGACTCCGCGGCAGTACAGTTAATTACGATCATATAAGCTAAAGTAGTAATCCAGTCTATTTTCTATACCATCCGCCCTGGTAATAGTTAAAAAGCAGGACAGTTCTTTTCAGAACTGAGAAGTCTCCCAAACCTCCGATTATCTACTCCGCGGCAGTAGAATAAAGCAAGAACAAACTCTACCTGGCAAGTAGATACACACATGGTGTTACCGCAAACCAAATATACATTGATACCTCACCATGCAATGCCTCAAATCCTATAAACTCATAGTTCTGAGTCAACCTTATGAATTCTCTATATAAAAAAGACTTCTCTATCCGAGGAAAACCCCCCAACCCAAAACAGAAAGAAAATGCCCCCTTACCCGTCTGTCAATGGCTTTCTTGGCAGCTTTCATGCTTTCCAGTTCCTCCTCGTGCTCTTGGTTCAATCTCTTTTTAGTCAGCTCAATCTCTCGTCTTGCTTGCTCGTACTTGGTCCGATAAATGGAATCTACAATCAATCATGTTATCAATAGGAATCAAAACCATGTCTGGAGGTAAATATTACTCCACAGCTATGCTCAATAATTCAAGTTAGAAGAAAAAAAAATAAAGACAAAAAAAATGCCATCTAGCTACCGGGCAATCACGTTGGTAAGACACTGCTCTAGAATTGCAAGGGTTGTGGGTTCGAGTAATATTATGCCTGTGATTTTTTTTCACAGGACTCGGTGAAGTACTGAGTATACAGTGCTAACACACATCGGTTTATGGATAAAAACCAAAATTAATACAACAACAAAACGGGTTTCCATAAATAATGATGAAATTTAATGTTTTTGACTGGTTTCAATCCATTTTTTTTTTTGCTATCCAATGCTATACATGGTACACATGTATCAACAACTTGTTTTATTCCGTCTCATAATAATTTTAATTACATGGTATTTTGAGACCTGTTTTAATTTATTTGGCAAACTGAAAGGGAAATAACTTTGAATACATGAAAACACAAATATTAACATACATATATTGTACTCGGGATGAAAAGAAGATCAAGGAATCTTGTAAAACAACTACAAATGTTAGATCTGTATATGCAGACTGGGACCTGTTGAACTTATCACTGATTGAGTGACCAATCCAGCATGTACAGACATATACATGTAAGACATATTAGGCAGGTGCTATCCATTTTGAACTAAACTCTGCCACCTGTAGTGATTGATCTATAGTGATAATGTTTTTATTTTATTCATACGTTGAGAAACACCAAGTGAGAAGACTGGTCTTTGACAATAGATCGATCCATTAAGCTCCGCCCCATTGCGTATTGACCAATCACAACGAAGCGAAGGTCAGACAAATCAAGTCCGACATGCGTGTGTGTATGCTTTGTGCGCACGGCAGAGTTGTGCAGAAAGGCATTGGAGAGGCTCGCGTGTTCTTGCACACACGTGCGTTGTGGGCGGAGCCTAATGGATCGGTCTATTACCAAAGGTGTCCAGTGCCTTTAAGCCGTAGGCCCTGTGTACTACGGTTCCACTTAATGTGGAAGAGCAGGGGCTAACCCCTGTGTTTCTTGTTAACATAGCATGCACTCTTGTTCACATCATAAATTCAAAGTACAAAGCCCCCCAAAAAATTGACCTCATTCCAAGCAGCTTAAAATTTCATTATTTTGGTTTACCCAATATATACAAAATGGTAAATGGTGAAAACATTTCGGAGCTTTAGATATGAAATAATGAAGATGTCAATATTCACAGTCTCCCTACCTTCTTCTTCATCACTGCTCCCCATGTCCCCGTCCATATAAGATGACCTCATCATCCTGGACTCCATCACCTCCATCTCAAGACGTTCAGTCTTACGCTGTAGAGTCACATGAGAAGCCTGACAAAAGAAAATCATTCAAAACAATAATTGACAAGAAAGACATAGTACCATTTTTTTACAAAACCACCACTTCTCAGATATTGTTTTTTCTCAGGACAAGTTTCAGAATCACCCTTACTTATAAAAAATAGGATTATTGTACATGATGTCACCGCAAACCTCACTTGATGGAAGAAAGAGCAGGCTGTTGAAGAAAAACCTGATCTGGCAGTATGAAAGCATGAAAGCATGCGAGCATAGAAGCTTACGAGTGATGATTTCCAGAAAAAACAAAGAAATCACATCCTCAAAGAGAAATCTGAGATTTTGTATGGTGCCTGATTTGTTTTGCAAAGCTGAGGTTTTACTTTCAGCTCAGGACTTGATGTTGGAAACACTGGCAAAATGTACATTGCTTCAAAATTGATGACAAAGCTCAAGCCAGAGCCCAATCCAGAGCCAAAGCCCAAGCCAAAGTCAGACTCCAAGCCAGAGTCAGGCTCCAAGCCAGAGCCAGAACCAAAGCTTAAGCTGGAGCCCAAGCCAGAGCCAGACTCCAAGCCAGAGCCAGACTCCAAGCCAGAGCCAGAACCAAAGCTTAAGCTGGAGCCCAAGCTAAAGCTGGAGCCCGAGCCAGAGCCGGACTCCAAGCCAGAGCCAGAACCAAGGCTTAAGCTGGAGCCCAAGGCAAAGCTGGAGCCCAGCCTGAGCCAGAGCCCAAGTCAAGCCCAGAGCCCAAGTCGAGGTTTGGAAAATGTCCCACAATACATGTACTGCAAGTACAGTTATCTGACCGACAGTTCTATACAGCTATTGCCACAACTAGACCAAGTCACGTCCAAAGACACTGACTAGCGCCCTCACCTTCATATCCTTAAGTTCTTTCTCTAGTCTGAGCCGTTCGGACGTTTCTCCTTCTAACATCTCAGATGCGTTGTTGGCCGTTGTGTGCTCTTCAGCAAGATCGGCGCTCATTTCAGCCATCTGCAACAATCAACAGGAAAGATTTGAGATTAGGATTTTTCTGAATTAATTTGACGAGATTTTTGTATTTGTAAAACATGATTTTCAGGTGATGTGTAAAAAAATGTAAAAAACTACAAGGGAAACTAACTGGAAAATTGTGGAGTGAACAAAGAAAAAATGACTAGAGTGGGATTTGAACCCAAAACCCCCCGGTTTACACGCCGGTGCTATAGATACATGTAGCTAGCGATAACTAGCCAGCCTTGTATCCCCTTCTGACTGATGCCCAGGAACAAAAACATTAACCAAAATATAAGGAGACTGTCAACATAGGGCTCTACTCACACAATGTTCCAGTCCCACAGTAAGTAAATTTTATCTTACCCACTCCTTTGGGTCTGAAGTGAAAATTTCATTCTATCAAAATCTGTCACTTTACATGTTCCTTCAAGAATGCATCAGATGTTTGATTCTACCAACAATGTTCCAAATAGACGGTTGATCGGGTTAAGTTTTCACAGCTAAACCACAACACTGTACAGGTTTGCCTTTACTATAAGTATGTTCCTAGCACCAAGATGTATGAGCAGGAAGAGGGTCGGGTTGGAGGGGCGGGGAGGAAGGAGGGGGAATGCTAAGAAGGGTAAATATAGAATTATAGTGAGACACAAATATCCTGTATTCTTTATCGAGACCACAAGGGGGTTGATAAATGCTGACAGGGTTTGCCCTTAACTTCTTCAGTGACTAGCCAATGGGCCTGTTAGATTGCCATTTCACTAGTCCAGCAGCCTTTTTACTAGTCAAAATTTCAAATGAACTAGCAAGCCGGACCGTTTTGAACTTTTGACTGGTCCACAGGTGTTTAAGCTGGCATTTGGCCAGCAGACCACTGTTAAAGCCATTGGACCCTTTCGTTACAGAAAAAAAAAAAAAAGTTCACAGATTTACAAATAATTTACAGGGTTTACAGAAGACTTCTCTTGAAATATTAGTCCATGAAATGCTTTACTTTTTGAGAAAACTGTAAAACAATATAAATTCTCGTTAGCGAGAATTACGGATTTATTTTAAACACATGTCATGACACGGCGAAACGCGCGGAAACAAGAGTGGGTTTTCCCGTTATTTTCTCCCGACTCCGATGACCGATTGAGCCTAAATTTTCACAGGTTTGTTGTTTTATATATAAGTTGTGATACACGAAGTGTGGGACTTGGACAACACTGTTTACCGAAAGTGTATAATGGCTTTAAGGTGAGATTGCTGGCTAACTCTTAAAAGAACACTAAAAGGATCAAGGTCAGGCATATTCAAATTTCTTGAGAAATCCAACAATTACTAATGATGTTGTTCCTTTAATAGTTATTCAGTAACTACTAGAGTAGCGCATTGTTAAACTCAATTCCACATTACATGTACTCAACAATTGAGTTGATCATTAACTAACAAAACAAAGTCAAATTCTCCAGCAAGATACAGGTTACTATTAAATACAATTAAATAATGTGTGTATAAGCATAGAAGAGTTCAGCTACAGTTTTTAAAACATTTTTTAAGGTATATTGCAAACGTCATTGCTTATTAAACAAACAACAGTTTTTTGCTGGGTACTTATGGCAGAACAGTGTTTCACTGAAAGTTTTTTTTTACAGGATAAATAAGAAATAAATAAATAAATAAAAAACCTTTATCTAAATATTTCAAACACTTACCCTGGATTCCATCTTGTCACAGTTATGCTTCAAAATATTCCGTTCTTTATCCAACTTCTCAACTCGGGTTCTCAACTCAGTCAGTTCATGCTAAGGAAGAACAAAGTTAGATTAATAACAAAGGAAGGACAATATTAAATTAAAAGGTTTTGATACCTTTTGTAGATCAAGTTTTTGGCCAGAACATAAATCCCAGCTCACTGTCAATAAAGATATACAAATGTATGTAATATAATTTATCTGTGGAAGTTTCAACTGCATTAGTCGTCAAGTTTTGAGGGGGAAAAAATAAAAATCAAAGAGCAATGTTTTCAGGAGAGTTGTGTAAATCCGTTGAACATGCTGAAATAATTTTTGTGAAAATTGTTTTACTCATTTGTCAAAAACTTCAGCATCTACATAAGCAAGTAATATTTTCAGGGAAGCTTTCTGCCATCATTACCTTTAACCCATGTAAGTTTAATGTAATGTGTTGTACAAAAAAGAACCCAAAACCTTTAACAAAAAAAGGACAAAGTTAAATCTTAAACAATTCTGCTGTTATTTTATGGGAAAAGGATGTGTGTGAGACAAAGATGAAAAAATGTAGATTAAATTTTGAATTAAGAAAGTCTAAATCCAAAGTTTTGATGATCTTGTTTGTATAAGCAATAATTATATTCGGTTGTGGACTTGCTGTAAAATAATAAACAAATATCTGGAAGGGGAAATATCCACAAGTACCTAGGGGTAGGATTACAACCCATAACTGTTCTGAAAGAGATATCATAAACACTTGATAAGTGATAACAAGTCAGCTCATAGCACTCCACAGTAATGGGGGGATGAAGTTTAGTCCCCGGAAAAATGTAGGGTAGTTTTTTTTTTTAGTTTTAGCTTAAGGGCTGACGTACTTGTTCATACATGATTAAGGTTTGAATATAGACTTCAGTTTTGTCTGATTAATTTTTTTCTGATTTTACCAAAGGTAACAAAATAAGATATCAGACTTAAGTAGGAAGAAACTCATCTCTGCTAATGACATCACTTTTCGCTAAAAATACCCAGACAGTTTTTTCAGAATCATTTTTTCCCCTGATTTTACCAAGGGTAACAAAATTATAAATCAGACTTAAGTAGGAAGAATGTCATGTCTGCTAATGACATCACGTTTTGCTCAAAATACCCAAATGTCAGACAAACTTTGCGCCACTCGCGCAATCACCACATCAGTGCGGCAGACTGCAGTAGGACAAATGTAGAACAGTCACTGTCAGTACACAAGAGTTAAGTTCACAAAAAGTATATAATGTATAGACCAATCCGACGAAACAAAATCGGTAGCGCCCTCTATTGAAAATTACCAACTGCGGTGTCTTTTTGTGCACAATCTGGCATTGAAGACACTGCAGCAAATGGCGCGCGGTGCTCAACACTTCGGATTGGTCTATACATAAGTTCATTAGTTAAATTGACACTTGCTTGGGATACAGGTAAAGAGCTTCTATTTTTAGAATTAGTGCACAATGCTACTGGCTACTGCAGTTTGCTTTTTTATTGGCTTGTACTGACTGACTAACTACATGTACACTGTACCATGACTACCAGACTCAAAATAAAGGTTTTTAAACTATGTCAAACCCTCCCCCACCCACCCCCATCCCCCATGTTAGAATTGACTTACATCCTTCATTTTAAGTTCCTCTTCCGTTCTATGAACATCCAACAATGGCATCACCTTGGTTACCAGTCGCCACCATGGCCAGTTCTTAACTGCCAAAAACTTGCGCACATTGCGCTGGATAGCGGTGATGGCTAGATGTTGGATCTATAGAGGTGCGAAAAAATTATAACGATAACAACTTATTGAAGTACATGTACATTTCGCCCATTCAATAAAATGTACACAAGCACATAACAAAATAAGAAACAATTAAATAAACAACAACAGCAAAAGGACAATGATTAAAACAAACGGCAAAAATCACACAAAAAAAACAACTATGACCAATACCGAGACAAAATGGAATTACGGAAGTATAGTACGGCAACTTTGAAGATAGATGAACAAATTTACAACAAAGCTTAAACTTACCTTTTAAAGTGAATGTACCTGTTTGGTAATTGTCAAAGACCAGTCTTCTCACTTGGTGTATCCCAACATAAGCATAAAGTAACAAGCCTGTGAAAATTTGAGCTCAATTGGTCATCGAAGTAGCGATAAAATGATGAGAGCAAAAACACCCTTGATGACAAATTTGTGTGCTTTCAGATAAGAATAAAAGACTTCTGGCTAGAAGTCTTTTATTATTTTAGTGAGAAATTACCTCTTTCTCAAGAACTACGTTACTTCAGAGGGAGCCGTTTCCCACAAGTTTCATACTATCAACAGCTCTCCAATGCTTGTTACCAAATCAGTTTTTAAGTTAATATTTGTTTTGAGTAATTACCAAACGTGTACCTTCCCTTTAACTTATGGCAAACAAATGCAATCAATGTTCTCAATTCACCAAGTTCTATTCACATCTTATCATAGCATTCATTCCCAACCAGCCAACAGAAAATATTACGAAAAGAGGCCAGACATGAGAAAATAGAATTATTGCTGTTGCAAACAACTTACCAACCAAAAGGACCGATGGTATAAATGCAAAAACTAGTTAATGGCCTGATGCTTCGACCCTAGCAGAGTCTTTCTTGAAGGTTAAAAGAGGACAGAGCATCACCATACAGATCAAAGCAAAGTGATCTAGCAGGAACCAGCTGGCGTTACTCGGCTTTCACCATTAATGACCCTGGTACTACCAAGTCCAAATGGAATCATAGAAAATGCAAACTGATCGCTTCTGGTTAACCACAAGAGAAGTAATAGCGCGCCAGAAATGGCATGCAATAACACTCAGTAATGGACTACCACTGGAAGGTTCACTGAGGCAGAAAAACCATGGTTGCTCAGGAGCATTTAGAGTTAATCAGTAATGGAGTGGGTTTCATAAACATCAGACTGGTTTGGGCTCATGGCGCTGGGCGTCTGCTCATACAAGGAAATTGATCTGCAACCGTTTATTTAATATTCACGGTGGATTAAATGTTAGTTGGAATTACAGGATTACCAGAGTCCATGAAGTTGAAGCTCTGTCTCGTAGAAACGGAGAGTTAAGGATGAGTCCGATATCTCATGAAGATTATCCAAGACCAGGGCCCAATTTTATGGAGCTGCTGCTAAGCAGAAAAGGTTTATCAATAATTGTCTGCTTAGCAGAAATGAGCAGGATACCAGTCACAAATTGTACATGTGACATTGTAGTTTTTCTGGTAACCTTATTCTGGTTAGCTTAGTAGCTACTTTTTGTGCTAAAGCAGCAGGTCAGAAAAACGTTACCAACAAAACATACATTACCATGTCACATGTACAATATGTGACTGGTATCCCAATCATTTATGCTTAGCAAACAATTGATAAACAATATTTTCTGCTTGAGCAGCTCAATGAAATTTGGGACCTGAACACCATTGTACATGTAGTTAGGATAAGAGACACTCCTTCAAACCTTCTCAGACAATTAAGGTTACAGACACTACTTCAAACCTTCTCAGACAATTAAGGTTACAGACACTACTTCAAACCTTCTCAGACAATTAAGGTTACAGACACTACTTCAAACCTTCTCAGACAATGTGACAGAGTTGACCGTCATTCAAGACTCCTGAGATGTATGCTGGGATGAACCAAAAGGCAGGACCATTTAGGTCCTTAGTAGAAGACAAATCCTTACTAGAGGAGTGGCGTGTCGTTGCCCAGCGGTTAAGACCATCAGACTCAAACTCTGGTGTTTCTGATCAGCAGAGTATGGGTTCGAGTCCCAGTCGTGACACCTGTGTCCTTAAGCAAGACACTTAACCATGATGCTTTATCCTTCAGATGGGACATAAAACCATTGGTCCTATGTGTTGTGTAACCCAGTACACTTGAACAGAGAAGGGGTTCGTCCTGGTGTTCCTGGTTTGATTGGCTGCATATTGTGCCACAGCACGTTGTAAACCATTACATGGTGCTATGTAAAAAGGAGTAGGTCTCATAATTCAAACGTAGTCCCACATACATGTACCTTGCAGGTAAATACTGAATGTTGAAGTGCCTTGAGTGTCACTGAGTGCTGCTATAAGAAGCCACTCTTATTAGTATTAAATCATGTACACATTTATCTACCTTTGTAACACTGCCCTTGTACCAGTCATTGATACAAACAGGTGTTGTGTGGTTACTAATCAGTTTATGATCTATGACACAACATCTTGAGTAGGGCGTGTAATCCTTACATCCACAATAATGGAAATTCATTCAAGTCTTGCCCATCCAGGGTATAACAACCATCACAACCAACATTGCATCTTGCAAGCAGGAGATTTTGTACAGCAATCCGGGATATTTAGAATTTGGAAGCAAAGTAAAAACAGACAGCCGTAGTTTGTAATGATGTGACACAGACATTCAAAATGAGTGTCGGGGAAAAAAAGCAACCAATCATGGAATGCATTTTTTTGTTATTGAAAATTTGCAGAAATGTTGACTGTACAACATATGTTAACACGATTGAATGTTTTGCTAACGTCTGGCTGTCTCTATGCCAACCATTCTACCTGTCTATGCCAACCATTGCACTTTGTTTAACAATACAAAGGTCTATAGCAATGTCCTGATCAGATGTGGCCATAAACAAAATCATCTCTGAAAAACGAAATTAATAAATATCAGCGCGCATAATTTCCATTAGTGAAACTGGGACAGAATCCTAATAATGATCAAATACACCACACACAATTGGTTGCCGTAGACATTATTACATCAGCCGACTGCGGCAGAGTCCCTGATATTAATTTGATTTCAGGCTCTTATGGATGTGATTTATCATAGTGACATCACAAATGAAAGGTATGAGTAATGAGGTTAATTGTATGCAAGATTCACAGACAATCCCATAAATGCTTGCCTGTGAGGCCGATACCAGACGACGCCAGGCTAGTGAGCAGACAGATTGGCTGGGATGCCATTTTAATATTATTATTTTACTTATTTATTCCTTATTTATTTTCATGCACTTTTGTTTAATTCTTTCAATTGTGGTGTTCTCCTAGTTGGTATTTTCAAAACTGTTTTTTATTATGGAGCTGCCCCTTTTTTTTGTAATTGCTCATTACAAAAGGATAAATAAAGTTTTTTTGAATTGAAACATCGACTTACCTATGCCTATGATACTTTTTCACAGGACTCGCAAAAGTACTGAGTATACAGTGCTAACACACATTGGTGTACGGGTAACAAAAAATTAATATTCTTTATCCCCGATGCAAATTTAACATCTATTTTACCTTGAATTGTTTGAGTTTTCGTCGCTGTATGTATCCTCGGCAGTAAGCCTGGAAATCGGTTATTGTCTTAGCTAGCTGCTCATCTCGACGGTCCTCAAGCTTCACCAAGGCACCAGGTTTGAAGAAAATCTGAGGAAGACAACATTTTAATGACACCATGAGTAAAGGAAACTAAAAACCAGCTGCCACGTGTTGGTACATCATTAGTAGGATGTAGGAATGTGGTAGCAAAACACAGACCTTTGCAGAAAATCTGAAGAAAAACAGAGGTTTGAAGAACCTTGAAGAAGACAACATTTTAATGACACCATGGGTAAGGGTAACTAAAGACCAGCTGCGCTGTGCTGGTACATCATTAGTAAGATGTAGGAATGCGGCAGCAAAACACTGACCTTAAAGGAAAAATGGTACAATTTGGCAGTAGGGTTGGCGTCTTACCAACGGCATCTTACCACGCCTTCCACCTCTAGGACCCCGGTTCAAATCACGCGGGGGCACTATGTGGATTGGGTTTTCAATCCTTACCTTAATTCGTGGGTTTTCCCTAGAGTAATTCTCTGTTTTGTCCCCCACATTTTAAAGAGTTTATCTTGCATCCAAACCATCTTCATAATGCTACACAATCAGGACAATATCACGTTTGTTTGGCTAGCCTGCCAGACTACATTTTATAGATTAAAATCGACTAGATCGAAAAAGCACTGTTAACTTTACGAGATGGTATGCATCAGGCAGAACACACAGTCAAAGTCAAAAACAGATTTTGAAGACCCCCAAAAACACTGTCGCTAATTCTGATTACCACAATCAAAATGCTAATCTGGCTTAGCATCTGCAACATAAATCGACATCAAAATCAAACAAACATCCACAACTCCCCCCAAAAATTATATAAAATTAAATATTAAACTTGAAACACTTTACCATCCAATATGACCACTTCACTCACGCCGCCTTCCGATGACCCTCTCTCAACCCAAATAATGGCTACATATATATCTCTAATAATAACCAGCGTTAGACACCACCAGGGGTAATCACCCCATAGCAGTAGCCAAGGCTCTCTTAAGTGTAGACTCAATCAGGTATTAAGCTGACAGCATCATGGCTTGTACACACCAATGCAATCATACACGCTCCATCTAATATTTACACATAATGCTTTGTTATGTAAATCGCTCGAGTGGCTATCCTCCAGTGATATTGACTGCACTGGATGTTCTTCAAGAGGTTTTTTTGCAGGACAGTGGTTTCAGGGAAAAGAAAGAATATTCATTCTGTAGATACCTAAAATATGTCTAAAATAAGCTTTGATATGAAAACAAATTATTTTTCACAAATAACTTTGAATCTGAGAGAGGCTTCAGGTATGAAGACATTCTCAGGCATCATGAAAGCACACAATTCTATAAGCATCAATGGTGTTTTGTTTTCTCTGACTATTTTCGTGCAACTTTGATGAACAGTTGTGCTAAAGTTTTGAGCCGGATGCTTGGTTTTGACAGTAAATAAAAGTATGCCTTTAAAGTGTATGTAGTAACTATAACCAAACTTGCAAGTACAACCACATGTAAATCTCCTTTGGGAGGAGTGTTAGCTCTGAAAATAGCCAGTGATGGTGGTCTCGATATTTCAAACCGTGTACTCACTCATCTTCAGTGTTACAGTGTACTTTGTAAATTAGTTTACAGTAACTGCATCCAACCTCTGCTCTATACCTACATATAATGGTTTTTATTTCTCAAACTTTATCATCTGTAATGTGATTCTTTATTTGCAGGTTACGATTGACCACAGCATAGTCCCAGGAAAATAATCAAGATATCTGGTATCCGAAACCAAATAAACTTTGGGTTCACTTTGAAAACCTTATCAAGCTTCCATGGTTACCTAGCAACCAATCTCTGATATAGGCTGATCTGGTAACCAGACTCTGATTAGTCCACTCTATATAGGTGACTGTGGTAAAGTAGCCAGGCTACGGATGGTTGCTGACTGCGGTAAGAGACACTTGTGTGTATGCACTGTTGAGGCCTGCTGACATATTCATTATTTTGTGTGTGTCAATTGAGTGTGAATTAAACAGCTACGCAGAATCCCAGCATGCCCATAAATTAAAATGTTTTTGTTGTTGTGGCAAAGCCCCCCAAATGCTTATAAATGCTAGTAAATTATACACTGGTTACAACCAATGTATTGTAGGTGTTCAATAAAATGTCTACAAATTTTAGACATTTTATTGTATACATAAAAAGTGAAGAAAAAAATGTAACCACTGAAAGAAAAAAATAATAACTTACAGTATTCCACTAAAATACACCAATATGTGTGACCACATTGACAGTTTATTTATGCAAATATATTCATAAAAAATCTAGTATATGTAAATGAACCCACCTGCTCCTTGCATTGCTGTTGCTGTTCATAACGTGCAACCCTCAGCTGTACGTCCGCTCTGCTCAATACCACAGCAAATACTGACATCGTCTCAATCCAATTACCCCTCTCAAACCCACCGAGCCAGATCAATGCTTAAAGACTTCCCCCGATAACAATGCTCCTCATGAATTATTTATGAGGCATGTTGTGACTCTGTCATTGGAGATGGTGGTACTGACAATGGTTCTCATGAATATTAATGAGGCATGTTTGACCCTGTCACTGGAGTTGGTGGTACCAAAAAATAGTTCTCATGAATAAAAATGAGGCATGTTTGATCCTGTCATTGGAGATGGATTGGTGGTACTCAAACTAATCAATACGACTGTTTGTACAGTGCTCAACAAGGCTCTGCCTCTTGTCTGGAGAATGATAATCAATATCTCAAAAGCTTCATCTGGTGGAACACCTCATGAATAAACATGAGTCACGATAACTCACTACTCCATGGACATTCATGTAAGTACTTGGCAAGTAGACACACACTATGGTCTTACCGCAAACCAAATATACGTATATTGAAACCTCACCATGCGAAGTGTCACTATAGATCTCTTGAATAAATTAAGGCTAATTGAAATATCCACAATGAATAGGCATGAAACACCTGCTCAAATCCTCAAGTTGTGTTCATCACACATCGCGTCGTGAATAATGCAATACCTCTACATAATGTCTTTCTCCAGGTCAGATCATGTAGTCATTAATTTCTCTCAATGAATACATGTATGTAAGACACTCCTGCTCAACTGGTCATGAATATGCAACACTTCCAGGGTCTGTGGTCAGCCAGCCAATGAATTTATTTACTGATTTATAATATAAATTCATTCGATAAGACAGATAAACAGAGAAATGTCTGTAAGAGGTAAGAGAAGTTTTTTCCAGAAGTTGAGAACATGTTTAAAGAGAAGAGCATGTAGATTCACATTCAACCCAATAGTTCTCATAAAAAATAACATGAGGCAATACATGAACTTGTAGAGAAAAATGTAGACAAAAATCAACACTATCCTCTAACAGCACCCAAAGCAACTGACATCAATCAGTTCCCAGAATCAATCATTCAGTTGATAATGACTAGATCAAAAAGGGACCAGTCTATTTCAATTGCAGCTTCAGTCTCAAAGCGCACAAGTATGTATCGAAGACACAGGTTGATCTACTACAGTGTGCGTATATAAGCGCACAACTTAATCCATGGATTAGTGACGTTGAACACGTGTGACAGCTAGAATCCAAGATCACCAAGTCACTACGGAAGACAACTCCATTATAACCACTGCCGTTTCTCTATCACATCCAATCTGTGTTGATTAAAACATCATCGTAGCTTCTAAGATTGCTTTTGACGTCGACCTATAAACCTGACCTGCGAAACGTAAAGATGCCACCAGAGTGACTTTGAAAAAACCAACGGAGGAGAGGTACATGTACATGTAATGAGATCCGAGCCTCATCTCCCTAAGGGGAGCTTGCCGAGTGATTGGTTGCTAGGTCGTTGAAGATGAAGAGATTCTGAGATCAAGGACGACCCTGGGTGGACATCCAATGTCTTTTATATAAGACACTGAGGATGCACGGCTGATTAGCATCACTCACAGAGAGCAAGCAAGAGACCAACGCTGTGACTTAACCTTAAGTGGCAAACACTGCATCATAACACACACGCTCAAGTAAACGTAAAAGTAGGCTTATATGAAAATGACGTGCTTTCCTCTCCAGCCAAAACAACTACATCACTTTCATGGTGTTATCATCTTTAAGCAGCTGAAAACCACACTGTAGATGAGGGAGACAGGATACACATTTTCAGAAGGTGTCGGACTGGTTCTGGTTGGAACACACATCTGGATGAGATGCCAACTAGAACTTGTACACTATTTTTGTAAATTTTCTTAATCTCGTTTAAGAAACTGGTCTAGAATTGCAAAGGCAGTGGGTTTGAATCCCAACCGAGTTTGATTCACGTCTGTCTTCTTAAAGTAACAAATAAATATAGAAATAAAACTGAAGTGAAATGATCACGAGTTGAAAATCACGATGACATTTGAAGAGTAAGGTTTCCTCAGTCTCAATGAACAACCACAACCACGCTTAAGTCAGGTAAAAGTCATACAAATGTGAATTTGTACTTTGTACGCTGTCAAGAAGTGTCAAGAAATGCAGCCCGTTGCTATGATGCTTCAAATTGATTACAAGACCCTTTAATACAATGAGCTACATGTATCAATGCCGTGAAGTTTGAACGAACGCTTATAGATCTACTCCTGTAGACAATGTGCACTGCAATACGGATGAACACCCCGATTGCGATTGTTGGTCTCATCATAACAAAAAATTATTCCATTTCGACAAATGTTTTACAATGACAATAAGCGTCTGGTGGATTAGTGTGCTAGATGCAGAAATTTCTGCGATGCACAAACCATTCGTGTTCACTGCTCTTCACTCTTGGCTCAAGGTGGTGTCTCACATTACAATCAGTCTCCACACAATGTTGTCAAACATGTGTCACTGTTTGCGCACAATTCAAATACGTGCAAAGGCAAACACCAGAGCGTATACATACAGCAAATCCATCAGCTTTACAGACAGGGTTGATACTGTATAAACAATCCGGAAAATTTGATAAATTTGTCCTCTTTGTGTGAAGATAAAGCCAATAGATTCTGCAAAATGCTACACTGTAGAGGTTTACAGACTCTCTGCATCACTTTCATTCAGATGATCTGAAGGTTTAGTCAAAACATCGGCCAAGTCTTTCATCTCAGTGATGGCAGTTCAACCTCTTTCAAGAAAAGCTGAAGGTACATGTAGACCGATGAAAAACCCTGATAAATCGCATACCAGGCTCAATGTCTACACATTCCTTCCAGTAAACTAGCACAGATGTTTGACATAAAAGTAAACAATGACGACTGTATAGTGATAGCAACCTGCACTATCACAGCTCAGATCGTACAGATCCATTCCAGTCAAAGAATGGTATAAAATATATCAGATAAACACTCTGACAGAAGTCTGTACTGAACCACTTGGGCGATCAGTTTGATGTGCTACTTTGAGGTTATTTCTCCATTAAACTTGTGATACAATCACTAGTTGCGTGCATCCTCCGACCATTTCTTGCTCCGCTCATTCTGTCAACCGTGATCACCAAAACCATCAATTTTTAGCCAGTTGATATGGCCCAACGTCAACAAACGATGTGATATTTCAATTACTCTCGAGCAGGATCCATGGCTGTTATCATTAGATTTCCCACAAAGTAGTTTCCAATCTTGCAGTACACTGACTTCAACATTTCAGTGTTCGCCGTACACGACAATCTTACCGGATACTCCGACTTCAGAATTTCAATGACCGTACACGACCCATGACTGATCCATTGACACTAGATCATAATAACAAACTATACAGCACGGATGCTGTCCATAAGACATCTGCAGACTGACTATTGCCGAATGGTTATCTCAGTTGTGATACTCACAAAAGGGATGTCTTACCGGGATGGGGGAGGAAACGGTTACCATGACAACATGGCATTTTAATTATATATGCTACACGTTGGGGGATTTTATGTATGTGTGTATATGGTTAACTATTTTTTCAAGGCATTGCTAAATAATAGACAATAAATCATAGTTGTTATTTAGACATGCAAGGTCAAAAGACAATGGTTGAAAAAACAATTGGTAAAAGAAAATAATAACAAAATTGCACCTAATGTACGTTGTATACACCACTTTCCAATGTCTCAGTGCAATAAATTAATGCACTAAACCAATCAATCAACATACATTTACTGCAATGGCAATACAAAACAAACTTCTTTTCAGCAGGAAGTGGTGATGAAAAATACACCCTTAAAATACTGCAAAAATACGTCTGCTAATAAATTTTACCTCAGATAGAAAAACCCAATAAAAAAAATCCCCCTCTCAGATTGTTTTTATACATCTGCACAATAAAGTTGGAAATAAAAAGGGCTCAGACGTCTTAGTAGGTTGTTACTACAAGGTTATTTGATTGGACTTGCATTGAAAAAAGAAGCTTTGAAAATAATAGGGCAGTCTGCACAAAAGTTGTAAGTTCTAGAACATATCTCTCAATAAACAACAATAAAAATGTCAAAAAATTGTCCGACCTCATAAAAAGAAAGAAGTACACTTCACAATGCAACAAAGCAATTGACACACTTGTGCAATGGTAAAGGGAAAAGCAAACAGGTCAGTGGCTGTGGTGATACAAAAAGAAATAAGCTTCGGCAATACTGTCATTTTTGGATTTGAGGCCAATGATTCTGAGAATAGCCAGTTTAGTTATATTCTGGGCTGATCATAATACTAGCCAATGAAGGAAGTTTCAATTTTAAATGCACAATGTAGGAGGAAAGTCCAAGAGAATTATTCCAGGGAAAAACCTATGCAATCAGGTTGGGACTGAAAAACCCAATCCAAATAATGTCCCTGGCAGGTTCTGAACCAGGGTCCTAAGGAGGAACACAAGGAAAGACATCACAATGCCAGCCTGACAGTCTACTTAAAGACAATGGACACTGTTGGTTATTATCAAAGACCAGTCTTCACACTTGCTGTATCTCACCATATCCATAAAATAACAAACCTGTGAAAATTTGAGCTCAATCGGTCATCGAAGTTGCAAGATAATAATGAAAGAAAAAACACCCTTGCCACACGGAGTTGTGTGCTTTCAGATGCTTGATTTCGAGACCTCAAAATCTAAGTCTGAGGTCTCAAAATCAAATTTGTGGAAAATTACTTCTTTCTCGAAAACTACGTTACTTCAGAAGGAGCCGCTTCTTACAATGTTTTATACTTTCAACAGCTCCCCATTCCTCGTAACCAAGTAGGTTTTATGCTTATAAGTATTTTGAGTAATTAACAATAGTGTCCACTGACTTTAAAAATAGAAATAACTTTGGGTTGAACAAAGAAAAAGCAAGTAGAGCGGGATTTGAACCTACGACCTTCAGATTAACGAGCGGCAGCTGAGAGTTATTCCCATCCCCGTGAGATTCTGTCCCCTGTACAGCAAATTATCTAGAAATTTTGACTTCCAATTCCGACTCCACTCCCCTCGATCGATGTCAATTTAACTTAAGGGGGAACAAGCACTGATGAGAAAAAAAAATCCCCTGTGACAAGTAACTCAGAGTAGAAAATACTCCTCTACTTAGTGTTTTACCTCATCATAAACAAAGAATGGCATGAAACACTAGTTGTTACCTCACATGTCATTGCCATATAGTGGTTTGGGTGGAACAGAATCAAAAACATTAAAAGTTGAACGTGAAGTCTGCACATACTTGTGAATATCCAGATTCGGAATAAACAACAACTAAATGCCAAATGTTTGACGCCATAAAAGTAACGAGTACACTTGGACAGGAAACGAAGCAAAGCTTAGGTAACAATATATTTTCAAGTTCAGATAAACAATACTGCATTATTGGATAAACAAAGTTATGCATACAGTCAAGAACAGCTTCAATTCTTCCCAAGCCAAACAGGCTTCACTCCAACACTACTTTATGCTATAAAGCATCATCAGCATTCTTCAGAAGACGAGTAGAGCCTACTTTTCGAAACATCAAGTTCCCACCAACTCTTTTCAGAGTCAACGCACCTCCCAAAAAACATTTACACATGGTTGTAACGGCAAGTTTACTAGTTATAGATTTAATAGATGTTAAATAGTTCTTAAGATTAAAGGCAGTGGACACTATTGGTAATTACTCAAAATAATTATTCGCATAAAACCTAACTTGGTTACAAGTAATGGGGAGAGGTTGATAGTATAAAACATTGTGAGAATCGGCTCCCTCTGAAGTAACGTATGAACATGTAGTTTTCGAGAAAGAAGTAATTTTCAACGAATTTGATTTCGAGACCTCCGATTTAGAATTTGAGGTCTAGAAATCAACCATCTGAAAGCACACAACTTCGAATGACAAGGGTGTTTTTTCTCATTTTATTATTATCTCGCAACTTCGACGACCAATGGAGCTCAAATTTTCACAGGTTTGTTATTTTATGCATATGTTGAGATACAGCAAGTGAGAAGACTGGTCTTTGACAATAACCGATAGTGTCCAGGGGTGGATTTCACAAAGAGTTAGGACTCGTCTTATCTCGAGTTAGGACGAGTAACTCGTCCTAACTTAGGATTGATCTTAAGTCACCTGGAAGTGGTATTTTTTCAAAATAAAGCTTTTGCCACTAAACATATGTGTTTTGATGAGTGGAATGTGAATAAACAGTTAACTAAGGTTTTAAAAAATCATTTCTTACATGTATGTTATTTACAAATTTAAGAGTAGACCCCGACCCGAGAGGGCGCTGTTCGTGACGTCAATCGAGGCAGACCAAGTCGTGAGTTTGTAGGTTTCAAAAAAAAATGTTGAATGTTTTTTCCGGCAATGCCGACCAGGTGTATTGCTGCTGAATGCAGAAAAACACTTTTTGAAATGTACCAACTCACGACTTGGACGTACATGTACTTTGCACGTGTGTTTACTATACGCATTGCAGGCAAAGTCTGCCTCGATTGACGTCACAAAAGGGGTAGGTGGAGTCAGCCCCCCAAACAACTTTATATATTTTTTAAACATATAAATCGTGACAAGCAATTACTGAAAAAATTGTTTTATGTAAGCATATACTCTTATGTTTGAAAGAAAAACAAATCTATTT
Source organism: Asterias rubens (assembly GCF_902459465.1). Classification (NCBI taxonomy): domain Eukaryota; kingdom Metazoa; phylum Echinodermata; class Asteroidea; order Forcipulatida; family Asteriidae; genus Asterias; species Asterias rubens. Next base: position 9,576,050 of record NC_047066.1, on the reverse strand, counting down.
CCAGGTGACTTAAGGTCTGCATGCTACAGTGCAGGGTTAGGACTCGTCCTAAGTCCTAAGATTAGTCCTAAGTTAGGGAAGAGTTTTGTGAAATTAGACGGCAGTGTCTTTAAAGAGTTTCAACACTTTGTCTACAACCCCCAGATGCAAATGAAAAGACATCTTCTGTGTGAACTCTGCAATCACAACCTCAAATTTTATGCGAGGATCTATATTTATAAAGATCCTAGCATAAAATAAAATAAATTATTCTACACATTTGAGGCATCTACATTGTAGATTAAGAGTTTCAACACTTCCTATTTACCCCCTAGATTCAAAGACCTGCAGCCGATTTCACGAAACGCTAGGAATATCTTGAGTTAGGACGAGTAACCCGTCCTAACTTAGGATGGGTTCAATGCGTCCTAACGTCTTCCGATACGGAAGTTAACTCTTCCTAAGTTCTAAGATAATCCTAAGTTAGGAAGAGTTTGGTGAAATAGACGGCAGGATAAAGAAGGACAAGTTGGTATATATAAAGAAAATGAATAATATTAAGAAAATGATATCTTACCTGGCTGAGACCAAGCCTGTACATAGGTGCATCCAGATCAGAGTGTTTCAACACGTTCTCCACGGCCTACAAAATAAATGAATAAAGCTTCAATTTATAATGAAAATGATGACTTATTTAGCTTCCACCCCTGAAACATGCTCCTGTGTGCTTAACAACAACAATCCATACAGTTTTAAAACCGTAGAGAAAATAACATGAGGTGCCAAATTAATTATTTCAAAATATAGGGCCCTAATAAAAAGAATCAAAATTTTTGATATTAGGAATTTAATGTGTCAAGAAATGGTGGCAAAAGTGACATTAAATGATTGTTGCACTGAGATTAATACAACATTTAATAACTACATATTACCTTTAGTAATTATTTAATATGATTTGGTAAGTCGTTTCATAATAATGGGGCAGCAGAAGTTCTTTAGCCTCATGTTTTGGCCAGGGGTCTCCTTAAAAGATGTTTGGTATTTGAGCGCATAGACTGGGGGTTGGAAAGATGTGGTTGGAGTCCATCTGAAATATATGGTTTGATGAGCGATATGACATATACACAAAGATCTTTAAGATGATTCTGTCCTTAAGGGATAGCCAATGTAAATCTTGTATGATCGCTGTGATTTGTGCTCCAGTGTTGGGTTGGGTTTCAACTTACATAAGCGGCAATACTTTGAAGACGAGACAAGCAATTAGTTGAATTATTAGACAGACCATATAGAAGAGAGTTCCCCATGTCAAGTCAGAGAGGCGTGAACAAGTTGCTTGGTAGCATCTTGATTTAAGGCCGAGTTCATTCTTCCTGCGAATGCAAACACGATACAAATTTTGGCATCACACGGCTATTTAGTCGATGCACTTGTGACGTCAAAATTCGTATCCCATTCGCAGGAAGTATGAGCCGGGCTTAAAGTGTAAGTAGTTTCTGATGAGACCCAGGTTGAGTATGTGGAGTGATCTTAGGTGTTTTAATTTTTGTGTAGGATTGTTAAACATGCAGATGATTTGTCACTGACAGGGCGGGTTTTAAATTATAATCGTTTAAATAATTTGGGAGGCTAATCATCATTACTCGCAGCTTAGAGCTGAATTGCAACGGACGCGGCTACAATGTGTTTGAGAAGCCGGCAAGCAAGGGCGCCCGTGGGCAGCCAGCAGCATCAACCCATTATGACCACAGAGCATCGGACAGAGATCGAAAGTGTTTGATTTTTCCCAAGGGAGGAAAACCGGATGTCTGGAAAACCCTCGTGGCACAGCAGAGAACTCAACTCACATATGGCCCTGGCCGGGTATCGAACCAGGGTCACCTTGGTGAGAGGCGATTGCTTTACGCACAAGCCAACCATGCCCCAAATTATGATAAGCATGCATATATTTATGAATGAAGCTGCTCGCTTTGGAAATTGGTGTGAAGACAACCACTTAATGTGCATTTGGTTTGCGATAACACCATGCGTATATGTACTTGCTGGGTAAATTATGTTCTTTTAAGAACCTTTTTTTTTCTCCAGAATTTGGGAGACTACTCTAAAGGCCGAGTCAGACTGCAGCGATAACAAAAAACGATAACAATCAAGACACAAAGAGAACGCATTGTATTGGTTGAATTGCTCCACGCAGAATGGGCACACGCTCATTCAACCAATGGAATGCGTTCTCTTTGCGTTGTTATCGCTATCGCTCTCGTTATCACTGCAGTGGGACCGGGCCTTTAGAAATAGCAAGCCATGTTCTTAAAATAACATAATCTACACAGCAAGAAGATATACACATGGTGTTAACACAAATATACATTGATACCTCACCATGCAATGGCCCAAATTTTATAGGCAACAATTAAGTGCTCAATGTTTATACAATAAAAAGAGAATTTTTTTTTGATTTCCGGAAAGATTAAAAATAAGATGTTGAGATTGTGACTGAGTACAAGTACCTTTGCACGTATATTGACGCCAACCTAAATCAAAACAAAACACATACAAGGTTTATAACAAAGCTAACCAAAGGCTTTCGATGTATGTAGACCGTATTGAATAACCCCTTTTTGCAAACCGTATGCGCGTCCAAACGTGTACATCATTGAAGCTTGCAGGACGCAACCTTCCCGGTTTGATTTCTACGGCACATGCACGCACACAAGCACTCTCACACACAGTCGCCATCTTGTCGGTCAGATATTTCAGCCGCATGACGTCATATTCAATACGGTCTATTATGGATTTGAACCAATGACCTCAAAATTGATGTACCAGAGCCCAATCAACTGAGCTACATGTACCTACAGTATCTCTATGTTGGTGGTCTCCGTTAAGCCACTGGTCCCATGTGTTGTGTAACGCATACATGTAAAAGAACCCAGTTCACTTTTCAAAAAGAGAAGGGGTTCGCCCCGTTGTTCCTGGCTGTGGCTGCTGTATGCGCCGGAGCACCTTCAAAACCCTTAAAAGGTGCTAACTCATAGGGTCTCTGAATTCATCACTGCAATAACCTATCTTTCTGAAGTTTGTACATGTACATGTATACTAAGTGCCTTGAGCACCTTGTTTGTGCGCTATGTAAGTCAGTAACTGTAATTAATGAAATGCTAACTGCAACTTACCTTCCTCTCATCTAGTTGTGGTTCCGTCGTCCTGGCAGAGGCAGGAACCAATAAATCAAACCTCCGACTAAACTCAGTAAATAACATACTCTCAGGAAAACCTGAAAACAAAAACAAAGTTGGGTCGAATAAATTATTTTTTAGCATTGATATAATTAAAGACACTCGACACTATTGGTGATTGTCAAAGACCAGTCTTCTCACTTGGTGTAACTCAACATATGCACAAAATAACAAACCTCAGCTGTGAAAAATTTAGCTCAATTGGTCGTTGAAGTTGCGAGATAATATTGAAAGAAAAAATACCCTTGTCACACGAAGTTGTGTGCTTTTCTGAGGTTTCGAAATCAAATTTTTTGAAAATTACTTCTTTCTCGAAAACTACGTCACTTCAGAGGGAGCCGTTTCTCACAATGTTGTATACTATCAACCTCTCGATCCCTACTACTTGTTACCAAGTAAGGTTTTATGCTAATAGCTATTTTGAGAAGTTACCAATAGTGTCCACTGCCTTTAAACTGAACAATCATCATTCAAACTGAAAGTAGGTGAATGGTCCTGCATGTCCAAGCTCTATATGAAGAGCACACACAGTTCTCTCCAGGAATTTTCAACGCTGGGTCATTCTCGACCAATACTTTGAAAGTGTGGCATAAAGCATAAATGTAACAAGGTCTTCGGGATGTTTTTCACTTGGTGTTTATCTGTATTTAACAAGCCCTGCTGCAATGGTTTTATCTTTATGATTGGAACACAGTTTGCATATTATCGGCCCCAATTCACACAAATAGCCGATGGTAAGGAAGAGTTGCTATGGGTGAAGTCAACTATGGTACATGAACATGTACATGTACATTAAGAAAAGGGGGTTATGAGCGCAGTCAACTTAAGTCACCCATGGTAAGAAAGAGGGTGTATGAGGGCAGTTGAAAAAAGTCACTGACGGTTAGGAAAGTTTTAAAGGCACTGGACACTATTGGTAATTACTCAAAATAATTGTTTGCATAAAAACTCACTCGGTAACCAGTATAAGAGCTGTTAATATTATAAAACATTGTGAAAAATGGCTCCCTCTGAAGTAGCGTAGTTTTCGAGAAAGAAGCAATTTTTCACGAATTTGATTTCGAGACCTCAGATTTAGAATTTGAGGGCTCGAAATCAAGCATCTGAAAGCACACAACTTTGTGTGACAAGGGTGTTTTTTCTTTCATTATTATCTCCCACTTTCGATGACCGATTGAGCTCAAATTTTCACAGGTTTGTTATTTATGCATATGTTGAGATACAGCAAGTGATAAGACTGGTCGTTGACAATTACCAATAGTGTCCAGTGTCTTTAAACTAAAGTGTTTCACTAAATCATATCTTAAAATTAACCAGTGAAAGTCAGTCTGACAAAGTGCCTGTAAACCAGTTTAATGTAATTAGGTTTGTCACTCTATATTAGCTGGCAACATTAAATCAATTGTTAAAGAGTTTGCCCAAAGGTGACAGCCAGGACGTGAACAGGGGGTTTCAGAAAAACTCACCATATTTGTGTAATTTGGTTGATTCTAGAATCTCCAATGATCTGATTTGGTTCCTGAGGAGTGGGACGTTGATGAGCCCGTCTGAAGTCGGGGTTGGAGATGTCGGGGACTTGGATGTAAGGTTCTTTAGCTCACAGAGTCCGGCATCTACTTGGGGTAAGAGACAATGGACGAAGTGGAGATGTGTACGACGCAGCGAGTCTACGATACCGTCCTGTTCAATGAAAACAAAAATTTTATTTTTTATACATAATTTTTGTTGTCCTGGCTAGGCAGTGGACACTATTGGTAATTACTCAAAATAATTATTGTCATAAAACCTTTCTTGATTACAAGTAATGGGGAGAGGTTGATAGTATAAAACATTGTGAGAAACAGCTCCCTCTGAAGTGACGTAGATTTCGAGAAAGAATTTGTTTTCCACGAATTTGATTTTGAGACCTCAGATTTAGAATTTGAATTCTCGAATTCAAGCATCTAAAAGCACACAACTTTGTGTGACCATGGTGCGACAAGGGTATTTTTATCTTTCATTAATATCTCGCAACTTCAACAACCGATTGAGCTCAAATGTTAACAGGTTTGTTATTTTATGTATTTAAAATGTTGAGATACACCAACTGTGAAAACTAGTCTTTGACAACTACCAATATTGTCCAGTCTCTTTAACCACCTCTCACTAAAAACGAAAAATGGGATGCAGGGCTTCGAATTTGGGGGAAAAATCCACAAGACCGCAGGGCTTGTTGCTCAGAATTTTTACTGGACCGGAAGATTTTTTACAAGACCAAAATTTTATTAGGAAAAAAAAAGTTAACACAATAGAACAGCAGGCCTTTTTCATCCCTTAGGAGACTTTTTTTGCTGTGAAACCCAATCAATAAAGTTCCATATACCTACTTCGCGTCATTCTCGCCGCCTCAAAAAAAAAAAATCCGATTTGACAGGCAAATCACCAACAAAACACTGCAACGTGCAGCATTCATAAAAAGATCGTCATAAAAAGATTGACACAAAATTTGACAGCAGTAGTCAGAAGCTCATCACTGTTGGTAGCCATACTTAGCAAGACCTTTGGCAACAAGACCTTACTTTTAATCCATGCAACACATGGATGTGTGGTAGTGCAACCAGACCTTCTTAATGCAAATTCAACACTCCTTTGTAAGGTATCAGACTTTACACATGGTCAGTGGTAAACAAACATCGCTGTACTAAGGTGTGCCGCCGCGCCCGGTACCAACACATCACATGGAAAACTTGTATGCAGCCTGATGCACGTGAAAAAAGGACGGATTGACTTTCCGAAGGCGTGCTCAGAACACTGATTTGACGACAAGTAAAACAAAAACTTTTATTTTAAATGAGATTGAAATACATTTCTTATTGAAAGATAATATATTTCATATAATTATTTGTAATAGTAACTATATTAGTATGCATAAAAAAAACACAAGACCGCCAGACTTGTTCGGCATAAAGTTTACTGGACCGAAGCTAAAATCACTGGCCTCGGGCCTGCGGTCCAGCGTGAAATTCGAGCCCTGCGGATGCCCTTCTTGTGGGGTATTTCTTTGTCCTAATTTGATAGGCCTGGGAACATAGTTTACACTTGAAACATACAATTAGTCAGGGCTAGTTTTACACAGCCTTTGGCTTAGACAATAAATTCCTTGGACAATATTAAAAATAAAAATAAATAAAAATGGTATACATACTGAAACAATGCAAACAAATAAAAATGTGAGGTGTGGATAACACAAATAATATTTTTTTTAAAGATCACCGACTTCAATCAAATGAACAAGAGCACATCTTGCCGACAGCCACAAACTCACCACTTGGAATTTGACTTGAAGACAGACTGACTTCCTCTTGATGGCCGCAGTACCACTGGACCATGCTCTCCTGATGCTCGATGCGCGGCGTAGAGACGAACTGCCCTCTATGCCAGCCACTGACCCCACCATCGTACTGGGCAATGACCCAGCCAAACTCACAAATAAACTACTGATGTAAGTCCTGCAGGGTAAACCAATTTATTCAGGTTTTCAAGTTTATTTGTTTTTAGACAAAAGAAAGTAAATCTTAAAAAGTAACATTTGTAAATGAACTTATTGAGATGACAACAAAGTAAGTGTGATACTGCGACGGGATCCATTGAGAAACAAATGGTCTACAATGGTCGACAATGGTTCGTATAATAATAGTCCATGACTTCACTCTATGCAAAACTCAGTTAGGTTTCTTAAAACTCTTGCTTGCACACCCCTTGTATCTTCTGTAAGTTTACATGTATGTGCCTTTTTTTAACTCCACTAAAAAAATAAATATGTTTGGGTTGATAATAACTCTGCTAGGGTCAATAATGACTCGCTAGGGTTGCTAAAAACTCTGTTAGGGTCGGTAACAACTCTGCTAGAGTCAACCAAAACGCTGCTAGGGTTAATAAAGACTTGCCAAGGCTGATAAAAACTTTGGTTGATATAAACTCTACTAGGGTCAATAAAGACTTGCTAGGGTCGATAGGTGGAATAGTGAAAATTATTTTTGCACTTTTTAGAGACTACTTACTTTTGTGACTCTTGGAGTATAACGATAGCCATTCTGACCACCGGATGTTCTCTGGATGCCTTGAGCCAGCCGGTCGAGTTATACTGGATTGGTGTCGTCTGCTGGAAATGATTCAAGATAAAATTGTTCTTCTCTCTGCAACCTCGTAGTAAACCATCCTCTGCAAGGGAAGGAAATGTCACAAGATGACTTGGATGTAATAATAATAATATCAGAGTTACATTATGTAACTACCGAAATGGTGCTCACAACACTGGAACAAAAAAAAACAATTTAAGACAAGGTGCTGCGACACACTGAGCAGGCACGGCCTGAAACAGAGGGGCAAACCCCTTCTCTTAGGAGTAAGAGTAAGTGAGTTCCTTTTACATACATAACACAACACATGGAAACTACAGCTTTAACTCCCATCAGAAGGACGAAGCACCAATGGTCAGGCTTAACGGACACAAGTGTCAAGACCAGGACTCAAACACCAGAGCTTGAGACCAGCGCACTAGACCAATCAGGCAATGACAAGCTGTTAAGTATTGGTTGAATAATCAAACTCACCCTAGAAAAATAAACTAAAATTTATAATGATTGAAAGCAGTTCTCATTTAGTGTTTATCATGTTAGAAAACGTCCCAGGACACTCATTATTTTGACGACAGGTATGCATAGTTAGATTTTCATATAACCTTGAACATTCAAGGTAAGAATGTGTTTATTTGGAAACAGACTTACTCTTTGTGGCCTGTTCACCGTAGTGTACGTAAATCCTTTCCATGAAGCTATCGTCGTTGGCTCCAGGGAAGATGGATTCCTCATCCAGTAACCATAGCAACCCTTTCTGATCTACATCTCGGAGGTCCATGTTAGAAGTCCGCATCTACATGGCAAAATAAACGGCAGTTAAAGACAGAGACACTTTATTCTCATTCATAAATACAATTTCGATAGAAATCATAAAAACAAAACAAAAGTTGTGAAGTTTTGGGCGTGGCACTAAACCATTGTTGCTTTCGAAAAAGTTGGGAAGGTAGTGCATTCTGCTCTACCAGCCAGGCTCCTAGTGGATGATACATCATGCCTACGTCCTTAAGGACTGTGAATGGGGTAACCCTGTTTCCGCCCTAGGAGTAGGTGGCAAAGTGCCCCTGGTGGCAGTTGATTTGGGTCGACAGCCCAAATCAGTTAAGTGTATCCCTCACCTTGAAGAAGCAATCCAGCCTTTGGCCTTATGAGTTGGGCGATATCTCATAAACAATTTTTTTATTTTTGAAAACTGTGAAAGAACCAAACAACAGAAAGTAAGAGAATCTTACCATCCCTTGCTGCTTGTCCATGAGACGAACCATGCTGTCTGGTGTAGACTCTGCCTGCTCAAACTCACAATCAATGTTCTCCTGCGAACCAAAATATCAATTATACATTGTGTTTTGTAAAATAATAATTACAATAGAGGCTTCTTATACAACATTCAAATCTTGTGTTCTTAAGCAAGACTCTTATCCATTGCTTCATACTTCGGATGGGACGTAAAGCTGTTGGTACCATGTGCTGTGTAACGCATGTACATGTACAAGAACCCAGTACACTTAATCGAATAGAGAAGGGGTTTGCCCCGGTGTTCCTGGCTGTGGCTGCTGTATGCGCCATAGCACCTTGTAAACCCTTACAAAGTGCTAAATAATAGGGTCTCAGAATTCATCACTGCAATAACCGATCTTTCTAAAAGTTTGTATATACTCAGCGCCTTGAGTACCTTGTTTGGTAGATACGTGCGCTATATAAGACTTCGATATTATATTATTATAAGATCATGAAGGCGTACCTGTGCATATTTATCCTGTTGGGTAGTGAACATGGAATCATGGAACAATAAGTGCATCCTCTCCTGTGCGTAGTTGATACATAGATCATGGAACGATGCACCGCCTTGCCGTCCAGACGCTGCTGGGTTCTGAAACCCTGGCAGATCCACAACGATAATGGATGACATTGTGCGATAGGAACTTGATAGAGACCTGCAAGATACGATATAAATATTTAGGGGAAAATGATGTGTAAGAAATTGTAAAAATGTTTAGGGGAACACAAGAAAAGAACTTTTGCCAACATTTTCTGGTAAGTGGACCAACCATTTGATACCATTAAACTGCACTGGCTATGTAGAAAAGACAAATCTTTACATTTATAGATTTCAAGAACTGGATGCAAACAAATAATTCTGCAGAGGGATCCATTTTAGAAGCAGAGGTTGCAGAAAATTGTCCCTAATTTATTAATTTTTCTTTAATACGCAGGAATGATTCAAATATAATAAAAATTTACTCAGCTAATAACGTTGCTAATTAAATTGTATGTATACATTGTTTGTGAAGTGATTTACTGGATATGCGCGCATTACAAGTCTTCATTTTTATTATTTTTATTATTGTTATTATTACTATTACCTGTTAATGAGAGCGACTACTGCATTGACCAGCTCTCCGTACAGTCCAACCATCATCCCTTCCAGAGCTTCCTGGGCCGTGCCTCCTTGATCCATCGTAGGCTCAGGAGCAACGGGTCTCAGTGCATTACGGGATGCATTCCCCATCATACGAGGGCTGAAGGTGTTCTTGGCGAGCTCTTCCAGGGTGGTTCCGAGGAGGTTAGCCGCCTTCTGGGCCTCGGAGGGTTTGCGGAACTGAGCTTTGTTGCTTCCCGACCCTACAGTCATATTAAACAAAATAATTCTTTTAAACATGGGTAAAAAGGTGGTCTTTTTTACAACAATTCAGTTTGAGCTAAAGGTCCTGACTGCAGAAGTCTCACACGTATTGGAACGTGAAGTGCCCCATGTGTTTCCTACTAGCCCTGGTGTTAACCAGGTTTAATAGTTGTCCCCTAGCCATGTGCCATTAAAACACCTACAGTGTACAAACCATTTTGAAGTCACAAATTCAAAAAGAAAGTAGGTCGCAAGATTTGGGCTGTGCTGAATAGAACTCTTGCGAAACATTTGCAGCGAAAACAAAGCTGTGATGTCAAATATGCATCGCACAAAGCATTCCCAAGAAGTGTGAACCGGGCTAGACTCAGCTACATGTAGGGCTGAAACACCAGGCCAAAAACCTTTGATTTTACACCACATTTCACTTTGGTTTGTGTAAGCATTATATATCTGTTTGCGGTAACACCATGTGTGAATCTATTTGCCAGGTACATGTAGGTTACTTGTCTCGCTTTATATTCATCTATTGCGGAATAGATTTTTCAGAAATCGAAAGACTTCTCTACTACCGCAGAGTAGATTCTCGGAATACGGGAGACTTCTCAGCTCTGAAAAAAACTGTCCTGCTTTTTAACTACTACTTTGGTGAAAAGTAGAATCGGCTGGGACAACTACTTTTGCTGTAGTTACTTGCTCTATTCATCGTCAGGAGACTGTAGGCAGTTTGCAAGAGCCATCTCCTATTTATTTATTAAACATTATTTTCAAGAAGAAAATATTTAAGACGTACCTTTAACAGCCCCAGCTGCTCCTATATGTATAATTGCAGCCAAGACACACCACAGCGTCTTACAATTATCACTTGAGAAACTCAGTACAGAGCAAGCATGTAAGATTTTATTCCATGCAGTCACTGCAGGCTGTCTGTCTTCGGACTGTAATATGACCACGTACAAATTGGGAGAGTGAATGAGATTATTACACACCAAAAACAGGAAATAATAATAACATCTCCTAAAGACAGTGGACACTATTGGTAATTGTCAAAGATCAGTCTTCTCACTTTCTGTATCTCAACATATGCATAAAATAACAAACCTGTGAAAATTTGAGCTCAATCGGTCATCGAAGTTGCAAGATAATAATGAAAGCTAAAACACCCTTGTCACTTCAGAGGGAGACGTTTCTCAGAATGTTTTATACCATCAACCTCTCCCCATTACTCGTTTCCAAGTAAGGTTTTATGCTAACAATTATTTTGAGTAATTACCAATAGTGTCCACTACATGTACCTTTAAATCGTTGTCTTTTACCTCCTGCTAACATAGGATTCAAACTGCCCCTAGCCACTGGGCTTGCTTGATGGTCTAGTGCTAAGAGATTTGCTCTAACAACGCAAAGGTTATGGTTTCCAATCTCACCAAGTTATTTGCCTATGCATTTTTTTTCAGAGTATACATGTGCAATGCTCAATAACACATTGGTGTAAAGGTAAAACAAAATATAAAACAGGAAAAATAAATCTTACCCTTATTATAAAGAGGAATATTTGTATGATAAGCATATGAATTCATCCGTCTAACATTAGTAGCTATAAAAAGCAACCATGGTTATCACTTGATTGGCCAAAAGGTCATAAGTGGGTGCTTAAACAACCCCCATCCCAAAACCCCTCCAGCATACATAGTTTTTCAATCTGTTTAGGTGTGGCTTGATTATGGTAGTGTGTTAACTTACCCTCTCCAGTGGAGTGACATAAACATTGCTAGCCGATAGATTGTTCAGAAACAGCTCTTTCCTGCAAGTACAATTATCACATGTATAGAGTTATTATACAAGAATGTTCAGCAAAAACAAAGCGTCATTGTTTTTGTGTGTAATTTTTGTGTGTAAAATGTTGCCTATCGAAATGAAGTCATATGAGATGAGAAATGGCATTTTTACTGGTTACAATATTGTAGTAAGCATAATTTTGCTGTGCTTAGCTACTTTATTTGTGCTTAAGCACCCCTATAAAATTGGGCCCAGTGCCTGGATCTGTGACATTTCCATTTTCACTGACAGACGCAAGCGAACATGTCCCAGCCAATGTCTGCGTTTTTTTGCTTGCGGGTACTGTCCTACTGTGGTCTGGCACACCGATGCAGTGATCATGTGAGAGGTTGAAAGTTTGTCTGTCAACCGAGTGTTTTTGAGCAAAAGTGGCATCATAAACGCAGAGTCCTTTTGAGTCAAATTGAAACTCGAAGAGACATGGGAAAACAACTTACGCTGTAGTTTCATCAGCTCCTGCTATAAGACTGTAGAATACATTGAACGATCGCTCATTCGCTGGTCTCCTGACCACACGATACTTCTCAAGTAACAACAACTGAAAAAGTATATGAAGCAAGAATCATATTATTATTGAAGCTCAATAGATGGATTGCAGTAAGCGTCATCGACCGCCATTGTTGATGCTAAACAATGGGAAAGTACATGCGTGTACGCGCTGCGCACAACTCTCAGCCGATGATAGCCTTGCACGCATGCACATTTCATAAAATAACGCTAAGCGCATACCATCTATAGCTGACCAAGACATGTGCAAGTATTTTAATAGCAGCCATTTGCCCCATGTGGTTGAAATCTTCAGAGAGCATCTGTGCATATCACATTAGAATGGTTCTTTCAATTCTTATAGCACCCACTGGAATTGCTAACCTACATTTTATCTAGCATGCATGTTATCCATCTGTCACATTGACATGTACCTTCCATAACTTGCCCCATGTGGTCAAAATCTTCAGAGAGCATCAATACACACGCTGTGAATGGAAAGATCTTTCACTTCCAATCTTATTCACCATTGCTGACCTACTTTTTACCAAACATCCACCATCCATCAGACACTTTTACCTTTAGGCAGCCTGCAGTGATTTGCTCCATGTGGACAAAATCTACACAGAGCATCGGTGCACATCGTGAATGGATTGTTCTTACATTCCCAAATGCTTCCACTTTAGTGCTAGCCTACATTTTATCTAACATGCATCATTCTTCCTACACTTTAACATATATACAGCGATTTGCTCCATGTGTTCAAAATCTAGCGAGAGAACTTGAGCACATCAAGTAGAGTCAGCTTCCTAGCACTCTATAAACCATGATTGCTACCTCAAGCCTACCACGTCAAAATACATGTACCCTACCGATTGAATCCTCTCATATGTACCTGTAGAGAGCCTGCATGATTTGCCCCATGTGGTCAAAATCCAATGAGAGTATTTGCGCACATTGTGTAGCACTGGCTTTTTAGATGGTCCAGTCTTCAATTTCACCAAACTCTTCCTAACTTGGGATTAATCTTAGGATGAGTTAAGATCCATAGACGTTAGGACGCATTGAACCCATCATAAGTTTTACTCGCCCTAACTCAAGGTAAGATCCTCTCCCAAAAGCAAGATTGCTTTTGCAAGCCTACCATGTCATAATCTACCAGAATACTTATACCCTACTGATCAAAACCTCTTACCTGTAGAGAGCCTGCAGCGATTTGCCCCATGTGGTCAAAATCCAGCGAGAGTATTGATGCACATCGTGTAGCACTGGCATTCTGGATGGTCCGAGCACTCCCAAAGGCATCCACTAAGGTTGCTACTGCTTGGATTTTATCCACTGAAAACAAGCACATTTTTACCTGTTCATGTTTGTTCTCATTTAGTTGTGTTCTCATTTAGCCTTCAAGAAAGACTCTGCTAGGGTCGAAACGTCAGGCCATTAACTATTTTTTGCATTTATACCATCGGTCCATTTGATCCATTTGGTTGGTAAGTTGTTTGCAACAGCTAATTTGATTTTCTCAGCTTGTTGTTGTTGTTTACATCTCTAAAATTTGGTTTGCATTTGCGTATGAATAATAATATCAGTGGCTTCTTGTAAAGAGCTCAGGTCCGTCACCCAGTGATGACCGACTCTGGGCCATTTTATTTCATTCCTTTAAAACATCTCAGCCTCATGGGGAGTATACAACCTGTGCTGCCAAGTATGTACAGTGTAGTGCACTAAACTGAATCAATCACAAGAACAATCTCTGCCCTTACAGGTGCCCATTTACCCCTGGGTGAAGAGAAACGAATATAGTAGACTTTCTTGCTCAAGGAAACAAGTGTCATGACCGGGATTCAAACCCAAACTCCGATGACTCAACCACAAAAGATCTTGAATTCAACGCTCTAATCCACTCAGCCATGACACATGCATACAACGTGTTTTTGTTGTTTACATCTCCCTAAAATTTGGTCTGCAGTTGCATTTGCTCGAAGTAAACCTAAGACATGTAAAAGTCTCAGTGCAAGCTACTTTTGAGCGTTTCGTACCCGAGAGTTATATAATAAAAATAATAATAACAATAATCTTAATAACAAAAGACAACAATAAAAATTGTTGCAAGATTTTAAATAGTCTGGATCGTCACCGGTCTGCTTAGTGCCAATCCTACCTGTGACTGCATTATTGATGGTGCCGGCCACCTGCGTCAAATACTGCAAGGTGTGTCTCGCATTCCAGGATTTCCCGCCTCCGCTCCGCCCCATGAAGAGAATGGACTGATCCTGTCTGGCAGCGAGCATGTTCCGATACGCCGTCTGCGCTGTGGCGTAGATATGAGGTGGCATGTCCTCTTGTTTACATCCTTTGAACAGCTGGATGACCTGGGAAGTAGCAAGACCGGAGTAGACTTGTTACAATTATTGATTATTGATTATTGAGTATCATTAGACAAGTTTCTGTTTAGAGTTGCACATGTGCAAAAAAAAGGCTTGAGTAATATTAGTTACCTATAATAATAATTATAATAATGTTTTTTTTACTTTTTTATTATTATTATTATTAGTTGGATATTAAATTATTGTAAACTAAACCCTTGCAAAACGCGGGATGCACTTCCACACGGTATACGTCTCCTATGTCCGCCATTTTTGGAGTTCGTTCATTTGCGCACAATTTGACTCCCAAAATGGTCGACAGTATAAGCATGTGCCAGAGTGCTGCCCGTAGTGAAATGGCTTAATACTTGAGAAGCTAACACGTGCATGATACGGCACAGTGATGTGTATGTTATTTGTTATTGGATATTTCTTTAATTATGATAGACAAATATATTTTTATCAAAATTTTTCATACAATATTTTACACATTTAAATGTTACACTACTACTAGTTTTTTTCATTAGCAGGCCTGATACTTCACAGAGGCAACGAAGGCAACCTTTATTTTCAAATGTTCCTTCAAAGAGGTGTGACTTTGGAGAAGTTCAAAAACCGCCTTGCCCTTGCAAGAACAAAGTATCAGGTCTGGGCAACGTTTTATTTATCATGCAGAAGAGAACAAGTTTGTAAAAACTTAAATTGCATGGTGGAAGGATAACAGACATAAGAAAACTTGCTGTGACACAGAGTCCAATTATGGCTACGGCTACAGCTGTTGCTAAGGGTGTTGCTAAGGACATCCTACATGTAGATACATGTACTTCAATGTATTATGATGCAGGGAACTAGCCACAATCATAGCCGTAAGCCCTAATCTTAACAAACATTCCAAGTATTTTCTTCTAAAGCACAGGCAATTAATTTACATTTTTAAGCAGCGCTGTAATTTAGTTCCTATACTTTAAGCATTGTCAGCAAATTTGTTCAGTTTTTAATCATGAAAAAAAAAAACTGTTTCTCTTCATATTTGTATGCTGCCCTCTACAGTCCAAAGAGTGTCAATGTCTAGCTGGTATGCTGTACTTGTTAGCGCACAGCACGCGTTTGTCAATCACCACAGGTTGTAAGTTAATTGGCAACACAAGGCTGATTAGTCATTCACTGTGTAATTAATAGCCCCATTATCTTCAAGGGACAGCCCCCCCCCCCCCTGTTTTATTAAGGCTACATGTGTATTATTAGTCACTCGTGCAGTATTAATCAGTGTGATTGGTTGCAAATAAAACTTAAACACCTTTGCTTTAAACGATTTTAATTGGGTGTCACTTCAGGAATGTTTTATGAAAACGCTTTGCAGCTCCACGGTGAAGATTATTTCATCAAGAGTTTGTATTTTAGGATTAATTCACTTTCACCAAAACACTTTCTCACAACCACCACCATCTTTCTGTTAGTTCTCAAAATAATAATAGGAGCTACATTGAAAGCTTATCTCACCACCAGGTCTTCTTAGCGAACCAAAAGTTCTTCAGATAATTTACAAAAACTTTCAGATTTCCATATTTATACTAAGCTGTGAGCATCACTGGTTCTTGGTCTTAGCCTGAATAAACCTAGAACCTCCCAAGTCCCAATACACTTCTTTCATTGTTTAACTGAATGACCTGTTTTAGCTCAGAAAGAAGCTCTTGAGCTTAGCAATCTTGTAGCAATATGCTCTTACGCTTAGCAATCTTGTAGGAAGATGCTAACATTTTACATAGTTAGTGATTAACATCAATTAGGAAAGTGTCATATTCCTCAAAAGTGCAAAATATTCGCCTCCTCAAATTAAACAATTTAATCAATTTTTGTCGCTCAACCCTGGCCCTCTAGTCAAGGCAACACTGCAGCCATGACTTCCAGCCACGATGGCTACCAGAACCAGGAATCAATGTACACCAGCTTCCATCAGGTTTCCATAAAACCTGCCAAAATAATAAATAAAACCCACACACTGTTTGTCCTCACGTTAAGGTCAAACTGAGGTCATCCTGCTGATGTCATTATTTGATAACATTGATCCACTTCCTATGAGCGTCATATGAGCAACATGCAATCCAGTAATAGGAAGTACTCTGAATATCCAAATCGCATTTGCATTATCAAAGTGTGGAGTCCACTTACTGTCAACACTTTGCTGTGTTTTTTTTTTCATCGCAATGTTTCATACCTGTTTCTTGTTTAGAATTTGGATAAGCTTGCCATACTGTCAAGAGGATGCTGTTCAAATGTTTTAGAATTGTTTATACATGTAGTTTAGTATTTGGATATGCCTGTAACATTAAACGGATCGTAGCATTTATCAAACACCTGTCAACACTTTGCTATTTTTTTTTATCACATTTCAGAACTCTTTCTAGTATTGTTAAAGACACTGGACACTATCGGTAATTGTCAAAGACTAGTCCTCCCAGTTGGTGTATCTCAACATATGCATAAAATAACAAACCCGTGAAAATTTGAGCTCAATCGGTTGTCAAAGTTGCGAGAGATTAATGCAAGAAAAAAAACACTCTTGTCGCACCATGGTCACACAAAGTTGTGAGCTTTCAGATGCTTGATTTCAAGACCTTAAATTCTAAATCTAAGGTCTCGAAATCAAATTCGTGGAAAAATTACTTCTTTCTCAAAAACTATGTCACTTCAGAGGGAGCTGTTTCTCACAATGTTTTACACTATCAACCTCTCCCCATTACTCATAATCAAGAAAGGTTTTATGATAATAATTAATTTGAGTAATTACCAATAGTGTCCACTGCCTTTAAACTGATTATGGTGGAGTCCACTTTCACTAGCAACACTTTGCTGTTTTGTTTTCAGCACAAAGTTTCAGGATTGCTCCATAGCATACTATCATAATTTAGCTTGCTATTACTGTCAACACGCTGCTGTTTTTTCATGACTAAATGTTCCTTGTTTATAAGCTAACATTATTAAACTATTGTGTGGTCAACTTACTAGCAAAACCTTGCTGTTAAAGCCATTGGACCCTTTTGGTAAACAGTATTGTCCAAGGCCCACACTTCGTGTATCACAACTTCTATATCAAATAACAAACCTGTGAACATTTGGGCTTAATCGGTCATCGGAGTCGGGAGAAAATAACGGGAAAACCCACCCTTGTATCCGCGCGTTTCGCCGTGTCATGACATGTGTTTAAAATAAATCTGTAATTCTCGTTAAAGAGAATTGATATTGTTTTACTGTTTTCTCAAAAAGTAAAGCATTTCATGGAATAATATTTCAAGAGAAGTATTTCACCACTACCTTCTGTAAACCCTGTAAGTTATTTGTAAATCTGTGAACTTTTTATTTTTTGTCTGTACCGAAAGGGTCCAATGGCTTTAAGTTTTGATCGCAATGTTTCAAAAATGTTCCTAGTTTAGAGTTCGGAAAGGCTTCCAATATCAACATGATCGTGGAATTTATTTACTTGCCGCTTCCCAGGTTGTATCGTAATTTGGGTGTGATCCCTGGCTACACGGTAGTTAACGGTTGAATGGCTTCTGACTGGCACCCCCCTGAACAAAGATATTGACAACATATGGCTAGATAACTCAGTTGGTAGAGCGCTGGCACGTTAATCCGGAGGTCGTTGGTTTGAATCCCACTCTAGTCAATTCTTTCTTCAACCCCAAAAATCATTTCAAAATTTACCCAGTCAGTTTCCCTTGTGGTTTATATTGAGTTTATTTACTGCGAAAACTTTGCATTTTTTTCATCAAAATGTCTCAGATGTATTCCTCTAGTTCAAGAGACCACTGACAAATTTATGCTACCCAATTAAACAATATCCGCCACATTAATTCTGAAATTAATCTTCAGGCTAATCCAGAGATTACAATTATTTTAATCCCCTCATCGAGGCTCTGTGGATGTGCAAGTTTTCATCACAATTGAGGTTTAGCAAGATTCCGATCAGTCACTCTGCCTGAGTCATCGGAGCTGAAATAACTGAACTGGTGGGAGAGCTGTCTCTACGGTCCCTAAAAATAACCGGCAGAGTGTGAATCAGATCCAAGAAGCCCCAAGTGAGAGCAAGGAATTAAAGGATGCTTCTGATCTGATGCAAACCAGCAACGAGGAATATAAGTAGTAGTAGTAGTAGTAGTAGTAGTAGTAGAAGTGTCGTGGCCGAGCGGTTAAAAGCACCGAATTCAAACTCTGGTGTGTCTGATCAGCAGAGTGTGGGTTTGAATCCCCAGGCCGTTTGTTCACTGTGTTGTGTATTGCATGTAAAACAACCCAGTGCACTTATCGAAAAGAGTAGGGGTTCACCCCAGTGTTCCCGGCTGTGGCTGCTGTATGCACAGTAGCACCTTGTAAACCCCTTATAAAGTGCTACATAATTGGGTCTCGGAAATCATCTCTGCAATAACCTATCTTTCTGAAAGTTTGTATATACTCAGCGCCTTGAGTACCTTGTTTGGTAGATACGTGAGCTATATAAGACTTTGATGTTAGTAGTAGTAGTTGGCAGACGTCTGTCGCAGACGACAATGTTAAGTTAAGACGCATCCATCAGGGAATAATATGAGTGGAAACCCACCATCCTTTACTTTGTCAGGTACAGGACAGCGGGACAAGACTTGTGGCCGAAAGAAATTTGTTTGACAAGACAAAAGGACTAACAACAATTGTGGAGCGCCGTTGTGGCACGAGATTCTGTCAAATATTAAAAAATAGCCCAGCCGGTTGTCTTAAAAAATGTGTCGGCTGACCATTTTGAATTTGAGAAGAAAAAAGAAAAGAAAAAAAAAGGGCTCGTCTCCTTTCTTTTTTCAAAAAGGCAATATGCTAAACATGTTTTTCTTTCATGGCCTTTTAAAGGTTTTCAAAGGTGGTTTGCATCAAAGAGGAAGGAAACTCTGTTGGCTCATGAGCTCGTAATAAACCAAAGTGAATGAACTATCTATAAAATCCAAAAAAAGTTTCTTTAAAGTCAATGCCCTTGACACAATTTCTCAATTCCTCTTCCGTTTTTTTTTTTTATCACAACCACTCGCCCAGGGTCACTACACAACAGATGTTTCCTTGTATAAAACGAGTCTAAATGGAGGCCTAGATGAGGCTTATACCTGAAGTAATTAATCAGCGTTAATCCGGTTTGATCAGCACAAGGTTAATCACGCACTATGCCTGCAGCAGATTATCAAAGTGTGCATTTTAACAACATCCACACCTAGCAGATAAAGTTTTTGAAAGGTTAATGTGCGAAACATAACAGGAATTTAGCAAACAAAATGCAGACTGCTATGTTGATCATTATTAAAAAATAAAGTGTTTGAATAGTTATGAAAGTATGGATTGAAGTTTAACATATAAAAAAATAAATATATTCTTCGAGTACAAAATCTTGTGCTTCCAGCATCCCAGCAATGGTGGCAGGCTCAAGGAACTTACTGTACAGGCTAAGGTAAAACGGATTGGTCTGTTAAAAGTAGAGTTACTGCATTTCTATCTACTTGCACTTTACAGATAATGGACATGAAGGGAGTTCTGTTAAATTGACTTTTCTTTTTCTTTTGAGGTTGTCGTTTCACCCATGGATGAGGACACCCCATTTTGTGTTGTACTCATCCGTTTGGAAATACTTCCATAAATGGCCATAAGTGCTCATGTAAGCAAAATCAAGGAATGACAGTTGCTGATAACATGTTAAAAGTAAGAGATCTGACTTATAGATCTCACCCTAATGTTTGCATACTGAAGTGGGGTATCCATATTGTACACATTGCGCATGTACATGATGTGCGACTATGCATAAATCATCTAAAGAAACTAAGTGTATAATCAGGTAACCCCAATACCGTTTGATTGTGTCACATGTGCAATTTTACCAAAAGCACCCATTAAATGCCAAAGGCATTTCTTTTGACAAAAACTTAAAATTATTCGAAGACCTTAAAACTTTTAAGAATGTTTGCAAATTCCTAGTCCACCCACTTATGAAACCTCTCACTAGCTGAAGATTTTCAGTAATTTAAAAGTTAAAGGCAGTGGACACTATTGGCAATTACTCAAAATAATTATTATCATCAAACCTTTCTTGATTACGAGAGGGAGAGGTTGGTAGTATTTTGAGAAAGAAGTAATTTTCCACGAATTTGATTTCGAGACCTCAAGTTTAGAATTTGAGGTCTCGAAATCAAGCATCTGAAAGCACACAACTTTGTGTGACCAGGGTGTTTTTTCTTTCATTAATATCTCGCAACTTCGACAACCGATTGAGCTCAAATTTTCACAGGTTTGTTATTTTATGCATATGTTGAGATACACCAAGTGAGAAGACTGGTCTTTGAAAATTACCAATAGTGTCCAGGGTCTTTAACTAGCCTACTAATTCCAATTTAAAATGTTGAAGAGGTACAGGATAAATGCAAACAACTTGACAACCATGACTTTTTTTAAACGTTGACAGGTTTTACAAAGAAAACGATTCAGGCATGAAATTTGGCACTCTACATGTATGCCCTTGACCTGTGAACACCTCTTTGACAATGTGCAAGAAAAAACACAAAGTGCACAGCAGTTTGGTTGATCTGAGTATGACCATTTGACAGCTGTGTTGTTTGGCAAAATACAGTTTTCCGCAGTTTTCTGCATGCGTCAAGTTTTTAAATGTATTGAATCCTTTCAGACAATTGGGTGTTTTTTTCGGGTCTTCTCAATTGGTGTGGGGATTTTTGAAAGTTTAGGTGTTGCCAACATTTGCCTGGAGAATTTGAAAAATTTCTGCTTTTGTAGTGAAAATTATTCTATTGATCAACACTTGTGGGACATCCAAATGATAAAGAATTTGCAAGAAAAAAAAAACAGGGCATGGGATTCATGAAAAACACCTTTAGATGACCTGTTGTATAAACCAGAACTTCATGTATGCTTCTACAAAAAAAATTTCTTTTTTACAAGACTTTTAGTATCCTTTATAACTATTTTTTTGCAAAAGGATACCATACTTAGTGAGTTAATAGATAGCTCAGTTGGTGGGGCACTTGCATGTTAACTTCAAATGTAGTGCCAGGTTAAATTTCTGTTCTAGTCAACTTGTCTGTGTTCACCCCAAAATTAATCCAGGTCAGTTCTCTTCCTTTTTTTAATACTCGTCAGAGTACAAAAAAGTGTACTAAAAAAAGGTCTTGCACCTCGCATAAGAATGTACTATTGTCTTGAATTGTACTTATCAACATGTTTTCGACATATTTTTAAACAATATCTTTGTTAAGTCTGTTATCCGCCAGACTAGGCCCCTGAGGGAAAACAGTCTTTGATAACTATTGGGGCTACCCTGGCTAACAAAGAACAAGTAACTAAATAAAGACTACATTTTATGACTCATTGTAACTGAAGAAAATGACCTCAGCCATGTTTTCTATCTTTTGAAACAAACTCAGACACCATGAAGAACTTTCACCATTGGAAAATCCGAGAAATTCAAGGAGCATTGTGACTGATCAGTTGTCACAAAATCTCACAAAATTGCATTTTGAGCTACAAATGTAAGCAGACACAAACAAGCGATAAATATATGTAGACACGATGTATCGTTGTAAATAACGTCATATGTAGAATTTAGAGAAAAAGAAGTGCATGCATCACTAAGCAAACGACACAGTTTAAATTTCCAATTTGCCATCCAAACGTCAACTTAGAAAAAGATTTATACAATTATAGTACAATGTCAGAAAAAAAGTATCAAAGGTTACTGAAGAAAACCTGACATGCTTTCTACTGCTGTACAACACGACTCACTACATCACACCAAGCAAAATCAACACTATTAGAAAGCTGCATGCAGATGAGAAATGAGAAGGAAAAAAAATTGTTTTAAAATAAAAGGTCCTGTTCACTTTGTTAAGGCTAAGAAAACCTAATCACTATCTAAACTGCTATCACCCCACGGAACCCTCCCCACCAGAGGGGGCCCATCATTCCTGTAACAGTGATGTGGTTTGTGGGGATTATTGGTTATACATCATGTGTGTACATGTAGGTATGATAGTGCTGTGTTTGTTTTGGGGTTGTTTTTTTTGTGGGTTTTTTTTTGTGGGGGGGGGGCGACTATGGGGGACCTGATTACACAACTGGAGCTTTCAAGACTATTTCAGGCTTAAATGAGGTGAGGTCTCTATTGGCACAAATTATATTCCTGATTAAACTGCAAGGTAAAAGTTGTTTGTTCAAGCCAGGGAAAACTACTGATGTTGGAGACCTTTCACCTGAAATTATCTGGTTCATTTGAGTCATAGATTTGAGGCATATTCAGTGTCTAGAATATTATTAAGAACCCATTCTGTATTTAAAAATCTAACTTGGGGTTGGTCAACATTATTATTATTTTTTATTAATTTACTGTGGCTGGGCATAATATAGCCCTTTTCACATGATGTCATTTGAGTTGGATGCCCTCAGCACAAAATGCCCTCGTAGTGAATGCCAGAAAACAATATTGCTATGTTGCTGACAGGTTTTGTTCCCTAAAAAAATCCAGACCTCAAAGGATGTTAAGTAAAACAAAGAAAGGAATGTTTTCTAGTTGTGCAATGGAGTAAACAATTGATTTGTTGAAATATGGAATGTTCCATTCGACTCGGCTCCGTCTCGTTGAAAAGAACATTCCATCTTTCAACTCATGGAAATAGTTGCACTATATTGCACTCATAAACATTCATTATTTGTCTAATGTTCACTGGTCCAAACGAGGCTCGCATTCTGGGTGTAATCTGATGATGCAATGAGCATCCGTTTTAAAGCCATTGTTCCCTTTCAGTAAACAGTGTTGTCCAAGGCACACACTTTGTGTACCACAACTTCTATATCAAACAACAAACCTGTGCAAATTTAGGCTCAATCGATCATCGGAGTCGGGAGAAAACAACGGAAAAACCCACCCTTGTTTCCGCGCGTTTCGCCGTGTCATGACATGTGTTTAAAATAAATCCGTAGTTCTCGTTAATGAGAATTTATATTGTTTTGCTGTTTTCCTCAAAAAGTAAAGCATTTCATGGACTAATATTTCAAGAGAAGTCTTTCACCATTGCCTTCTGTAAACACTGTAAGTTATTTGTAAATCTGTGAACTTTTTTTGTTGTTTTCTGAACAGAAAGGGTCCAATGGCTTTAACGCCTACATGTGTACATGTAAGTAATAATTATGTACATAGATTGGACACGTACATAGTGCTTTTTTCTGCTGGGCTACTGCATTCTCCCGTCCCAGGAATGCGCAATGCAAATATTGTAATTAAAGAGACTGTGCAGGCCTAGAGTTTATAATAACCCAGATCCTTAATATCTTCAGTGTAAATTTCCCACCAGAAACTGTTGCTACGTATAAGTAAGAGACATTTACAAAAGAGGGCATTGACACTATAAGGACTAGATGGCTCAGTTTGTATAGTGCTTCATATTTCTGGAGGTGGCAGGTTCAAATCCCACTCTGGTAAATTTGACTTAAAATTTACAGAGTTTCCCTTTTGGGTTTACTTGATAAATGAGAGATAATCACAAACACAGAAGCGACTACTTGTTTCAGTTTGAAGTTTATATTAATTAAGAAATTGTAAGAAATTGTTGAATTTGAATAACAGCCAGTATTCTAGCTTCTTAGAGCATTTACAGATTTTCTTTTTCTTTTTTTGCAAAAAAAAAACAGGGTAAGAAAATTAATTAAAATGTTATGGTTTTTGTTCTGTAACAAACACCTAAATCCAGACGATAAAGGGATGCTTCTTAACCCTGAATAGGCCAGTCTATCACTTTGGAGATATTTGTACAGGTCCTTAAGTGGTTTAACTGGCATTTAGCAAGCTAACCCTTGTTAGAGAAGAACACTGAGTGTGCTACATGATTTTTTTACAACCGGCCAACTTTACCTGACCTTTAATAAAACAAGCACTACTTAAATTCATATCACATTGATACAGAGTTATTAATAATCTGCCATGGTGTAAACCTACAAGCTGTCAATTATACAGCAGCTCACTGGATTAAAATTCCTCATACACCTAACCATATCATAAATACTCCAGCACTAACAAATTATACAAAATGTACGCACTTGCATCCAGTTTAGTATGCGACTTAAAGGATTTGGGTACTTTTTCAAAATGTCCATAGATTTACATAAAAACTTTGAAGATTTGAAGATAATGATAGTGGAAAGCTTCCCTTCAAATATTACTTACTGAGGTGCTGTAGTTTTTGAGAAATGAGTAAAACAATGTCATGGAAATACGATTGTAAATGCTTCAAATAATTTTCGTCTCATGAGACGAAAATTATTTTCATGACATTGTTTTACTCATTACCCAAAAACTACAGCACCTCAGCACGTAACATTTTCAGGGAAGCTTTCTACTATCATTATCTTCAAACTGTGTAAGTTTAGTGTAAATCTGTCAACATTGTGTTTTTTGTCCTACAAAAAGTACATACACCCTTTATTAAGTGAACATGGTTAGTCTTATTTCAAGGCGTCTTCTACCTAAGTGCGACTGCCAGAGTATATTTTAGTATGAACAACTAGCCTAAATTTTTGTTCCAGTGGCTTTTATCGGTCAATGATGCATTTTGCAAGAGTTCTCCTGTGCTTCCATTCTCATGTACTTCCATTCTCATGTACTTCCCCGGTATCCAGATTGGTTTTCAAAAAACCCTCGGAAGAATCAGCAACAGAAAGTTTACTGACAACGCCCACCAACTGTGCATAATTATTTATGACTTTCTGTTGCTTCAGATCAGAAGTAATGCGCACTTGAACCAAAAAATTCCTTGCACAACCTTCGAGCAGGTTGGGTTAATATTTATGGCATTATTCCAACACTTTCTTGTTTACAACTTTAAGTGAGCTTTTTAGTCCAAAGTGGATTTCTGTCTGGAAAAAAATAATGCTTTGGGATACTTGTAGTTAAAGCACTATCAGCGTCTACTGCAACCTTCAAATATTCCTCCAAGCTTCAAGCGCAAACTCAAAACTCACCTATTTCCTAGCTGAAGATATGTTTGTTTTCATGCATTTTCTTTATTTCATTGTATTCAATTCAAGTGCCAGTTGTGAGGCGCTGTGTTTCTTGTCGAGTGCCATATAAATGCTTTGAATTGTTATTATAATGATTAAAAATGGTAATTATTATTATTAAAAGTTAGCAAAAAACACAAAAACACTTAAAACACAAGAAGGCTAAATATTACATAATATTCAGTTTTGATTAAGGGTGATCGATGACTATGCATCATTGTGCTTGTTAGAAAAACATTTGTGCACATTAAAAACTTTAGCCAGCTACTGCGAAAATTTTTCCACACAGCTTAAATGTCACAATATAGTTATTGGATAAAAATACAGAAAAAAAGGGATGCAAAATATCATAACAAAAATCAATTATTAAAGATGATATTAAGTTAGTTCAATATTATGTGCACATCACAGACACACGCAAGATTTTTCTTAGCAACGGGCTTGGGTCTACTTACTGCCGTGGCATGCTGCATGGTTTTCCAAGAAGCGCAGTTCGTGGAAAGAGGTTGGGGATAAAAGCAGGGTCAAAGGTCAAGGGTCATTGAATGGGATGGGGGTCAAAGGTGGGGGTAGGGAAGGACAGCGAGAGAGAGAACAACACATCAGTAAATTTAGTAGCGGTAATTATGGCAGGACTACCTTTAAATATGAATTTGCATACAGTATCAGGTCAGGGGTAGATCAGTAATTGGGCCGATTATTAATTGGGCTGATTATTAATTGGGCAGCACTTTTCAAGGGGCTACAGTTATACCAGGAATGAGGTCAATACATGTATATAACAATGGGCTGAGCCTGGGAAATGAACCATATGACCATTTTCACAATATTAATGAAGACACAGGTCTTACCAACATCCAAGTTTCTTCAAGATCTGAGGCACAAAATCTTACCTGATTCTCAGATTTAATGTTCAATTTAGAATTTTAGAATTCTACATTGGTTGGGGTCCCGAACAAATACACTACTACATGTATTCTAAGCCCATCCCCTTCCTCTAAAAACAAGAACCTTAATTATACATTTATAGCAGATTTGGGTCCGGTACAAACAAAGACCCCAAATAAAGTGATCCCTTAGAAGAAGACATAATGTTCACCCTCTTTAAGAATGAACCTAACGATAACAAAGACGAGTGGTTACAACAACATATTCCGGCTCATTACTCAAAATGCCATCCTGATGTACATTGTACCAGACCAGACATTGCCAGACAATTTGTTGACCCATCTGTACATGGGTACATTAATAATCTGAGCATCACTTATGACATTCAAGGAATGCCAAGTGTAGGATGCACATGCACTGATCACTGCACTCTACTGCCCCCTTACACGCATCGCACACTCAGCAATGCATGAAAGGCACGCAAGGCTATCATTAATACAGGAATCAAAATTAATACAGGACTGCAGGCCTGAGGCCATGATTTTAGAATCGGGCCAGTAAACTTATTGCAGTACAAGTCCGGCTGTCTTGTGTTATTGAATAATAACACCTCACTGCATTTTAAATGTCAACTGATAAATATAAACTCCGTCGAGTTTTCAAGTTTTAACCATAAGAAAAATTAGAAAAAATCTTGTGCTTGATCTAAAAACAGCTTAAATAAGAAACTGTGTAGATAGTGTTCTTATAGTTTTTATTCCTGTAACAAATTCTCTGGTCCAGTCAAAGTATGAGCTACAGTCTTGTGGATATTTACCCTAAAATCTTAGCCTCGCATTACAAGGCATCATTCTTCCATCCAAGACTTTGACTGAGCAAAGTCCAAGATGGTCCATTCTAAAAATCATTAATCTTTAGCTTTCATTTTAAAGTCACATACCACTCGGTTGAAGAGATTTTTAAATTTTAGATTAAACCAAATTCATTGCCGAATCAAAAACAAATTATTCAAATTGGAACCAGTAATGGCCAATTTAAATACTACATTTTTGGCAAATAGGCTTACACTTTTCTTTGAAGCGGTTAATGAATTTGTTTATGAAAACAAAGTTTTTGTGCATTTTAAAGTTTGACGCCCAATGCTTTTTGTCAACATGAGCTGTATTGCCAAAGCGCTTAGTCATAGATTTAGAACCCATAATAGATTAAACTGTCAGTGTGTTTCTTTTAAAAAGACGAAACCAAAACAGGAACTTAAACTAGAAACTAAATTTAATCTTTGATTGATCTGTGTACATGTACATAACCTACATGTACTTTGACTGTATTTTGACCGTATTTGTTTTGACATACATGTACATATAGATGGTCGATTGTTATAGGCATGACAACAAAATTATATTGTTAATATATTTTGTTTGAATAAATTTAGACTTGATTTATGTTTTATTTCTTGACAAATGTGAATATGATAAATGAAAGTACATTGTACTCCTGTTCAGCCAAGAATTCACTCACACTCAGATACATTGTATGTTTGAGTTATGTTGAACGTGTTGTTGACATTAATCAAGAGGATGCATGTTCAAGTACCACTCTAGTCAACTTTTCTTTGTGCAACCTAGTCTTGAAGTCAAGACGGTAATTGTTGAGCGCGGTGCATTTACGTGGACGGTACACAAACACCCTCGATCCCAGTATGTGTGTGAGTCAGTCGCAGTTAGAGCTGCCACGCGCTACCTACGACCGTTGCATGTGCATAATCGCACTGTGACTGTTGCATGAACGGCAGACAAATAGGCAGCGCCTAACGACTTGTCATCAAGTCTATGTGCAACCCAAAATTGTTTTAATACTAAATGTACATAAGTAAAGTGCCAATACAGTAGAAAATACATGTACATATAATACATGTTGTGTCCGGCACGTAATTCAGTGTATTTGTACTTCTTTTTTTGAAAAAAGGTCCAGTCAAAAAATATTTCTGTCACCGTGCTGCGGTTAGTTCATTGTGTGTATACATGTTTGTACCTCCGAGATTTGAGATATTCTACATGTTTTTGATGCACATAACATGTATCATTATTCCATCTTCAAAGACCCGTACAATTTTTGGAAATTAACTTAACTGAGGAGGAATTAAGATGATTTGGGGAACATATGATACGAGTTGAACACTTGATGACTAACGCCTTTTATTCAGTAAAGATTCTATATCAACCCAGCGATACATCAAGAAGCTTAAAGGCAGTGGACACTATTGGTAATTACTCAAAATAATTATTAGCATAAAACCTTTCTTGGTGACGGGTAATGGGAAGATGTTGATGGTGTAAAACATTGTGAGAAACAGCTCCCTCTGAAGTGCCATAGTTTTATAGTAAGAAGTAATTTTCCATGAATTTGATTTCAAGACCTCAGATTTAGAACTTGAGGTCTCGAAATCAACCATCTAAACGCACACAACTTCGTGTGACAAGGGTGTTTTTTCTTTCATTGTTATCTCCCAATTTCGATGACCGATTGAGCTCAAATTTTCACAGTTTAGTTATTTTATGCATATTGTTGAGATACACCAACTGTGAATGCTAGTCTTTGACAATTACCAATAGTGTCCACTGCCTTTAATTTACACCACAGATGGTCATGGTGTCACTTACCCCAGCCAACAGTACGAGCTTTATTTATGACTGACACTGATATTGGCTGACTGTAATGAATGTCTGTGTATTATCGTGCAATTTAAGACTGTCTGGATTGAAATAGAAAGCCCATATAAACAGAGGACGCATAATTGTACCGGCTGAATTCATTATTGTTTGCT
This sequence comes from Asterias rubens, assembly GCF_902459465.1. NCBI lineage: Eukaryota > Metazoa > Echinodermata > Asteroidea > Forcipulatida > Asteriidae > Asterias > Asterias rubens. The sequence goes on along the minus strand of NC_047066.1, from coordinate 9,546,636 downwards.
GTGTGTATCTACTTGCCAGGTAGATTTTGTTCTATGAAGAGAACTGTCTTGCTATATATTCTACTACAGCGGAGTAGATTTTTGGATTTCAGGAGAGTTCCCAGTTCTGAAAAGAACTGTCCTGCTTTTTAATTACTAACTGAGCAGGGCGAAAGGTATAGTGTTCAAATTGTTATTAACTTCACTACTGCAGAGCGAGTGAATTCTTAGTTGGAGTGATTTATTAATTGGTCTCAAATAATTCATTACCTGCTCCAAGGAAAGGAGGGTAACATTGCAGAAAGCTTTGAAGCAGAACTGGATTTACAAGGTTCGAGTTTGATGCATGAACAGAGCTGTGTTTGAGGGTTGGAAGGGGAGGTTGAAGGGGATGTCATCGAAATACCCTCCCAGATTTTAACCATTAATAATTTGACCGCCATTTGCGTTTGTAAAGAAAACTAATTCAGTTGGATTCTGGGTATGGCTCTTTAACAGTCATTCGCAATGTATACTTAATTTGTATTTAACAAATGAGGCAAAATCTCATCATTTGTACAAACAAATCAAACTCCAATTATTCTACAAATTTCTGCGTGCGACACACATTCCGGAAGGCTGAGTTTTTTCCCAACTGCAGATACTCAAGTGAGTAACCCAAGTTGAGAAGACTGACTGTGCAGTCAGTCTTCTTTATCTAAATTGGGTTATCTTACACTGTACTCATTTCAGTACTCAAACATATGAGTAGCCTACATATATATCTGAACTCACAGCATGACCCAACTCAACTCCGAGTTTTTTCCAACTAAAATATTGAGTTACTAAACACTGTAGGCCTACTCCCTTGGTACTCAAACTTATGAGTAGTCTACAATTCTGTACTTACACTGTGAGGTTTCAAACTAAAACATAGCGTTACCTTACACTGTAGGCCTCTTTAAAACTCAAACTTATGAGGAGCCTACATTTCTGAACTCACAACGTGACCCAACCCAACTCTGGTTCTTACCTTGTCCGAGTACACAGACAGCTGGTGCATCGGATTAATGATGACCATATTGCGTCCAGCGTAGGTGTGTATTAGACTGGCTCCGTACCGCTGACGTAGCGTGTGTAGTACCCCTGACTCATTGAGATGGAGGAGGGATGCAATGTCTTCAGCCCGGTCGTACTGAGGAGGATTGGCCTAAAGAGCGAGCAAGGAGAAGAGGTGGATTACAAGAGAACACTAGTCGTGACAATCAACAAATTATTCACCAGAAGAAACACGGGGAGCCTAAACTAACGAGGGACGTTAGGGGCGTTACAGTGGTCCGCTGGCCAAATACCAATTGAAAAACCTTAGGACTAGTCAGAATTCTTGCCAAGTGGTCCACCTGGCTGGTTCAATTCTTGCCAAGTGGTCCACCTGGCTGGTTCAATTCTTGCCAAGTGGTCCACCTGGCTGGTTCAATGTTGAAAAGCATCCCTATTTCATTTGAAATATTGACCAGTGGAAAAAGCTGACAGACTAGTGTAATGACAAGCTATGCTGGCTAGCTGCTGAGTGGCTGTACATTTCTCCAATAAGGTCATTTTCAGACTATTTCATTTGAAATATTGACTAGTGAAAAAGCTGACAGACTAGTGTAATGACAAGCTATGCTGGCTAGCTGCTGAGTGGCTGTACGTTTCTCCAATAAGGTCATTTTCAGACTATTTCATTTGAAATATTGACTAGTGAAAAAGCTGACAGACTAGTGTAATGACAAGCTATGCTGGCGAGCTGCTGAGTGGCTGTACGTTTCTCCAATAAGGTCATTTTCAGACTATTTCATTTGAAATATTGACTAGTGAAAAAGCTGACAGACTAGTGTAATGACAAGCTATGCTGGCTAGCTGCTGAGTGGCTGTACGTTTCTCCAATAAGGTCATTTTCAGACTATTTCATTTGAAATATTGACCAGTGGAAAAAGCTGACAGACTAGTGTAATGACAAGCTATGCTGGCTAGCTGCTGAGTGGCTGTACATTTCTCCAATAAGGTCATTTTCAGACTATTTCATTTGAAATATTGACTAGTGAAAAAGCTGACAGACTAGTGTAATGACAAGCTATGCTGGCTAGCTGCTGAGTGGCTGTACGTTTCTCCAATAAGGTCATTTTCAGACTATTTCATTTGAAATATTGACTAGTGAAAAAGCTGACAGACTAGTGTAATGACAAGCTATGCTGGCGAGCTGCTGAGTGGCTGTACGTTTCTCCAATAAGGTCATTTTCAGACTATTTCATTTGAAATATTGACTAGTGAAAAAGCTGACAGACTAGTGTAATGACAAGCTATGCTGGCTAGCTGCTGAGTGGCTGTACGTTTCTCCAATAAGGTCATTTTCAGACTATTTCATTTGAAATATTGACTAGTGAAAAAGCTGACAGACTAGTGTAATGACAAGCTATGCTGGCGAGCTGCTGAGTGGCTGTACGTTTCTCCAATAAGGTCATTTTCAGATTATTTCATTTGAAATATTGACTAGTGAAAAAGCTGACAGACTAGTGTAATGACAAGCTATGCTGGCTAGCTGCTGAGTGGCTGTACATTTCTCCAATAAGGTCATTTTCAGACTATTTCATTTGAAATATTGACTAGTGAAAAAGCTGACAGACTAGTGTAATGACAAGCTATGCTGGCTAGCTGCTGAGTGGCTGTACGTTTCTCCAATAAGGTCATTTTCAGACTATGACATTTTTTTTTCAAAAGGTAAAACAAAACACTTTACATGTAGAACAAAAAATCCTGAACTCACAATGTACATGTAAGATGTCAAAATGAAGATTGCTGTATACATGCATTTTATAGCCATCTATACAACTCAAAAAGTTAATTAATTGTCCCCCTGTGACTTCAGTTCACAGAGCCCGATGCTTGTTATCAAGTCATACAATGTACCAATCCTTCAGAAAATTGAATTATTTGACTGTGAAATTGTCCCCATAAGAAGGTCTATGAACTGCACCCTTAGATATAGTACTCGGAGAACGCTGCGCTCGGCCGCCCTTCTGTGTGGTCTGTTGATGCGGCGTATCGATTGCGTGTATGGCAAAATGAGCATCACGTGACACACGTGTATAGTAAAATGGCAAGATGTCAGTGCACATAGACCGTTTCTAGTGTGTTCATTGGTCAATGTTCATGACGTCACTGTATGGCAAAACATTTTACCATACACGCGTAAAGAAATGGCATACGCGGGTTCATAAAAATGGTCTAAAAAAGAAAGCGCATGCACAATGACACACTCAGCATTCTCCGGGTTCTATTTCTATGACTGCACCCCACCAACTTCCTTAAAGGCAGTGGACACTATTGGTAATTACTCAAAATAATTATCGTCATACAACCTTTCTTGATTACGAGTAATGGGGAGAGGTTGATAGTATAAAACATTGTGAGAAACAGCTCCCTCCGAAGTGACGTAGTTTTCGAGAAAGAAGTAATTTTCAACGAATTTGATTTCAAGACCTCAAGTCTAGAACTTGAGGTCTCGAAATCAAGCATCAGAAAGCATACAACTTCGTGTGACAAGGGTGTTTTTTCCCCATTATTTTCTCGCAACTTCGACGATCGATTGAGCTCAAATTTGTACTGGTTTGTTATTATATGCATATGTTGAGATACACCAAGTGAGAAGACTGGTCTTCGATAATTATTAATAGTGTCCATTGTCTTTAATCCTATCCTACGTGTATCTCCAAACCCATGCCTTACCTTCTCCACATCTTCTTCATCCACTTCCAATGCGTCATCACTGTGAGCCAGCTTTACCCTGATGCGCCCCTCGGTTAGCGGCACGATCCCCTCGGCTTGAAGGAGCTGTGCGGCTGAGAATCCCTCCTTGTGGAGGAGCCAGACCTTCTCTGCTCCAAGCCATGCCTTCTCCGAATCCAACTGAGCATCTGATTTGGCCTGTTTACAAAGAAAAGACAATTCTATCATCAATTATCAATTATCGTGAATCTGTCTGCTGATGTAGCCAAGGAAATATCAAAAGTACCTTACACACTGTAACCTGGTAGGCCTGAAGATAAGGTTGAAGAAATCTAAATTTTTTCAGATTATAGGAGAAAAACCGAATCTGAAGGGAAACCCACGCAATCAGCTGAAAACCCAATATGAAGTGGGATTTGAAACAGATTGTTGCCATGGCTTCACAGTTTTAGGCCCAAGAAAGTATCAAATGAAATGGGAAGAGGAACAATGCTTGACACGTCACTCTTGGAAGGGTAAGTCAATTAAATCGGGATGAGATCTTTGCTGACAAAAAGAGTCAACAGTTCTAACCCCAAAAGAGGTTCAAAGTGCATGTTGATTAAATTTCCACCTTGTACATTAGTTACGCCTGGAACATGCACAATGCATAGGGCCTATAATTACAAAAGGGCACCTCAATGAGGGCAATTTTCTACTGGAACATTTCAAGAAGGGGCACCAAGGCAACAGCCAGGGGTTCTGAGACAATTACCTTCATTGCCTCTGTGAAGAACATTATATAGTATGGCATGACTGGAATTCATGTAATACATGAAGGCCTATCTGTTGGTATACTGATAGTTCTGTCATGGGGGAGGAAACAAAATATTTTCCCTCAATCTTTAAGCCGCAGGTTATTATTTGATGGCATCAAGATAAAAAATTAATTTATCGGCTTGTCACTTTCCAGTTTTGAAAGTAGCACATACAGTACTTGTATGTACGTAAAGAGATTACGATGATACAATACACTATAAATTGTACAGTCAGTCTTTGATTTCTTCAACCCATTTCACTAAAGGCATACAGAACACAGGTGTCATAGAAGACAGGTGTCATAAAATAGGGATTTTTTAAAACAAATCCCCAAGAGCCACTCAAGGAAATGGCTCTTTAACAATGATTTGTTGTCAGCAAAAAAATTACAGTACAATACAACATTACACAGTAGCGTAATACAATCTATGTGGAAGAGGGTTTTCAAGCTGATAGGGATGCTGAAGACCAAGGGAAACAGAAAAAAGTAGTTGTGGTGTAATATTATCAGGCCTTGAATTTCCTCTGGTAATGGGGCACTTGTAGTATGAAGAAATGTAGTTTTGTATTGGAACCTTGCAGAGAGCACCACAGCAAATGCAAAGGGCACCACGGCAAATGCAAAGGGCACCACGGCAATTGGTGTTGTGCCTCGAGTTGTTTTGAGGTCTGTATTTAACAGAACACTACACCAGGCAACAAATAGTTGACAACGACATTGTGCACTTCAACATGAACCCCAAAACGCCATCAAGTAAAACAGAGCACTCAAGAGAAATAGGAAGGATGAAACAAACTCTCGAAACAACAGTCACACGGAACAATGCCTTTAGATATTCGTCCCTTAAAAGTGAGCACAACAAGTATAGACAAACTTGTTGAAGAAACAGAGACCTCTAACATTAGATTCGGACAAACATTAGATTCTGGGAAAGTAACTTAACTTTGGCGATCTGGAGCTCAGGAAAACAACAACTGAAGATCGTTTGGAGGTCATGGCGGGTCGTCCTCCTCAAAAGTCAGGTCACAGGTCACTGGGTGAATGAACCCAAAGAATAAAACCACACCCAAATCCAAAACACAAGGAAACTCAATCAAGGTGATTGAATTACACTGAAATAAAGATCTGGAATCCTCAGTGTACTTAAAATGTAGCCTTCTTACTCAGGAGTTTTGCTGATTTCATCGCCATATGTAGTCAATACTTCTGCAGGCCTATTTAGGTTTCACTCATTGTGCCAAGCCTAAAATTCAAAACCCACAGTGGGTTGTATACATGTAGTATCCATGAAGGTCTTTCCACTGCAATGCTCCTCTTCTTCCATTGTTTCCTGTCCCAGGGCATCCAAACTTTCTCACCAACTTTCCTCAACTAAAATGATACAACATCTCCTGAAATCCTCAAGGAAATTACGTCCAAGATAAAGTTGCTTTAATTAAACTCAGGAGGAATCCATCAGCCCCAGAGCAAACGGCTACCTTCTCCCCGAAGCCATCTTCAGTTACCTGCACACTGAATACCCTGATCCCTTACCCAGTTTCCTCTTAAGAAACATCATCTTGATATGGGGAGTCGGATTCTTCTCTTGGAGGCCAGCCATGGAGGGAGGGGAGGAATTCCTCAGCCTGATCACATCATTGATACATGCTGAGCAGCTGAGGACTTGGAGTCTGAACATCTCAGTGCTGTGTCTTACGAGGGTCTGATTGGGATGAACTTTTAAGATAATCATGTTTGACCCCTATGTGGTTGGCATTCGGGTCAAGTTGGAGAAGTACTTAAATAAGGCTCATATATATTTTCAGACCTTGAAACTATTACCTTGAAGAGGCAGGTGACTGTGACATGTTGGAAGGGGAGGGGATGTTCAGGCCTGTCAAGCTTCATTTTGAAAAGGCAAGGGCACCAAGGCATTTTCTCATTGGTAAACGGCACCCTATGAGGGAACTGACACATTCTACTTGAACATTTCAAGATCACCAAGGCAATACCAGGGGGAACATCGCCTCCAATGCCTCGGTGAAGTATCAAGCCTGGTGATACCATGAACATGATTGATACTAATACAAACAAACATTTATGTATTTGGGGGAGGGTTCTAAAAAGTAGTGTTTTCTCTTTATAAACTGTTTATAAAATGTTGAAAACTTTGGACAGTCACTCATTTGAGGAGTATCTGTGTGGTGCGTACAAAGGTCTCCTATTTGCTTTTTAGCAAACTAACCTGATTCACCTAAAATGCCTTACACCATTTTGTAATGTGGCTGATAGTGAATACAATTTCACACACTAGACACATGTACAATGTAGGCTTGTTTACCAGAAAAATTGTAAAAATCCAAAGTTTCGTCAGAAATCGGCATCTAAATTAGACTTTGAAGTACATTTGTAAACCCAGCAGTTTGCCATCAGCTTATGCTTGTAGTAGGTACCAATAAATGCATACTTCATGCGACTCTTTAAAACGAGACCAGACAAACATGCATCAATAAATGTCAACCACAGAACCTTTACATGGGTGTCAACGTTGACAGTCTCCTGCTGTGCCTCACCAGGTGACAATTCATAACTGTAGGCAGTTATAGGTCATTAAATACATGAAGGACTCCACACACACAATGAAGTGAGAAAAAACAACATCATAAAAAAAAAGCATTCAATAATTAATTACTTTTTCTCCCTATTCACACCCTTGATATTGTCCTTTGTGTTTTCATCTTGTTATGGTCAAACCAGCCCCTGCCATGCTGCTTTGGTTCCCCTATAAATCACTGTTTACCCCTTGCTTATTCTGTGTGCTTTCTGCCTCCCCCTCTCTCTCTCTCTATTCATGGATTTCCCTGCACTGATTATGTTACAATTAGTTATCTGTTCATGATTGCTGTGTTGTCATTAGCCTTCCAGAAAGTCTACATACGTGTACGTATTATGCTAACATCAACTATTCTTAATAGGTACTTTTGGTTGGTAAGCAGTTTGCAACAGCTATTTCTACTTTATCTTGAAAACAAAACTGTTAATTAGTATCTCACTGATAAAATGGTTTTTGTCATTACTGCTACTATTCATCTACATACAGTACAAGGTGTCAACTTAATCAGCTGTGACCTCAAGTGGGGACAATAAAGGTAGTTGGTAATAAAAACCCAGACAAATCAAGGTACATGGCTGGTGTGTGGCATGGCCCAGATCCTCACATCTGCTCTTCTCCTTTACAGAGTCACAAAGAAGCCAGTCCACACCAAATTGTTTGGACTTGGGTATGATTTGAATACCTAAATGAAAGCAATTGTTAGGACTCTGACCCTAGTCCTTCTAAAATCCTTTATTTTGGCAAATTAGATTTTATGAAAAGAGTCGGGAACTGTAAAGATTGCCTGCACTGAGGCAAGTTTTAAGCAGGGGGGTGAGTGTATTTTGTAACATACTGTTTTTCACATACTTACTAACGGCAATTCACAATAGTCAAAGTCAAAAATGTTGTTCTACGGGTGGTTGGGTTTTAAAGCCATTATACACTCTCGGTAAACAGTGTTGTCCAAGTCCCACACTTCGTGTATCACAACTTATATATAAAACAACAAACCTGTGAAAATTTAGGCTCAATCGGTCATCGGAGTCGGGAGAAAATAATGGGAAAACCCACTCTTGTTTCCGCGCGTTTTGCCGTGTCATGACATGTGTTTAAAATAAATCCGTAATTCTCGCTAACGAGAACTTATATTGTTTTACCGTTTTCTCAAAAAGTACAGCATTTCATGGACTAATATTTCAAGAGAAGTCTTTCACCATTACCTTATGTAAACCCTGTAAATTATTTGTAAATCTGTGAACTTTTGTTGTTTTTTCTGTACCGAAAGGGTCCAATGGCTTTAAAAAGAAATAACTGAAAATCAAAATACAGTTTTTATAATTTATATTATTTTAAAACAAACAAAAAAAACTTTTAAAAATACCCGCTGCACGTGGTCAAAATTTCATTCCTCTTCAAGCGGTTAATAACCTAAATACAAATCTGTTTGTTTTTAAAGTTTAGGCCAGGAAAAGCCATTGAAAACTACTGATGTTGGAGACCTTTGATCTAAAATCTGGTTCACCTGAGGCATTACTTTGTTCTTCAGTGTACATTGTATATTATGCAAAGCAATTCAATATTTAAAAATCAGAAGTTGGGGTTGGTGAATGGGCGGTCAACATTTTTGTTTTCAACATTTGACTGTTTTGAATGGCCTCATACAGAGAAAAGCATCACTCGGAGAAAGAGAAAGTTTTTGTTAAACTTCCCAACTCATTGGAAGTAATAGGCACTTTGTGATGATTTGCTAGCTAAAATGCTATGTTACATTTTAGTTTTGCCCAAGAAAATGTTAATTTTGGTTTTTTACCCATACACCGATGTGTGTTAGCACTGTATACTCAGTACTTTCCCGAGTCCTGTGAAAAAATATCACAGGCATGTTACTCGGGTGGGATTCGAACCCACGACCCTTGCAATTCTAGAGCAGTGTCTTACCAACTAGACTACTGAGGTTGCCCGGTAGCTAGAGGCAGCTAGAGGCAAGAAAATGTTGTTGTTGTTGAAACAGCAGCTGGCCTGTAATCTCACAGGGGCTACAGATTGTCCAAATAAAATATTCCTATTAAAGTATACCGACGTCAAGATTTCTAAAATGAAAAACTCCCTTCCTCTTCAAAGATGAAATTCCAAGCCCCCCAGGCCAGCCAAATCTACACACTAAAATATTGTGCCATGATGCATGAATAAGTATGCAGGAAGTAGGGCCAAAACAGCAAGCATAATACGGAATATAAAACCAAACCTTAGTTGGTATCGATCCAAGCCTACTTTACCCTAGATGCAGTACTTAAGAATGGAGTGTTTGACCAACGGAGTAAGGATACCAACAAAGGAAGGAAAGAATCAGAGTTAATTCTTTCCTCAATCAAATCATTAAGTCAGATCCTTGAGCCCCTCATTCACACCAGGCGAACCTCTAAGGGAACTCTCAGGGAAACTTGGTAGTAAGCCTAGGCAACTAGTGCTGAAGTCGCGACTATTGATTGCTTAGTCGAGTCAATACTATATAAATAAACAAAACAAACTTTCATTTGGTCATTAATTTTATCACTACAATAAATGAAACCTTGGGTTGTTGAGAACAAATTTTAATTAAACAAATTATATGATATGTGGGTAACAAATCATTGCTAACACAATCTGAAATTAATTCAGTTGTGGTATACAGTTTATTTATGATAAATTGTTCCCCCTATTTTACAATCGCCTGATGGAGATCCTTGACAACCAATTCAATTATTGCAATGCGGCCTGGTTTTTCAAGTGGCACAATCATTCGACTGGAAACCTAATTTATTAAAAACAGTTTCTCTCCCAGTTATATAATAAATCATGCTAACTGAATCCTGTGTGCATCCAGATGGCTGACTGATAATGTAGGCTGCCTTTAAATTTGCAATGACGCAACTTGCACTCAATTGTGCAAGGTTTACCGGAATTGGAAACAAGTTTTATCAAATTCAAATTTTATGTAAAATAATTTCATTCAACTGGATGTACAGTGTGTACACCCAGTCTTACATGCGTGGACTACATATATACCTTATAAAATATATTTTGGCTAAACTCACAGCAAAAGCCAAATCGAAAAAGAATAATTTATAAGGTTATAAGAAAAAAGAAGACAAAAAGCCATCACATCAACTCTTTCTACCCCTATTGCAGAGTATGCGCCCCCTCACTGCCCACGGCTGACATCACAAACATACAGAGCTTGTGCTCTAAGAATCACCTCACACAGAACCTTCAGCTGCTACGATCAACATCACCAAAGTTCATTTCCACTCCTTCCTCGTGTTATCAAGATCAAAGTAATCTTGCCAGTAAAGTAGTAGTCAGACTGCCAGAAGCAGGAACAAACACCAGACAATGTGGATCAACCCTTTGCCATAGAACAGTCATTCATTTTACAATGTTTTTTGGTAAACAGTATTGTTCAAAGGCCCACACTTCGTGTATCACAACTGATTTAAAAAAATAACAACCCTGTGAAATTTAGGCTCAATCGGTCATCGGAGTCGGGAGAAAATAACGGTGAAAACCGACCCTTGTTTCCGCACGTTTCGCCGTGTCATGACATGTGTGTTTAAAATAAATCCGTAATTCTCGACAACGAGAATTGATAATTGTTTTAATGTTTTCTCGAAAAGTAAAGCATTTCATGGAATAATATTTCAAGAGAAGTCTTTCACCATTACCTTCTGTAAACCCTGTAAGTTATTTGTAAATCTGTGAACCTTTTTTTTTTTTCTGTGCCGAAAGTGTATAATGGCTTTAAAGACACTGGACACTGTTGGTAATTGTCAAAGACCAGTCTTCTCACTTGATGTATCTCAACATAAATGCATAAAATAACAAACCTGTGAAAATTTGAGCGCAATTGGTCGTCGAAGTTGCGAGATAATAATGAAAAAAGATGCTTGATTTCGAGACATCAAAATCTAAATCAGAGGTCTCAAAATCAAATTCGTGGAAAATTACTTCTTTCTCGAAAACTACGTTACTTCAGAGGGAGGCATTTCTCACAATGTCTAATTACTATCAACACCTCCCAATTACTCGTTACCAAGTACGGTTTTATGCTTATAATTATTTTGAGTAATTACCAATAGTGTCCACTGCCTTTAAAGAATAAGGGAAAACTTCTTTGCTATTCTGGATACAAATTAACTGGTATCAAGCTAAATTAATTTTCATCTCCTGAGACAATTTGTTTTTTTTTTATTTCTAAAAAATTACAAGGGAAGCTTTCTACCTTCATTGTCTTCAAACCCTGTAAAAATATAAATTTGTGGACATTGTGTTTTCTGTCTTACAAAGAGTACCCAAACCCTTTCGATTTCATCCAGCACTTTTACATGAGCAAAATATTTCAACTGAACAAATTTTGTGCACACTGATTGGTATAGCAAATCATGATTTGTGAGTAGCAACTGATACATTATGCATATTTGCTCTGCTAGCCCTATTACAAGGGAAACCATTCGGCATTCACTGCCTTTTTAAAAACACAAAACAGGAACAAGCACTTGAGCAGTTTTGCATAATACTCTAATTTGAAAATTAGAAAGGAGAAAAAAAAAATAAAAATGACGTATTCAAAGATGAACAGTTACAAAGTGAGATTAAACTTTGTGCTGTTTGCAATTGTGCACACATTTTTCATGCTGGTTGCACTTTAACAAGAGTTCAAATTATCAAAACTTTTTACACTTGAACCAAATTTATTTAAAATGAAATTTGAAACATGATTAATTATCAACTGCACTCTCTCCATCTCTGACTTTAGCTCTCTTTTTTTATTGACAAAATTTACAACCGGATTGAGAAAAACTTAAACAATAACAATTGATTGACATACATGTCATAATCCTTGGGATATAGCACCTGCTCTTACTTGCCCCAATAAACCAATTCTTTGATAAATACGGGTGTTGTTCCTGAGTGCAAGCACCTTAACCAATTCCATACCCACCTCAGTATCAAGTGATTTTTCATATTTGTTATGAGGACAGTACTCGATGTCAAAGTTTTCCAAGCAAAGTTGAAGACCTTTGTACTTATTGAATTATATTGTTATTTGTTGTAAGTTTGTCAGTTCGTGTGCCCAAAGGTTGTTGCTCAATTGCAAAATAAATATTCTCTCCAACCTTTGAGATAAACTCTGATAAAAAAAACTATGGAGGTAGAACGACCAGGGTCAATGGCAGTACAACCAGCATAATACATTGTAAACCATGGATTCAAGTGCAGTATATTTTGGAATTTTATTTAAGACAATAACGCTTCGCTTAGTTTTTATTTATAAAATAACGAAAACGAAATCAAACACCATCAAAAATAGCCTCATAATAAGGTAACTCAACTACCATGCTTTTGGACTCTGATTATGCATGATTATGGTAGACGCCTGATCCATCAGTTGAAATGTTCAGTACTCCAATCCAACAGAATTCAACATTGGAGTTTGACGGGTAAGGGGCGGTTAAGGGTTTGACCTAAGTGGCAAACCACCCCCTAACCCGTCAAATTCATAAAATACATGTACATAACATGTGTCACCTACATGTACATTTTTTATATGCAAGCTTTAAAAGCTTACCGTTAGTTGGAATGTATGGATGGTTTGTTTACACTGAACTTTCTTTCCAAATAATCCTGTTTCCTAACAGGAAATATTGTGCACGTTGTTTTTCATGTTTGAGTTTACTGTACAGCCAGGGACAAGTACATGTACATGTACAGTACAGAGTGCACCATGATAGTAGTTTTAAGTGTGTGCAAACCATATGGACTGATTTTGAACCAAACCCATTGCATAATGTGGTACATGTAAGATAACGTACAGGGACCATAGGAAAGTCCTCACTCCGGGGTAGTGAAGTTTATAACAAGAAGTCCCCACGATCCACTAAAAGCAATTAGTCCTGGTCTATTTTTCCACCTTACTACACGCATTGTGTTTAACAAAAAAATTCTTTTCAGAACTGAGAAGTCTCTCAAATTCTGAAAACCTAACCCGTGGTATATGTTTGTAGCAAGACAAGTTCTCAAAAGAACATAAACTACCTAGCGAGTAGAGACACACATGGTGCCACTGCAAACCAAATCATGTAGACGGTACAATATTTGTATAAAAAAATATTGATCAAGCAAATTGCATTAAAAAAAAAAAACAGATTTCCAACTAAATACCACAATAAACCTCTTCAACCACACAATGTCCTAATAAAAATTCCAAATATTTGACGAATTCATCATCACCTAGGCTTTATAAAAAAATGCAGTACTACCCAGTTCAGCCCCATTACCACACAAAGCTGTAGTCTCCCACTCAAGGCCACTAGATGTATGCCCAGCTATTGTCAGACACAATAAAGGCAGAGTTTGCTTTGCTGACCATAATCTGAACCTGTCTCAATTGATAGGAAGTCCCTGAATAGTGAGGCTATTATACTTGGGGAATGTAGATTATGCATCCAGGAGGTGAATTTACATTTCTGCAGTAAGCTGAAAAAGGGCTATCAAGACCTCCTTGCATTACTGTGTGGAGTGTATTTTTATTGCAGCTTGACAGCTCAGTCAATTAAGTCACAATTCATTCAGGGTACCCAGTGGATTTTGTTTAAAGTGAGAATTAATAGTATTAACACATAGCATTAACCAGAGGATGCAACGTGCTGTAAAAGGCAAGAAGAGAAAACAGAAAGAGCAACTGTGTTTGAAGCTTTGCATGATGCGGGGGAAAAAAGAAGTAACTGTAGGTAACCTGTCGTTTATCTCATTTGGAAGGAATGTTGGCTCTGAAAAGAGCCGCTGAGGTCTCAATGTTTTCAACAGCCTGCTCGCGGACAGACGCAGAGTACATCTGTGCAATGATCAGTTTTTTAGTTCTTAGAAAAATTGAGGGAAGTCAGCGAGAGAGACCTAGATAACATTGACCAGAGAAAAGATCAAGCTTAAAGCCATTGGACACTTTCGGTAAACAGTATTGTCCAAGTCCCACACTTCGTGCATCACAACTTATATTATAAAATAACAAACCTGTGAAAATTTAGGCTCAATCGGTCATAGGAGTCAGGAGAAAATAACGGGAAAACCCACCCTTGTATCCGCGCATTTCGCCGTGTCATGACATGTGTTTAAAATAATTTGTAATTCTCGTTATCGAGAATTGATATTGTTTTAATGTTTTCTCAAAAGGAAGCATTTCATGGAATAATTTTTCAAGAGTAGTCTTTCACCATTACCTTCTGTAAACCCTGTAAATTATTTGTAAATCTGTGAATTTTTTTTGTTCCTGTACCGAAAGTGTTTAATGGCTTTAAAGGAGCAAGTCCGGTAGAATTCCTAACAAGAGTAGGAAGCTATTCCAAAGCCGACGGGTAGAGACAGACAGAGACTGGAGTTCCTTCTGTTATTAAAACAGATTTTAAAAAAACACTAACTTTGCAAATCTGCAATAGGTGAAATTACATCCTTGGTGCATAAATAATTTTGTGCAAAATGAGTCTTTCATGGATACATGTAGGTACTGGTGCTTTATTTCAAAGACCTATGTCATATGTATGTATTGACAAACTAGACACATTTCTTCTACATTATAACAGTTCATGTTTTGTATCATCTTTTTTGCTCAAATTTCTTTTAAAAAGGTTGACCCCATGATATTGAAATTATTTTAGGTGACAGGCCTGCCTTCATGAAAGCTGTACGTAGGCCTACACGAATCATCAGTGCACAATAGACCTTAATCATGGTACAGCCATCTTGATAATCTCCTATGCAAATCAACGTAACCAAACCGAGACTAGAAGAAGAAATGTCAGTTTCCTTTTTGTGTACAATTAATATTAGCAATAGCATTCATAAGGCCTAATGTACACTGATGTTGGAGGTGAGAAACAAGTTGACCATGATTGCAGTTTCTACTATCAATGTTCCTCATGACAGGATCAGCCATTTAAATGGCAATGAAGTAACAGCCCTAACAGGAAGGTTTAAAGCGAAGTGAAGACAGAGGTTCAATCCTCAGGCAAGTCATAGAGTTTGTGTCCTTGAATAAGAAACACAATTGAATCAGAGAGCCAAACCATAACAGAATCGTGAAAGTATTAGAGCTAAAGTCCTAACAGCTGTATTTCCATGGTCATTTTAGTAATGGTACAGTATTACAGTTGTATGTGAAAGCATCTGATAAACACAAACATCTGGCTACTAGAAAATCTATGTTTGAAGATATTTCATATGATAGGGCCATTGGACACTTTCGGTAGTACAGACAAAAAATAAAAGTTCACAGATTTACAAATAACTGACAGGGTTTACAGATGGTAATGGTGAAAGACTTCTCTTGAAATATTATTCCATGAAATGCTTTACCTTTTGAGAAAACTGTAAAACAATATCAATTCTTGATATCGAGAATTACGGATTTGGCAAAATGTGCGAAAACAAGGGTGGGTTTTCCCGTTATTTTCTCCCGACTCCGACGTCCGATTGAGCCTAAATTTTCACAGGTTTGTTATTTTATATATAGAAGTTGTGCACGAAGTGTGGGTTACCTTGGATATTACTGTTTACCGAAAGTGTCCAATGGCTTTAAGGTAATCATATAGTTTGTAACATTGATGAGAAGGCAATAAACATAATGCACAGTGTTCTAATTAATAATCAACTTGACTTGAACTACATTAAAGATGACTAGAGCAAACTAAGAACTCACTCCAGGGTAGTGAAGTTTATAATGTAATGATCCACTACAGCTGTAGTATAGTCCAAACCGATTTGTCTACCTTCCTCCGGACCCAGGTAATAGTTTAAAGCAGGACCTTTAGTTCTTTTCAGAATTGAGAAGTTTCCAGAATTCCAAAAATCTACTCCTTGGTACTTGGTAGTAGATCAGAACAAATCTACCAGGCAAGTTGTAGAATTACACGAATTGTGTTACCACAAAACATTGATACCTCACCATGCAATGCTTCAAATCCCATTATTTTTTACCTGTATCATCAACATGATATTGTACAAGTTAAAAACTGTGTACTTACAAACTGTGTTGTAGTCATACTTGTGTCAGGCCTGGTACTTCATGGCAAAGCAACAGTAGGCCTCATTGCCCCCTGGTCATTGCCTTGATGCCTCTTGGAATGTTTCAGTACAAATTTCAAATTCCTTCTCTAGAGGTGCCCTCTGCTCAAAGGAAAAACCACCTTGCCCTCTGCCCTCAAGAATGAAGTATCAGGCCTACTGCGTAACCAACAAAATTATTCTGCTGGGGGAGTAGTACCTAATTATGTACAAATTTCTATAAAAAACATATTTGCAATGTTTTTGCAGAATGCAGTAAAAGTTTATGTACCATGTAGTTGGTGTGCATCAAGTCTGACTTTGGGTAAATTTGTTTTGTTATGGCAGTAAAATATATAAGAATGCGCCTGAGGAACTGGAAAGGCGATCGCTAACTTCAGCCTAATGTTTCATCTTGCTGATTAAATGCAATTAAACTATGTACATAATTAGTAATTTATTGAGTCTAATTCTAAGACCTAATGCTGGTAGCAGTAAAACTGAAAAACTGAAAAACACAGAAAAAAGGGCCAGTACTTTCACACTTTTATATCTACCCTGGCAAAATGGGCATACCCAGGGAAATAGCCGCCCCTGCACTGGCAAAACCCCAGGGCAACCAGAACCCAGTGTAATAGGGACCCACGTGTGCCTGGGTAACCTTCAGGTAAAAACAAATCCTGATTCCTGAGGCCTCCTCAAGGCTGTATTCCACGGGGATAAGAGATTAAATGTGAAAAGAGGATTAAGATCAGCCGCTTTTCATGTATTTATAGCCAGATCACTTCTTTAGGTGTGTTATTAGACTGCAAAGTGCCAGAGAAGAAAACCGCTTAATGTTTTACAAGAACAGCCTAACTGTGGAGTTCTCTTTAGAGCATGTAAAACAGTTTTGTAAAAAAATAAATTATTAAATAGGAGTGGTTTACATTTGTAAGAACTTTATATTATAAACCACCATGTAGCCTATTTATTTATATATTCTTTTTTTTACAAAATAAAACTATTCTCTCGTCTTATCGCCCTTGTTGATTCAAAAAAAAAAACTTACCCTGCCTCTCTCGATGCGTAGACTTGAACTTTGTGCCAACGATCCAGTCTTCAATATCTGCTCCCCAAGATACATCTCAGATCCATCCACGCCGTGACGATGGCTCAATTCGATTAACTCCGGTATAGGTTGCACCTTTAAGAAGACTGCCTCAGAAGACCCTCGAATCTTACTGATGATGTCATCACGCAGTGTCGACTCAACGTTTTCATTATTAACTTCCACGAGACGATCTCCCGGCAGCAAACCGGTCGTATTTTCCTTTTGCGTGGAGCTCGGCTCAGCAAAGTGGACGGTCCGTCTGGCTATATTCCCACCGGGACCACTACGTTCCTCGATGATGCAACGGCGCAGCGTAAATCCAAACCCTCCGTTGGGTTGCCGGTTCAACGAGACATCTCGCTTCTTTGGCAGTTGCGGGGGAAGGATATCCGGTAGCGGTAACTCCATGTCGAATGATTTCTCCCCCGGACCGGGACTTCTGACGGCCGGATGGAGGAAACTTTCATCGAACTGCGGGATGCTCTTTAACGACGCCGCTCTTGATTTCTCTGCGATTAGCTCATTGTAGGCAGTGTTATCAGCAAGGACAATGGTGTCATCAAGCTTTGATGATACAGTTCCTTTGGAAACCTCCGGAGACCCGTAACTAGACTTCCCTTTAAGTATACTTCTCTTGGAACCTGAACCTTTCTTCACAAGTGGCGGTGGTTTGGACGCCTTGGTGACCTTATCTTGAGTGCCATTGGCCTCTCTTGTTGTGTCTTCCTCATCCTGGCCGACATTGAACTCAAGACTATTTCGTTTATCTTGACTCTCCTCGCTACCACTTGTGAACTCCATACTATAGTTGGACTCGCTATTCCGTATCTCCACACCCGGCGCATGATAACTATCGGTGCGCTCAGATTTTTTAGTGACGCTCGATTTTCTGTTTGGAAATAATCCCCGTTTGATTTCATCGAGACGGCTAAGTTCTTCCTCTGTCATAGGTTTGTCCTTCGTTCTGTCTTTGTGCTTGATGGACTTGTCCTGTTTGTCTCGCTCCTTCTTATCTTTTTTGTCCTTCTTAGAATCTCGGTCTTTCTTCTTAAAGTGAAACATGGTTGCTTGCTTTTAAGCTTCCTAAAAAATTGAAAAGGAAAATTGTTTACAATTATTTACACAGCTTCAACTTTTAATGGTAATTTATAACTTACATTATAAAAATTGTCAACCTTCTGTTTGACAAGACTTGACATGCTTGCTTGGTGAAATGTATTGAAACGGTTAAAGACCCGGGACACTATTGGTAATTGTCATAGACCAGTCTTCTCACTTGGTGTATCTCAACATATATGCATAAAATAATAAACCTGTGAAAATTTGAGCTCAATTGGTCATCGAAGTTGCGAGATAATAATTAAAGAAAAAACACCGTTGTCACACGCAGTTGTCTGCTTTCAGATCCTTGATTTTGAGACCTCAAAATCTAATTCTGAGGTCTGGATTCAAATTCTTGGAGAATTACTGCTTTCTCGAAATCTATGTTACTTAAACACAGAGAGCCGTTTCTCACAATGTTACTATCAACCTTAAGTAATACTTGTTACCAAGTAAGGTTTTATGCTTATAATAACAATATTGAGTAATTACCAATAGTGTCCACTGCCTTTAAAGTAGGTAAAATTAAAAAATGTGGGTCTTTTATCTTGCTTGTCTTATAAATATTGTAAAAACAAACAAATTTTGGTTTGGCCTCAACTCAACTCAAGCAAACCTTAGTTTGTTTGACATGAGCAGATGAGGGTCTTGTGGATTTTACTCGTAAAATCGAACCATACATTAACTTTTAAGGTGGGGGGTGGACACATAGAAAAGCAACTCAGCCGACAACCTGACATTCACAAACTTGATAACTTTGGTTGGGTTACCCTTTTTGGTTCACGTTGCATTGCTCTCTGCATGTAGCTGCAGGCAGGCACCAAAATTATGACTAGCCCTAGTTGTTTGTCTTTCTCAAATAACAACACAAAGTGGACGAACCACCATATTCACGATAACCAAACTACACATAATTTAAAAAGGAATTCCTCCTTCGAAATACTTACCAGGCTGTATTATATGTCAGCTTTGTTAACAATAGTAAAACACCTACTCAAGTGTGTACTTTCTCCGTGCCCAACCTTCTTTCGAAGTGCTAATGGCGGCGGCGGCGATTAATTCAAGAAACAGCGACCTCTAGAGTACGGAAGTATTTTATTTATTTATTTACATTTTTTCAGCGATCTGAACTGTAGAGGGCGGTCGTCATCTTTTGTGGTAGATTCCGTTTTGTACACTTCCGGTTGTCGCACGTGGCAATTTTGTAAACATTGACACGAGACTCTCATCAGTCACTTTATCATCAGGCTCTACGCAATCTCCAATTCTGTATCAGAAGGCGGAAGGTAAATTGCAGATAATTACCATAACAACCCTTATCAGTCAACCTAAGTATAAACACATTATGTGATCATTCATGATCATTTGATATGGTTCATTATATCTATCTCAGTCATTGATTCAATCATCTAATTGATGATCAATCAATGACTCAGACTGTTGATTGATCGAATATTATAATAGCAATTTGTTCATGGAAGAAGGAGTTCCTCCACATGATGACGATTAGGCCGTGCGAGAAGATTGCACCTGTACCTTCTGTACTTCTGTAAGTTCTGGTGTGTCTCATTGAAGTTTTTAAAACCAAAGTATATTTATTATTTGCTTGGACATTACTGAAGAATGATTGGAGATGATGTAATGATGAGTCTATAAAACCGGGCAAAAAGAGTCTGACTAACCCATGGATGGAGCTGTCAGATCAAAAGAGATTAGAGAGAGGGCCCTAGCTCTCTACCTACATGTAAGTCCCTTTTCAGCCCCATTTAAAGTATTTTTTAAGAAATGCCTATAATGGAACTAGCCCTATATGTCCATCATATCCATTTGATCAGGCCTGCTCCGATTTAGAAAGTTCCAAGTAATCATTAATGTAGTTGCAATAACTTTACCCTCCTCCCGACAGCCGACAGGCCGGAGGGTTACGAGTTTGTTTCGAGCGGAAACGGTTGATCTGGTCCAACACGTACAATTTCGACAGCTAGTCACCAGATTTGCCCCATTTTAACCACTTTCAAAAATCATGACACAAATTCTGAGGGTACGAACTTAATCCGCAATGTCTAATGCAGCCTGCCATAATACTCAAAACACCATTTAGGAAATATTTCGAAGAAAGATGGACAAAAACTTACCAGATCCTGGAGCGAATTCCCAGGTTCATATTTTGAACCTGTCGCATCAAACGCATTTTTTTTTTTTTGGGCTAAACCATTCTGTAAAATGGGTGTTACAATGTTGCAGTGCGTGTGCGCGCTGTCCGTTTGCATTGCACGCCGTTCACTCATAATGGCGCGCACGCACTGTAGCACTGCAACATAAATACCCCTTTTACAGAATGGTTTAGCCCAACAACAAAATAATGCGTTTGCAAAGCGATGCGGCAGGTTCAAAATATGAACCTGGGATTTCGCTCCGGGATCTGGTAAGTTTGTGTCCATTTTTCTTCGAAATATTTCCTAAATGGTGTTTTGAGTATTATGGCAGGCTGCATTAGACATTGCGGATTAAAGTTCGTACCCTCAGAATTTGTGTCATTATTTGTGAAAGTGGTTAAAATGGGGCAAATCTGGTGACTAGCTGTCGAAATTGTACGTGTTGGACCAGATCAACCGTTTCAGCTCGAAACAAACTCGTAACCCTCCGGCCTGGCGGCCGTCGGGAGGAGGGTTACGTTATCACAACTATCATTAATGGGACCATTCATTTATGTTATTGTTACACAAATAACACTTTTTTTTCTCCCGAGCCTTTTTGTAAGCCTGGAGGCACTTCTACATGTATTTTGTAGGCTACTGCTTGAGCACCAATCAACCACCCATAGCTTTACGTCCAAACTTGTGGATCCTGCTGACGAGTAAACCAACGTAAACTGAAACGTGAACGTTGGAACGCTTAGATACTCCTTTTTTCTTTTCTTTTTTCAATACTCCTTTTTTCTTTTCTTTTTTCAATAGTTCGTATTGACAATTAACTGCGCTGTAGGAGTGTGTATATGTAATGGTCGCAAATTCGGAGAGAACAAAAGTAGTACAGTGTTCCTATTACTGGGTCTGTATCTCTGTACTTACATTTTGTAAGTTTGCAGAAATATTGAATTTTGTCACATCTGTTTTTATAGCACAATTGAATAAAGAAATAAATGGTTTCACTTTTACATTTAACTCATGACATTTTCTTATCCTTTCTGTTTTGTTCTTGAGGGATTTTGAGTCATGGAGCTTCATATTTCACCTCATCGTCTTCGGATTGCTTCCATCTTAAAGAAAGACATTGATTTATTCACTCATTCACTCATTAAGCTGTCACTGTTGCATCAACAAGTTAGGTATGGCATTTGGATTTGAGATTGAAACCAAAGATATGCTTTGATCATAGTTATGTGAACTTAATCGCTGTATTTATTTTTATTTATTTGTAGGCATACACCGATGTGTGTTAACACTGTATACCCTTGCAATTCTATAGCAGTGTCTTACCAACTAGACTACCGAGGTTGCCCGGTAGCTAGAGGCAGTTCGAATCCTATGTTTTGGCAGCGGGTACCGCAAAGATATAAGAGATCTTTATCCTGATGCAAATTTAACAACTCTTAATCACTGTAGTTTGCAAGCTCAAGGAAACCTGTAAACAAGGGTGCTTGCTATGTGAACCAGAAACACATAAGTTAAAGGAACACATTGCTCTGGATCGGTCGAGTTGGTCTTTGAAAAGCGTTTGTGAGCGTTTGTTATAAAATGCATATGGGTAGAAAGGTGTTGTAAAAGATGATCCACACAAACATGCCTCGAAAATGCGTGGTTTTCCTTTTACCTCGTCGACTAACACGGTCGGCCATTTATGGGAGTCAAATTTTTGACTCCCACAAATGGCCGACCATGTTAGTTCGCAGAGTAAAAGGAAAACCACACAATTTCGAGGCAAATTTGTGTGGATCATTGTATTCTATTTTTAAAAGATCTTTCTATCCATTATATGCATTTTATAATAAACGGTTACAAACGCTTTTTATAGACCAACTCGTCCGATCACCTTAAGGGGATTCAACTTTTTAGTTCAATTCTCAATTAGTAATGTAGTTTTTACATCAAATTATATTTCTAAACAAGTTTTTATCATTTTGTACAGTTGCAATTTCTTCAGTTTCACAGAGACCTGCGATGATTTCTCGTTAATCACTGATCAAGAGGGTCTTAAAGGTGAATTAAAAGAGATTTTTTCTGGATTTTCTATTTGAATACTTTCAATAAAGGGGGGGGGGTGTGAAATTTCAATTCTGCTAGCCCCATTTTTTCTTGTTACAACTTATGATTAATTCTATACTATAACATTCGTGTGGACAACTTCATTGTACAGACTCACCGACATACAGGTTTAGATCAGTTGGAAAAGGTCACTTTTATTAAAGTAACTCCAACCACAGGACTGGTACATTTCCAGGCATGCTATTCCTCTTACTTTAAAATCTGTTTTCTAATTTTGTTCAACCCTCAGGTCAAATCAGCAACATTGTTTTTAAGAAATATAGCCAGAGAAAGTCTATGCAAGCATTCCTAGTGTCAACCCTAGTACTGAATGTACGCCAATAAATTTTCCTGTTTTTTTTTTGTTCAAGGGCCATTGAATATCATGCCTGATTTTGTTCGTTCCTACATTATAAGTTAAGAGCATGAGGGAAATACGAGGGGCATTCCCACTGAAACTTTTCAAGGGCATCAAGGCCATAACCAAAGTGCCTCTGTTGCCTCTGTGAGGTATCGATCCTGGAACATTTAAAGGGGCATCAAGGTAATGGGGGCATGGAGGGCAAATACCTCCTTGCCCCCAACGAGGTAGCGAGTGCGTAACTTTATATTTGTGCCAAACGTTGTACCTACAGTTCAGTCATTTTAATATTCAATTTCAAAATTACTGATGTGTCCCTCATTTTTTCTTTTCCTGTAGAACTCCCCTCTAGGGCAGAGCTGATGGTACAGTCCACGGTTTGGCTCGCCCTGGACGCCATCCCGAGCTTTGTGGATGCTGACAGCAACTCTGGTCTCACTATGACTACTAAGTCTATCATCACTAGCCTGGCCGACAAAAACATCTCTGTATACAACTTGTCAACGTACCAGACAGATTTCATACTTGTAGGTTTAATTGGGTGGCTTGATTTCTTGTTATGTCAAGATGGTGAATTTTGAATTATTGCTTAGCAAATAAACTTGCTAAGCAGTATTTTTCTGCTTAATAGCTTTTTGAAGTTGGGCCCTGATGAGTGTTGAAATTGAATTGAATTGAATGGTTTATAATTGAATGGAAATAATAACAAATCAAGCCAATCTAAACTTAAATCGCTGTTCTCATTATATAATTTCCCCGTCTCTCTTTTATTTTAGGCACTTACAATATGAGGCCAGCAATTAGGGGCTAACGCTGAAAACCCTTGCTCAAGTTTTTTTTAATTAAATAAATTATTACAATCTGTTGTTCGTTTTCCAATCATCCGTCAAACCAATTTAAAAACAGATCTATCATAACCAATCTATCAGTTTTGTACGGTCTTTAATTGGCGCTTTAATATTCTTAGTGATCAAAAGGTTGTTAAAGACACTGGACACTTGGTAATTGTCAAAGACAAGTCTTCTTACTAGGTGTATCTCAACATATGCATAAAATAACAATCCTGTGAAAACTTGAGCTCAGTTGGTTGAAGTTGAGAGATAATTATGAAAGAAAAAACACCCTTGTCACACGAAGTTGTGTGCTTTCAGATGCTTGATTTCGAGACCTCAAATTCTAAGCTTGAGGTCTCAAAATCAAATTCATGGAAAATTTCTTTTTTCTCTAAAACTATGTCACTTCAGAGGGAGCCTTTTCTTACAATGTTTTACACTATCAACCTCTCCCCATTACTCACTACCAAGTAAGGTTTTATGCTCTAATTATTTTGAGTAATTACCAATAGTGTCCACTGCCTTTAAATAATTTAAACAGGTACAATTTGAAAAATAAAATCAAAATCAACAAATAAATGTTTCGCTTTATTAGAAAATTAATGATTCTTTTTGCCAAACAAATACTTTGGAGACCACTCTTGATTAATAAACTCCATTCTCCAGGAGCTCCAAAATATACCCCAATTTTGTTTTTATAAAATGCTTTAAAAATGGAACTCAATAATGTTGGTTTCCTGTATAAATTGAGGGCGTTTTTTCAACTTAAAGTTGCAAAGGTATGGATGTGATTGGTCTAGATATAAATTAATAATGGTTTGTTAAACAAAACAAAAATTTGCGATTCAACAACCAAATCGCATTATTGAATAACACAAAATAGGATAAACTTACTAAAAGAAAACAGAAGAACAATTTAAAATCTAAATCTTCATCACAAAAGGTGACAAGTTGCCAGTGGGCGTATAACATGGATTTAAAATTTAAAATGGAGAAGCTACTTCTCTTAAAACAGCCTTGAGAAATATAAAACAAATTAAGAGAAAGAGAAATCAACAGTGTAATGCAATATCATTTTCAATCTCAACCTCTTTTTACACTTTCATCTCTATGCTTGTCTTTCTGAGAAAATGTCATTTTTCGAGTTGTTTGCACTGGAAGGCTCGAATTGCTCTAATTACTCTACAGTTCTGAGCAGTTGACTAATGTGATGGTTTTGGACGTCCGGTATCTGGCATCACAAAGTGGTGATGCGTCAGACTACCAGGAAAAGGCACACTGTGTGGGAGTTCAACTCCAGAGATATTTCAGATATTTTTTAATGATGTACATTTTGTGCGTACCATTTCAGCCCTGTGTCTTATAGAAGCAATCATCACGTAAACACTGAAGATTTATGGTCATGAGAAAAGATGTCTTCCAATAGTTGAGTTACGTCCAATTTTGATTTATTGGTATCTTGACTTTATCTATGAAGTATCTTGTGATTTTTGATTATCTTTGATAATCAACACAATGTAGTAGTTGTAAGAAGTTTGCTCTCGGGCAGAATCCATTTATTTTAAATGCAGTGGACACTATTGGTAATTACTCAAAATATTTTTTAGCATACAATTTACTTGGTGACATTAGCAATGGAGAGCTGTTGATAGTAAAAAAAACTTTGTAAGAAACGGCTCCTTCTGAAGTAACGTAGTTTTCCAGAAAGAAGTAATTTTCCATGAATTTTATTTTGATACCTCAGATTTAGAGTTTGAGGTCTTGAAATCAAGCATCTGAAAGCACACAACTTCGTGTGCCAAGGGTGTTTTTCTTTCATTAGTATCTCCAAAATTCGACAACTATTTGAGCTCAAATTTTCACAGGTTTGTTATGTTAAGCATATGTTGAGATACACCAAGTGAGAAGACTGCTCTTTTACAATTACCAATGTCTTTTTAATCTTAATATTTCAACAAATCCCAAGATACAAACATGTATTTATAGTATTTTAAAGACACTGGACACCTTTGGTTATTGTCAAAGACAAGTATTCTCACTTGATGTATCCATCATACACAGTTAACAAATCTGTGAAAATTTGGGCTCAATTGGTCAAGTAGCAAGAGAATAATGAAATAAAAGATACCCTTGTTGCACAAAATTGTGTGCTTTCAGAGGCCTAAAAAAGACTTCAGGCCTGAAGTCTTATAACATTTGAGTGAGAAATTATCCCTTTCTCAAAAGCTACATTACTTCAGAGGGAGCCATTTCTCACAATGTGTAACTATACTATCAACAGCTCTTCATTTGTAGTTGCCAAGTAAGTTTTTACTTTAACAAATATTTTGAGTAATTACCAATAGTGTCCAGTGCCTTTATAAGCTAAGGTCATATTTTCATTCACACAACATTTATTTCAATATCACAGAAAGACGAAATATACAGAAAATAAATGTACTATTATTTGTTGTGTTGCTTTTTTGAAAGGTGAAAGAAGATGAATATGATGATGTAGTGACTTGTCTGAGCAAAGACTTCAAGATATTGAAAGAGAGCCAAGATGGCGAGATGATCCCCATTGTCTCCCAAGAAGTGGATAAGAACTCCAGGAGGAATACTTGTGGATTGCGTAAGTCATTTGAATGACAACGTGTTTATTTCTGCATCTGTTATATACAATACAAAGTTTTTATAAAGCTGTACAAATGCCTGGTGTGGCTATCCCGTACAGATAAAACAAGAGAAATGGAATTGAAAAAAAAAGAAAAATTTACCCGAAAGCAGAACATGATGTCATTTCCTAGAAAAGATAAGATTCTTGTTTGTTTGCTGTTTGTTTAGATGATCTTCCCATCAAGGGAACTTGGCAAACTCCCACAAGCGGGATATAAATGCCAAGCTGGCAACAGACAATCTCTCTCATACAAACATTGGTTCACTCTCTATGTTTATGAATTGCACAAATCAAGAAATTGCGATTCTTTCTAATAGGTTAATATCCATTGCACTGTGAGCGCATCAGTGATGCCATATGCCTTTATGATGCCACCCCACTGTTGTCAATAAACCAAATGAAAGCAATTTTGTGTACGCCACGAAAATGTTCTCAAAACATCTCAACAATTTTAAATTCCCTGTTGAGACCTCGCCAAATAGCATTGGAAATGTCATTTTGTCAAATTACCTCCGGTTGAGGATATTTCCATCAATGACAACCCTTAAAGAATTCCCACTGGAATCAGTTGGCCTGGAACTGAGGGCAACAATTCAATCATGTCTTCACCAGATGGCTTGATGGGATGGATTTATGTTTTATCAAGTCTAGAGGATCTTATCTGACCATTTCAAAAGGATTGTGTTTACAAACAATTGTGTATATTTTTGTATTAACATATAATGTATAATTGTTGGAAATGGTTCAATGGTGAATTAATGAAACCACTATGCTTAATTATATGTATTATTAATAATAATAGTAAAAATTTACATAGCGCCATATCCATCAAAAACAACGCTCCATGGAGCTAATACAGAGAAACATTTAAAATGTAGATAAACAGAAAAACAACAAAGTATAAAAAAATAAGTTTAAAATCAGCAAAAAATTAAAGCAAACAATGACAAGCAATCGTAGAAATAAACAATTTACAATAAAAGGTTATAAAACATAGAGTAGGAGTATGCAACATTTTAAAATGCAAGGAGATTGTACAAACAGACCAGCTGTGATCATATAAAAATTGTAAAAAGAGACATACACCAAAACTCCATGGAAAAAAATAATTTGTAACAAAAGTATTGTTATAAGTTGCATCCCTCTGAAGTCACTCAAGTTCACATAGAGTCTAGTGTAGCTAAGTTGAATATTTTGTATTACCTATTCTAACTATACTTGCTAATGTTTATGTTAATCCATTTGTGTTTTTTTTTTTTGTTTGTCAGGGCATGCCTACCACAAGCTTTGGCTTATCTGGGATGCCCACATTTCCAATTCTCCTTATATTACTGTTCTTTGTTATTGTTTTTTTTTTTATTCTCTGCAGAATAAATATCTTAAAATGAAATGAAATTAAATCTCAAGCCCAAACCCTAAACCCATTCCTTCACTTTTCACCTCTACCAAAAACAACTCACAAGCCCTCAAGTTGGTACAAATGTGAACCTTTTTTTTATTCTTCTTTTCTGAACAGACACTCCCAGACCAGTGGTACATTCCTTCCACAGTCCGGATAATCGCTTCTTAGTGACGTGCCTTCAGCCTGAACAACTTTCTCATCTTACCTCCACACTTCTAAAACTCATGTTTTATTCAAACAGGTATAAGATTCTATTTTGGGTATTTATACTCATATACACCGATGTGTGTTTAGCACTGTATACTCGGTACTTACCGGATTTCTGAAGAAAAAAACCCAGGCACATTACTGGGTAATATTACTGCAGTACCCGCTGCTAAACATAGGATTCGAACTGCCTCTATAGCCACCGGGTGACCTTGGTAGTCTAGTTAGTTAGACACTGCTCTAGAATTGCAAAGGTCATGGGTTTGAATCCCACTCGAGTCATATGCCTGTGATTTTGTTTTCACAGAACTCCAGTAAGTACTGAATACTAAAAGTTTGTTTTATTTATTTTTTTTTTTTTAAAGGTCAAACACACAATAGGAAATGAGCAAGAAATAAAAACAATCACAACAACAAACAATTAACCCACACTAAACCAAACTGAATGAGACTAAACACATGAACCTAATCAAAGGGACACATTGTGAATAGAAATGCCATCATTAAAATTCATAGAGATCAATAATATAACAAAAGAATCGCCAAGAACTTTGGAAAGTACTGGCCAGATAAGAAAGGAATACAAATAGCTCCAGGCCTAGGGATCATAATTGCACATTTAATAATCTGGTTAAATTTGGAATGCAACTGTCTCTGTATCTGTTGGTTTTACATTTTATGCTGGTTAAGTGGTTCACATCCCTTAAGCCATTGTTCTTGGTGGGTGGGATACTACTGGTATCGTACAACTTTTAATTCTGCTGGTATGTCACAGTCGATGGGATTCTTAAGAATTATGATTTATAAAGCCATTAAAAGTATAATAAATCATTCTTGTACTTGGCGCATTCGTCCATGACAAGACCCAAATGTGCTGTAAATGCATGAAACTTATACCTTAAAGGCAGTGGACACTATTGGTATTCGTCAAAGACTAGCCTTCACAGTTGGTGTATCTCAACATATACATAAAATAACAAACCTGTGAAAATTTGAGCTCAATTGGTCATCGAAGTTGCGAGATATTAATGAAAGAAAAAACACCTTTGTCGCACCATGGCCACACAAAGTTGTGTGCTTTCAGATGCTTGATTTCGAGACCTCAAATTCTAAACTTGAGGTCTCAAAATCAAATTTGTGGAAAATTACTTCTTTCTCGAAAACTATGTCATTTCAGAGGGAGCTGCTTCGCACAATGTTTTATATTATCAACCTCTCCCCATTACTCGTAATCAATGATAAAAATTATTTTGAGTAATTACCAATAGTGTCCACTGCCTTTAAGGTACCATACAATGGTTAATTTTGCTGGTATTGTCAGTCGATGGGATTCTTTACAATAATGATTTATCAAGCAAACTATAGTAATAAATCACTCTTTTAAAAGCACATTCTGTCATGACAGGACCCACGTTCTCAAGGCACTTGAAAAAGAAAAGCATTTAAAGAAAGTTTTTTTATTTTTTTATTTTTTTTTATTATGAGACAAATTGATGTTGCACCTTGTATAGGCTTACAAGGTGCGTTTCGGCACATTCAGCAGCCACTGGCAGAATCGCTGGGGCAAACCCCTTCTCATAGAACATAAAGCCTGGCTCATACTTCCTGCGAATGCGATGCGAATTTGACGTGAATTTGACATCACAGCTCTGTTTTCAATGCGATATTATTGAAAAATAAATACAAATTACAGAGTGTTTTCTTTTTCTATCTCTTCAGTTTTCTTCCTTCACCCGAGGATGGTCACGAGCGGTTTCTATCTCTCTCAATCATCAGTCAGAAGATATCTCTCGTAGTAGATGTTGAGTCAATTGCATTGTAAGTTTATTATTTATGTGTTATTTGTTTCTTTTCTTAAATCTTTATTTATGAGGTTGCTAAAGGGATGCTTATGTTTGGAAAATTTCTTTTGAAAAGGTGGTAGCGTTTTTTAGATGTCGTCAAAATAAATCGCTATGTCCAGGCAGGAAGATTATAATCTTTTATTGGAGGATACAGTCTGAGAAGGAAATAAAAGTACAGTAGTGCTTTTCATATTGAATTTGTTTTTGTCGGGGGGGGGGATAAAAACTGACATCCTTTTCCATAACCACATTACTTCCAAGTGAAAAGATTCTCAAAATGCTTTGTTCTATCGAAAGCTGCTGAACTGATACAATTGTTTACATCCAATCATCAATAAAACATTGTCTTCAGTAATATTACTTACATTTATTCTAATTATCTGATTCTATTTGAAGGTTTCCAAGTGGGAGTTTGTGCACAGGAGCCGAAGAATTCTGGAGGATGATCAAGATTGGAAATCTCCCTTTGGGGTTCGGTAAGTACGCTATCTCATCATCAGGGCCCAATTTCATGGCCCTTCTAACGTCAAATTCTACGCTTACTATCGCCATTCTCCGTTTACTTGCAAGCGCTGAATTTCTAACTGTGTCCAGCTGTGTAAGCATAGAATGCCTTAACGTGGAGTACGCATGCGCACAAGCCAAAATTCTTCGCTAACCCGTAAAATACGCTTGACGTAAGTGCCAAGTTCCCTGCTTCCGTCAGCAGTGATTCTTTGCTTGTGGTAAGCAGAGTCATGAAATTGGGCCTGGGCCCAAGACATCATTGATCCATAGTGGATGGGGTATGAACATGCGTCTGCTAAGTGAGCAAAAGTTTAAATAAATGAAAAATGCATATAAGTGTCAAAATAGATCAAAATCAACAAATGAATGTTTAATATAGAATTGAATAATTCTTAAACAGTTATTATGAAGAATACTTTTGATCAATAAACCCCAATAACCAGGAGCTGCAAAAGGAGTTTATCAAACCCACACAAACTTCCTAAATGACTTTATAGTTCTGAGCAGAGGACTTTTAGTAAGTCTTAATAGCGTGGACAAAGACTCTGTTATCATCAATGAGACATCAAATCATTTATACGATAGGAAAAACCTGGATTTTTGAGTGATCACAGTTCATCAAAAGCACATCAACATTTATGGAATGGAGAATACATAGACAATCAGTAATGAAAGTCCACCACAAAGAAATGAGTGGAATGCAAGGATTGGGTGCCTGGCATTATGATTGTTTTTAAAGATAACGCCAATATTCTGCTTAATGTAACCGGAGCACTTCCTGTACATTCCCCCCTTGGCATACATGTATCTCGTTGGGCCCCATCCCCCGACCCCGTTCAATGATGGCTCTTGTTACGCGGTTGGCACTCCAGGAGGGGTTATTAAAGGAACACGTTGCCTTGGAGCGGACGAGTTGGTCTTCGAAAAGCGTTTGTAATCGGTTTTTTTATAAAATGCATATGGGTAGAAAGATGTTGTAAAAGTAGAATACAATGATCCACACAAACATGCCTCGAAATTGCACGGTTTTCCTTTTACCTCGTCGACTAACACGGTCGGCCATTTATGGGAGTCAAACTTTTAACTCCCATAAATGGCCGACCGTGTTAGTTCGCACAGTAAAAGGAAAACCACGCAATTTCAAGGCAAACTTGTGTGGATCATTGTATTCTACTTTTAAAACATCTTTCCAACCATATGCATTTTATAAAAAACGGTTACAAATGCTTTTTATAGACCAACTCGTCCGATCCAAGGCAACGTGTTCCTTTACCAATAAAAGTTGTTTTTAAACATAACACCAATATTCCGCTAAATGTAACCGGAGCACCTCCTGTACAATCCCCCATGCCATCTCATTGGGTGCCCGTCTCCCGACATGTTCAATGTTGGCTCACGCTGTTAGCACTCCAGCTGGGGTTAGCAACATTTAGAATTTTGTTTAAAGCCATTGGACCCTTTCGGTAAACAGTGTTGTCCAAGGTCCACACTTTGTGTACCACAACTTCTATATCAAATAACAAACCTGTGAAAATTTAGGCTCAATCGGTCATCGGAGTCGGGAGAAAACAACGGAAAAACCCACCCTTGTTCCGCGCGTTTCGCCGTGTAATGACATGTGTTTAAAATAAATCTGTAATTCTCGTTAACGAGAATTTATATTGTTTTGCTGTTTTCTCAAAAAGTAAAGCATTTCATGGAATAATATTTCAAGAGAAGTCTTTCACCATTGCCTTCTGTAAACCCAGTAAGTTATTTGTAAATCTGTGAACTTTTTTGTTGTTTTCTGAACCGAAAGGGTCCAATGGCTTTAAAGTCTCTGGACTCAAATGGTAATTGTCAAAGACTAGTCTTCACAGTTGGTGTATCTCAACATGTGCATAAAGTAACAAACCTATGAAAATTTTAGCTCATCCGTCGTCATAGTTGCGAGATATTAATGAAAGAAAAAAAGAACCTTGCAGCACCATGGTCACACGAAGTTGTGTGCTTTCAGACGCTTGATTTCGAGACCTCAAATTCTAAATCTGATGAGGTCTCAAAATCAAATTCATGGAAAAATACTTCTTTCTCAAAAACTACATCACTTCAGAGGGAGCTGTTGTTGAGGGAAACTCTTTCCATTACTTGTTATCAAGAAAGGTTTTGTGATAGTAATTAGTTTTAATAATTACCAATAGTGTCCACTGCCTTTAAAGATCATACCGGTACCAAATATCTGCTTAATGTAACAGGAGTACTTTATGTACTGTCCCAGCCATATCTCGTCTTGTTAGGCTCCCGCCTCCCGACCCCCATTCAATGTTGGCTCGTATTACGCAATTTGCACTCCAGCTGGGTTTAACAACATTGAGTGGAGGAACTGGTGAGAGAATGTTTACGTGACCCGTATACAGATTGCTAACACTGGGATAGGACTGTTAAGAGAAGAGCTTGGATGGAGTGGTGCATGGAAATATGTGCCATATGTTTCTAATCATACGAGGGGGGGGGGAGGGGGGGGGAGGGGGGGATGGTTGTTGACATCAGATCAGTTGGTATTAGAAACTGGTAAAAGAAGCAGTCTGGGTGTAGATGGTGAGTGAACTAAATGGACCGATCCGGCCTGTCAATCAAACTGCGCGCGTTCACCCATCTGACCAATCACAGCAATGATTGTGGTCGGACAAACTCGGTCATGCGTGCGCGTAAATTTGGCACGCGCGGCAGAATCGTGCAGAATGTCATTGGGAGTGCTCGTACACGTGTCTTGCTCACGTGTGCGGTGGGGGGAGGTTTATGTGGAAAGCCGGAACGGTCCATAGGTGAATGACTGAAACCGGTACATGGTTTGTGATTACAGAAACTAAATGCAGTATAAATACGTACATCTCTATTACTGTTAGCCCAAATCTAGCTCTTTCCACAAAATTACACGGGAGACTCTGAAGACCAAGTGAACATTACACAGTCCAAGTGGTTTCAACAGAACACCAGTTGTACAGAAGAAACCGTACACCCGATACTAGCCTAGAATGTGTGGTACTCTGTTGAAGTCTTTGTGTGCATTAGGGTATAAAGGCAGTGGACACTATTGGTAATTACTCAAAATAATTATTGGCATCAAACCTTTCTTGATGACGAGTAATGGGGAGAGGTTGATGGTATAAAACGTTGTGAGAAATGGCTCCCTCTGAAGTGCCATAGTTTTCGAGAAAGAAGTACTTTTCCAAGAATTTGATTTAGAGACCTCAGATTTAGTACTTGAGGTCTCGAAATCAACCATCTAAACGCACACAACTTCATGTGACAAGGGTTATTTTTCTTTCATTATTATCTTGCAACTTCGATGACCGATTGAGCTAAAACTTTCACAGGTTTGTTATTTTATGCATATTTTGAGATACACCAACTGTGAAGGCTAGTCTGTGAGGACTAGTCTTTGACAATTACCAATAGTGTCCACTGACTTTAATAGCACAGCAAACGTTATTATTAGGATTGAACGATCTCTTTTTCAGATGAGTCAGGGATAGTTGCACAAATATCGGAACCTCTGGCGGAGGCAGGTATTCCGATCTACTACATAAGCACATTCTTGAATGATCACACATTGGTAAGTCAGATTTAATTCATTCCGTTTCAATTTCATTTAATTTGATTGTAAAGAAACATTCCCAGATTTGTAGGACTTGAAACTTTGCACGGTGGAAATACGATATGGAAAGGTTTGCAGCTAACATCATGTAATGACTATATCTCTAAATGAGTTGGGGTGGTTATGGAAAGAACTGTCAGTTTCAACTTGAAGTTTCAATCATATTTGGTTTTGCTTACAAACCAGTTGATGGCAGTAGTGTACTTTATGTAATCCACCATACACATGAACTGACAAATATGCAGAAGTTTGAGATCGATCAGCCATCTGGGTCCGGAGAAAATAATGAAAAACCGATTGCACATTTTGCATGACATTGATTTATGACAGAAAGGAATTAAACGCTCACTGGGCAACAAACTCCAAACGCGAAATTAGTTTGATGTATTTCTCATCAAATATGATGTTTCAGACAGAAATATTTTCAGGGGTGTTTACGACTATTCATTAGACCGTGTAAGTGTACAGTATGTAAATCTGTGGTCTAAGACAAGATTTTCATTTAAGAAAAACCTTTCCTGAAAAGCTAAACAAAAGTGCAATCAACTGATTTTGGTTGTAACAAACAAATTGAAATAAGAATTGTAATAGCTCCGCGCTTCATGATAGACAGCCGTTGAAGAGTAGCCTGCAGGGGTCCAGTTTGGCTGAGGATGGAGAACATTCATAACAAAAAAAAATGGTTTTGCTAACTGCTTCAGTAGTGTAATAAATTAAGATGTATTATATAAGTACTTAGTATATAGTGCTAACACACACCAGTAAAACCAAAAATTTATATTCTTATCCTCGATTTGACAATTACCGAAGGTGTCCAGTGCCTTAAAGGCAGTGGACACTATTGGTTATTACTCAAAATAATTATTAGCATTAAACATTTCTTGGTAACAAGTAATGGGGAGAGGTTGATAGTATAAAACACTGTGGGAAACGGCTCCCTCTGAAGTAATGTAGTTTTCGAGAAAGAAGCGATTTTCCACGAATTTTATTTCAAGACTCAGATTTAGAATTTGAGGTCTCGAAATCGAGCATCTGAAAGCACACAACTTCGTGTGACAAGGGTGAATTTTCTTTCATTATTATCTCGCAACTTCGACGACTGACTGAGTTCAAATTTTCACAGGTTGGTTATTTTATGTATATGTTGAGATACACCAACTTTAAAGACTAGTCTTTGACAATAACCAGTAGTGTCCATTGTCTTTAATCTTTGTGGTAAACCGCTGCTAAAATATAGGATTCGAACTGCCTATACACATGTATATAGCTACCGGGCAATCTCGTGATCTAGTTGGTATGACACTGCTCTAGAATTACAACGGTCGTGGGTTCCAATCCCATCCAAGCAATATGCCTATGATTTTTGTCCCGGAGCTCGGGAAAGTACGGAGTGCAGTGCCAACACACATAGGTGTATATGGGTAAAACCTAAACGAATACCGTACTCTTTATCCCTGATGCCAATTTCCATCTCAATTATCAGAACACCAGAGTTTGAATTTGGTGCTCTTAACCGCTCGGCCACAACACTTCAACATATTCTAGTATCTAGATCAAAAACTTGAACTTCCCCCTCACATTGTAGTTCTAATAAGAATACTATATTCAGCTGCACAGAAGGATATGAGTGTTATAAACATTGATGTATAAGGCAAGGCTCGGCAAAAATGTGCCAAAAGCAGCCGTCCTAATTCCTTGGTATTTTGAGTCTTATGGGAATTTGTGTAAACGTATTTAGTTCAGTTTAGTTTTATAGTTTGTTATACCTCTATTGCACAAACATCAAAATACAACTTTGTGCAAAGGGTAACCCCAAACCAGAATGTAGGCAACTAAAATGGGTTCCCTTGAATCGCACACATGTGGAGCCCAGAAACAAAGGTAACAGGAACAATGCAATAAACATAGCAGAAAACATTGAAGTTTCTATTTCATTGTAAAAACTGTTATAAAAACACAATACAAAGTATACATTTATTATGCTTCATTTTATAGACAATTTATCATGCAATAATGGCTATGTAAGGCATGTGCTTTGGTTGAAGACACAAATTTGTCATAGATTTACCCTGAATTCTTAGATGTTAGGTTTTGGGTTTTTTCTTTTGCGATATAAGCCTCATGTAAATTTGGAATTAAGTTGCATTTATAGGTTAATAAGTGTTTATCTTATAGTTTAAACTGGATGCAAAAACTAATTCACTGGACCTTTAAGGCAATGCAACTTTTTATTTCAAATTCACTTCTATGCAAAATTGCCAGATGAAATCGTTCCACGACTAAAGGCAAATCACATTTAATTATAGCATCACAGAGTTTCTGTGAAACAGTGTACTGGGAAGCAGTGTCACTTAATGCATTAGGCATCTGCTTGAAGTAATTAGTTACTAGGAAAATTTCATATGTCACAAGAAATCTGACTTGGTCAAGTCTTGTGACTGGATAATGTAGAATGACAAAATGCCGGAACGATTTGCCTGTCAATTGTTTTCACAGAACATGGGAAGGTACTGAAGAGTATACAGTGCTTTATACACAATGGTGTAAGGGAAACCAAATCGCTGGGGTACACACTGCCTGCTATAGGATTCAAAATGCCTTTAGTGGTCTAGTTGATACCAATCTGGTCTGGTATGGATTTCACAAAGATTTAAAGGCAGTGGACACTATTGGTAATTACTCATAATAATTATTATCATAAAACCTTTCTTGCTTTGGAGTAATGGGGAGAGGTTGATAGTATCAAACATTGTGAGAAACAGCTCCCTCTGAAGTGACGTAGTTTTCGAGAAAGAAGTATTTTTCCACAAATTTGATTTCGAGACCTCAGATTTAGAACTTGTATGAGGTCTTGAAATCAAGCATGTGAAAGCACACAAATTCGTGTGACCATGGTGCAACAAGGGTGTTATTTTCTTTCATTAATATCTCACAACTTCGACGACCGATTGAGCTCATATTTTCACAGGTTTGTTATTTTAAGCATATGTTGAGATACACCAACTGTGAAGACTAGTCTTTAACAATCACCACTAGTGTCAAGTGTCTTTAAGACTAGTCTTATCTTGACTTAGGACGAGTTACTCGTCCTAACTTAGGACAAGCCATACGTTTTTAATATCTCCTCCTAACTCTCTGTGAAACCGACCCCTGCCTCTGGAATGGCAAAGAACTTGGGTTCAAATCCTACCCGAGTAATATGCCTCTGATTGATTTTTGTTCACAGTACTCGGGGACACTACTATAGTGCCTTACACACATAGGGGTATGGGTAAAAAACAACAACAGAAAACAGCATTTTGTCTTTTTCTCCTGCATTACAGGTCTCAGAGGCCGATATTGAGCGTGCTTTTGCAATACTTGAAAGCAAAAGAGGAAAAATGATAGATGGAAACTCTTGTGAGCCTGAGGATTCGTTACATTTCAGTATTAGATGATGATAAATACTCATCTGAATGTGGGACAATAGTGCTATTCACACGGCAACAATTTAGCTGGGGTACCTTGCATAATTTTATCACGGTTGTAAAATGTAGCAATGTTTGACCGGATTTTGCAAGAGAAGTAATTGGATAGTAGACAAAAAAATATATTGTCCTTTCACATGAAGTGCATTTTGTAAAATGTTACATTATTAGGCTATTAGCAAGGGACCCTTGCTAAGTTGCTTTCGTGTGAAAGGGGCTAATATGGTTCTTGGGTTGTGTTTACGTACTGAGAGCGCCGTGCGGAAATATTACCTGGCTTGATGTCCAGTTTAATTTAATTTGATAAACATTTATTTCAATGTCACACAATGATTCAGAACAAATTATGCTACCAAATATCCACTGCCAAATTCAATTAAGCTGTTTATACTTACGATATTATTATTGTTATTATTATAGTTTGTTATTATTTGTATATTATTTGCACTGTCAATTTCAAGAAATGTACATTCATTTTAACACCCAGCTCATTTTTTTTTTTTTACTTTGGTTTGAAATGAATGCTCCGTTGATTCAGCATTCAACAGTCAAAAGGAGTAGTCCATTTCCACAATTTCACCAGTTCAGCATTTACTGGTCCAACAAGATCATTCAATTTCATTACACTGCAAGAGTTATTCTTCAACTTTGTAAAGACCAGATGAGAAGCAACAGCCAGTCAACCATTATATTTTATCAAGTGTAAATGGGTAGTATATGCCATAAGTGGATTGTTTCTGTATTATAGAAATTAAACTCAAGAATGTTCAAAGTGTAGTCCTAATCGCATATTGACCCATTTCAACTGACGTCATCATCAGAATAATCTTGGATGCGCCATTTTGGTGGTCAATGTCAACGTGTGTTATTCAGTGAAGTGCGCATTTTTAGGTGATGCGGCGTTTACACGTAAACCTATTGACCACGTGTGACGCGCGTGCAAGGAAATGCATGAATGTGAATGGACTTAAATGAAATGGAATGTTTTTTATTTTATGATTTTGGCCGGGAAAACCTATTATTATTAGGAAGAAAATATAAATAAATAGTAAACTTGCAAGTTCAACCATGTGTAAAATCTCTTGTGTCATTGTTGGCTCTTAAAAGAACCGGTTTAGTCTCAACATTTCAAACAGATACTCTGCTCATCTTCAGGAGAATTACCTTAAACCTTTTGAGCTGATTTGTTTAGGCATAATATTTTTCTGAAATTGTTTGCCCTTAGACAAGTCGGATTTTGTATATTAGAGCCTAAACCATCTATAGTGTACATGTAGGTCGGTCTTCAGTATTCTATAAAATATGAATACTTTTTTTTGGAACGCACCAGATGAGACCAGGGTGTACCTTATTTCAGGCAGGGGTACACCACAACTACACCACTATGGTGGTGTTGTACTTGTGGTGTACACCAGAGACCCGCACCAAAAGTGACACCACAAATACACCAAACACACACCACCATACTCTCTTAATGTAAAAGAGTGAAAAACACCACTCTTTACATTTCGAGCTGTCCTCCATATGGCTCTTCAAAAAGAGTGGTGGTTATTTCACTCTTTTAGAGGGGTTTCACTCCAGGAGAGAGTGAAAAATCACAAAAAAGATGCAAAATTCAGTCTAAAAGAGTGGAAGACCACTCGAAAAAGAGTTGTCCTTCATATGGCTCTTCAAAAGAGTGTTTTTTTCACTCTTGAACATTAAGAGTGTAGGCTGAGGACTGTTCGTTCCATTCCTCTAGTTTGGGTTTTCAAGTCCCTGCTCTATACTGCCTGGATAGATAAATAATTGATACAAAAAAAATCAGCAGGTAGCCATTATTAAAAAAAAAACATTAACCGGGGAAGAACCCATCACTGCAAAAATGTTGCCAATTTTACATACGTATATAACATACCCAATATCATGCCCGTTTGTTCAAGTCCCCTAGTTTGTCCCCAAGTCCCTGCTCTATACGGCCCGATAGATTAATAACTTGATACAAAATGACAATCAGCAGGTAGCCATTATATAAAAAAAAACATTAACTGTGGGAAGAGCACATCACTGCAAATATTTTGCCATTTTAAAACGTATATAACATACCCAATATCATGCCTGTTTGTTCAAGTCCCCTAGTTTGGGTTGTCAAGTCCCTGCTCTTTATACTGCCTATTTGATTAATGTCACTTGATACAAAAAGACAATCAGCAGGTCCATTAACAAAAACATAAACTGTGGGAAGAACCCATCACTTGCCAAAATGTTGTCATTTTACTTGGAAAAAACAATCAGTGAATTCTACACTACGTTGCTGCAAAACTTCTTTCGGAAATTACACTCCTGGTTGCAGTCGTAAAAATAACATTGTACTTCTCGTAAAAATGTGATGACTTTTTAATCTTCGTTCTCGCCTCGGTTGATTTACCAAGATTTATGACAATATCGTCTAGCAGATTGAGTCTTGAAATGTGAGCTTATCAACACAGATGTGCAAACACATCAAATCTGACATTATTTTTAATTGATAAATAGGCTACAGCTGTATTCACTCCTCGGTACAAATCTGTTTTATATTTTTGGAAGTTTTCCTTATTATAAAATGGAAGGAACACAATGCAATTCCTTGATGACAATATTATTGTTTGCGGGAACATCAAAGAAAAACAAACGTGTGCATAATGTAATTAATTAAATTCAACGTGTCTGAATTGAAAAGAAACGCTTCATCATTAGTGTAAAATTAATAATCCCAGAAACCAACTGACCATTTCCTAAGCATGACCAGTTTTTTTAATATTAACTATTCGTGGCAATGATTAAAAACTCTCTGAAATGGATGTCTAGTGATTTCATGGATGTGTTGTTATGGCTTCTGATCAGTTTCTCATATGTTGGTGGTTTTGTTTTTGCCGTCTCTGCTTCCAAACTATTATACCTCCCTATTTCTTACCTTTAAAATTAGATTTCTTATTTTATGCAGAAAATGTTGGGAAACATCAAGTGAGAATTCTGGTCTTTGACAATTACCAGAGGCGTCCAGTGCCTTTAATCATCTTTAAAACTTAATGGATTGTAATCATCATTCAACAACAGCTGCAAAGCTGATTTTTTTCACAACAGCAAGAAAATCACATCAATCAAACTAGTTAATGGCCTGACGCTTCGGCAATCATTGATTTTGTAGGCCTGAACAAGAATTACTCAGCAATTATAAATGTCGGACTCTGTTATAAATTGCATATTATAACATAATTTTATTAGTCCGACGAAGAATTCTTACTTTAGTTAATAGTCCGACGAAGATTATTTTATTTAGTTTAAGTTGTCCAACGAGGATTCTTAAGTTTATTATAGAGTCATTGTTTCAACTTTCACCTCCTGTGTGGGTGTTAGTTTCTCGTAGTTTTATAATTCTGAGAAACATTTGTTTATAGTACCACATCCTTGAGAGGAGTGGCCAGAGTCACTGTCCAGGAATTCCTTGACCATAAGACATAGCAGTTGGTTGCCCCCAGGGACATGACGTAAGGCTATGTTGCAATGACTGTTGCAAGGTCAGTAGTTTCCTTGAATTGTGCCCGGATTTGATTGTCTTTAGCTGCCCACACGTTTTCTTAAGAACTTAGGCCACTAATTCTTTTCTCATTGGTCAAGCCCAACCAGAATGTTATTGTTTTAATATTTCTGGCCAATCATAGTTTAACTTTCCTGTCCGAGTGCGTGACCAGCTTGGTATATCCTGGCTCGTTTTCCTCTGGATCCTCAGAGCGAAAATCGGCCTAATGCAAGGAAGACTTCTTGAAAGTGTTTAGATAGTTACACTTTGCGTAGATTTTGTTTGGAACATTTGTTACTTCCCTAAGTACGTTCCTAAACCCCCCTTCTTGCATCTTTACCACGTGCTCTGTTGATACAGGTAAGCTTTGATTATTTCTTTCATATTGTATAAGATTTATCACTTGTGCATTTGCCTTTTGAAAGATTTGTTCGACCAGGTAGTTGGAGTAAGACTCAAGATGGATGGTACAGTTCAATATGAGTTTAAACCATTATGTTGATTGTTCGAACAATGCTGCTAAGATGTATAAATTCCTTGAGTGTTTTATTGTGTAATCCTTTTTGTTGTTGTCTATTTAATCGTATATTCCTCTTACATTCTATTGCCGATATGATTTAGTTGTATATTGCATTTATTGCTAGTTAGCAGTTAGATTTTATACTCAGTGCTATTCTTTTGCCGTTCGATACGTTTTACTGTTTGATAGAACCTATTTGGTTTATCGAAACACCTGTTACTTTATATACCGTGATTTCACTCAAAGCGCCTTCCACATTTGATCATTATGTGATTGAGCTATTTCTGATTAGTATTTATTATATACTTTTTTATTGGTATGTTCCTACATTTTTGCTAAGCAATACCATGGCAATACGTAACTTTAGTTGTGCTGGACAAGCATTGTCCTTAGATAACCCCTTTTCACACTTGAAGATGTCCGAGCACATTCCTTTCCATTTAAGTAGGCTAGACGACTGTTTGCTGTTACGCACGTAAACAGTTGTGACCTTTGATCTGGATTGACCACTATCGTGTTTTACACATACACGCACAGAAGTTTCTTATCGTTCCCTTATGTTTAAGTTTCATGAAGGTTATCAGTACGCACTGGAAGAGTGTTCGTTTTATATTTTGTTGTATGTTCTTTATATTTGTGTAAGTCATAGTTGAATTAGTTTATGATGAGTTAAGACTTTTAACAGAGCGAAAATCGGCCTAATGCAAGGAAGACTTCTTGAAAGTGTTTAGATAGTTACACTTTGCGTAGATTTTGTTTGGAACATTTGTTACTTCCCTAAGTACGTTCCTAAACCCCCCTTCTTGCATCTTTACCACGTGCTATGTTGATACAGACTAGCCCACAGGCCTCGCTTGGGAAGTTGACCCGGTTCAACTTTTCGCCAGTCCCGCTCTCAACCCCCTTCGTCGTCTTCCTGGAATTCGTCAGAGTCACTTCTTGGACTTCGGAGCCAATCTGATGTCGATCTCCCAAGACAGAGTCTCTGCCAAGTCCAGTGGAAGCGCGGAACCAGCTAAGACCTATTATATATCATTGTGTATTTTCGTTGCCATTAACTGCTTCAGTATTTATTATTGCTGTTTCATTTTACAAACCTGCGATTGTTAATATTTCCTCAGACTCATATATGGTTGAGTATTTTTACTTGTTGTTTCACCTTGGTGAATTGCCGTTCAAATACCATTTCGCACAGTTGTGAACCGTTGATAATACTGAAGGAGTTAATATGATTTTGAACCATTGCCTTATTGATTGGTTTTATAACTGAATGGATTGTGTTGTATTTGTTGAATCCTTGATATTGAGATATTGAGATAATTTTCATAATAATAATAACTATAATTGAGAGAGAAGAGAATCTAACTAAATTGCTGTCTGTTGTGTTTTCTTTCTTAGCAAACATTCCGATATTCTTAATCGAACCACGTCGTAGGCTCTTGATTATTTGAAAGAGGTAAAAACCTGTGACAAAATTGGAGGCACCACCCGGAGTTTGCTTAATTCATTTAGAATTCCTTCATTGTTGTTCTTTACTGTTGTTGGTTTCGTATTCTCGAAGGAATTACAAAACTTTAAACGGAAGCATTTTCTAGTTGATTCTCATCTTGTGTTATTATATGAATGACCTATGCCATAATTTCTCCCAGTGTTTTAATATTGATTGCATATTGTGTTTTTGACTGAAGCACATTTTCTCACACTTTTGACAGCA
Source organism: Asterias rubens (assembly GCF_902459465.1). Lineage (NCBI taxonomy): Eukaryota > Metazoa > Echinodermata > Asteroidea > Forcipulatida > Asteriidae > Asterias > Asterias rubens. The sequence continues at coordinate 9,503,340 of NC_047066.1, read as the reverse complement.
TAACTTGTTGTTATTTGTTTGATTTAACGATTTGTTTTGTTACCATTGCTATATTTGTTGATTTACTTTGTATTTTGTAACTGTTGTATCAACTGAGCACGATGGATTTCTCTGATGCCCTAACCGATTTTTTAGCAGCACAAAACAAAACACTAGATGACTTGAAGGGATCCCTAGGCGTAGTTCCAGTCCCCAATGTAGAAGGTACTGACCCACCCAAAGTAATAGTTATAGATAAACCCAATAATAGGGCCTATCGACGACTGAGGTTGTTCTCGGGGCGTACCCCGACCCCAGCTGGTGAGTTAGATTTTGAGAACTGGAGAAGGCTCGCAAGACAACTCATCAAGGACGATAGCATCTCAGACGGTGAGAAGAGAAGTATTAGATGTTGTATGGGCCATTGGAGAAGGAGCATCGGCGATCGAGCACCTAGACTGCCTCTCAATGGCTTACGGACTGGTTGCCGACGGTGATGAACTCCTGACAGTGTTCCGGTGCGACTTTCAGAGGGAGGGTGAGAAGGCATCAGAATATTTACTTCGTCTGCACACACTTCTGACCCGAGTCGTTGAAGAAGGCGGCGCTGCACAAGAAGAGTGCCCAAGGCTCCTGTGCAGCCAATTCCAGAGAGGCTGCCTCTTCAACGACAATCTCCTTCACACCTTGCAGTTGTCCTCCAGGAAGGCGAACCCACCCCAAATTCTTGAACTACTTCGAGAAGTCCGGGTGGCGGAGTCTCAACTGGAGGACAAGCTGGACCGAAAGGCTGCCCACCGCTCCCCACAAAAGAAGGTCTCCGTCTTGGCTATAGAGCAGACAGTGCAAGCGCCCACTCCCGCCTCTAAGTCCACAGGTGAGGTGGAAGAGTTAAGACAGGCCGTCGACCGCCTTCACCGACGGTTGGATGGCATCTTCAAGTCAACTCCAAGAGCCCAGCAAGGCAACCCGTCGTACTCCGGCAACCGACAGAGAAGCCAGTCTTTCTTCTGCTATAATTGCGGCGAGGAGGGCCACCGCAGTAGCATTTGTAAGTCACCAAAGAACCCGGCGCTGGTGCAAGAGAAGATGTTGACCCGCGCTACTGCATCCAAACCACAGAGTTCGGGAAACGACAGCGGACAGCAGTAGAGGGCCCTCCTGCCGTCCCCAAACCATATAAGGGTCCAGCGAAACTGATGACAACTGCAACCAGGTATCAAGAGTCTCCTTCTTGTGATGATGTCTCAAGTATCCCCAGAGGTGTCGTCGGCGACCAGGCTACTACTCCTGTCTTCGTCGACGGACACTCCACGATGTGTCTCCTTGATACCGGGTCGCAGGTTACCTGCGTGACAGAGAAGTTTTTCCACCGTTTCTTGAAGCACCGCCAACTCCAACCCCTGTCGCACCTTGCGGTGATAGGGGCAGCCGACCAGATAGTACCATACAAGGGTTATGTAGAAGTTAGTCTGATGTTTCCTGCTAGCACTGCAGGGATGAAACACGAAGTTACTACCCTCGCCCTTGTGTGTCCAAGCCGTCAGGGAAAAGATGATGTCCCCCTGCTCGTGGGCACAAATACTAGTGTCGTGAAGGAAATGTTGCGGGTGTGTCAGCTGAAGGCTGGGAAACAGTTTGTAAACCGACTCTCCATTGATTGTGCTTGGGCGAAAGCGTACTCTTCTTCACAATCTGCCCAGACATCTAGTTGTACTGCCGTACCCAAACCAGTTTCTCCTTCATTGGTCTCCTTAGATTTTGATTTTAAAGCTTCCCCCCTTCCCATCAAAGATGTAGATAGAGTTAAGAAATTGCTTCATGATAAGATCCAAGTTTTCTCTCGAGACGACTTAGATATTGGTTGTACGTCATCAGTCAAGCACACTATCAAGCTATCTGATGAGACCCCTTTCCGAGAGAATTGTAGGCGAATTCCCCCCGCTGACTATGCTGATGCTAAGCAACATTTGAAGGACCTACAAGACAAGGGGATAATCCAGGAGTCTGCAAGCCAGTTTGCATCGCCGATAGTCTTGGTCAGAAAAAAGAATGGTGACGTCCGCCTGTGTATTGATTATCGTAAATTGAACAGCCGTACCATACGGGATCAATACTCGATACCAAGGATAGAAGACACACTCCACGCCATGAATGGTTCGAAATGGTTTTCCTGCCTCGATTTGAAGTCCGGGTACTACCAGATTGAGATGACAGAGGAAGATAAACATAAGACTGCTTTTTGGTGTCCTTTGGGTTTTTATGAATTCAACCGAATGCCTCAAGGCATTACCAATGCACCCGCCACGTTCCAACGACTCATGGAGAAGTGCATGGGTGATCTTCTTCATAATGGTGTTTATGTGTATTTGGATGATATCATTGTATTTGCTAACACTGCAGAAGAGCACGAAGTCCGTCTTTTCCAGGTTTTGGACCGTCTCCGTCAGTTTGGATTGAAACTTAGTCCCGAGAAGTGCAAGTTCTTCCAGTCTTCGGTTAAGTGTCTTGGGCATGTGATTTCTGCTGATGGTGTTAGTACCGACCCGTGCAAGATAGATGCAGTTAAATCTTGGCCGGTCCCTAACAATGCAAGAGAACTGAAGTCCTTTCTGGGGTTTACCGGCTACTACAGAAGATTTGTCGAGAATTATTCAGCAATTGCCAAGCCCCTGAACGAGTTGACCGGAGGATACGACATGACAAAGAAGCGTTTTGCCAAGAAGTCCAAGAATAAACGTCATGCCAAGCTAAGAAGTCCAAATGAACCCTTCGGCGAATTATGGTCTCCATCCTGCCAGCTCTCCTTTGATGCAATTGTAGAAAAGCTGACCACTGCTCCGGTGTTGGGTTTTGTAGATTATAGTCGGCCATTCGTTCTTCACACGGATGCGAGTGGAACTGGCCTGGGAGCGGCGTTATACCAAGAAGATAACGATGGTCGCCCCCATGTTATAGCTTATGCCAGCCGTGGCCTGTCAAAGAGTGAGCTGAACTACCCTGCCTACAAGTGGGAATTCCTGGCGTTGAAGTGGGCGGTGACTGAAAAGTTCCGCGACTATCTTTATGGTGGAAAGTTCACTGTTTTGACCGACAACAACCCGCTGACGTATGTCCTGACGACCGCTAAGCTTGATGCCACCGGCCATCGCTGGTTAGCTGCATTGTCCAACTTTGATTTTCGTATCAAGTACCGTCCTGGCAGTAAAAATGCTGATGCCGATGGTCTGTCACGAAGACCCCAACCACCACCACCAGCAGATGACGAGTCAAGAGAAGTAGATGGAAAGATCGCTCAACTCCGCGATCGTGTAGACCATTTCAGTGAAGAAGGGGTTTGCTCAAAGGAAGTGTTCCAAGCCATTTGCCAACGGCACAGTGTCAGAGTACAAGCAGGGAACACTACAGTTGGCAGTCCAAACGATGATGAGCCAGCCCTTGTAGAAAGCTTGACCGATTCCCCGCAAGTTATCCCACCTGAATTCGTTACCCAGACTGCGTTGCCTATCACGACCCCCGAAGAATGGAGACAACTGCAGAATGAAGATGATAATGTTAGACTGGTTGTTGAATGTGTCCAGAATGGTGTATGTCCCCGTGGTGTTGACCGAGCACAGATGCCCAGAGAGTCCCAGCTCCTTCTTCGTCATTGGGATAAGTTGAAGCTTGATGATGGTGTCTTATACCGCAGCAGTGTTAGTAATGGTCGTGAGTTGTCCCAACTTGTTGTTCCGAAGAGTCAAAGAAAAGAGGCTCTCCGAGGCATTCATGACAATGTCGGCCATCTTGGTTTTGACAGGACCCTTGATCTTGCTCGGTCTCGATTCTATTGGCCTAAGATGACTACAGATGTGGAGTTCAAGTGTCAAACATGTGAGCGGTGCGTACGAAGGAAAAGGAAAGCTATGAAGACTGCACCCCTTGTCTCCATCCAAACCACGGCACCTATGCAACTCGTGTGCATTGATTTCTTAAGTCTGGAACCTGATGCCAGCAACACCAAAGATATTTTGGTTGTGACAGACCATTATACCCGTTATGCACAGGCTTTTTCTACCAAGAATCAGACATCTCATACGGTTGCTAAGGTGTTATGGGAAAACTACTTCGTACACTATGGGTTTCCAGAGCGACTACACTCCGACCAGGGACGGGATTTTGAGGCTCGTCTTATTCAAGATTTGTGTACTGTCTCCGGGATCAAGAAGTCGAGAACGACCCCCTACCACCCTCAGGGAAATGGGCAATGTGAGAGATTTAACCAGACGTTATTATCGATGTTGGGGACACTAGATGAAGAACAGAAGAAAAAGTGGAGATTGTTTGTTGGTCCCCTGGTACATGCCTACAACTGTACCAAGCATGCTTCTACCAACATGTCCCCATATTTTCTAATGTTTGGTCGTGAACCAAGACTCCCCATTGATGTTCAGTTTGGATTGCCGACACAGCAAGGTAAAACTAACCACGCCCAGTACGCTATTGACCTCAAGGATAGGATGCGTCGAGCCCATGAACTTGCCTCAGCTGCTATGAAGAAAACTGCTCTGAAGTACAAGGCCCGCTATGACAAACGAGTTCGTGACCATGCACTTGAAACAGGGGATCGTGTGTTGGTAAAAAATGTTGGCCTGAAAGGTCCACACAAACTTGCTGACCGTTGGAGCAAGACAGTTTATCGGGTACGACAACGACTGAGTCCAGATATTCCAGTCTACGTAGTAGAGCCGATCGATGATGATGGTCCACGAAAGACACTCCATCGCAATATGCTCCTCCCATGTGGATTTGTCCCCTCATGTGAAGATGAACCTAGCGTTAGGAAACGACCGCAGCCTAAGCCCCGCCTTAGACGTCCTCAGCGAAGACCACTCCCAACGCCACCGAGTGACATGGATGATGCCCTAGATTCTGATATATCTGATGATAATTTCTATGTTCTCCGTCCAGTTCCCGCTAAAAGACAGACAGCCCCACTCAACCCGGGTGCGCCAGTCTTTATCCCGGTACCTTCAATAGATGAAGTCATTGAAGTATCCACCCCGACGGAGGAGAGTGAACCTGCCCAAGGTTCACCCAGCCCAGTCTCCGATGAGTCGATGCCCTCTGAGGAAAGCCCGACGGATAACACTTCTTCTTCACACCCATCGTCTGATGACACAGATGATAAGAAGACGGAGGAGGATTCTAACTCCGAACCCTCAAATCATGTAGCCAGTGGGACAACCTCAGTCGATTCAGATATTAAGGACACCCCTATTCCCTACCCACGGCGAAATAGGAAACCTCCTCAATATTATGGTTTTGAAGGACAGAATGCCAAACTTCTAGAGCAGCATTTAGCTATGCAACGAAAGGCTTTAGAAGTTACCAGTAGTTTAATTAGTGCATTTTATCACAATGATTAAGATTGTTAAGTTTGATAAGTAGGATGCATGTCGAGGACGCCATGATTTAAGAAGCCGAGAATGTCGGACTCTGTTATAAATTGCATATTATAACATAATTTTATTAGTCCGACGAAGAATTCTTACTTTAGTTAATAGTCCGACGAAGATTATTTTATTTAGTTTAAGTTGTCCAACGAGGATTCTTAAGTTTATTATAGAGTCATTGTTTCAACTTTCACCTCCTGTGTGGGTGTTAGTTTCTCGTAGTTTTATAATTCTGAGAAACATTTGTTTATAGTACCACATCCTTGAGAGGAGTGGCCAGAGTCACTGTCCAGGAATTCCTTGACCATAAGACATAGCAGTTGGTTGCCCCCAGGGACATGACGTAAGGCTATGTTGCAATGACTGTTGCAAGGTCAGTAGTTTCCTTGAATTGTGCCCGGATTTGATTGTCTTTAGCTGCCCACACGTTTTCTTAAGAACTTAGGCCACTAATTCTTTTCTCATTGGTCAAGCCCAACCAGAATGTTATTGTTTTAATATTTCTGGCCAATCATAGTTTAACTTTCCTGTCCGAGTGCGTGACCAGCTTGGTATATCCTGGCTCGTTTTCCTCTGGATCCTCAGAGCGAAAATCGGCCTAATGCAAGGAAGACTTCTTGAAAGTGTTTAGATAGTTACACTTTGCGTAGATTTTGTTTGGAACATTTGTTACTTCCCTAAGTACGTTCCTAAACCCCCCTTCTTGCATCTTTACCACGTGCTCTGTTGATACAGGTAAGCTTTGATTATTTCTTTCATATTGTATAAGATTTATCACTTGTGCATTTGCCTTTTGAAAGATTTGTTCGACCAGGTAGTTGGAGTAAGACTCAAGATGGATGGTACAGTTCAATATGAGTTTAAACCATTATGTTGATTGTTCGAACAATGCTGCTAAGATGTATAAATTCCTTGAGTGTTTTATTGTGTAATCCTTTTTGTTGTTGTCTATTTAATCGTATATTCCTCTTACATTCTATTGCCGATATGATTTAGTTGTATATTGCATTTATTGCTAGTTAGCAGTTAGATTTTATACTCAGTGCTATTCTTTTGCCGTTCGATACGTTTTACTGTTTGATAGAACCTATTTGGTTTATCGAAACACCTGTTACTTTATATACCGTGATTTCACTCAAAGCGCCTTCCACATTTGATCATTATGTGATTGAGCTATTTCTGATTAGTATTTATTATATACTTTTTTATTGGTATGTTCCTACATTTTTGCTAAGCAATACCATGGCAATACGTAACTTTAGTTGTGCTGGACAAGCATTGTCCTTAGATAACCCCTTTTCACACTTGAAGATGTCCGAGCACATTCCTTTCCATTTAAGTAGGCTAGACGACTGTTTGCTGTTACGCACGTAAACAGTTGTGACCTTTGATCTGGATTGACCACTATCGTGTTTTACACATACACGCACAGAAGTTTCTTATCGTTCCCTTATGTTTAAGTTTCATGAAGGTTATCAGTACGCACTGGAAGAGTGTTCGTTTTATATTTTGTTGTATGTTCTTTATATTTGTGTAAGTCATAGTTGAATTAGTTTATGATGAGTTAAGACTTTTAACAGAGCGAAAATCGGCCTAATGCAAGGAAGACTTCTTGAAAGTGTTTAGATAGTTACACTTTGCGTAGATTTTGTTTGGAACATTTGTTACTTCCCTAAGTACGTTCCTAAACCCCCCTTCTTGCATCTTTACCACGTGCTCTGTTGATACAGACTAGCCCACAGGCCTCGCTTGGGAAGTTGACCCGGTTCAACTTTTCGCCAGTCCCGCTCTCAACCCCCTTCGTCGTCTTCCTGGAATTCGTCAGAGTCACTTCTTGGACTTCGGAGCCAATCTGATGTCGATCTCCCAAGACAGAGTCTCTGCCAAGTCCAGTGGAAGCGCGGAACCAGCTAAGACCTATTATATATCATTGTGTATTTTCGTTGCCATTAACTGCTTCAGTATTTATTATTGCTGTTTCATTTTACAAACCTGCGATTGTTAATATTTCCTCAGACTCATATATGGTTGAGTATTTTTACTTGTTGTTTCACCTTGGTGAATTGCCGTTCAAATACCATTTCGCACAGTTGTGAACCGTTGATAATACTGAAGGAGTTAATATGATTTTGAACCATTGCCTTATTGATTGGTTTTATAACTGAATGGATTGTGTTGTATTTGTTGAATCCTTGATATTGAGATATTGAGATAATTTTCATAATAATAATAACTATAATTGAGAGAGAAGAGAATCTAACTAAATTGCTGTCTGTTGTGTTTTCTTTCTTAGCAAACATTCCGATATTCTTAATCGAACCACGTCGTAGGCTCTTGATTATTTGAAAGAGGTAAAAACCTGTGACATAAACTACAAAGTACAAACCATACTGCAACTTTTGGTTTACTTTGGTAAATGACTCAATCTGAATTAATTGCCACTTTAGAAAAAACAATCATGAAAATAATAATCGTAATTCACTCCACGTGATTTATGGCAAGGAATCAGCTATGGTTGGCTGTTCAAATGCACCATATGAAATAAGTGATGATCCACCCACAGCACAAGATGGTGGGAACCCAGAAAAAAATTATAATAACAGTGCAAAAATAACTTTGTATTGCGCTGTATTCATAAACAGTGACCAACTGCGCATCGGCACTGCATCTCAAGTGGGATTTACGACATGCTGCTGAGTTCCATCCAGGTACTTATTAATATGTTGTTTGGTATCTTCTGCTGGTTGGGCATCCTACTGGCTAGCGGCACATACAGCCATCAGACCTCAGTGGAATAGGATGATCTGTCACAGACGCTTCTTTGGGGATTTTTCTTCTTTTGGATATTTCTTCAGCTGTCAACAAGTAAGTGTTCAAACTTTTGTATTCAATCTATTGGCAATTAGGATTGTGTTTACTACTTGCTTGTTATGCTAGTTGCATCAACCGAATATCAATCTCTCTAAAGGGAAGGTACACAATTGGTAATTACTCAAAACAAGTATTAACTTAAAAACTGACTAGGTAATGAGCATTGGAGAGCTGTGGTTGATTTCACAAAGAGTTAGGACGAGTAACTAGTCCTAGCTTAGGATTAATCTAAACGTCTGAATGCTACAGTGCAGGGTTGGGACTCGTCCTAAGTTCTAAGATTAGTCTTAAGTTAAGAAGAGTTTTGTGAAATCGACGGCTGTTGATAGTATACCAACTTTGTGAGAAACGGCTCCCTCTGAAGTAGCATAGATTTTGAGAAAGAGGTATTTTCTCACTAAAATAATAAAAGACTTCTAGCCAGAAGTCATGTATTCATATCTGAAAGCACACAAAATTGTCCAACAAGAATGTTTTTCTCTCATCATGTTCTGGTTACTTCGATGACCAATTGAGCTCAAATTTAGACAAGCGTGTTGTTTAATGCTTATGTTGGGAAACACCAAGTGAGACGACTGGTCTTTGACAATTACCAAAACATAAAAATTCAAAATTGTTAAGTTTATCTTGGCAATTTAGTATTGTGTAAGTACATCAATCGAGTACCAATTTCATTAAGTCATGTAAGAATTCAAAGTTGTTTATTTGATCTATTGGCAATTTAATATCATGTTGCTACATGGTTGTAATGCTTCAAACAAGTATCAATTTCATGTATATTGTTTTCACTATTCAAACTTGCACCATCTGTGTCATACTGTGGTATTATTTTTCAATAGATGTTAGTTTTTTCCATCGGGGATAAAGAGTATTTGTTTAAGCCCTTACACCTTCCTTTATTAAGCACTGTGTACTCATTACTTTCCTGAGTTCTGTGGGGAAAAATTCCCAAGAAAATCACTTGGGTAACGCAACGATTTGATAGGAAAAATTTGCATCAGGGAAAAAATATATATTGGTTTTACCTATACACTTATGTGTATTAAGCACTTTCATTACTTTCCTGAGTTATGTGGGGAAAAAAACCTGTTGTGTTGCTAGTTACTGCAAATTTCATGCAGATAACCAATTCAATCCTGAAATGTGTTTGTTAAAATAGTATAAAGTAGCCTGTGGATTTTTTTTTATTTTTTTTTATTGCAGATTATACATTAAGTATATGTTTTTCATACCTTTTATACTGATCTGGTGTTTGTTTGTTTGTTTGTTTCTTTTGAGGAAAATATGTTCTGAAATCAATTTGTGAAGTGTACTTGTTTAGCAGCTTTATGTTTAATTATTTAAAAATTTACACTCATCTTATTTTATGTTTGTCTGTTACTTATGGCAAAGCAAAAACTTTTTTTTTTGCAGTGATTATTTTCTGTTATAGCAGCTTTTATGTAGTTGGGTAAACATTATTTTGTGATTTTCAGAGAAAACGTAAAGAGTCCCAAAATGAAGAAACAAAGAGATTTGTTTATCATGGTAGTCATGCTTATCTGTAACTTTTGGCAAGGCAAAAACGTTTTTTGAGTGACTATTTTCTGTCATAGCAGCTTTATGTAATTGGGTAAACATTAGTTTGTGGTTTTCAGAGCTAAATAGACGTTAAGAGTCCCAAATTGATGGTAGTCATGCTTGTCTGTTACTTTTGGCAAGGAAAAAACTCTTCTTTCTTTTGAGGGATTATTTTCTGTTAAAGCGGCTTTTTGTAATTGGGGATACATTATTTTGTGATTTTCAGAGCTATAAGACGTTAAAAGCACCAAGATGAAGAAACCAAGAGATTTGCTCTTATTACTGACAGTTTCTTTGAAGGTTTTATTTCTTCTGCTGGTTTTGACTGAGAGATCTCTTACAAGTGGTGAGTATTAATTGCTGAACATGTTAAACCTTTACCTGATACTTTTGACATTTTTTGGTATGAAAGTGAGGGTATGTCTCAAATATATTTCTAAAGTTTAATGACCATAAAACACTTAAGTTTTGTTTGAAGCATTGCATGGTGTGGATAACTGGGAATAAACTTTTGACATTTTTTGGTATGAAAGTGAGGGTATGTCTCAGTGTATTTCTAAAGTTTAATGACCATAAAACACTTAAGTTTTGTTTGAAGCATTGCATGGTGTGGATAACTGGGAATAAACTATTAAAAAATAATAGAACTTGCGGGTACATACAGCCATGTGTAAAATCTCTTTTGTGAGTGTTGGCTCTGAGAAGAGCTGGTGTGGTCTCGAGGTTTTAAACAGTATACTCTGCTCGTCTTCAGGAGAATATGCTCAACCCATAGTCCAGCATTCTCCTGAAGACGAGTAGAGTATACTGTTCGAAATGTCAAGACCACACCAGCTCTTCTCAGAGCCAACACTCGCACAAAAGAGATTTTTACACATGGTTGTACCCGCAAGTTTACTATTTGTTTATAGTTTCTTCCTATAAAAAAAACTTACTTGGTAAAGAGCTGTTGATACTACAAAACATTCTTAGAAACAACACCCTTTGAAGTAAAGCTAGTTTTTAAGAAAAAAGAGGTAATATTTCACAAACAAAGTTTAATCTGAGAAAGGCTTTAGGCATGAACTCTGTTTTAGGCATCTTAAAGCACACAACTCTACATTGTAACTTTTTCTCTTTTTTTTTTCTTGCAACTTTGAAGACCAATAATTGAGCAAAACTTTCACGGTTTGGTTATTTTATGCATATAATGGGATACACTAAGTGAGTACTAGCCAGATTTCCTGCTCAATCAGCTCTATGATATTGGGCCCAGATGTCTAAGCCAGTAGACCACCTACATGTATTGTGTCTGGTTTAGAGCCCATTACTATTGGTCTAACTACAAAACTGTCTTGTAACATGCACTGCAGATGGTTTCCTCCAAGTTGCTTGTAAAAGTAAAAGACCCTTGCTATAATTCCCGAGCCATTCCGAAGACATGTTTTTGGTGTACAGTTGATCTGTTTCTTTCCTCCATATCTCAGCTCCCCTGTCAGACACAATTCTACCACAAATCAGTGGCTGCCCCGATGACATCACCAAAGTAGTTCCAACAGGAAGCAGGAGCTATGTCCCCGTAGAATGGACCGACCCAACGGCCAAAGACAACTCTGGATCATACGCATGCGTGAAGAATATCCGCCATCTCTATCCATATGGTAGAAAGCACTTTCCACCCAACACAACCACACCAATAAAATACATCTTTAGTGATTGTCCGGTAAGTTTTGTAATATTTAGTAATCTAGCATTTTTTCAGGCGCCTTTTCAAATGATCTTTAAAAGCTTTCTTGCAATTTAAACACAACCACACCGAGAAAATACATCTGTAGTTGCCCAGCAGTAAGTTTTGCCACATTAAGTAATCATATCACATTTTGAAAATTCATTGCTTGCAGCATTTTGTATTTTAGGCGACTTTTCAAAACTATCTTCAAAAACTTCTTCCAATTGGTTCAATTTTAAGTGTTTTTTTTTCTTTTCAGCTTTTATTGCATTCAATTTTATTTCTGGACACATGATTTCATTATCCTGGTTCAGGTTTATGTTTCTTTCATTCTGTTTCATTTGTGGACATTCAAGACTACACACTTTGACCATTCATAAGTTGAATTTCTACATCAAATGATGGAAGTTGAATGGTTGACTAGCCTCTTGCTGCAGCTGGCTTTAAGGAAGTTGAATGAGTGTTTGACCAGTGAATGTTAAGCTACTAGAAATTGAATTATTTTTGTAAACTAAATTGAATGAGCCAGGTGGCAAATTGATTGAGTGTTTGTTGAAATTGGCAGGGAGACATAAATACTTTGCATTTTTTTCTCTCCCTTTTCCTATGAATTTAAGAAAAACAATAAGAAGCAATCACCACACGGAAATCTCTAATAATGAAAAGAAAAGAGAAGAAAAAGTAAAAACATGTTAATTTGTTTTCTTCCTTTTTTCAGCAAAAATGCCCTCGGGGTAGAGAAAGAGATTGTATCGGCAACGAAGCATTCTGCAGCTTTAACGTTACTGTTAAAGAAGGTGGGTACTACATCAACATAACTAAGGAACTGTAGTTTTTACTTTATAAGTTGTTATAGTTTAATAGTACTTGAAAGATATTCCTCCAGTGAATGTCAATCTTCCTTGAACCCCATTCACACTACACAAAATTCTCAAGAAACCCTAGAGAATTATTTTGACATTTTCACACTCTTGAACTTTTCAAAAGAGAGAAAGATCTTCTTCTTTTTTTTGTATTGTCAGCCAAAAGTGCATATTTAAAAAGTTAAATCTTAAAGTTGAAAACCTTTTTTATAAAGACCCTTTGTATCCACAAATGTATGCTCATAAAACCTTTGTTTCCTGAGGACGAGCAGAGTATACTGTTCGAAACGTCAAGACCACACCAGCTCTTCTCAGAGCCAACACTCACACAAAAGAAGCTAACACATGGTTGTACCCGCTAGTTTACTATTTTATTTAATGTTTCTTCCTACTTTTGTTTTCCTCCAACAGAGTTTGAATGCGTGACAGATGAAATTGTCCTGGAGGATCCTTCGTTCTCACCCACACCTCAGAATATCACCTCCCCTTTTTACCCAATGGAATATCCCTCTGACTCGAGCTGCCATTGGCTTGTCAGGACATCGAGTGACAGCCACTCATCGGCCAATCACATCCGTGTATCCATAACAGAGATCCAGCTGCAACTAAACGACGCTCTGCTCATTGGTGGAACATATCATCAGGAGGCTGTTACATACAGAGGGAGGATGCCGCAGAGGGTGTTACTTTTCCAGGGGGCAAAAATTGAGATTGGATTTCGGAGTGGAAGCAGAGGCGTGACAGTTTTCAGAGGATTTTCTCTTGAGGTGGCTGCAGTTGTAAGCAATGGTAAGCAAACGAAAAGGGGGTCATAGCCAAGCAATCTAGAGCATCGACCTCATGTTCTGATGGCTGTCAGAGTGTGGGTTTGAATCCGGGTCGTGAAACTTCTCATTCAATTAGGCCTGGGCGATTAGTGAAATTTGCTACTCAGTTAGTCGCGCCCTTAATAGTTGTGACTTAGACTCTAGTCAACCTAAGTCGCCCAGGCCTACTTCTCATCACCCAGGTGTAAATGGGAACCTGCGATGGTAGAGATTGTTGATGTGAATAACAAGCAGCATGTGTGCCATTTTCTTTGGCTGCCGGTGCTGCATAATCCAAAGGAGTTGATGTGGTTTCATGATTGCTTATGTCCTGTGAACAGGGGTAGAAATAGCGTAAAGCGTTTTTTTTCCTTCTTAATTGTTTGATTTGTTAAAGACAGTGGACACTTGGTAATTGTCAAGGACCAGTCCTCTCCCTTGGTGTATCTCAACATATGCATATAAAATAACAAACCTGTGAACATTTCAGCTCAATCGGTCATCAAAGTTGCGAGATAATAATGAAAGAAAAAACACCCTTATTACTAGAAGTTGTGTACTTTCTGATGCTTGATTTCGAGACCTCAAGTTCTAAACTTGAGGTCTCAAAAATTACTTCTTTCTGTAAAAATAAGTCACTTCAGAGGGAGCCGTTTCTCACAATGTTTTATACTACCAACCTCTCCCCATTACTTGTTACCAAGTAAGTTTTTATGCCAAAAAATATTTTGAGTAATTACCAATAGTGTCCACTGCCTTTAAGACAAGTATTTCCATTCCAACATATAATACAAAATAACATTAAGACCCTTTATTTCCATTCCAACATAATTATAATTAAAATAACATTAAGACCCTTTTAATAATCAGATAATCCTTCATGGTGCAATGATGATCATGGTTACCAGTGTCTGTCAAGCCCCTTCTGCATTGATGAGTCGTATCTATGTGATGGTATTAGCGATTGCCTGCATAGCGACGATGAGAGCAATTGCTGTAAGTATTTCACCACTTTTGTTGATGCATTTCTTTGTACCTATAGGAGACCTTTGATTGTGTTATTTGTACTGTTATTATTAGTGATCTATGAAGCTGTGAATGGTGTGGAACATAGAAAGTGACTATTACTAGTAAACTTACGGGTACAACCATGGGTACATTTCTTTGAGGGAGAACTGATGGCTATGAATTCTGTTTGACATTTCTAACACTAGTATTCATTTAACTCTGCACAAATGTTCTTAAAAAGATTTAATGCATGCAGGCTATTTGTATAGTCGAAAGACTAGTAGTGCACTCGTAAAATATTGTTTGTACTCTTCTTTTTTAGACAAGTGATCAATCACTGACATAACAAGTTAATTTGACATTAACTATGAACAGGGATGTCATTTCTCTGTTTCTGGTTCGCATAGCAAGCATCCTTGTCTACAGTTTTCAGCAGAGGCTTTCAAGCTTCAGTGAATATTTAAACATTGAGTTTTGAAGCATTTTTTTGTTAGATATATAGGCCTTATGAAAATAATGATTTCATTCTCTTTTACAGCTCGTCTCAAATAAAATCGTTGTAGTTATCTTGTGGTCATTTAATCAACTATCGAATAAGTAATTCACCATTGATTTGTTAGTGTCTTTTTTGTCTGCTCATTTATAGCTCTTTGCAATTACATCGTCCAGAGTCTCCCATTCAATATGACCTTTGACACCAATGATGTCATCAACAGTATGTCAGATCCAAAGAATCTATCAACCTCTAGCATGGAGTGGTGTTTTGGTACCTCTTTGGGTTATAGCATCAGGATAGACTTCCCCTCACCTGGAAATGATTATCTAGTAATACAGGTATACAACGTGTATTTCATTTCATTTCATTTATTAATTTCACGGGTAAAAAAAAAAACGCTACAAAAATAAGAACGATAAAGAAGAAACATACTAATAGTAGAGGAAAAAAAATAGCACCACTGATGGATAAAATTAAAAAGACTATTTTACTATCAAGTTGATATTAAGCTAAATTTAAGTACAGGGTTGGGGCTACAGTTAAATTCAGCAAGCATCATTAAGGTACAGGGTTTAGGTTCAGGTTTTCTAAGGTAAATGTTGGAGCTACATTTAGGTTCAGGCTATATTTATGAACAGGGCTTAACTCTGTTTAGGTCTTGATGGGCTACATTTAGGTGCCATAAATAAGTTAAAAAAGGGAGTCAGCCTTCGAAACACCAATTTATAAACCACACCTTTCACATATTTTATTTCTGTCTCTCAACATTCTAGGACCCAACAACTGAGTCAAACCAAGACACTGTCGTCATACAGAGACACTCAATGGTTCGATCATTCAGTTTCAATTTGTCATCACTATGGGTTCGGTGGTATCCTGGCACAGATGGACAAAGAGCGTCATTTTCATTGAGCGTTAACAGTCAACTTGATGATGGTAAGTACTCACAGAGTGTTCTCGTCACCCGCTGGGCTCGATCAGGATTTACCCAAGTAAAGCCTACAAGCAAGCAACTTTTCAACTTTTCAACCTTTGAATCGTGTAACAAAGTTAAAGATGCATTTCAAACAGATGCCAGCTTTAGAGCCAGAAGTAGCCAATACTCTAGGGATTGCTAACAAAGTATGGACGTAACACTGACTTTTGCAAGTAGGATTTACACCAAACTAACACGTTTTATATTTTCCTGAAAAAGGTTATTGTGATGCAGGCTATCAGTGCAGGAACTCACATGTTTGTGTCGGCAGGGAGAATGATTGTGATGGTGTGCTTGATTGCCCTCTGGGTGAAGACGAAATGACTTGTAGTGAGTACCACAATTAAAATAATTAACTATAATTATAGCGTATCCCACGAAAATACTAAATACATTTAGGCATGACTACTGAGATTCTTCTGACTGGCAACTCTCAGTCAAGATGTGCATAGGCAGACGCTCAAGCGCAACTGCTTCACGGTTTCATCAACCCAATTAGTCTTCTTTAGATGTGGTTGACACTATAGAAATGTTCTTGCTTTTGGGTGTTTAAAGACAAATTTAACCCAAACCTAACAGTGTTTTAGTATAGTGTCCACCATACCTCGAAATGGCTACCAAGCAGGAGCATTGAGCAGTATTTCTGCAGATGCAGAATTTGGTTTCGCTTCATTTAATGAAATATTCAATCTATGATCTTATAAAAATATTCTCATCATTGCACTCAGAAGCAGTCGTTATATAGTTGTATAGACTATAGTTTTTAGTGTCGTGTTGAAACTATACTTCCTGAAACATGTGTACATGTTCTATTAAATTTTCAATTCAACAGCATTTATTTCCGTTTAACATATCTCATAGCTGGCAGGTATCATACAAAGTGTTGATATGCATAAAAACAAAATACACTTGCAATGAAAACACTACTTGTATAAAATAGTAGGAATAGGGCAGAGGTAAAAGTGAAACGGAGTCAAAAGCCCTGGTAAGAATTTGCTTGATTTGGGAATGCCATACAGCACAAGACGACAGACACAGGGAGGACTCAAAAATAAAAAAACAGCCTGATATACGGACAGACAAGAAGGCATAAAACACCATCAGAAATAACTGCAAGAGTTTACATGGACAAATAAATTACTACGCTAAATAATGAAAATAATAATATGCATTGAAGCCATTGGACCCTTTCGGTACAGAAAAAAAAAAAAAAGTTCACAGATTTACAAATAATTTACAGGGTTTACAGAAGGTAATGGTGAAAGACTTCTCTATAAACACATGTCATGACACGGCGAAACGCGCGAAAACAGGAGTGGGTTTTCCCGTTATTTTCTCCGGACTCCGATGTCCGATTGAGCCTAAATTTCCACAGGATTGTTATTTTATATATAAAGTTGTGATACACGAAGTGTGGGACTTTGGACATTACTGTTCACCGAAAGTGTATAATGGCTTTAATAGAGTAGAGAAAAATAGCTCACAAAAAGTAGATTTACAGGTAGGCTTAAACTTGACGCATAAATACATTACATTGAAACATATCTTTGATCAGATCATCGGAGGTGTCCTAATAGTTGCTACTGTACTGCATCATTTGGGAGTCTTAAAGTTGAAGGATGCAATCATCCATGGACTCCAGAACTATCAAAATCAGCTCCTGTCATCACAACACATCTGTAAGTCTACTTTATGTGATAGTGTGTTTATTTTTCTGTTTGTTGGTAATTCTTATGAGGTCTTAAAGACACTGGACACTATTGGTAATTGTCAAAGACCAGTCTTCTCACTTGGTGTGTCTCAACATATGCATAAAATAAGCTTGATTGGTCGTCGGAGTTGCGAGATAACTATGAAAGAAAAAAACACCCTTGTCACACGAAGTTGTGTGCTTTCAGATGCTTGATTTCGAGACCTCAAATTCTAAACTTGAGATCTCGAAATCAAATTCGGGGAAAATTACTTCTTTCTCGAAAACTACTTCACTTCAGAGGGAGCCGTGTCTCACAATGTTTTATACTATCAACCTCTCCCCATTACTCGTTAACAAGTGAGGTTTTATGCTGATAATTATTTTGAGTAATTACCAATAGTGACCACTGCTTTTAAAAACAGTATATACATGTCTACTTATGTGCTAATGTATTTGTTTGTATGTTTTTTTTGTAATTCTTGTGAGGCCTTTAGAAATATAAAAAACTAACATGTTTTTGTTGGTTTGTCTGTTTTGAGGGGGCACTTCTTTTGAGGTAATTATTTATAAATCAGGTCTGTAAGTCTACTTTATGTAATGTTTGTCTTTTTGTTTGTAATTTTTCACGAGGTCTTTTGATTAAGTATTCTGTGTTGAACAATTTGTTCTTTTGAAAAAATGAAGAAGAAAAATTCCTGTTGCGAATTGCTTACCAACCAAAATTACCTGTGACAGTAATGCACATGGTAGTGGCCTCACATTATAATCTTTGTTTGAAGGCAGACAAAAATGTCAAATTGTCTAAATATTGGTGCCCATTTTTCATAGACTGGCACAGTTTATAAAGTTTAAACTCACCACTTGTTAATAACTAATTCATTAATAACTAATTAATTTTATAACTTTATATCTTAATTAAATGATGAACATTTTAATATTGATATTGGATAAAACTGATAAGTTTCTGATAAAGTTTGCTTACTTCATCAATTGTATCATTATTGTATTTCACTGGTTTCCACAGAGCTATATCAGAGCAAAATGTGAGGAATATAACATCAGGATTCTTCAAAAGTCTACCAAATCTCATAAACTTGTGAGTATGAAAGACTTCAACCTCTCTTAACATTTGCCTTAAAGGCGCTGGACACCTTTGGTAATTGTCAAAGATCAGTCTTCTCACTTGGTGCATCTCAACATTATGCATAAAATAACAAACCTGTAAACATTTTTACTCAATTGGTCGTCGAAGTTGCAAGAAAAAATACCCTTGTCGCACAATGTGTGTGCTTTTAGATGCCAAATAACAGACTTCAGGCCTGACGTCTTTATAGTTGAGTGAGAAATTACCTCTCTCTCAAAAACTACATTACTTTGGAGGGAGTCATTTCTCACAATGTTTTATACTCTCAACAGTTCTCCATTGCTTGTTAAAGGAACACGGTTGAAAAGCGTTTGTAACCGTTTGTTATAAAATGCATATGGTTAGAAAGATGTTTTAAAAGTAGAATGCAATGATCCACACACATTTGCCTTGAAATTGCGTGGTTTTCCTTTCACTTTGCGAACTAATACGGTTGGGCATTTATGGGAGTCAAAAATTTGTCAACGAGGTAAAAGGAAAACCACGCAATTTCGAGTGATACTTGTGTGGATCATTATATTCTACTTTTAAAATATCTTTCTAATCATATGCATTTTATAAAAAATACTTTTTAAAGACCAATACGACCGATCCAAGGCAACGTGTTCCTTTAAGTAAGTTTTTATGCTAACAATTACTTTAGGTAATAACCAATAGTGTCCAGTGCATTTAATACAACTCTGTGAAGATGGTGACATTTGGTCTAATTAAAAACATGTTCTTGTTTCATATCCTTCAGGGAAATAATGTATTGTCCTGTGAACAATATTTGGATCGATGCATTTCAGGGACTGGAGAAACTACAGTCTATGTAAGTAGGCTATCAAAGCTGTATTTATTTCTGTTATAAATATTTTGTCATGGGTATTTGTTTTTCATTGAGACATAAAAGGTTTGGGGGTACTTTTTGTAGGCCAAAAAAACACAATGTCTACAGATTTACATTAAACTTACACAGTTCAAAGAAAATGATAGCAGAAAGCTTCCCTTAAATTATTACGTGCTGAGGTGCTGTAGTTATTGAGAAATGAGTTAAACAACGTCACACATTTATTTTAACATGGTCAACGTACAGCATGCTTAAATTATCCTTGTGACATTGTTTAAGCTTGAGCCTGATTGTTTTTTAATTTTGTAAAAACCTTAAAATGTTTACTCTGTATTTTTGTTTTGTTCTTATTTTCAGGTATCTTATAATTATTGACCTGAGGAAAACTTACAATTACACATTTGCAGGACTTCCAAATCTTATGGAACTGTAAGTTTCAAAACCTGTTTTAAATCCCTTAGATCTGCATTTTCAACTTGTCTTTCATTTGATTATCTCTGAACTTTTCATTGTTTTACACTTCAATTAATTACTCACTCTACAGCAGTGAAGTAAGTCACAAGAAAACTCCTCAATCCACTAAGCTAAGTATAGTCGTCCATATTCTCTGGATTGAGCAAGACGGGCTATTTTAAGAAGTCCTGCTAAATTCCAAAAGCTACTCCCTGCTTTTAAAATTATATCAAGAAAAGTATAAACATGAACAATCTATCAACACAGCAGATGACGTAGTGTTACTGCAAACCAAGTATACACTGCAAAAACTGGGGTGTTTAAATTGACACCGTGGGTGTTGTCACATATAGATCTCAAGGTAGACTATGTTCTTTTGAGCACGTGTCTTGGTTTATTTATAATATACTACCGTAGAGTAGATTTTTGGAATTCAGGAGAAACTGTCCTGCTAATTTCTGCGAAACTGTGAAGTGTTATTTCAACACCCTAAGATTTTAATTTTAATTTTCTCTTCGGTATTTGTGACAACACACATGGTGTAACCTTAAACTCCCGGTATTTTACAGTGTACATTAATACCTCACCATGCAATGCCTTCAAACCTATATTCAAATATTTAATTCACCCACCATAAAATAAACTTGTTTGTCTCCATTGTCAGTCCGACTAAGTTTTGCCTTCTTTGTGCAGGGAAATCTCAAATAAACTGGAAGAGATGGAACCAGGTTCTTTTCATGGGCTGAGCAAGCTGACAAGCCTGTAAGTCAATTTGTTTACAAAGTGTTTGTATTCTTTATTGAAAAACATTTAGGCATGACTGTCTAGAAAAACTTTAACCAAATTTAATTTTCATGATTATTTTGTTTACCTTCTGCATGGTCCCACATCACTTTAAGCAAGATACTCCTTTAGTTCCTTTAGTTTTTTTTTTTTTTTTTTGGGGGGGGGGGTCGAATTGGTCATCAGGTAATTATGTAGTTGTTAAATTTTTGTAAAATCCCGAGCAAGTATGTCCATACAGGATTTTCCTATAGGACTACACAATCTGAGGAACTTTACCACAGTAACGCTTCTCATATTCAAATTTTTAGGCATATCAAACTGATAAGTTTGTACATAACCATTTTATTTCGAAGTGAAATGTTTCTCAAAATGCTTTATACTTTCGAAAGCTGCTGTAGGCTTCTAACCCAAAGTTTGTATGTACATTAACTTGAAGAGTGATTACCAAACTTATACCTTCTCTATAATGTTATCTTTTTTTGCCTTGCTGGATTTTTAATGTGTTTTTTTTATTGTCTTTGTATAGGCTCTTATACGACAACAAGATGACAACTCTACCCTCTGGCCTGTTTAATTCTCTGAGCGAATTAACAATGCTGTAAGTTATTATTGCACACTTCTTGTAATGAAACCATTAAACACTGTAGCTCGCAAGCCTGAGGAAACCTGTAATCAAGGGTGCTTGCTACGTGAACCAAAAAACACTGGAGTTAGCACCTACTCTTCTATTAAAGCCTTTGGACCCTTTCGGTAAACAGTATTGTCCAAGGCCCACACTTCGTGTATCACAACTTCTATATCAAATAACAAAGCTGTGAAAATTTAGGCTCAATCGGTCATCGGAGTCGGGAGAAAATAACGGGAAAACCCACCCTTGTATCCGCGCGTTTCGCCGTGTCATGACATGTGTTTTAAATAAATCCGTAATTCTCGCTATCGGGAATTGATATTGCTTTACTGTTTTCTCAAAAAGTAAAGCGTTTCATGGAATAATATTGCAAGAGAAGTCTTTCACCACTACCTTCTGTAAACCCTGTAAGTTATTTGTAAATCTTTTATTTTTGTTTCTGTACCGAAAGGGTCCAATGACTTTAAGTGTTCAAGGTTCTTATATGTGCACTACACATGACCTATGGCTTAATGTCCCATCCAAAGTGCAGAGTATTGATTATCTCGCTCAAAGATGCAATGTCAAAATCCGGGACTCAAATTCCAACCCACACTCTGCTGATCAGAAACATTGAAGCTTGAATCCAGTGCTAACTGCTCATAACTGCTCGGCCACAAAGTGCCACAAATAGTTCAATTTCGTGTACCTAGTATATTATGCCTGTGGACTTTTTGTTAAAGGACTCTAGAAGTTGTACCAAGTTATATAATGCCTTGCACACATCCGTTTAGGGATAAAACCAAATCATTTAATGATGGATTCTCCCATCATTTTTTGTGTACTTTTATACAGAAACCTTGGGAAGAATAGTTTGTCAGATCTTCCTGCAGATGTTTTTGTGGGACTGAAAAACCTGCAAAAATTGTAAGTAGTCCGTTGGAAATTTTCTAATTCTCATTTTCCAAAGACCACCCATCTTTAGTTTTCCAAGACTACTCATTCCATGCAAAGATTAAAATCAAACTTATGACTGGCATAGAATATTATTTTAAATCTTTATAAAATTGAACAGCTTGATAAATTTCATGACAGTTATATGCAAATTTGTTGCGTGCCTGCAACACAAAAGACATGTCCCCCTAAAAAATAAAAAATAAAAATACATTGGCTGTGTCATAAAAAAGCAAAAGTATTGTCTAAAATCAAGGCTTATGCGATTTATTTGTGAAGAGTTAGTATGTAGGGGCCATTCATAATGTCAATGTTCAAAAATAAGATTTTCTAAATAATAGTTGTTGTTTTTCTTGTTTTTTTTTTTTTTTCAGCATTTTTTTGGACCCACCCACCCCCCCAAATTTTGATTTTCAAAATATGCAATTTGCTTGTTTTGCTTATTTCTGTTACTGTTTTTGAATGACTGTTTTTATCACAGGAAACTGCACTCAAACCGCCTCCACTCAATTCCTCGTGGCATTTTCCGAGAGCTCCTTAGTCTGGAACAAATGTGAGTCACAAATGAATTGTTTCAGAATATACAGAACCCTGGTGCTGCACAGTTTTCAATTTCAGATTGAAACATATGTTTTGAATAAATTTTGATTTTCTTTGTATATAATTGCCAAACTTGTATATTATGTTTAAAGGCGGTGGACACTATTAGTAGTTACTCAAAATAAATGTTAGCATAAAAAACCTTACTCGGTAACAAGCAAATGGAGATCGAGCTGTTGATAGTACAAAACATTGTGAGAACAGCTCCCTCTAAAGTAACATAGTTTTTGAGAAAGAGGTTAATTTGTCACTCAAATATAAACAGACTTCAGGCCTGAAGCCTTTTGTTATACACCTGAAAGCACACAAATTTGTGCAACAAGGGTGTTTTTATGCATATGTTGCGATACACCAATTGAGAATACTGGTCTTTGACAATTACCAAAATTATGTCCAGGGGTCGATTTCATAAAGAGTTAGGACTAGCCTTAACTTAGGACTAGTCCTAGGAGATATACAAATTGCATGGATAGTCCTAAGTTAGGACGAGTAACTGGTCCTAACTCGAGAAAGACTAGTCCTAACTCTTTGTGAAATCCACCCCAGTGCCTTTAAATCACTGATAGTAACATTGTCAGCAGGGTTCATTATTTATGGAGCAAAATCTTAAGCAGGAATAAGTAAGATTTTAAAAATTTTACTATTTACTCTTAGTTTTTATCATTAACAGAGACATTGCTAGCAACAGTATCAGCGAGCTTCCAGAGGAAATATTCTTTGGGTTATACAATCTCAAGAAGATGTAAGTATGATTTCAATTTTGATGATTGTTTTTTTAGTGTTTTGTTTTTGGTTTTGTTTTTCAAGGTGAACATGAATGAGGACACAATACTAATATTTTTCTGCTAGCCACCAAGGGAGTTAAAATGATTGTTTCTTGCATTATAAATGTGAGCAGTTACAAGTTAATTTTCAGTAATGTTTGTTTTAAAATTAGTTTCTGGTCTCGTTTTATTTGTTCAATTTTAGTCTAAAATTAAAATGCAAAACACTACAGTTTTGTTACTTATTAATTTAATGTGTCAGTGGCAGAGCGGTAAAGCGCAAGGTCTTGTGTGTCTAATCAACAAAGTGTGGGTTACAGTCCTGGTCTTAACACTGGTGTCCTTATCCATAATTGCTTCATCCTTCAGATGGGACTTGGTAGGAAGTTTTAGAACTTGTTTGCAGTGGACTTGCAAGAATAAAATACATTTATCGCTAAGAGTAGGGGTTTGCCTTGTTGTTTCTGGCAGTGGCTGCTAAGTGCAACACATCACCTTGCAAACCCTTATAATAATAATAATAATAATGATAGTGGCACTTTATCATGCGCCATGCGGTGCAACATAATCGGGTATCATAATTCAAAAGTCTCAAAACATGATTTATAGGGGGTCATGGCCGAGTAGTTAAGAGCATCAAATTCAGGTTCTGGTGATGAAGTCATCAGAGTGTGTGTTTTTGAATCTGGGTCAAGGCACTCGTGTCCTAGCAATCACTGTAAAGCATCTTGCTCGGGTACCTCAGAGGGTAGAGGTTTATAGTGTGTTTCAAAAAGCCTTTGGAGCTTAAGGGCCCTGCATACTCCCCCACAGGGAGCTGAGAGAGGTTAAAGAAATGTTCTTGGCCAGGGCACTAAAATGTAATGTGCTTTGTTACGTACATTATAAAGCACTGTATAATAATTAGTTACCTTAATAGTATTTAAAAAGTTACTTTCTTGCGCCCTGAACACTTTATTGGTGAACACTGTGAGCTGTATAAAACTCCAATATTATTATGACTTTTACTTTTATTGTCCTACAGTGTCCTTCAATATAACAATCTCTCATACTTCAGGGATGGTTTCCTAACTAACTTCACTCGTCTTGAAGGAATGTAAGTTTGTTCACATCTAAACTTACTTTTTCAATCAGTAACTTTCGCCTGGCTTGGCCTGCACATTTTTGTGACCGGCTTTTCTTTGCGGGACTTTCTTTGCTAAATGCTACAAGCTTTGTCTAGTCATGGTTTTCCTCTTGCTTTTTGATTGCATTCCCATTGTTGTTTTTTTCCTGTCATTCTCTGAGCGCTTTTTAACTTTAGGAAAAGGCTCTATAGTAAATGGTGTTATTATTATTATCATTATCAGTATCATTACTAACAACAATACCTTTCAATCTTAGAGCGAAAAATAAGTTAGTCCCAATACTAATGGAACATTAGTATAGGTATATTACATCTCTTACATTATTCTCTTTTCACCATGTAAAATGTCAAGTGCCAGCAAATATTATGTTATTATTATTTTGAAAAAATCAAACATTTAAATTCGATAATTCTTTCTTATCCTAGTTATAGCAAGAACAATAGCATCAGAGTCATACAGCCAAATCTCTTCCACGGATTGATCAATCTCAATTGTATGTAAGTAGCACACTCACTTTTCCTAACATTGCAGAAATTTAATGGAGTTATCATACTTTTAAAGTAGCACAGAGTTCTTGTGTTAGTAGTACAGATGCCTACTTCATTTTGTAGTATCAAATAAATTTTGGTTGGTATTTCATATTTGGGATCAAAACAAAAGTATGACAACTTATGGTTTCAGATACAGATGGTCTACTGTGGACATTTGTTTTGAATGGACCTGCTAAATTCGCTCTAGTTTTGGAAATATTAAGAATTTTCTGTCCTCACTATAAAATTTGGCATCATTTTGCCAAAAAAAAAAATCGCCAATACTTTGGGAAATATTACATCTTTGATAATTGTTGTATTTGTGAGAAAATTTTGATTCTAGGGTAGAATTTGATGCAAAATATTGTTTCACAGACTTGTTTACAATAGTGTGTCAATGAACACCGGGAAAAACAAGAGAAAATCCTGACAATTTTGAACTGTCAAACAGGTCTTATTTTTGAATTGTTGTTGTTGTCAAATATTGTTGTTCTACTTCAATGTTAACATTATCTCAATTTAGCCTTTGGCTACAAGATTTAAGAATTCCGCACAAGAGCAATAAATTTGAATAATTCAGTTTTGTTAATTCTGTTTCTCTTTTTTTTTCCAGTGATCTTCGGAACAACTTGTTGAAGGAAATTCCTGAAGATTCATTGCAAGATAACAAATTGCTTGCTCAGCTGTAAGTTTACCCAGCTCCAAAATGAATTATGCCGTTATAATTAAAAGAAATTAAATGTCAAGTGTAAACCACACAGAAACTGACTGGGTAAATTTTAAATATTTTTAGTTTGAACAAAGACAAAGTTAATGATAAATTGAAAGAAAATTTTGTTTTTGTATAGGTATTATATTTTTGAGTTTTGTTTTCCTTTATTCAGATATCTTGCTAGGAACAACATTTCAAGTCTGGATCCCAAACTTCTAGATGGGCTCTCTGTACTTGATAAACTGTAAGAACCATAACTTTTGAATAGAACATCTCTGCATGGTTTGTAAGTCATCGCTGTTGTTGTTGTTTTGGTTTTTTGGTTTTTATTTGGGGGTGGTGGGGGGGGGGGGGGACAACAATAGGTATTGTAATATACTCAATGTCATATAGCGGTCATTGCCTTACAAATGCAAGGTTTGTGACACATTTAGAAAATACCTTTTGATGTCTGAAATTGCCTACACAATGGCAACAATATTTAAAAAAAATTGTTTTCACTTTAAAGGGAGAGTGCTTTTTTTTTTAATTGTTCCACAAGTTGATGACCATAAAAACATACTTGGTTAAGAGCACTGGAGAACTGTTGAAATTATACAAAAATTGCTTGAAATGACCCCCTTTTGAGCACTAGTTTCGGAGAAAGGGGTAAAATTACACCCAAACATTGGAATCTGAGAAAGGCTTCAGTCATAAAGCCTATCTCCGGCATCTGAAAGCACACAAATTTGTGCAACAATTTGTGCATATTATGTTTGGATACACCAAGTGAGAATGCTTGAGAGAAACCTGACTATTGGTCTCAATTTAATTTTCTCGTATTATTCAGGGCACTTGAGGACAACAGAATCAAATCTCTTCATCCCGGACAGTTCAGAGATCTCAGCAGTTTAAACAGTTTGTAAGTCTGGAAGAACGCTCCTTTTCAGGATTTTCCTCAAACTGGTGAAAATTAATTACTCCTTTTGACTGTTGAATAAAGGAATCAATGTGTGGTGAAGAGGTTTTCAACTAGTTGTTTAATCCCAACGAGGCCTGGTTCTTGATCATTTTTACCGAGACGAAGTCGAGGTAAATTATCAAGAACCAGGCCTCTGCGGGTTTAAACCACTAGTTGAAAACCGATTCAACACACTTTGATTCCCATTCATAAGTACTTTTTCGGTCAAAAAACATCAACACTTTTGGTCAAGAAGTAAAATAAATGCAAAAATTATAATTGTTCAATGATTTCTTTCAACACAACACCCCTCCAGCTATGAAATGGTAAGGCCCTCCGCCGCCCTCGGGTAAACAACTCCTTATAAGGGAATGTTGTGTGCGCCGCGCGTATTGCGTGATGTGGCACGACTGTCCCGGCCGTTGCTCTCGACTAATAGGAATAGGAATGAAGAACTGTCTTATTAGCACAGGTGCAAGCTCGCGTGTCACGCCCATGTTTCAACACTTTTTACCGGTCATAAACAAAGGTTTATCCACACCCACTTGACGCGCTCTCCACCAATAAGAATAGCGAAACTGTCCGAGGTATTTATGAATGCTGATATAACATAGCATTCATTTTCAAATTGCAATGAATGAGTTGGGTGTTAAAATGCAGTTTTTTTTTTTAAATTGCCTGAGAAAACCTAATGAGATTATTGAGATTGAAGTCTCCTGTATAAAGCCATACAGATCTATTGTTTAACCTAAGCTTACTGTTCATCTGTCTACACAGGTACTTGTCCAACAACGAACTCTCTGGGTTAAAGAATGGAACTTTTCTTGGACTACAATCTCTCAGTGACCTGTAAGTAGATCAACTCCTCTATCAATGCAAAGGTTGTGGGTTCAAATCCAGCCTTAGTGACTTGCCTTTGAAATGTCTTTCTTCACAGAACTTGGGAAAGTACTGACACAATGCTTAATACACATTGGTGTAAGAATGAAAGCAAGTTATATTTTTGTTTATCCCTAATGCAAAAGCAACATCTATTAGATAAACTTAGATCAGGAACTTAGAAACTAGTAGATCAACATCGTGACAACATTTTTAATCCCTCATATTTTGCATCAGGCCAATCTTACTAAAACACTTGACTGCTTTAAAGGCATTTTTAAACCTGTGGCTTTTGGAACTGGTCACATTTTTAAAATCCTGTATAAATGTAGTTGTATACACACTCAAATTAATCTTTGAACCATTTAATTTCAAAAGTACTGGTCGCGTTTTCAATTTCAACATACAAACAATATTATGATGTTTTCCTCTATCTCATGGGGTGTTTTTTGAGTATGTGGAGGTGTCTCACCCCCACACTTTTTTAATTAGGCCACTGTTTCTGGTTTACTGTTGTTACAAGTTGTAAGTGACATTTTTGTTTCAAATCCTACAGATCTCTTAACGACAATGAAATTGCAGAGATCGAACCCGGTACATTTCAGGGTCTGGAGAATCTGGTGACGCTGTAAGTATCATGTAATAATTGAGTTTACTTTAAAAGTTTCCAAGAAAATACACTCAGAATTTTGTCATAATTACCAGCAACCTCAGACGGAGATTTTCATGTGCCTTCCAGCCTACGGGAATGGGGGTGCTGTGGGGCGAGGGTGCTGTGGGTGATGCAGTACCTTCAACTTGTTGGGATGAGGGGGCTGGAATACTGGACTAAAAGTACCTCCTATAATTTTGAAACAAATAAAGGCATGTTCTATAATGGTTTTTTTTGTTTAGGTGGTGTTTTTTTAAGATAGGGGGGGAAATGGTGGGAATTGATTTAGTTTAAAAATGTGTTCTTTATTTTCACACATTTCTTACTTCACTCAAAAGAAATCTCTGAAAAAAGTAGCAGCACATTACAAAAACAAACAATTGTTGGGTTCCCAGCTTTTTTCTGTTGAAAAACTTCTCGTGGTTATAAATGAATTATTACTAACAGTAATTGTGTATGTTTTTTTTCTTCTACCTAGTGATCTGAGTAATAATACAATCACTGTTCTTGAGGAGGGTGCTTTCCAAGGGCTTTCCAGTTTGGACTATTTGTGAGTAAAACCTGTTTTTGTGTCTTCTTTCTTAATTACATACATTTTGGGGTGTTCTGGCCATAAAATGGATTAGAACACTGGACTCAAGCTCTGGTGTTTTTAACAACCGGAGTGTGGGTTTGAGTCCTTGCTGTGACACTTGTGTACTTAAGCAAGACACTGTTTGTCCTTCAGATGGGACATAAAGATGTATAGGTCCTGGGGTGTTTTGTATAATGCACTTCAAAGAACCAAGTGCACTTTTTAGCGCTTCAAAGAAAAGGGATTTGAACCTGTGACCTACTGATTAATTTGACTGTGTTTCGAGAGATTCTGTCCCTCAATATGGTAAAGTGTGTAAAAAGTTTTGTCTTAGAGCGCCCTCTTTTGAATCGAACTTCCTTCAGCTCATGATAATTCACCATTAAGGGGATACACACTGTTGGATAAAAAAATCATACATTCATAATGTTATGTAAAATTGATTGTCAAAACAAATAAAATAATAAAAGAATAAAGAAGTAGCCGGTATACATTTTTTGCTCACCAGTGGCGAGTTATATTGTTAAATTTGGTTCTGTACTTTATAAATATTTCATGATTTTATCCCTCAGTGTAGTAAACCAAAAGGAAACCTGAAAATTAGCTAGAACAGGATTTGAACCACTGACCGGTTTAGCAATTTAAAGTATAATTTTCTCAAGGTACACTAACATAATTGTTCTGTAAATTTCAAATATTTTCGTTATACAGGTATTTATCTGGCAATCCCCTTCAGAAGATCCACCCTTCTGTATTTGACATCTTCAAGCATCTTAAAGTTCTGTGAGTTTGAATCACTTTTTATTTTGTTTGTTTGAGGGGGACCAAAAGGGCCAACATTTTGGGGAAAGGACATTTCTGTGTAGGAATGACCGGCGGGATGCATTTTGCTTTTTTGGTAGTGGATACGAAACAGAAACTTTAATGATAATTACTGAGCTTTTAATTGGTAATTTTTGATATTTTAAAACTGTTTTTGTATTTGCGCACATTATATTTGTTTAGGGCGGATTATTATATTCTAAAAAATGGCAAACCAAGTGTGCTAAAAGGAGCTTCCAAGAGAAAATTATACACAGTTTGTTCGATTATAATTTATAGTAATCTGTTTCTTTTTAAGTTTACTTAAAAACTAATGTAGGAATGACTGGTAGGGTGCACTTTGCTTTTTTTGTACTTGTATAATTTGAATTCAAACTTTGAACATCGTTTGTTTTCATTTTGTTTTCCTTTCCGTTTAAGTTAAGTTGTGACACGATGAGGAAAATTATATTCATTTGAAAAGCACAAGACTGTGGGTCTTGTCCGGTCAGGAGTTTACTGGCCTGATATTAAAATTACCGACCTCTGCCTTTGGTCCATAGGATAAATTTCAAGTACTGGGGTCGATTTCACAAAGGTAGTCCTAACTTAAAATAGTCCTAGGACTCTAATTTAAAATAGTCCTAGGACTCTTTAGGAGTCATTAAAAGCTTAAGGCTAGTCCTAAGTTTGCAAGTAGCTCGTCCTAGATCGCGATAAGATTAGTCTTAACTATTATTAGTGCTTTGGAGTCAGTCTTGATTATTTTATGTTTTGTATCTTTTAGTAAGACCGACGATCATGCAGTGTGCTGCTTCATTGATTCTTCTACCACCGTATGTGATGTAATCTCAGAGGAACTCCGTCCACCTTATTTGACATGTGAAGACCAGCGCTTACTGTCACAGGACGTCATGAAAGCCTTCATTTGGGTGCAGGTAACTTAAAGGCACTGGTCACTTTTGGTAATTGTCAAAGACCAGTAATCTTACTTGGTGTATTCCCAACATATTATGCATAAAATAACAAATCTGTAAAAAAAAATTGAACGAATTGGTCATCGAAGTTGCAAGAGAATGGTGAAAGAAAAAATATCCTTGTTGCACAAATTTGTGTCCTTTCAAATGCCTTATAAAAGGCTTCAGCCGTCGGTTTCACCAAACTCTTTCTAACTTAGGATCTTTGGGACGAGTTAAGTTCTGTAATCTTAGACATTAGGACGCATTGAACCTATCCTAAGGTTTAGGACAAGTTACTCGTCCTAACTTGAGATAGGATTAATCCTAGCGTTTCGTGAAATCGGCTGCAGGTCTTAATTAAGTCTTTTATATATTTGATTAAGACTATGTTACTTTAGAGGGAGCTGTTCTCACAATGTTTGTACTATCAACATCTCAATCTCCATTTACTTGTTACCGAGTAAGGTTTTTTATGCTAACAATTATTTTGAGTAATTACTAATTACTCTTAATTGTATCGATTCCTTTCTTTTTTCGTAGGTGGTCCTGGCAATCACTGGTAACTTCCTAGTGCTAGTATGGAGAGGAAGTAAACTACAAGGCTCTAAGAATAAAACTCAAATGCTTCTGATCTTAAACCTGGCTGCTTCGGACCTCCTGATGGGCCTCTACCTTCTCATAATCGCTGCGGCAGATCTGCACTACGGGAACAACTTCCTGCTGCAGACTGCCTCCTGGCGCTCAAGCATCATGTGCAAAATCGCCGGGGTGATTAGTCTGGTCTCTAGCGAAGCCTCCGTGTTCTTGGTCACTCTCATCAGCTTCGATCGCTTCATGGGTGTGGTGTTCTTCATGAGTCGCTTCCGTCTGACTACCAGGGTGACCGTCAGAGTCTTGGCCGTGTTGTGGCTTGTTGCGGTCGGTGTCAGTGCCACGGCTAGCGCTCTGTCTGCTACAAATGGCAACTTCTATGAGTTATCCAATGTATGCCTGGGGCTACCTCTGTCCACGAAACCGGCAAACTATACGATTACCGTCACAAATGAGGAGTCCGCTGAAGGAGGTGTGCTGGTCACTAAGGTAGATACTTCGGGCAATAAACCGGCTTGGATCTTCCCGATTGTTGTCTTCCTCGGCGTCAATCTCTTGAGCTTCATCCTCATCTTGATCTTCTATGTCTTCATCTTCATCTTTTCCAAGACGTCAGCTAAGAAGTCACAGCGGCCCGAGGATAAGGAGAAAGAGTTGAAACTGGCCTGTAGGATGTTGTTCATTGTGGGAACCGACTTTGCTTGTTGGGTACCGGTGATAATTATGGGGATCCTAGCTCAGTCCGGACTGGTAGAAATTCATCAAGTAAGTGATTCATTTATATATATATTTTCTTTTTAAATTGATAACTACTTTAAATGGAAAGACTGCACTTAAGAAACAAAGTCTTTTTATACATATTAGCCAAGACAAAAAAAACCTGATGGTCCATGTGAGACTAACTTGCCAACTCTTGTAATTTCTACTTTGCTTTTCTAAATTTCTTCTCTGTATTTCTTGCTTCAGACGATGTATGCGTGGACAGTGATCCTCATTTTACCCATTAACTCCGCTATCAACCCATGGCTGTATACCTTGTCATATACCAGCCCGTCTACTTGGAGAAAGCTATGTACAAGGATTAGGGGAAGAAGGGATTCCAGTCAAACTCTGTCCACTGATTTACAAATGAGGAAGTAGGGGAACCTTTTTAGGAGAACCCAGACAGGAGTTCACAGGGAAACTTTTAAAATTGGGGTCACACGAACGCATTTTGATTGCGCGCGGGCGCCCTGTTTCTCGCCAAGTTCACATAAATCGTGCGTTGTTTACACAAAGACTCCAACGCGCAATGTCAAACCGGATGTCGCACGACGTATATACTCGAGGCATACATGCAGAGCAGTGACTGACTCTAAACTGAAACCTACAAGGAAGTAGGCGAACCTTTTTAGGGCAACCCATTAAGAGCAGTGACTCTGACTCTACACTGAAACTTCTGAATCCCTATAATTCATTTTATTAATTAAAGGATAAAATGCTTTATACTCAGCATACCATATCACCATTCTCCGTTGTTTGTGCATTGCATGCTTGGATCGGTGGTTGCCATGCTAGCTTGGTTGGTTAGGCTTATTTGCCATAAGGAAGTTTGGGGGCGGATCCGCAAGATCAAGCCAGCATCCAATCAGCAATGATTTGTTATAAGTTACACACATGTTAGATGTGTCATCCAATGAGTGTACAATATGGGCATGTCATTTGTTACATTTTGCAGGGAGTTTCGCTTGCTTATACACATAGTCACAGCTTGTACAAGCTGTGGCTTAAATCACATATCTGGCTAAGTATTAATACATTTTGTTGTTGTCTGAGTATAAATAAGCCAGGAATCTCTCAGACTCTTCAGTCTCGTGACGATGACTAGAGCAAGTTAATCAAATCGTTGAGACCTGTCTTAAGAATTTACTCCGCGGTAGTAAAGGTCTCACCGATCCACTAAGAGTTTAAGTAGTAATCCCGTACCTTCCGCCTGGGTAGTAGTTAAAAAAAGCACTGAGAAGTCTCTTGAATTTCGAAAATCTGCTCTGAGGTATAGTAGAATATAAAAAGCAAGACAAGTTCACCCCAAAAAACAAAATCTAACAGACACTGTACTACCCAAACCAAATATAGTATTGATACCTCGCCATGCAATACCTCAAATCCCGTTTTGGAGAACCTTGCTGTATACCAGGTGTGTTTTATAAAGTCAATGTCATACTCTCTCAAGATGGTAATTTCTCAAGATATTGCATTTCTGATGCCGATTTGATGCGCAACTTTTGAATGCAAAGTCGGTTGCTACACAATTTTTTTTAAAATGCTGGCGTACAGTTAATTCAAGGTCATAAACTCTCATTTAATGTATATATTAAATATTTTATTATTATTATTATTCTACACAAAATCCAGCCAACGATGTGGTAATTATTTTAAAAACTAATAATGAATATTATTAAGGTTGGGATGCTAACATTCTCAGGCCCCCATCGATTTAAATAGTGCGTTTATAACATGGCTTTTGACGCAGATCTAGCACAATATTTTACATCTTAGACTGAAATTCAGGTCGGGGGTTTTATGCAAGGGTTTTATTCCAACACGGCCTTTGATGGTCAGTGAAATGTAAAACCCTAGCAACATTGAAACGTTTATATCAAAACAGTCCGAAAATAGTGTACATTTATTATATATTTTCCCTATGTACAGAGATTTAGTGAGTGTTATTTTGTCCAATTAATTGTACAGATCTTAACGGTTTGCACAGTTAATAGTTTAACATTATTATTGAAAATATCTTTCATCATGATTATTAACTGTCTAGTTTATGTATCTACATAATATATTTATATTTGTAATAATGGCTTGTTCTGTTAAAGCCATTACACACTTTCGGTAAACAGTATTGTCCAAGTCCCACACTTCGTGTATCACAACTTATATATAAAATAATAAACCTGTGAAAATTTAGGCTCAATCGGTCTTCGGAATCGGGAGAAAATAACGGGAAAACCCACTCTTGTGTTTAAAATAAATCCGTAATTCTCGCTATCGAGAATTGATATTGTTTTAATGTTTTCTCAAAAAGTAAAGCATTTCATGGACTAATATTTCAGGAGAAGTCTTTCACCATTACCGTCTGTAAACTCTGTAAATTATGTGTAAATCTGTGAACTTTTTGTTTCTGTCCCGAAAGTGTATAATGGCTATCAGAATCGATAAATATTTCATAGAATTTAGACTTGTATAATACATTTCATATATTTTTCAATATAAATATTTATTGTATTATTTGTTCCATTGTATGAATTCTTTGGTGATTTCGTCAAGACATTTAAGTCAGTCAGTTACCGTGTTTGTTTGATTGATTCACGTATGATTAGTTAATAAAATACCAATTAAAAAAATGCATTTATAAGAGAGAGGAATTTCATTTTCTTGTTCAAAATACACTCATATGCCCCCCTCCGGCCGCGCCCGCTCCGGCCGCGCCCGCTCCGGCTGCGACTAGCTGAAGACTGCCCTCGCGCGAGGCTCCTGGCAACTACAACAACAACAACAACAAAAACAACAACAACAAAACAACAACAGAAGCAAAAACAGCAGTATGCAGCAACAACAACAACAACAACAACAACAACAAAGGAAGGAATTACACCTCAACTTAGTTTATAGGACCTTCTTTACAAAATAATGTCCAGCCCAGGTCCAACAAAAACGGGTCGCGGCAGCGGGGCCTAATTAAGGGCCTGCATGGCCTTATACACCGACCGGCCTTTTACACCCACTGTACTTTCCCAAGCAAACAAGAGTAATCATTTTCAGGAATTACCAGTGAGTTTCCAATAACACTTTCTAGCCCCCAGCCATCCATGGTAACCCGCAGTGATTCCAAGACTCCGAGAGCCATCACTTTGTGGGGACTGCAGACGTTGTTGGCCCCGGGCATTTTCGATCGTCAGGCCCCATCATCCTACCTTGACCGTGCCGCCTGGTGCTAATTGTACATGAGAAAGTTTGTTTTCCCCCGGGACCTTCAACTTGGACCAGAAAGGCTTTGTCTTTTATTATAGTCTAAGATAATTTATTGGAATCGCAGAACATCACGTATTTATTTTTTCTGATAAACACATGGGGAGCAGACAGTGATTAAAGGCACTGGACACTATTGGTAATTACTAAAAATAATTGTTAGAATAAAAACTTACTTGGTAACGAGAAAGGGATAGCTGTTGATATAAAACATTGTGAGAAACGGCTCCCTCTATAAAGTAATGTAGCTTTTGAGAAAGAAGTCAATTCCCACTCAAATATTAAAAGACTTTAGGCATGAAGACTTTTTTTTTTGGGGGGGGGCCTTCATAAATGTCATTATTCTCTTGCACTAATTTCGATGATCAATTGAATCAAAAATGTTCACAGATTTTACACAAAGTGAGAAAACTGGTTATAAACAGTTGTTTACTAACAATCACCAAAAGGTGCCCAGTGCCTTTAAATGATGTTCTTTTTGACTTAAATTATGTAGTACATAAAATCAATTGACAATAAAGGCCGGTTTATAGTCGGTCGCGCGATGGTCGTGCGGTGAAAATCTTGCGCGCGATCCTAAGACTGAGGCCTAAAAACTGTGTCTTTTTATGAATGCGCGTCAAGATTTCCATCGCGCGACCGACTATAAACCGGCTTTAACACTAGAATGAAAATCATTCTCTTAAACCGCAGTTCAAACGTCAGGAGCCCTCAACGAATTATAAACCCTCCCATGGCACAATACGATGATGAGTGCGCGTTTACTTTTTTCCCGGCAAAATGTGTGCATATTATTCGTCAACTTTTCTGTACCGCAGATGCCAGAAGGTTTTTTTGTTTTGTTTATTTTTAATTTAATCACGTGACACACTTTTTCCAAAAACTCGCTATCTGGAGCTGCTAAAACGCCGGTCAAAATGAAATTGTTTGTTTCTATTTACGCAACCGCCGCTAAGGATTTTCCAGAAACATAGGTATATGTAAAACAATTTGATTTGATTTCAGCAAAAACTATTTTAGCTATTAGATCTTCCAGTGCCTCTGGAGTAAATCTTTAAATGAGAAATGTAAGCATGAAGTGCATGCTCTTCTTATCACATACGACCGGGTGAGCTATTGTTTTAACCAACCACCACACTTCCACCCAACTGTAATCAGCTTACATACTTAACTATCATGTATGTATTTTCAGAGTGTTCAGACATTCCATGGGCTGAGCCACCTTGGTAAATTTTAAACGATGTATGATTTATCACCACTTTGTATTTCAGTTATACCCGCAGTCCTGAGGGGGAACGTTTAGCGCGTAACGCCGACACCTGTTGCCGTTAAATGTCGCTGGTGAACGGTAGGCCCCGTAGGGTCAAGGGCGGCAAAGTACTCGGAGACAATAAATCCCGTTCTGAAACTGCTTTGTGTCTGCCGGCGTTTTCATAC
The DNA here is from genome assembly GCF_902459465.1 of Asterias rubens. Classification (NCBI taxonomy): domain Eukaryota; kingdom Metazoa; phylum Echinodermata; class Asteroidea; order Forcipulatida; family Asteriidae; genus Asterias; species Asterias rubens. The sequence goes on along the minus strand of NC_047066.1, from coordinate 9,466,592 downwards.
CGAAGCACAATCTCGAACGATTCCCCTTGAGAAATTTAATTCAGAACTTGACGGACGTGTAAAATGATATCACCATGAATTGTCACGGGTGGGAAATTTTTTTGTGTAAAGTCCCAGCGGAAATTTCCCTCGAAAAAAAAATCACCAAACATGTGTGTTCACTTGATGAGCATACAAAAGAGACAACCAAACACCCATTGTTTTTTTCACAGTCAATAAGTAACTGTGACTTTTAACCCACTGAAGCCGAGTTCCGGTTTTTACTGTGAAAACACAATAGGAACACGAAGGAACAGGCGAGTCTTGAGACCCTTTTTGAAGGACAGATGAGTCTGAGCGTTTTTGATTTGGACAGGGAGACCGTTCCATGGCGAGAGGCAGCAGTAGAATAAAGCTCTCTCACCAGTCAGTTTGCTTGACTTGTTCACCACGAGGGGATTATTACAGTAAAATCAACAACTAAAATGTTCATCTGGTTGACACGAGTAAAGATCGATTTGAAATACCGTTCTGAAATAGCATCATTTATGTATTAGGAGAGAAGCAAATATTCCTTTTCTGAATTCCTTTCTTCAAAACCGTTATCACAGATAAGTACAAAAAGGAGCGTGAAAAAGTGTCACCATAATGTATTTATATGTGGATAAAGTTCATGTGTGCTCATGTTTGATTCAACATTCATGAGGGAATTTTGTTGACCCTTGGTTATCACTCTAGTGGCGTATATCTCAATTGTATGTGCGTATACCGGCAGTTCGCTCGCCATTTTGTAAAACTTCTGGCTCAGTGAACAGTTGACAGCGCTGGTATAGCAATTCATACCCTCTCCCCTGAGTATATGATTTGCCAATATACACCGCTAGATTATAGTTTCTTAAGCAAAACAAACATGGTTCTCCCGGTTACAAAATATCGCCTCATAAGTCTGTCAACGCCTTCTGCGATATGCTGTATACTTTAAGACGCACCGCCATCAGGCTAGCGGCAATGTACGTGCGAGCGCCAAGGCTGAAACAATTTTTACCAGAGGCGCCGGGCCTGGGCCCGCCGGGGCCGACTGACCAAAATTATGGCTTTTTGGCAGTCATGCCGCCGTGGTAGTGGTGGTTGAGTCTTAACACTGTTGTGTTTGTTCCATGTGTGGTCGCTTTTTTGCTCCAAATTACCACGAAAACCGGAGGATCTTCGGCACTTTTACTGATACTTTCCGATCTTTGGGTCGAGTTGGTCAACACCAGTACCCGACCTTAACGTTAAATTAATGTTAAATGTAAAATGTTTCGATTGTTTAAAAACAAATTAATTTATCAAACTTAAGACAATGTTTAGGCTGTCCGTTCCACATACGAATTTAGATGAAGAAAGACAACTGCTTTCGTGTGGCCTTGGACAAGATGTGTCATTCAAAAGCTGGACAGTCGGGTCTGTGAAACTGTGACAATAATAATATTTAGTGGTTTGAGGCAAAACATTTTCGTATATGTATGTATTTTTACCCATATCCACCGATGTTTTAGCACTGTATACTCAGTACGTACCCGAATTCTGTGAACACAAATCATAGGCATATTACTCGGATGGGAGTCGAACCCACGACCTTTGCAATTCTAGAGCAGTGTCATTACCAACGAGACATAGACATGTATTCATAATTCACATCATTCTGCAAGAATGTCTACTGGAAGGTCTTGACAAAAGAAGCACTTTTGGAGTTACTGCTTTGCCGAGTTCTCTGACAACTTCAATTTTATTTTGTTCTAAAATGTGTTTGCCTTTTTATCAGGACGTTGTAACAGTGCGATTGTGGTTGGACGACGACGGCCGTTGGATACGTCCACGCTGTAAAAGACGCTTGGCTATCAGGCTCTAAGTAAGATGGTTGGTCAAGAAGTGTCATGGCGGGCGCACGATTAGTAGAAAATTGGCCAATCAAAATCGACGTTTGAAACAATGAATGTGTAGAGAAAATTCCAATGCTGTTACATAAGCTACCCTTGAATGTGTACGTTACGTTGTTGACATGTGCCATGAAATTTTCCGAGTAATTCTAATTGAGCAGAGTAGGTCAGGCCTAAAATATAGCTTTCACAGATTTTTGGGACCTTAAATAACAAGAATATACATTTAACATTCGTTTGATACCCTTTTTAGACCAATTGATTTTTACAGAACTTCTGATTTACTTGCGCCCGTGAAGTGCCTCTAAAAACAGCCGAACAAAAATTGCGGAAGCGCTGTACTTGTACATTGATTTGTCAACCAATGGTTCTTCTCACCTCACTCATTAAACCACCTATACTCAAAAGAGATATACACTTCCATGGTGCTACCTAAAAACTCAAAACGAACCTCACTACATCCACAGTACTTATGAAGCAGCATGCAGCATCAGAGTCCAGCTTTAGAAGACGATCATTTAAATAAAGTCATTACATGGTGTTCCGCAAACCTTTCCATAAAACCTCAATGATAACACACTTCAATCATGCACAATTTCAAATCCACAGATTTACCCATAACTTTAGGCTATATTGGTGGAAAACTTCTCTTTAAATATTTTTGGCAGAAATTATGTAAGTGTCTAGTTTTGGAGGAAAGGAGTAAAACAGTTAGTTTTAATTTCACCCAATTAAAAAAAGTGAAATCCAAATAATTATTTTAAAATGGTTTCTTGTGTTTCTGGGGACAGACTAAAGCTCAATCATTTACAGGCTCGATATTTCATGTTTGTTTGGTCACATGAAGTGCGGATACTTGTCTTTGGCAGTTAGGTCTACTAATTCGGGGTTGTTGTTTTTTTCGACACAAAACAAAATCAGTTTATATCAGTCCTTGGATATATTCACCGTTTCACCTATTAAATAAACAGTTTCTTAAACCTTTATAAACATCTCCTTGGAATACTGTCAGAGACCACTGCATAGCGGGATTGCGTCTTATCTCAGTTGAGCCATTCTTCCTCCATGGTTGAGCCATTTTCTCTTTTATGAGTCAAAATAAAAACCAGCTCAGAACAAATCCACAGATTTGACTTCTACCAAAAGTAACAAATCCCCGAGGCTTAAGAACCCGCTCTTGTGGCAAGCGGCACTTTTGATTTTGAAGTCTCCCTGTGAGAGCTTATCCCATGGTACAAAGGCGATTACATAAAGTTAGTTTAAAAGCCACAGTTGGATGTTTTCTTAAGGACCCTTCTTGAGACTTGTCAAGTCTTTTCACTTGTGATATTATAAGTAATCTGGGATTAAGTACTTAGCATGTGGGTCTATTATTCAGGTTGTGATATACAATTCCGGAAGTGAGGATGTCCGATCTTCAACGACAGTTTGGAAAGCGAGACTGAAGCACAAAATGTCACGGTCTTTCTGCTGAGGAAGTTTTGAAACCGGAGGTAGGGCTTATAATTATGGTCCAGCGTTAGCAGCATCTAATTGCATTCTAAATGCCGTATACCTAAAAGGTTTTCAAATTCACTGACGGCAAACTACTGCAGAGCCAACCCGACAGGCCGATGGGTTCGAAAAATGGCCATACCTAAAAGTAATGTTTTCAAATTCACTGACGGCAAACTACTGCAGAGCCAACCCGACATGCCGTTGGGTTCGAAAAATGGCCATACCTAAAAGTAATGTTTTCAAATTCACTGACGGCAAACTACTGCAGAGCCAACCCGACATGCCGTTGGGTTCGAAAAATGGCCATACCTAAAAGTAATGTTTTCAAATTCACTGACGGCAAACTACTGCAGAGCCAATCCGACAGGCCATTGGGTTCGAAAATTTGCCATTAATAACAAGTTGTTTTGTATACAGTGCAGTGCAATACAATGAAAATGCATAGTTAATCCACAGGCAAGAATCATTTTTATAAATCAGACAATATTTTAAAGATCTAGTGCAATATTGTTCTTCTTCTGGTGGCTCTCGTGACGTCATTGCGTCCTGCGTGATACATTATTGCTCATCTACTGCTGCGAATGTGATCTCCCAAAATAACACACTTGTTTCGGGAAATCCCGAACAGTCACTACCACTCTATAAATAAACACGCCCACCACTACTAAGTTCTTTCTAGAAACCTCCATACATTTCTTACATCATTCCCAAATTAAAACAGGATGATCAAGTTGTTCAAGGTTTACGTTCGCTCAGTTTGAAAATTTAACCATTTGATACTTGATAGAGTATACATTGGCAATGATTGAGACCATACAATGCATCAACAAGAAACTTTTACTTTTGTGGGAAATGTATTTGGAAAAATGTAAATGTATGTAGCGGTTATAAGTGGTTATTGAGCGTGTACGTGTGGGGCATGTTTTGGGAGCAACTTTGCACATGGTAACTTTGTACACTATCGAGGCTTACATTGATTGTATCAACATTACACCTGTACATGTACATAGGCCAACCCAGTGCATTACGTGTGCATGAGCACACACACACGATCACAGAGAAAGTGTACACGCAATACGACAACGAGCAATGTAATCGGGGTATAATAGCGTTACGACCGGACGTGGGCTGTTGCCAAAACCTTACGTCATCTCATTCTGGTACTAGCTACCAATGAGAGAGTCTCTCGGAATCTGACGTCATCATGTCACCCGCCGTGTCGTCACATTCATTGATAAAAAAAAAACGGTACCGTGACTCGCGACCATAGAGCTATGCTCGCGACGCAGTTTGTGTGTGGGTTGGAAATCTTCAGTGAGACTTCAAGGATTCTAACAAGTTGACTCAAGTCGTTAAGTCATCTTCGTGTTTAATCGGTAAAGGGGATTCGTGCTGTGGTCTACATCAAAAGTGGCGAAGGGATTTACAAACGCGCTTACCCGGACGATTTGAACAGCTTTTCTTAAAATAAAATAAAATAGTGGCCAGAATAATGGCTGACTTGACGAGTGTGACACTGGGGCAATGGGAACTGTGGGACGGGCCCCAGTATCATCGGATTTTTCTTGGAGTCTGTGTGTCCGTCACTCTGTTGATGTGTGTTAGTCTTTATTATTATCTTGTCAAAGTTGCTGATCGATGTACGTGTACAACTCGACTGGACGGAAAGACTGTTATCATCACTGGTAAGATGTTTATTCGGATTTATAACGTTGCATAATTAAACAATAACAACAAAACAGGCAAGAAATCAGTGGACTGCAGCCGATTTCACGAAACGCTAGGATTAATCCTATCTCGAGTTAGGACGAGTAACTCGTCCTAACTTAGGATTAATCTTAAGGTCTGCATGCTACAGTGCAAGGCTGGGACTCGTCCTAAGTCCTAAGATTGATCTTAAGTTAGGAATAGTTTGTCGAAATCGACGGCTGGTCATTATTTGTTTTCGGTTATTTCTTGATGCAACAAAAAAGGTTTAAAAAATTGTCAGTTCCAACTTGTAAAAATTCCGAAACAATTTTACATAATAAGCTAAACAGACTGTTGATGATGACGACGATGACATTTTATGATATTAATTATTATATTCGATGTTCATATCAAATCATGAAATTTCAATTGGCGTTAGCTGTATTTATTTTTTACTGGACACTTGCTAAATACTCAACAAAAATTTTCAGCATAAAAACTTACTTGGTAACGAGTAATGGAGAGCTGTTGATGGTAGTATAAATCATTGTAAGAAACGGCTCCCTCTTCTGATGAAGTGATGTAGTTTTTGAGAAAGAGGTTATTTCTTACTCAAATGTCATAAGACTTCAGAGGGCAGGTGCTGACGCCTTTCTCATGCATCTGATGAAAGAAAGCACACACATTATTTGTGCAACAAGGGTGTTTTTATTTCAATAATGTTCTCTTGCATCTTCAAAGACCAATTGAGTCAAAATTTCCACAGATTTGTTTATTTTTATGCATTTATGTTGGGAAACACCAAGTGAGAATACTGGTCTTGACATTCTAAAAAATGTTTACAGTGCATTTAAGAAACAATGTAATTCAAACCCGGTTCAATCAAACATCAGTGACAGCATTTTGAAAACAATAGTATATCTGAATGAAGAGCCGAGGCAGATTGACCGAATTAAGAACTCATTAAACATTCGATTCCGGGGCGAGACGACAATCGACCATCAGTTTTCCGGAAATGCAGAGGTAGGTGCTCCGGATGGGCACGGCGGCTCGCAACCGAGAAACGCGCCTAAGCACCAGATGACTCACCAGCCGTGATATTGACCATTTACAAACCGCGGAATAACATTTTGTGTGCTAATTGGGGCCATTGTTGGAGTTTAATTTACTGCTCGTTAACTCGTTAACTACTTGATTTAGTGTGGTTTTGGGGATTGGGGATAAACTATGGCGGGTGGAAGACTGACAGTTATGGTGGGAAGTTTGGAGTCTAATAATAGTTTGTGTTGTCCTATGGTTTACCAAAGAGCAAGGGTTTAACCAAGTAGCTACCTCTATGGTTGAACTTGGTTTTACTTCTGGTCTCTACCGTTGTTTGTTTGAAGTCTCCACCAATAAATGTTCTTGTCAATCTGTACAGCATACTTTTTCTCATCCCCTAAGCTGGCTAGAAGCTTCAGGCCAGAAAAAAAGCTCAATTGAATTGTTTTAGGAACAGACTTGGCACCATCTCTTCATCTTCTTTATCCAGCCTCTTCTTATCCAGGATGGTATACGTGCGTAGACGGTGTTTCACAATAGGAGACTTTCACACGCTAGGCGGCAGCAGACATACCGGGTAAATTTCCATTGTTTACGTAGTTCTGAACATGCGCATAATTCTGAGAACAATGGATTTACCCAGTAAGTCTGCTGCCCTCTATCGTCCCAGAAAGTCTCCCATTGTCCCTCTGTTTGCAAAGATATTCCTGCGTTCTTCCGTCTTGTACTGAGTGGCAGAAATTATTCCTTCTTCCCGATTGATGCGACTTGGTGTCCAATCCCCACACTAAGTTAGAACTCAGTCCACAAGTTGTGTCGGCAATACTCTTGTACTTCAAACGGTGTTGTTGCTCAACAAATGTTTCGCTGCGGCTTCGCTTCATCGCAACATTTATAAACAATCGACGACTTGTTGTGCTTGTAATGTACCGGAATGACCCCTCGACAAATTATTCTATCGCTCAAAACAAAATAACATGTCAAAGAAATATTAGCCCAATAAAGTAAGCAAACAATTTAAAACCACACTGACGACAACTTTGTTTCATAACGATGATAAATTGTTCTAGTTTCAATTCACTCCAACCGAGGCGAGGAGCTGTGCTCCAGCCGAGGCGAAGAGCTGTGACATTTTGATTGTTTTTAAAATCTGTTTTTTTTTTTTCACCGGCCGCAAAAAAAAGCAACCTAAACGAGGAGTAAACACTACCCGGAAATGTTGAGTTTTTCCCGGTCTACAATCACCGCCTCGCCTGGTGGCAACCAACAACGGTGACCACAGCTACGGCTTCAAAGCTTCAAGTCAACCGGAAATGAACAGATCGTTATTACAAACCGTATTTTACACAACTCATTTGGCAAGGACTGATGCAGGCATTGTTTTCTTACAGCTTGGTTGCGTTGTAATAATACTGTTTATGGATTTGATTAAAAAAAGGGTCTGACCACAAAGGTTGCACTGTTCTTAAAAACGGTGACTGGGTTTACAGACTACTTATGATTTAGGGGCGGGTCCATCTGGAAATGAGCGAAGGGGGTAGGGCTACAAAGTGGGAAATGGATAACAGAAACGGGTGAAATAATATCTAAGTTTAGTAATAAATATTTCCGAGATAATTTATATAGCGCATTATGCAGGAGCCTCTTTTTGAAATACAACACATCAAATAATAAAATATTATAAAGCAATTTGTCAGCAGAGAAATGTATCAGACTGGATGGAAGGACAGATTGTTCAATTTTTGTTTATATTTTTTTTTTTATTTTTTTTTTTTTTTTGGGGGGGCCGCACGGGGAATTTTTAAGGAGTATGATGTATGACAATAATGCATTTACCGGCCGGACCACACCACTTGTTTTATCCCTTTTGTGTCAACCGTTGAGTTTTAATTATACCATAGCCTTGCAAGTCGGGATAAACGCTACCGTCGTAGCATACGTGGGCAGCAAAGAAGCGAAGGTTAATTTGCGTTCGTGAGGAAATTTCTATGGCCACATTTATCAAAAACCATATTAAAAAGTACATTTACTTTTCGCAAAAAGCATGGCATCGTTACACTTTAAGCATTCCTAATATCGGTTATCGCATGTTTTTGACACTAGTGATGATAAAAGATAAACTTGTAGGAAAGTAAAACAATAAGATGGCACAGTAACACGCCAAACAAAAGGCCAATGTTGTGTCTTGTTTTAAAGGCACTGAACACACGAGCAAGAGGTAGTTTCTCACTCAAATATTAAAATACTTCAGGCATCAAGCCTTTTATTGTGCGTCTGAACAGTAGTGTTTTTTCTTTCACCATTCTCTTGCAACTTCGATGACCAATTGAGTCAAAATTTTCACGCATTTGTTGTTTTATGCAGATGTTACGAACACCAAGTGAATACTGGCCTTTGACCAAATGTGTCAAGTGCCTTTAATAATATTGCCTGCGTGTGAAAGTTATCTCAACATTTACTGGTGCAACAATGGAAATTCTAAAATAAAAAGCAATATCTTGAGAACTATTATGAAAACAAGTACGTGTAGATGTTGATTTTTTGTTTTGCTGTTGACCGAGACACCCCTGTGCGGGGAAAAAAAGACCGAGCGTCTCGATCGATGGTAATGTTTTGATGCCGTCAACTCGCCCTTGGCCTCGGCCGACTCAGCTATGGTAGGACTTCCCCAAAACGTGATGTTTGGAAGTTTTTGCTGAAGCTTCCACAACTGGTTAAATCGATGTCCCGTTGCGAGCATAGTATATCTTGTGATATCATTATTCAGGGAGGCCGACTTCGTCAGAATATTTGCCCCCAGGTAAAACTTTTTTTCTAATCGTGTGAGCTCGCTGATCATGAAAACAAAGAAGAGAAAAAATGAACTTAGCTTCGAGGTCGTTCAATTCAATTCAATAGAAAATTAATTTCTACATTTTGCACGGGAGGCATCATCCTAAAAAGCAGAGGCTTGTGATGGATGTGTCCGTTACAACAATTAAAAACAAAACAGTATAAAAACAACACTAAATTGTATAGAATAAAGAAATAATCAAACTTTCAGAAATGCCTTTGGATTGATAGGCCGTTCAGCTCTTAATCGGTAGCCATTAGGTCGGGAACAATCAAATAGACCAGAGTCCAATCTGGTGAATGTATATGCATGTATTTTGTTTAACCGGAAAAGGTTTCAAAATCCAACCTTTTTACCGGGTAATTATTCCAGATCTCCAAATACACTCTTTCAGTTGTGCCAAACAAACAGGAATAGGCCTAGATTAACCCACAGTCTTTCTCATAACCTACTCTAAGTGTTTTTTACTTATCATCAATACAATTTCACACCACATTCGATACGATTAATCTTTCAATAAAAAATTTGTTAAAATACTGAATATTAAACCGGCGTTCAAACGAGCACGTGTTTTCCGAACTTCAGTCGAAAAAGCGCGCGAAGAACTGTCATATTGGCGTTTAAATGTTCTCCAGTGCGTCCAGTTTGGCTGCTGTAACAAATTTTACTGCAGCTGCAACAAATCTTGCTGCAGCAGTGTGCAGAACTGATAATCTTTATATTAGCCAGTAGTCTGCCATCATGTCGTTGTTCTCACTCTGCTCGTTTCCTTCCCTCAAGTGACACATAGATCAAGGACCACGACAAAACCAGTCTGTCTCCTTGTGTGGACGAGATTCATGTGAACATTTCAACAGGACTGGCAATAGACTATTATTGAGTACGGTGTGAAATCACAAGTGTGGCAACACAGGGTGAGACGAGAGAGAGTTGTCAAAAATATTGAGGTTTGGTAGTGCCCAAAATCCAACCCCCAACCAAATTCGAATATCAATGTCTAAGAACATCCTGCCTGTTATGTGGTTTGTGGCCGTTTCCTTGTCGCTTTTTCCATCCTGCGGTAATTTTTCTTAGAACGCCAACTTCATTCACTCTTTCACGCCTGGCGCCTGCACCTTTTAGCCCATGGGATTTATACTTCCCGTTGTGACACTGTAGTCGGAAAGGTTTTCCTTCTTGCTGTTGGCTAAACCCACTCTCTGGGACTACCCTGGACCCGTTAATCCTCCAGAGGCAAGTCTCCAAAAGTAAGGATTACTGGATTTATTAGAATAACAGAACGTGAAACGTGATCCTAAGCTGCTTGAATGGCGTTTTTTTTCCTCTTTTTTTCTTCTTCACAACGGTACAAACTAGGACACAATGTTGTGCCATGATTGAGGATGTGTCCGGATTCTGTCAGAAAGATGAAATCGAAGTACAAGCACTCACAATCACACTCATTCGTTTTAACCGTCACTATTGGTAATTACTCAAAATAATTCTTAGCATAAAACCTTACGTGGTTAACGAGTAATGGGGAGAGGTTGGTAGTATAAAACATTGTGAAAAACGGCTCCCTTTGAAGTGCCATAGTGTTCGAGAAATACGTAATTTTCCATGAATTTGATTCGAGACCACAGATTTAGAAATTGAGGTCTCGAAATCAACCATCTAAACGCACACAACTTCGTGTGACAAGGGTGTTTTTTCTTTCATTATTATCTCGCAAGTTCGATGACCGATTGAGCTCAAATTTTCACAGGTTTGTTATTTTATGCATATGTTGAGATACACCATCTGTGAAGGCTAGTCTTTGTCAATTACCAACAGTGTCCACTGCCTTTAAGTAAGATTCTGTTATTTTGGTGTAATGTTAATCTGCTGATGTTGTCTTGCAGCGCAAACAAAATTGTCCACTCAACTGTTGAAGTACTTCTGACTGGTATGATGAAAGCTGGTCATCTTGTGGTGGGCAATTTGTCAATTATGAATGTTACTTCACGTGTGAAAGAGTGACAACCTTTTGATTAATCAAAAGCTTTGAACAATATTCGAATTGTTAACGAAAATGACCAGTTAATTGATTGTTTTTTTTTTTATTATTTATATAACTTAGGCCTACTCAACAAATTACTTCTTCTTTTGACTAGAGCAAGAATGATTATGCAGGCCTGTATGCTTTGTTTTTGAAAGGGCAAGAGCACCAGTGCATTTTCTCCTTTGTAAAGAGCACCCTTTAAATAGTAAATTTATTTCAAGGGCGTCAAGGCAGTGACAATGGGTCATGGAGGCAATCGCCTTCGTTGCCTCCGTCATGGAGGAAGAAATTGTGCCTTCGTGAGGTAACGGGCTTGCATACATGCTACTTCCTATTCCATGCTTAAAGAAAGTGAGCGAACTCGCGGAGCGTCCAACCCCGGCAATTAGGAACATTCCGCCCTGTGAGAACTCGCCGCGTCTCCGCTGAATTGTCGTCCCAACAGTAGCATTACAACGAGCGATTCTGTAACAAACTGTGACAAACACAATTTATCCTCAATAAAAATACCGATCGAATTTCGTGTTTTTAATCCGAAACACTTAAATCCCCCAATTTAGAAAGCAGTTCTTCCATAAATTGTTCCATTCTGCCTCTAATGTTCATAACTGGAGGGGGTCATATTATTTTCCCCCTCTATTATGCAGCCATGTCTGTGGTTAAAAACATGTTGTTCTTTTCTTACAAGTTTCAGCCCACTGAAATAATATTGTTCTGTTCTGGATTCTTGTTGGGCCGGATCGTTTATTTAGCGTACCTTTGGGGATAAACGTGTACTTTCCTGAACTCGAGGAAAGTGCGTGAGGGCCCCAGGCAAAAGGGAAAGCTACACCTCGGCGCATATTTCTAGTAAGAAATCAATCTCACAGAGTTAGCCTTGGAGAAAAATGAAGACTTGTGTGTCAGAAAGTTTATTCTCACTGGCTAGCTACTTCTGACTGAAAGTGACGATGAAAGTTTGCCATATTGCGGTGGGGAAATTGGTCAATGATGAACGCTGCTTTTTGTCAACAGAAGCGCCAGAATTTCGTTGTTCGCGATTGAAAGAGTTAATATAGCCTTGTGTGTGGTTATTCCGAAAGCTTTGACAAATATTTGAGATTAAAATACACGTAATCATGACTTGGGCATCGTCAACACAATGACACGGAGCTATAGAAAACGCCACAACTCTCAAGTGCCAAGAAACGTTTTCCGTTTGTTATTTTTAGCAAAATGTTGTACACTTTAACGCCGTATTTGGGGTGTTTAGCGGTCTGTTTGTCTATTTGTAACTTGATTTTGGGGGATCACATAATTATTTTCCTCGACTAACAATTTACAAAAGCATCTCATGCAAAAACATTTATTTGTATACTGATGTAACCTTTCGCAGTGGAAAAACAAATGTCCCCAACAACTACACTGCTCCTGTTCTCTGTCTTTAAGAAAACGTATGGCAATAATCGAACTTTTATGCCAGATTTTTGATTTACATTTATGATATCATATCAATTATGTAACTATTTTGTGTCTGTGTTTCTTACAGGTGCAAACACCGGTATCGGAAAAGAAACAGCCTTAGCACTAGCTCAACGTGGTGCGAGGGTTATCCTTGCTTGCCGTTCCGAATCCAGAGGGCTGGCAGCAGAGAGAGACATCCGGGAGAAGACAGGAAACAGCGGGGTGCACTTTATGCGTCTGGACTTGTCGAGTCAAGAATCGGTGAAAGAGTTTGCTCAGGAGTTCTGTAATGCAGAGGAGAGGCTGGATATTCTCATCAACAACGCAGGTAAATATTTTTGTGTAGCGTTTGTTAAGTGTGCAATGCCCTTTCCGATGGTGTATAGATTGTGGAAATGCAATGTGTATCATCATCATCATCATCATCATCATTCTGCATAGACTTGCGCCCGTGGCCGCCTCGTCCTCAGATTGTAATGGGGCGCTCTCTTGTAGTCGCTGCTCTTCTCAGTTCTTTGACGCTTCTTCCACTCCACCTTGTGACGTTGTCTATCCAGAGCAGCATAGGGCGGCCTCTGCCTCGAACTGCACCTAGTAGGCAGATCATCTATAGCTGCGCTGGGTAGGCCTCCCTGTCTCATCACATGGGCGCACCATTTCGCACTCCGCTCTATACCTCGTCACTCCACCGTACCGGGTGTCTAAAAAAAAACTATACACTTTTGAAATGGCTGCCGAATAAAAAATATACGATTCTGGGGCAAAATGTTTATGTGTATGGATAGCTAATGGTCTCAACTTTCATATGACACCAAAAAGTCAGGAAAATAATTCATGCCTGGGTGAGTACTGCTCACTTTTGTGACGGGTATAAAAATAGGCTGCGCAGGAATTAGCCTTTCTTGATGAATTCATGATCAAATGCGATCAGTTTGGGTTTGCTGAGTAAATTTGATGGTTTATTAAACCATTTTTTTGTTTAATTCATGAGTGAACAGGAACTGCTTTTTGTTCTTGTAGCATTGAAACTTTCCCTGGTATACTCAGTGGTGTGATCAAGGGAGTCAGGATTGGGTGATGGTACATGTTGCAACTTCCATGTTACAAACTGTGTTTTTTCACATCTGTGACTTTGAATAAAAACCTTCACCCCACATTACAGTTATTGTAAGATGAGTTGAACATTTATTTTTTTTCTCTTAATGGCCAGATGGGAATTAAATAAATTGAATATTCAAATACGGCTTGTTGAAAACAGGAATGTCACAGATGTTGGTTACTTATTCTTCAGGTTAGCCCTTGACCTGAAGTAGCCGTCATCTTGGATTGAATGTTGTAAGCTACAAAGGACTTACCTCTCACAAAGGGAAAGCTTATTCCTGCGCAGCCTAATTCTCAACCCTTCACAAAAGTGAGCAGTGTTCATCAATTAATTTCGGACTTTTTGGTGTCATGTGAAAGTTGAGACCATTTAGCTATCCATACACCTAAACCTTTTCTCCAAAATCATATACTTTTTATTTTTATTCGGCAGCCATTTCAAAAGTGTATAGTTTTTTTTTTTGAGACACACGGTATATCGATCAGTTCAGCCAGCTTTTCATTTGTGATGAAGTCTGGCCACTTTATCCCCAGCAGGGTTCGCCAAATCGTTATGCCAACTACATTGTGTTAGTATTGTAATAATAATTTATCAATAATTCAACTTTGATTTTAAGTATTTCAATACGCGATGGCTTCACCATGAAGCAACAAAAGCAGTTTCATCTCCTTATGACTAGCGAGTATCGAGTGCATGTCTACAAGGGTGTTTCAGAACAGTTTGGTATTAACAATAACAATAATAAAAAAAAATCCAGATTTCCAAATAACTTACAACAAGATAATCATGGTAGAAAACTTTGAACTGTGTGTTGCCTGTCCTGATATGTGTTTGAGAAAAGATGTAAACAATTAGTTTTGAGACAGGTGAATAATTGTGAAAACTCGTTGTTTTTACTCTTGTTCTCGCAACGATTTTTAAGTATAGTTTTTATCCATCATATTTTAGGCGTGATAAACGACGGCAGTGCTAGGACCGCGGAGGGATACGAACTCAGCTTTGGCGTGAACCACCTCGGCCACTTCCTCCTCACGAACCTCCTCCTAGAGAAGCTGAAAAGTAGTGCCCCTAGCCGCGTCATCAACGTCTCCTCTGATGCCTACCAGCTAGGTCGACTCGACTTCGACGATGGAATTCATGGGAACATCGGGAGGGTCAAATCGTACGCCAGGAGCAAACTTGCTAATTTGTTGTTTACGCATGAGTTGTCTAAGATTGTTGAAGGCAAGGACGTCTCAGCATTCGCTTTACATCCTGGTAAGTACTCTCATAGAGCTGGGGTACTATCAACTAAATAATTTGACAATATCACCCTTTTATTTAATTTGTTTAATAAAGCCCATTATTCGAGTATTTGTTTATTTGGCGATTGTTTCAGTTATTATTCCTGCTGACAGCAATTGACCTTTTTACGAAATTTGTGGAGAAATTAAAAAAATCGGCAAGGAGTAAGTCCAGAATTTTTATGAAGTTTGGGTCAAAATTTGAAACATCGGCACTCTTGCATTTTTATTTTTATTTTGGGTCCAACCTCGAAAAATACACGAGGAATAAGACAAGCTTTGTTTAAATCAATTTTGGGCCAAAATATGCAGAAACGGCAAGAAGTAAGTAAGTCCAGCATTTTTATGAAGATGTTTTTAAAAATTTGAATAATTGCACAGGGGTAAGTCGGCCTGGGCCTAAGTGCAACATTTTAATAACAATTTGGTTAAAAGAAGTAAGTCCAGCATTTCTATAAAATTTGTGTTATAATTTGAAGACTAGACAAGGAGTAAGTAAGCATTTTTGTTTTATTTATTTTTGGGTCAAACCTTCAACAGTTTTCAAGGGGTATCAAATTTGTGTCCAAGATCGGCAAGGCATTTTTATAAAATTCGGGTCATAAGTCTAGCATTTTTTTGTTAATATTGGTCATAGTATAAAAACATGGCGAGGGTTTTTTTCATATTTGTTTTGTTTATTTGGGTTAAAAATCGGCAAGGGGCAAATCGTCTAGCATTTTTATCAAACCAAAATCGTGTCAAAACTTAAAAATCCAGCATTTCTTTTATAGAATTTGGGGTCAAAATTTGAAAATCGTAAAGGTGTAAGTCCAACAAATTTTTTTTTTTTGTGAGTAAAAAAAAGGGAGACCAGAAGTCCAGGATCTTTTTTTAATTTACGCAAAACAATAAGAAAACGCAAGGGGGTAAAATACAACATTTTTATAAAATTGGTTGCAAAATTGAAAGTCTTTTACAAATAATGAAATTATCAGTAGAGGTATTTAAGAACAACATTTTTACCAAATTAATGTGGGTCGAAATTTAAGGTTCTAATTGGGACTAAGGTATACTATTATAGTTAGGGTTAGGAATTATGGAATAACTTAAACACTTGACAATAAATAATCCCAAAGTTACGTAAAATTCATGACTGAACGAGAGCAAATGAATAATCAAAACACTTCATAACACAAAACGACTTAAATACGTTTGTGCATCCCGCCATTGCTTTTTTGGCCGCGCCATCTTGGATCTCACCCTGACTTTGTGGGCCACGTCATCTTGGAATACTATTTACATCGGCAATCATTTAGAAAACGGTAACCAAACTAAGAGCATAAAATGGCAGATTCTGAAGACATTCACTCCTAAAACTCATGTCTAATGAGCAACAAGCTTAGATAACAAACTTAAACAACTTAAGAAATAGAAATGTATAATACAAAAAGGGGAAATTTACCTGTAAGAATGAAGACAATCGTAGTACGGTGATAGAGCTGTCTTCATAGGAATTATGTGAGCACCCGAAAACCCGACGTTGAGGGCGCTCGGTTTACAAAAGTATAAGTTAAAGGAAGTAACTAAAGTTGATTACCAAAAAAAAGGGGGTATGTTTTTATAACTGTCACATAATTGATAGGATAAGGGTTTTGTGTTAGAGTTAGGGTGAGGGTGAGGTGTAAATGAGGCATAGGTTTGTCAGTTAGAATTGCTACCAATTCGTAATTAAGTTAATTGCCCCACAAAAAGTATTTTTTTTTTTACAAACATGTCTGACGTATTTCAGTTTTTATTATACGCCAAAAATAATGTCTTATTAAACATGTTGCTCCTTGTACCAGCTCTGTTTCTTGTATGAAACTACCCTTGTTCCAAACATATTTTGACATTTCACTTTTTTTCTGATTGTGTACTCCTTTGTTTGACTTAATTTTCCATTTTATTCTATCCTTCCGAAGGTTCCATTGACACAGACATCAAGCGCAACTGGGCATGGTGGCTGCGCAGCCTCGCACCAATCATTTCATTCCTGTTCTTGAAAACGTCAACAGAGGGCGCCCAAACAACCATCCACTGTGCAGTGGCCGATGGTCTGCAAAAGCACTCGGGCAAGTACTTCAAAGGGTGCCGAGTGCAGAAAGTGGCGCCAATCGCAAGGGACGATAAGTTGGCCAAGAAGCTGTGGAGAGTAAGCCTTGAGATGACGGGACTAACAAACTCGTGAAATTATAAGAACATTGAACACTTTCACTTCACAATGTAGTATTGTATAGATAATTCCCCCACTGGGGTCACACTCTACAAAGCCGGTGTCATAGGAGACTTGAACCAAGTCCTAATCCCGTGCTATCGCCAGAAAACAATTGTTTTGTGATGCTGGACATCTCCCACCTGTTCTAGTGTCATAGGGGAATTCTGTCCCCTGAAGATTCTGTCCTCCATTATGATAAATTAACATGAGCTAAAAAAGGATGATTCAAAAAGAGGGCGCTAACAAAAAATGTATGTGCACAGTTTGCCAAGTTGTTGGAGGGGGATTCTCCATGTGTCTGAATCTTCAATGCACCTGTACATGTAATTGTGATCACACAAGTAAATGTCTGCAAAGTTTTAAGGAAATCAGTGCGGTTTTATCAACATTCCGATGTTGTACATTATCTTGATTCAAAGAGAGTAAACAAGTAGCTGTACCGTAACATTTGCTGCACAGGTAGGGGTGTAGCGCATTGTAAATAATATAATGATATTTCAGTCAACAATTCAAATACTACTGAAAACTTTAATTTATTCAGATTCAATTTTGATTGCTATTCTTATCCTACACTGTGGTCTGTGCCAAATTGCAGAAACAAACGAGCTACAAAAATTAAGCACACAAACATGCTTACAAGATAATGTTACCGGTCAAAACACAATGTCACATGTATTGTCTTTGACTGGTATTCATCTCATGTTTGCTTAGCAGGAAATTGCTTAGCAGTATTTTCTGCTGCAGCTCTATGACAATTTTAATTTGTAACGATTTTGAACAAATCATTTTAATTTTTAAGACTACACCATAAAAGCTAAAAAATTATCTAGTCTACACACAAAGTCACTCTGTAAATATATATTAAAAAAATATACAAAGCAGTTTAAAATATTATTATACAGATTGTCATAAATTATAAAATCACCTTGAGGTGTGACAATAAGATGAAAATAGCAAAGACGAACAGCGTATCTTGAAGATTTTCACTCATTAGAGCTAATGGATAAGTATTTAATATTTATTGTGCATTTTAAAAGTATTGCAGTTATTGAAAACAAAACAATGTCTTTTTTATATAAAAGTTCATTTCATATTAATTTTTTTTTTAAATACAATCCAAACACGAGACTTTCGCTTCTTTTTGTATGTCTTAAAGTGTCACTTGGTGAGAAGGGTATCGAAGATGACAGGCACCAAATCGCTGCCTATGAGCAACAGTCAAAAGTTGAAACTGTTGTTTATGTTTTTAAATCCTAACAAAATCCATTTGGCCCAAAATAAAAAATGTGGTTAACAGTTTCATTAATGTTACTTAGACGGTAAACATTTCAGTAGCTGAAGTTTTGCTAATATTTCTGAGACACTTTATTATTGGTTTAAGGAGAGGGGTGTTCAGTATGTATACCAGGATGTTACCAACATTGCTATACTTTAAAAATTTGACTTAAAGACACTGGACACTTGGTAATTGTCAAAGACCAGTCTTCCACTTGGTGTATCTCAACATGGAGGAATAAATTAGATCTCGACATAATATGCATTAAATAACAAACCTGTGGAAATGTGAACTCAATCGATCGTCGAAGTTGCGAGATAATAATGAAAACAATAAAAAAGTGTCCACTGCCTTCAAGGAATTGTATCTTGTACTCAAACCATCATAATTTGTCTCTAGTAATCTAGCACAACATTTCTTTAAAATGTGCATACTGGCCCCCTCCCAACTCTTACACCAGACCCCGCAAAACAAAAAAAAATAAAAAAAAATAGAATAAAACAAGAAAACTATATTAAAAAATAACATTTAAAATAAAAAATAAAATACAATCAAATAAAAAAATAACACAAAATAAATAAAATAATAATAAAATAAAATAAAAACTGCAACAACTATTTTTTAAAGAAGGGGGTTTTACTTCTGTGATACTTTTGCAATGAATTCCATGAGACATTTA
Source organism: Asterias rubens (assembly GCF_902459465.1). Classification (NCBI taxonomy): domain Eukaryota; kingdom Metazoa; phylum Echinodermata; class Asteroidea; order Forcipulatida; family Asteriidae; genus Asterias; species Asterias rubens. The sequence continues at coordinate 9,447,595 of NC_047066.1, read as the reverse complement.
TTCTCCTCGTCGAAGGCAGGGTTGAGCTGTTTCACCACTCGGTCCTTCCATGCTTTCAATTTGGGGTGGCTGGCCAGTACGTCAGTCCGTTGGATGACCAAAACTTGCATCAACTGTGAAAATAAAATAGAAAAAGACTATGCTAGGATCGAAAAAAACATAAACGTAAATGCCGCATAAAGGCGGACATGATAGGCGCGTGTGTGGGCTTCATGTTGTGCAAGGGTTGTAACAAAATAAGCAGTTTGTAAAAGCTGTTACCAAAAACAAGATATGTTGAAGACAATAACGATCTGATAATGAATGAACTTCTTACAATGAAGTGCAATTACATTTTGAAACTTTGAAATTGGTAAAGGGCGTATAAGAATCAGTGAGCCAGATGTTGGTTTGCTGTTATCTCTTCTCCAGTAATTGGTTCGCGCTATCGAACAAAATGAAAGCTGTCAATAAGTCAATTGCAAGTTACATGTATATTGTTATCTGAACAATGACTTGCTTAGGCGCAAGTTACCGGTTACATTTTAATTCCTCAGACCATAGAGACAGTTGAATGATTCGGGGCAGGCTTTTATATAGCAACGTCCAGATGAGCAGACCCTGGTACCATTGGGCCAGAAACATTCAATTGATGGGTTTGGGTGTTCACCGTCACTTACATAAACTACGCAAAAGCTTTCCTCAAATCCTGTGACATTGCAACTGTCGCTACAGTCTGATGAATGCAAATTGAAGTGGTGACTTGTGATATAGCACGTCAATGTACCAGACAATATTATGGTTTATTGAGCCACGTCACACGAGGCAATTTGGTAAATTTTACAAGCAACCAGCTCGAAGCAATCCCCAAGAAGAAAAGCCATTCACATTTCAATGTTCACCTATTTTTCTTATGGAGCTTAAGACAATGTTAGACAAATAACTCATGTGCTACCAAAGTGGTCCTGTAGCATGCACTGCAGTTGGTTGCCTCCAAGTTGCCTGTAAAGGTTTCCTCGTGTGACAAAGCCCATAAACCAAGCCCACTTCCCACTTTCTCACCTCTGAAATAGCACAAATATCAGCGATGCAGAGCTTGTCCCCACATAAGAACTGCTTATTCCCAAGGAATCTATTTTCCATCACTCCCAGAGTCTTGTCAAACTTCTCAGTGTCCGCCGCCAGCTTTTCCTCATCGATCGGTGTTCCAGTCACCAATGGCGTAAAAATCTTCAAAGAAATAACAAGACGAAAATAAGTTAATGGCCAGACGTTTCGACACTGGCGGAGTCTAGAGACATTCGAGAAAGACTCTGCTAGGGTCGGAACGTCGTAACATTAACTAGTTGTTTGCATTGATACCATAGTGCATTTGGTTGGAAAGCTGTCTGCAACAGCTAATTCTATTTTCTAGAATAAAAACGTTTTTAGAAATTCGGCAGTAAACCAAATTGATCCTCATCGACTGGCTTGGGGAAAATCTTTAGAAAACGAATACCAAGAAAATAAGTATTCACCGTAAGAGGGTTGCTACTGTATTTTGTTTTTAGTTTCTTCTTAGAGAAGCTTTGGGAAAACTGTCACCTCAGATTTTATCAACCTATACTTACCATGCCTCTAAAGACGGCCGTCCCATCCTGTCTTAGACCTGTGTGTTGCCAGTCAAGATACTCATTTATTCGAGCCTGAACCTTCAAGTCTCCTGACGGGAACCAGTGATCGGCAACCTTGTATTTGGCAGCTAAATATTTCATGATCGTTGGACTGAAAAATGAAGAAGATATAGAGAGATGCTCATATAATAATCATGGATACAAACGGACAATCACTACAAGAGTCCAGTGCCTTAAAGAGACAACTCATCTTGTGATGAGTTTTAGTGCTTTGTGGTACCAAGCTCAGGAGTGATTTTAATTCGTACAGAGTTGAAAAGCCCACACTTCCCGCACCCATTGCTTAAAGATACTGGACACTACGGGGGACTACTCGAAATAATTGTTAGCATAAAAACTTACTTGGTAATGAGCAATGGAGAGCTGTTGATAGTACAAAACATTGTGAGAAAGTTGTGCAACAATGGTGTGTTTTTTCTTTCATTATTTTCTTGCAACTTCGATGACAAATTGAGCCCAAATGTCCACAGGTTTGTTGTTTTATGCATAATGGGATACACCAAGAAAGAATAATGGTCTTTGACAATATTACCGAAGGTGTCCAGTGCCTTAAAAATACACCTCTTACTTACCATTGCGTGTATGTAGTGCCACCATCAACAATACATGGAACCTGTGCAAGCGGGGAGATTTTCATAAATGCTTCTTTCTTGTGCTCACCTGTCAAAAAAACAGAAGAAGACATTCAATGTATTGAACACGCAAATTTCCTTTAATTGTGTAATGTTTTTATTTGTTTTAAAGGCAGTGGACACTATTGGTAATTACTCAAAATAATTATTAGCTTAAAACCTTACTTGGTGACGAGTAATGGGGAGAGGTTGATAGCTTAAAACATTTTGAGAAACGGCTCCCACTGAAGTGACGAGGTTTTCGAGAAAGTAGTAATTTTCCACGAATTTGATTTCGAGACATCAGATTTAGAATTTGAGTTCTCGAAATCAACCATCTAAACGCACACAACTTCGTGTGACAAGGGTTATTTTTCTTTCATTATTATCTCGCAATTTCGATGACCGATTGAGCTCAATTTTTCACAGGTTTTTTATTTTATGCATATGTTGAGACACACCAACTGTGAAGGCTAGTCTTTGACAATATTACCAACAGTGTCCACTGCCTTTAAAGGGATTGTATACTTTGGTAAACTATAAACCACCGTTTGTTCCAATGCTAGACCTATGTGGTACCATCAAACTATCAACCAGTGAACATTTCATTTCAAAAGATGGTAGCGTTTTAGAGTTGCCGAGATCTGGGGCGGTAATGTCCACACAGTGAGAAACATTCTTCCACAGGAATACATAATCTAAGAAACTTTACTTTCACAATAACGCTTCTCATGTTCAATTTTTGTATGGAAATATTAAGTGTTATCTTTTTCCATAACCGCAGTAACAAGTGATTTTTTTTTTCAAATGCAATACTTTCCTAATTTTATCAGCCATTAATTTTCATTTTCTTTACCAAAAGTATACAGACCCTTAAAGGCATGTGTTCTCACTTGGTGTATCCCATCATCTCAATTGATCATCGAAGTTGCGAGAAAATTATGAAAACAAGAAAAAACCCTTGTCACACGAATTTGTGTGCTTTCAGACAAGAATAAAAGATTTCTAGCCAGAAGTCTTTTAATATTTTAGTGCGAAATTACCTCTTTCTCAAAAACTACGTTACTTCAGAGGGTGTTGTTTCCCACAATGTTTTGTACTATCAACAGCTCTCCAATGCTCGTTACCAAGTCAGTTTTTAGGTTAATATTTGTTTGTTTTGAGTAATTACCAAACGTGTACCTTCCCTCAAAAATGCATTTACCAGACAATGGTGTTGTTTTTACTTGTCAGTTATTTTACGTTAGAAACGGCCAAAAAAATAGCTTGAATAAAACTAATTCAATTGGAAAGTTGATAAAGATGACTAATATGCCAAAAACCGTGACACGGTGTATAAGTGGTTTTGACTTACCGGCCGGTAGATCTACGTTGTTGAACTTGAAAGGAATACCGTTGATTTTACAGAAGAGACAGACACTCCGAGTTGGCTGTGAAACTCCGAAACCATAAACATTCACAGGTTCTTTGGACATCGGTGCAGCACTTGGAGGGATACTGCAATTATAAAGTGATGAAATATTTAATTTATTATTATTATTATTTATTTATTATGGGTTTTCCAGGCCAACTTCATCAAACAATCACTCACTTTTCATTAGCACTTCGCATTTGCCCTATAGTCCACGCAAACTAAGGGCATTTTTTATTTATTATTTATCTATTAATGCATTAAATTTCGTTGTCGTGCTCACATGATTTCGTTTTTCTGATTCAGATTCGTTTCAGTCTTTCTATTTCTAAGTAGGCATCTTTTAAGACTACCCTTTGACCATTCTTACACCTATTTACACTTGCTGAAATCGAATCTTATAACAGGCACGGAAAACTAATGTTAACCCACACTGTGAAACATCCTTCAAAATGAAAAACCTGGACAAATCCAAGTGGACACCAACCTTGTCCACCATGACGCTGTGTCTCTTTTGAACAAACGGGTGCGGGAACGAACATTTTGGAAACGACGCTGCGAAGCGTCCTATAATTATCCATCATGACAATCCTATATTATTACATCTTGAAGCTTCGCTGCAGATGGCTAAATAAAGGATGACATGTGACGCGTGCTTCACAATCTAACGTCAATAATTGTTGTGTGGTAGACCCGTAATTTAAGTTCAATGTTCTTTAACAAATCATATTATTAAAAATGTAGAAGAATAACTTTACTTGTTTTTAGCCATTTCGCAGAACTCCAGGAGAACTTTGTTCACGTCGTTGAAGTGAGGGTACAGTTGTTTGGCCACTCGGTCCTTCCAGGCTCTCAACTTGGGGTGGCTTGCCAGCATGTCAGTCCGTTGAATGACCAGAACTTGCATCAGCTGTGACAGCAACATAAATTAATATATGAAATCAATTAATATAAAAAAAACACGATGATTCGAACTTTGATGACCAATTGACTTCAATAAATGTTCACTTGTGTATTTTTTTATGCATAATATGTTGGGAAATACCAAGTGAGAAGACTGGTGTTTGACCAAAGGGCTGGTGTCCAGTGCCTTTAAGCTCTGTGGGTTTTAGTTCAAAATCAGTGCCCCCCCACCCCCCGACCCTCCTTCACACACTCCTCCTGTCGCATTTTGTACCTCTGAAATGGCGCAGATATCAGCGATGCAGATCTTATCCCCACCAAGGAACTCTTTTTTCCCAAGGAATCTATTCTCCATCACTCCGAGAGTCTTGTCAAACTTCTCCAGGTCCTTCGCCAGCTTTTCCTCATCGATCGGTGTTCCAGTCACCAATGGCGTAAAAACCTTCAAATGAAATTAATTAACAGCCTTTAGAAATTCAAGAGTAAACTTGTTCAAATATATTGCCAGCTTTTTCAACATCGACTGGCTTTCGGTAAATATTAAGAAAACGAATCACAGGAAAGTCAGCTGTAGACCTTTATCACGGTGTGGTCATCTTGTTTTAACTCCATTCAAACTCATTGGAACCAAACTGAGGCTGGACTATATAATAGTCTGGTGCCATGCGCAATGATTGCTATCATACATTACTGCTATTGGAAACAGGGAACATGACCAAGATGTCGACGGCGTGATCAAGGTCTATATAGGCCCTACAAAGTGAGGAGTGTAAAGAAAGAGTATATTGTACTAAAGTTTGGAGTTTTAACGCAAAGACAAGTTTTGAAAACTATCATCTCAATCGCATCAACCTCTATTTAAATACAAGTATACAATAGAAATTGTCTTGGATCTCGTGCTTAGAATACAGAAAATATTGTCAAAAGTTAATGAAGACATTAAGAAGAAAAAAACCCATAGTAACTAGTTTTTTCCCATTCAAATTTTCACCCGTAATACTTATACAAATAGATGTAATAAAGCATTCAACAAACATGAGTTCATCAAAAAAATGTCTTACCATGCCTCTAAAGACGGCCGTCCCATCCTGTCTTAGACCCGTGTGTTGCCAGTCAAGATACTCGTTGATTCGAGCCTGAACCTTCAAGTCTCCTGAAGGGAACCAGTGATCAGCCACCTTGTATTTGGCGGCTAAATATTTGATGATCGTTGGACTGAAATGAATTGGATGAAATTGATACCAGTTACCGCCATGTAGGAAAATGTTGTAACGGCCAAACATGTTTTATTATTTACTTTTTATTTAATATTGTATGTACTTTTTAACGTTAATTTGAAATGTTAAAAACCCAGAGTGAACACCAAAGTTGCCTTTTTAGCATCCTCGGTTAAAAGAACAGAAATTAATAATAATGACTTAAGACCCGACAAATCACAATACAATTTTGCTCGCGGGCACAAACATCGTGAACAGCCATGCTTGGATTCGAACCCACACTCTGAACATGAATATGGTGCACGAAACGGCTACTAAAATCATACATACCATTGCGTGTATGTAGTGCCACCATCAACGATACAAGGAACTTCACCGAGGGGAGAGATTGCCAAAAACGCGTCTTTCTTGTGCTCACCTGCAGAAAAATCAAACCAAGGAGCAAATAAATCCAATTAGTAAAAATGACCTATATATACCGTCGATCACACTATTGAGAATCTTCCAAGTTGATGTTGTCTTTACCTTTGAACTGGCCAAACAAAATATCCACGATAGCATATAGATATTAAGAGTTAAATAGACCTTAAGCATTGACGTCATCCAGCAGCCATCTTAGTGGAAAAACGGTGAGGGCGCCCTACTGAAATGACGTCATGTGCATAAGGTCTATTAGTGGGCGAGGTTTGCACCCGACATGTAAATCTCGTTTGAGTTATAGAGTGGTTTATGAACCGGTGGTTGAAAACTCAGCACGAACACTGCTCAATGTACGCATCGCGCTACACCGCAAACCTCACGTAATTATAAACTCGCACATGCACAGTTTCAAATCCTGCTTAAGATTTTAACTAGAAATTGGTCAAACGATTTGCTAAGAATTAGTGTTAGTAGTTTGACTTACCGCCCGGTAGATCTACGTTGTTGAACTTGAAAGGGATACCGTTGATTTTACAGAAGAGACAGACACTCCGAGTTGGCTGTGAAACTCCGAAGCCATAAACATTCACAGGTTCTTTGGACATCGGTGCAGACATTGGACGACCTCTAAAAAGTGAGGAAAAAACCTGCATTTTTTATTTTGTAAGTTATTTTTTTTTTTAACCTATTGTATCACCGTGCCTTGCCCAATACCCTCAATCATTGGACCTTGATTTTATGAAAAGTCTCCTCCGATTAGGCACAATTGGGGCGCCCTTGTGGGTCTTTTACATTGGTGCGTTCGTTTGGCTTCCCTGGGTCAACTCCGGTCTGCCCCCGGTGTGACTCCGGTGCGTTCGAATAGCTTTGACGTCATTCCAGGGGCTCACCCTGGTCAGCCCCAGTGCCCTGTTGTGGAGTGGGTCACTTGGGAGCTGGCCCCAGGTGCATGACGTCACTACAAGAGCGGTGAGTGATCGTTCTTGTAGCCCTTGTCAGGGGCTCACCGAGTGAGCACCGCGGGGTAGACCCAGGGAAGCTAATCGAACGCACCCATAATGGCGCAATGGACCTTTAATGGAGACAACGACAAACGAAAAAGGCAAACAACAATGACTCCATAGGGGAATTTTAAAGACTGGGGTGCTCCACAGGGACATTTTGCGTATAAAGTCTACGGGAAACTCTTAAGTGCTGGGACCAAGGACAGAACAAGCGAATGCTTCAGAAGTGCATGTTTGAGAATGTGTGTTCCCAGTGGTGTGTGTCCCTCATTCAGTAGCAGGCCGGTATACAAGGGCACCAAGGCATTTTCTCCTTTGTAAAGGGCACCCTATGAGGAAATTCCAAAATTTCTACTGGAGCCAAGGCAATGATCAGGAGGCACGGAGGCGACCACCTTATTTCCTTCGTAATCAGGCCTGCAGAAGATAAACATGGCCTGAAGGAGGGTGATTCAAAAGAGGGCGCTATACCGTTATTAGGAGCAAAAATTCGACGAAGTTATACAAGCAACGTGTAGATCGACATGAGCGTACCCTTTCCTCGCCTTTTCCGTGAATGCCATGAGTAATTTATGCTCCTCGTCGAAGGCAGGGTTTAGCTGTTTCACCACTCGGTCCTTCCATGCTTTCAATTTGGGGTGGCTGGCCAGTACGTCAGTCCGTTGAATGGCCAGAACTTGCATTAGCTGGAAAGAAAGATAGAAAAAAAAACATTGAGATTTTTTTTTTTTTTTTTTTTTTTTTTTAATAATAATCAAGAATTGTAAGGTTTTATGATAATACTTACTTTGAGAAATTTAATAACCAATAGTGTCCACTGCCTTTAATACTTCGAAGTGAATGTGTCACATAATGCTATAGGGCCTATATCAAAAGCTGATGCATACTTAAAAAAAAAAGTTTGTTAATTATTCAAATTCTCACCTCTGAAATGGCGCAGATATCAGCAATGCAGATCTTATCCCCAGCCAGGAACATCTTATTCCCAAGGAATCTATTTTCCATCACTCCGAGAGTCTTGTCAAACTTCTCCGTGTCCGTCGCCAGCTTTTCCTCATCGATCGGATTTCCGGTAATCATTGGCGTAAAAATCTTCAAAGAAAGAAGGGGGAAAAAGCGTCAGAAACCTCAACAGTAAACTATGTTTCATCGGGTTTATCTGGTTAAAGGCAGAGGACACTAATGGTAACTACTCAAAATAATTGTTAACATAAAAACCTACTTGGTAACGAGCAATGGAGAGCTGTTGATAGTATAAAACACTGCGAGAAACGGCTCCGTTTTGAAGTAAGGTAGTTTTCGAGAAAGAAGTAATTTTCCACGAATTTGATTTTGAGACCTCAGAATTAGATTTTGAGGTCTCGAAACTTGACAATTACCAATAGTGTCCAGTGTCTTTAAAGACAATGGACACTATTGGTAATTGTCATTCAAACTGACATTGAAATAATACGTAATTGGACTGAGAAACGTATCTGACAATACCGTTTCTCAGATTCAAATTTTGGGGGTATAAAACTGTAGTTTCTATAACCACTGACATTACTTCGAAGTGAAATTATTGTTCTCTCAAATGCTTTATATTGAAAGCTGCTGTACTTAATAAACAATCTAGTTTGAAATGCCATTTTTAAAGAATGATTACCAAACGTACCTTCCCTTTAAAAGAAAGTTATTTGTTTGACTAATAGCCAGTGTTAAACATCAAGTCGTGACAACACTGCGCCAAAGTTGCCAAAAGTAAAAACATAATAGTTTTATGTCTTCAAAATAACACATGCCCTAATTTTGGTGCAAGGCAAAGAATTACATTGAAATGGGTTTACACAATAGAGCTACATTATTGTTATTCGAATCTTTCGAAAACAACCCATGACCGCGGGGTTATGACGTCAGGAGGCATTATCCTATGTGTGCGTATACGTCAGCCAATCCCTGCGCCTTTTGGATATTTATACTTTTACCTTAGCGTGTGATCTAATGGGACTTTTTCCATTTCTCAACTCCATAACAAAATGTGTAGTCCACACAAATCTCAGTCTCCAAAGTTCGGCTAATTGAAGTTCGGTTTATAAAAAATCACAAATATGAACTTTAATAAAGGAATTCACTTACCATGCCTCTAAATACGGCAGTTCCATCCTGTCTTAGTCCCGTGTGTTGCCAGTCAAGATACTCGTTGATTCGAGCCTGAACCTTCAGGTCTGATGACGGGAACCAGTGATCGGCAACCTTGTATTTGGCGGCTAAATATTTTATGATCGTTGGACTGAAAAATGAAGAAGATATAGAGAGATGCTAATATAATAATCATGGCTACAAACGGACAATGGGAAACTTTAGACTATCTGCCAATCACCAAGCGAGGGCGCTCTTCACCAGGTAATGTCAACAACTTAGGAATAGGAGAAGCATGAGTGACGGTCACTGACGGCAAATACCTTGTGTTTTGCGTGTTTTTGATTTTGTATTTTAGATTTAGCCAAACTGTATTTTGTTTTTCATAACACAATGCCAGCATAAACCAAACTGTTCTGGAACAGGGCGTACTGGACACGAGTTCCCCAAGGATAACAAGTTTGTAACCTTGTATTTGGCGGCTAAATATTTCATGATCGTTGGACTGTAATTGAAGAAGATAGAACAATATATAAATATATATTAAGTCAAACTGTATACAGGTAAGGAGACGAAAAAAGATTATAGAAGGTTAACTTTTATCGTTGCTGTTCGGATTTGGGTTTCGGTATGAGCTACGATGTCCCCCAAGTTAAAACTTGCTGCCCTTCGCCCCGTCCTCCTTTCCCGGTCGCAATTTTTTTTTGCGCTTTAGAATAGCCATCCTCAAAAAGTGTCTTGATTTTGTCTTTTAACTTGACTTACCATTGCGTGTATGTAGCGCCTCCATCAACCAGGCATGGGACCTGGCCGAGAGGAGAGATTTTCAAATACGCGTCTTTCTTCTGCTCACCTGTGGTGAAACAAAAATGGCAATCTTTATATGTAATAGGTACTCCCGGCCAATTTCAGGAAAAAAATCAATCAGTTTCATTAACATGCATTCAAATTTATGCATTTTCCCCTAATCCTCTCAAACTAGGGTTTCTTGTTTAGCTCTTAAAGGATTTGGGTACTTTTTACATGAAACTTACACCGTTTGAAGATAATGATAGTAGAAAGTGTACCTTAAAATATTAGTTGCTGAGGTGCTGTAGTTTTTGAGAAATGAGTGAAACAGTGTCATGAAAATACGTGTTTACATGCTACAATAATTTTCGTCTCATGGTCACTGAGACGAAAATTATTTTCATGACATTGTTTTACTCATTTCTCAAAAACTACAGCACCTCAGCATGTAATATTTTCAGGGGAGCTTTCTACTATCATTATCTTCAAACGTAGTAAGTTTAGTTTAAATCTGTAGACATTGTGTTTTTTTTGTCCTACAAAAAGAACATAGACCCTATACTGAACTCAATTTCGTTTAAGGGCATTCAAGACTACACTTTGACCATTCTTAAGAGTACTGGAGAATGTTTTACAAACTGCATGTCTTGAATTAAATCCATGCGTTTTTATACAGTTTACATTTCTGAAGGTTCTGAAGGTTCATTCCACTCGAAAGAGAAATGTTTCCTATCCAAAGTAGCAATATAAACTGTGAAAATAATATTGGAACACTTGTAATTGTTCGTGAACAACATAAAACAGCGACACAATCAGTGCTAAAAACACACATCGGTGTAAGTAATAGGTAAAACCCAATCAATATTACGACTCCCCGATGCAGGACAAGAAAATAGAAAAAACAATTTGTATATCATTCTTCGAAGAGTTACTCAAGAGTTGTCTTTTGATTTGTTCAAATTGTGTTTTTGTATCACAATGAGTATGGTTGTCTCTGTGCACTGGATAAAAGCAGGGGCTGGCCATTACGAAGACACTGACATTAAAGACAATGGACACTATTAGTAATTGTCGAAGACCAGTATTCTCACTTGGTGTATCTCAACATATGCAGAAAATAACAAACCTGTGAAAATTTGAACTCTAATGGAAGAAAAAAAACACCCTTGTCACACGAAGGTGCACGTGTGCTTTCAGCAGATGCTTGATTTCGGGACCTCAAAATCTAATTCAGAGGTTTCGAAATCAAATTCATGGAAATGTACTTTTTTCTCTAAAGATACGGTACTTCAGAGGGAGCTGTTTCTCACATTGCTTTATACTATCAACAGCTCTACATTGCTTGTTCCCAAGTAAGTTTTTATGCTAACAATTATTTTGAGTACCGGTAATTACCAAAAGTGTCCACTGCCAACAAAATCTTCAACTTAATGCGAGACCTAACTGGAAGACATGGACACGTTGCATTTTGTACCAGAAGAAAAGAATTGAAGGCATTTTTACCAGACTTGAGATCTACATTGTTGAACTTGAAAGGGATTCCGGTGACTTTACAGAACATGCAGACACTCCGAGACGGTTGACTAACACCGAAACCATACACGGCGGGCTTGGTGGAGGCATTAGGAGAGCTGCCACGGCGTATTGAGGGCTCTGTCTTGGGGGAACTGGTTGAGGAAAACATATAAAATACAATCACAAAGTTGATAATATAGGTTTTCCGGTCAAGTTCGGCAAATGAGCAGTCAATTTAATTTTCATGCGTTCGAATTAAAGCTGTTTTGCTCTTCCAATTGTTACTGCGTTTCAAATTCAGAATTCGGCCGTTCAATTTCGTTTTGGGTCGAGTCAAATTCCTTTAGCACTCTGTTCAATTTAGCGTAGCGTCATTCTTTTTCGTGACACACACGCCTCAAGAAGCGTCTGCGAATTTGAATGCTGCTTTGATGAATTGTTTAATTGAATGATTTTTTTGTGAATTCGAATGACGCAACATTACATTTGACTAATCCCAAAACGAAATCGAATGACCGTTTTGAGAAGCATTCGATTTTGCGCGAAATAGAATAGCTTGGTGGTTAAATTGGCTGCTCTTTTTTCCGAAATTGACCGAGAAAACCTATATAAAACCTCCCACAAACAAACAAAACAACGGTGAAAAAAACCATGAGTTTGTCCTGGATGAATACTGGGCTAAGTGCAACCATGGAAGCAAACAGACCATCTTCTGTATTTTTCTCAGGAGATAACAATACCATCCACAAAGGAGAGGTTTCCATGCTGTGCCCGCCAATGGGTGGGAAAGGGGTGGGCTTATGTGAAAGGGGAGGGGGTAAAGATGGTCTCACCGAGTGCACGCTCCAATAGTTTAGACAGAAAAAAAAGTTGAAAATTGAAAACTCAGATTTGCTGTTGTTCAAGTAAAACTCTGTAGCTATTACAACCACTGCTGGCAACAGGAAGTGCAGATAATTGCACGTAATGCCGGTGGTAAACAGTTATAGTTTGTTAACATTAGATTTGTTGAAATTATATTTATTTTTTTGTAAAGTTAATTATATAACCCATGGCTCACCTTGTACAGCTTCCCATTTTGATGATCAATGTATCCGCTACTTTGCTTGTTACTGAGGAAACACAAACCTAAATCGAATTGTTGGTAAATAAGAAATGTTAAACTTGTTATTACCGACCTCAGGCCTAGCCTATAGCAAATAAATATATATATATATATATATTTTTTTTTTTTGCGAGAGAAACAACCTCATTCTCAAAAACTACGTTACTTCGTCGAGGGAGCCGTTTCTCACAATATTTTTTAATATCAACACCAAGTTTTATGCCAACAACTTTTTGAGTACTAATGTGTCCAGTGCCTTTAATGTATGACACCTGCTCTATGGCTATAAACTAAGATCAACGGGGTTCGCAGAATCACCCCCAGAATAAACATAAAACAACAAAAACACACATGACGCAAATGTAAGTTTCCAATTCATGCATTTAATTTGAATTTTTTAGAGCAGAAATAAAATAAAAATGAAAATCGAATGCACTCACCCTTTTTGAAGTTAGGCCAAAAAGTTACACACAGGAAAATGAAATGACAGCAAACTATTAATGCACTGGGTCATGTAGCGGTGATCTGTCGCTAAGAAAATAACGTGCAGTTTAGACATAGAAAAGAAAATAGTTATGTAACACTCATTCTTGCTAAGTCATGCTTGGGGACCATGTTATTTGCGTTACCAATGGTTGCAGTATTGTGTCGCAAAACCCCTACTTGCAATGTACATGGTATTATGCGGTCAGTGCTAATGCTGGTCACTTAGCGACATCATCAAAACCATTATCCATTGAGAAATGACCACAGTTATAAACAAACATAGAACATTCCTTTGTACCCGTAGGCCAAGGAGGTAGTTGTTCACATAACGGTGCATCAAAGCTAAACACGAAAAAAACTGATCGTGTGGCCTCATTGTTAGTTTTTTGTAGGCCCTCAACATTTTCTTGATGAGGCAGATTTGATAGCCTAATAAAACAGTGTTAAAGACATGGACACTATTGGTAATTGTCAAAAACCAGTCTTTTAACTTGCTGTATCTCAACATATGCATAAAATAACAAACCTGTGACAATTTGAGCTCAATCGGTCATCGAAGTTGCGAGATAATAACGAAAGAAAAAAACACCCTTGTCACACCATGGAGGCATGGTCACACGAAGGTGTGTGCTTTCAGAAGCTTGATTTCGAGACCTCAAAATAATTCTAAATCTGAGGTCTCGAAATCAAAATTAATTCGTGGAAAATTAGTTCTTTCTCGAAAATTGTGTTACTTCACATGTTACATTGTTTCATAATATCAACATCTCCCCATTACTCGTTATCAAGAAAGGTTTTTATGCAAATAATTATTTTGGGTAATTACCAATAGTGTCCACTGCTTTTAATTTGTGTAAGCCTCAACATTTCTTCATCATGCAGATTTGAAAGCCAAATAAAGGGGGTACAGTGTTTAAAAAAGACTGCCCAATTGAAACCTGAGGATTGTTGAGTACCAACTAGAGATATTTTCTAGATGCCAAGACCCTGAAATAAATAGTGATATTTGCGCAGCAGAGATTTAAAGGCACTGGACACTACTGATAGTTACTCAAAACAATTGTTAGCATACAAATACTTGGTAACGAGCAATAGAGAGCTGCTTGCAGTATATAATAAATCGTGAGAAACGGCTCCCTCTGAAGTAAAAACAAGTGAGAGTACTGGGGTGGATTTCACAAAGGTAGTCCTAACTTGCTAAGAGACAATGCTAAGAGATAGGACCAGTCCTAAGTTAGGATGAGTTACTGGTCCTAACTTAGGACCAGTGCTATCTCTTAGCATTGCTTAGGACTAGTCCTAAGTTAGGACTACCTTTGTGAAATCCACCCCTGGCCTTTGACAGTTACCAAAGGTGACCATTGCCATTCCCTACTTCTTCTTTTTTTAGATTGATGCCCATCAGGCGTTTGTAAATTTACAAAGAGGGGTAGGTCTACCCTTGGTGTTTTTCTTAGGAGGAGAAAAAACTCGACGGGCCTTGGGACCCCCCATGTCAACTTGAGCAGAGGATAAAAGTTCAAGAGTAAAGTTTCCCTTTTCTGTAAAAAAAAAAAAACACTATGAGACTTCGAAGAGTTTAAAAAAATATTTTTGAATATTTCAATCGTTTTCACTTGGGTATGGGAGTTTGTTTATTGGGGTGCCTTTTAAGTGTCCGTTTGTCGTATCATGGAGGTAGGTAGTCACAGAACTCCGAAGCTACGGTATCCCTGCACTGATGACTAAGGCCCGGTTCTCGCTAAATCATCGACTCATTAATTTCATGGAAAGTTTAATGAATTAATTTTAAATTTTAAATACGCCTATTCATTGCCGACCTGATGGGACACCAACTTTGGCTGTCCCTTTCAGTATAAAAAACAAAACGAACTACGGCCAGGTTTTGTCAGACATTTTTTTATCACCTTTGATATTTGGCTTATTTTGATCGCTTTGGGGCTGTCCTTTCACACGAAGCTAATTCTGTATTATTTTAGAAACATTGAGACAATTTCGCCCGGCTTTTTCTTTCTTTTGTCTTGCGTGTGAAAAGGGTTCTATTATCGGAAAAAGGTGGTTTTAGTGACCTTATAAGACTGGACACCTTTATTAAAAACAAGCGCAACTCAGAGTATGGCCTTTGAATGTGAAAATGTATGGATTAATAAAAAAATTCACAAAAATCCACAGTAGACCCACACTAATCCCAGGTAGCAACAACAACCCCCTCAATTTTCTTCTCCTTTGCTACGCCTTATCTTTCCCCACTATTTTGCCCGTGTTTGGGAGGGCATATGCCCCATTGCCCCCCCCCCCCCACCGTACACCCACGGTCAAGCCCCATGGATACTTCAAACAACATAACAGTTCATCCGCTTGCGTAACCTAATTTATATGTTGTCTCATCGGGATAGACTTATTAAACCAAAGCAAAAAAAAGAAAGAGACAAAAGAGAGAGAGACACATACGCAAATTACATCAATGTTTACATTATTAATGATGGTATACAATGCGGTCAACGTACCCAACCCATCATTGCTTATTGATTTGATTCATTCCTTTACGGTTATTAACACGTGGAAAAAAATGCAAGTCATTTTGAGACCTTGAGGTGTTCTTGGAAGGAGCGTGGTCACTGCGTGATAACTTCCTCCATGGTTACGTCCCAATTTCAACCCCCCCCCCCCGCTTTTATTGCTTGTCTAAATTTTCCCCACTGTTTTGCCCGAGTGTTCCGTTGCCTCCCTCCCCCCCCCGCTCCCCCGCCCCCCCCCCAACCCCGGCCAAGCCCCATATGAATACTTCAACAACAAACAAGTATCAAATCTCCCGCTTTGCGTAACCGTTCTGCAGTAGGCCTATACTTCTCTCATCGGGCAGGATAGACTTATGAAACCATACAGCCAACAAAAAGAAACTAAGTATACAATGCGGTACACATACCCAACCCATCAATGCTTACATGTACATTGATTTCATTCATCTCTCTAAAGTGTTAATAACACGTGGAGCCCATCTCAAAAAAAGTGCAAGTCATTGATGTGACCTCGACTTGGCTATCACCGCGACAACCATAATGACTTGTCCGCAAGTCTATACAACGAGCTGTGTTTCTTGTTATAAGCCACTTGTGGAATCATCCATTCAACTGCTTTGTACACTCAGGTTGTAACTACTTAGTGTTGTTATGGTATTCAAGGACCATTGAGTTGTCAGACAGTCCTCATCACGTGCCCTTTAGACAAGTGCCAATTCAACTCCTAAAGGCACTGGACACTATTGGTAGTTACTAAAAAAGATAATTGTTAGCATAAAAGCTTACTTGGTAACACGCAACGGAGAGCTGTTGTTAGTATGAATTGTGAGAAACGGCTCCCTCTGAAGTAACGTAGTTTTCGAGGACAAATAAATTGTTCATATGTTGAGATACACCAAGTGAGAAGACTGGTCGTTTGACAACTACCAAAGGTGTCCAGTGTCTTTAAAGAAATGTGGGCTGGAGATAGCTGGAGTCATAAGCCTTTCGTTAGCCAAGATTGTCATTCTTTCATCTCTACGGGGGGGCACTTTGAAATGAAAAAAAAAAGTTGCGGCCTAGTAACATTGAGTGATCTTCTTTCTAACAAGTGATACAGAACCGGTGAAATTAAGTTACTGCATTTTAATGTTCGGGTGTTCAAATGAAAAGTTGTTAAAACATTATTATTTCATAGAACATGGTTTTTGACATGGGAGATCTATTTGTTTCACTAACTTTTAAAAAGCTAATATTTTTATTTGAAATATTATTTTCAAGGAACGTTTTTTACCATTTTATGCCTTGTAAGTTTTATGAAAACCGGTAAACAGAAACCAAAACAAAGCAACACAATAGAATCCTGACCATTTATCTCGTAAGGCCCCACAACGAAATTAAGCCCCCCCCCCCATTTTAATATTTAATTATTAATTTGTTCCCACTTTTACGCCCCGCTCTGCAAGTAATGAACGTTTATTGTTTGTGCCTTCTTCTCATGTTATTTTAATAAATTTGTTAATGCTAAAAAAAAAGTCTCGTTGGGCCCCCAGTCCCTGGCCCCTTTCAATGTTTGCTCTCATTGCTGGGGTTAACAAAACTTTACGGGTGAAGAGGGTATTTTTAGTTTCACGTGGCCGAAGCATGTTTCTGGGACAATAAGTTACGTAATCGCTGGTATTGCGAAGTCATGTAACGTTGTCAAGAAGGATTATACTATACAGAATATTTACAAAAAGTAGAAACCTCGGTTAACCACACAGAACAGGGACAACCCAATAATACCTGACAGCAAAGCGCAAACCAGAATAAATGTATAAAATATAATATGAGGTCCAGTGATTAAAACAAATATTGTGCAATGTCTGTCAAAGACAAAAGTGAGCGATTCCGAATAAAACATCAAAACATCTCGCATTTAAACGTACATGAGCCTCATTTATTGTCTCATAACATACATGTTATATGTATAGTTGGTTACCGGTATACAGTAAATAATAACCTATAGACTTACAGTGGAGGAAATGTGAAGAACACACACAACGAAATGTTGGTAAAGTCGAAATGTCGACATGATTATGGAGAACTGGTAAGATTCCTTCTGATTTACAGTTTATTTCCTGTTCCAAAACTTGCTCTTGTTTGCAAAGAACCTTGAAAGAAATATATTACGATACCGTCGTGAGAAAAATCACTGAACAGTTTCACCAAAATAACTCCCAATATTACTAATAGTTTTTATAATATATTTTGTTCTTGATTGTTTAAGTCCGAGGGATTTTAAGGAAAATGTGACTCTGGTTGTTTTACGTTTTACAAAATCTACGAGACTATATCAATATGAAAAATAAAGAGTTTAATGTACACATAATAATTATGTACACTGGTCGAGCTTTATCAAGAAAATTTCATTTTTCAAAAATACCAAAAGGTATTAGTGGATAAAAGAAGACGAAAATCTGTTTAGTTATCGTGAATTATGTTTTCGAGAAACAGGTTGGAAAAAACCCTCAGAGAATAAATTAATCATATCCTTAGTTTTTATTTTCGAATGAATTTCTTACTTCTTGATGTAAACTCACGTATTACGTGAACTATGTTTTCAAGAAACAGGTGAAAAAACATAGGATAATAAATTAATCGAATCCCTAGTTATTATAATCGGATGATTTTTCTTATTTCTTGATGTTTGCAACGAAGCCCATGAGGACCTTGTTGACTTCGTCGTAGCACGGGTTCAGCTCCTTGACCACTCGGTCTTTCCACGCTGCCAGCTTGGGGTGGTTGGCCAATACGTCATGTCGTTGGATAGCCAACACTTGCGTCAACTGTAAAAAAATAAAAATAATAATATAACAAATCAGTTATTGCGTCAATGAACTCGAAGAGAACAATTTAAAAATTTAACTATGATGTTCAACCCCGGTCTACAGACGAAGACAACGGTTCAATTATCACTTTTGAGAAAGAACCAAGGAAGGAATAAGAACACAAAAAAACACCGACTATCACCCCAGGCTTGTCTCTTAGAAAATGTATAGTGAACGCCTACTGCTCTTCCAGTAATTTGACTGTATATTAAATGATCGTCGCCGCCGATTTGCTGACCATGGTAACCGACAGCCTGGTTGACAACGGTTTCGCTGTCAAACGATGGGCAACCATGGAATTGAATGTTCATAATCATAAAACGATTTCCTACATTCAGAAAGAAGTTAATTTAAGCCGGTGGGATTTCTAGTAAACGATGAACCATCTCTGATCGATGGCCAGCTGTGGCTAACGAAGAAATGTGTTCCAATACTTGACGTTTGTTCTTTTCAGAATTTTGTTAAGAAAGTGAACATACTTCAAATAACTTTTAAGTTAATAAAATATTGCATGCAGAAAAGGCAACAATGTGGCTGTTAAATCACTGGTGCTGGCGGCGGTGAGCATTTTTCATTTGATGATGGAACGTTCTAACTCCTCCCGTGGTCCTTTTTTTTATGATCTCACTCACCTCTGAGACAGCCATTATGTCAGCGATGCTGATCGTGTCAGCGCAAAGAAACTGCTTATTCTTAAGAAACATCATCTCCATCACTCCAAGAGTCTTGTCCAATGTCTCATAATCTTTAGCCAATTTCTCCTCGTCGATCGGCTTGCCGCTTAACATCGGGGTGAACACCTTTGGATAAAGTAAACATTTTGAAGTTATGGCAATTTTCATGCTCTTTCTTTCTAGATAATAATATAATATGATATAATAATATACTAATATTATAAGCATTTATAATAGCGTTCATACACAGAAAATGTACCACAACGCTTTACAGCAATAATATAACAGCAATCAACAAATTAACAATACAAAGGAATTAGCAATAATATAAAAGCAATCAACAAATTAACAATACAAAGGAATGAGCATACAATAAATAACTTGGTTAGCACAATCAGCCCGGAAAAGGCGAGATTCAAGCGATGTTTTGAATTCAGTTAGTGAAATAGCATGACGATTTGAATTTGAAGATTGTTCTAAAGGTTTGGAGCAGCTGCATAAAAACCTCTTGGAAGATGAAGAGTATCAGGTTTGCGGTTTTGTAAAAAAAATACTAGTAGGGCCTATCTAGAGTGAGGAACTCATTTGATGCTCAATATGAGGCGGTGTATCTTCCACCCCCCCCCAAAAAAAAAAAATAAATAAAAAATAAATAAATAAATAAAAAAATAAAATAAAATAAAACAATAATAATAATAATAATAATAATAATAATAATAATAATGTATCTTTATTGTGTTCTTGGAATCTCGGGATTCCATACACTCTAAAAGCTTCTGGGTAATTTCTGCCACATGGGCCCCCGACTCATTTCTGGATCACAGTATGACCCGTAAAATTGTCATAACATGAGATTTGTTATGGGAATCCCAGGATTCCTTTACACTCTAAAAGCTTCTGGGTCAGAAATAACCCGGAAGGAATCCGGGTCACATGGGGCCCCCGACTCATTTCTGGACCACAATATGACCCGTAAAATTGTCATAAAATGGATGTGTTACATTATTTTGGGAAATAGATTTCTCAGAAATGGATCAGACCCAAAGTATTTTTTTATCTATACCTCTGTCACTTATTATAGTTGTGGTATACAATTACTACGATATGTCTATACTCGAAATCTAACATCATGGCAGCTCATGTGTGTAAGCCCAACTCTACACCCAGGTCAACATTCCAGTTGAACCCTTAACTGGTTTAACTGGATATAGCCAGGTATAACAGTTTAGCCCATTAGTATACTAAAGGTATAACAGTTAGCCCATACATAGTATACAACAGGTATAACAGTTTAGCCCATTAATATACAAAAGGTATAACAGTTTAGCCAATAGTATACAACAGGTATAACAGTTTAGCCCATATTATATAACACCCAAGCAGATCCTTGCCATTTGATTGGAGGATTGTCCGTCACGTGATAGCAAATAAAAGTACCATTGCACGCTGAGTCACTCGCCGTGCTTTTTCGTTCCATCCGAAAAGTACCATTGCACGCTGGCACGCTGCCAGCGTGCAATGGTACTTTTCGGATGGAACGAAAAAGCTGAGTAAAAACATCACTGCGTGCGCGTGTCTTTGGTAACGCAGCAGGTGTTACTGCAAGAAAGCATAGTAAAATTACTAGCATTCGGCTTCTACAGTTGAAATTGTTTGTTTTGGAAGTTGTTTCTTTCAATCAAAATGACAAAGTTCTACTTGGATGTTATATAAAACAAATAATGAATGTTTTTCATTCGTGCAATGGTGCGAATATGTTCATTCGTTGAAAGCTGGAATGTTCCATTCAACTCGGCTCCGCCTCGTTGAATAGAACATTCCATCTTTCAACTCATGAACATATTCGCACCATTGCACTCATAAACATTCATTATGTGTATACTATTGAAATCGTCCAATAAAAGCTATAATTATTTATATGCACTTACAGTTCCGATGAAGATGTCGGAACCGGCCTTTCTCAAACCGGTGTGTTGCCAGTCAATGTACTCATTAATACGAGCCTGGGCAACGAGATCTCCTGTCGGGTACCAGTGATCGGCCACCTTGAACTTCTGAGCAATGTACTTCAAGATTGTGCCACTATGTACATACAATACAGATAATATATATATTTATATATATTAATAAAATGTCTGAATATAATAGATATAGGTTTGGGGAAAACTAGTATTGATTAGTTACCGGCTCAATGTACATGCATGCTCAGAATGCTTCGTAATGGGTCTTCCTTTTTCAACCTGGACCCCACAAGGGAATCTTTAGAAAAGGGTATACTAAAACAACGGAAACAGAAAGGAGAAAACAAAGTGTCTCCATTTTTATGGGAATTCTTAAGACAGTGTTGCTCCACAAGGAACTTTCTGTACAAAGTATGTGGAAGGTTCTAAAATGCAGGGACAAAAGAAAGAACAGTATTTGTTTTTTACAGTAATGCTGTTTTCAATGACTTACCATTCTGCAAGACAGAAATCATCATCAGTTATAGCTGGGACCTGTCCCGCAGGGTTAATCTTCAAGTAAGGCTCCTTCTTGTGTTCACCTGGAAACAAAAACCGACAACATTAGAAACATTTAAAGAAAAAAAATTAATGATTATCAGTCGTCATTTAATTGGAGGAAAATAAAGTATGGGGGTGATGGGGAGAAGTTTTAAAAAAATGGTAAAGACGTAAGGAAAGATTGGTAAGGAAATTTTGGATGTTTTTGTTTTCTATCAAATTTTTTTCTCGACTCAGACAACGGTTTAAATCCAAACTTTTCCAGTTATGTAATTCCATGTGTCATAGCTCATCACATAAATCATAAACACCGGCTGTAACGAATAGTGGCTTCTTATAACGCGCTCAAGGCACTTACACATTCCGTATTTTCCTGTAAAGTTTGTTAGGCTGTACGTTTGAATAGACCCTTCCCATGAAATATGTAAATTGCACATAGCGCGTGCGCACTAACGTTTTGGTTGGCAAAATGAGGGAACATCGCGCTGTTTTGTACACATCTAATGGGTGCGTGACGCAGACGCGATTGCGCGTCTAGCTGCTTAGTGCACAACTCTATAGACCTTATCGCAAATACCGGGGCGCGCGCGTAAAGCTTGGAATTAGGTGCATTGTGGTCTTGCTGGTACCCAAATTTGATCCATATCTATCCCACAATGCACCTTATTCAAAAGTCGGCGCTTGCGCATTGGTATTTGCGATAAGGTCTATGGCGTTTGCCAACCGACAGGGTCTGTTCGCATGCGTGAATGTGATTAGCATATTTCATGGGAAGGGTCCATTATGAGACCTATTCCTTTTACATAATAGCCCCAAGAAATGGTTTACACGGTGTGGCACAATTGCTACAAATCAAACCAGAAACTGACTAGTCTGCCAGTTCAACCATTCAACCAATCATGTATAATACCTAAACTTCCATGGTTTGATTAGGTAAATTAATTTGAATTTATTATCTCACCAGTCATCAAATCGATAGATGTGTCTGTGTAGTCGAGTTTGTTGACTTTGCAGAATATGTTGACTGTCCGCGAAGGCTGGGACACGCCGTGTGCGTATACGGTAAGAACCATGGTGAGTGGAGGATGGTGGAGCGGAGATAATGCGATTTCAAAAACACTACAACTGAGAAAACAAAGTTATTTGTAGTTTAGTTTTTATCAAAAAGAAAATCAAGGAAAATCAAGAAAAAAGCACTTGAAGATGTAAGAAAAGCCAATCAAAACTAAACCCAAAACAGGACAACAGAGAAAATATTTTACGTGTTACTTTTTTTTTTTTTTAGAATAACGGTTTGTTACTGGAAAAAAATATACGTATCATGTCACAACTTGTCCACTTTGTGACAAAAATAAAAGAATATCCCTTTTTTGTGGAAACAAGTGAGTAAAACACAACAACTGAACAACTGTAATATTCGGACCATTAGTTTAGTCAGAAAATGGAGGAGAAATTAAAGTTTTTCCTCCATTATCAGACCTTTAAAATATGTCTACCTCCTCGGGTCCGCAGAGCTTTGGTCTGGGCCCAATTTCATAGAGCTGCTAACCTAAGCACACAAATTTGCTTAGCATAAAATGTCTTCCTTTTGATAAAAACAGGATTACCAACCAAATTTCCCCGTGGTTTTTATAAGCAAACAACAGCTGAATACCAGTAACGAGCAATATGCAACAATTATAAATTTGGTTGCTAATCCTGTTTTTATCAAGGAATAAATTTTATGCTAAGCAAATTTGTGTGCTTAGCAGCTCGATGAAATTGGGTCCCCTGGTCATATCCAGTATCATGGTGGATTTCGGTATTGGATCCGACTCGGTATAGGTCATAGATGTGACATGGGCACAAATGGCGAGGGGCGCAACCTTCGCTGAGTGCATATCTGGGGTTCAGTGGAATGGAATGTACCATCATTCCTAGCCTGGCTTACCCTCCTTTTTGTAGAATGCATTATCCAAATATCGTATTGATATGCCATGCATGTTTCGTTTTGATTTCAATAAACCATATAGCCTAATACCATCTCCATGGTTGAACCATGGAGCCCATGGTTGAACCGACTCTCCTTACGGTATTCGAAGACGTTAAAAAAAGCAAGATCCGTGCTGGAAACAAAGTTGGTTATACTAATTCTGTTGCAATGCAAACTACTGTTTAAAGGTCCTGATATAAATTGTGTTCTCTGTCGTCATTGAGGATGTCAATTTGAAATAAATGTCTTACTGGATTGAATTGAACATTCTATATATATACAGCACATTCAATTAGCCTTGTCGAAGTGTGGTGGCCACTATAAATGAGTGTACGGTTTGATTTGGGTGTCTACAGACAAATTTACCCAATCCAAATTTAGTGGTATAGTTATTGTCCACCTATATCTCAACATGGCTTTATGGCACTTACCTGTTCTAGTTGCCAGAGACACTTATTACACACACCCTACGCCTATACAGTGATGATGGTATAATGATTAGGACTACCCATTGGTTGTGTCATCACTGGCCCATGCATGCCACGACAGCAAAGAAGTTGCAAGTCACTGTTGGCCTTCTTTGTGTTTGTGTTTGTCTGTAAGCTTTATCGGACAATACCCTGGTTGGTGTGGTGCCCTGTCGAGATTGGCGCATGTAAATTTTGACTCACAGGGAGGGGCCACACAGAAAATTGCAAACCGGGGAGTGGGGGGAGTTGTGGGAGTAGGGGCGTTTTATAACCCCATTAAGTGGCACATCAATTTCGCTGTTTCGGGAAAAATTTGTGATATTACCATGGAGTTTTAAGCCAAATTAAGAAAAGAAAAAAACATGTTTGGCGTTACGCATTTTTGAAAAAAAAAGGGGGATGCCCTTTTTAGTACACAAAATGACCGCACGACACATTTTTTAATAAGACAACCGTTTTTTTGTCAAAATGGTTTGTTTTCGTCTGAGATGTATTTATTATTATTTTGGTTTCGTTAAAAAAAATCGACGCTAAACATTATTATTATTAAGTTTTGCGGGGGGGGGGGGGTGGCCTTACGTCACTATTCAAGACTTTTCCCACCAGACATCCATCATAAACGATTATGCGGAATCGAACCTCCCCCCAAAAACCACGTTTGGTAATTACTCAAAACAAATATTAACTTAAAAATTTACTTGGTAACGAGCATTGGAGAGCTGTTGATAGTATAAAATATTTAGGAAACGGCTCCCTCTGAAGTAGCATAGATTTTGAGAAAGAGGTAATTTCTCACTAAAATAGTAAAAGACTTCTAGCCAGAAGTATTTTATTCCTATCTGAAAGCACACAAATTCGTCCAACAAGGGTGTTTTTTCTCTCATCATTTTCTCGCAACTTCGATGACCAATTTAGCTCAAATGTTCACAGGTTTGTTATTTTATGCTTATGTTGGGATACACCCAGTGAAAACACTGGTCTTTGACAATTACCAAAGGTGTACCTTCCCTTTAATATGAATGCTCAGAGACTATTACATGCTTATTTCATTCCATGTTTTATTTATCTATTAACATCGCAACTTCCTGGAATTTAGTTCAGGAGTATAATATAATAATAATACTCAACAGTTAAGATACCACTTGAAGTGCTTCCACTATCTTCTTTGTTTTATCTACGGACAAATACGGCTTACTATACCGTTATATTTATTTAACATGCGTAATAATTGGATCGTGGATAAAGCAAATTATTTTGTTATTACTCTGATATGGGACAAGTTAACTGTCATATGGTTTTAAAAACAATTCATTTGAAGTTTATTTTAACCCTCTTGATATTGGTCTTTCTAAAAACCTCTTTAAGACATCAGGACATTTTTGGTAGTTGTCAAAGACCAGTCTTCTCACTTGGTGTATCTCAAATTATACACAAAATAACAAACCCGTGAAAATTTGAACATTGGTCGTCGAAGTTGCGAGATAATAATGAAAGAAAAAACATCCACGCCACACGAAGTTGTGTGCTTTCAGATGCTTGATTTCGGGACCTCAAAATCTAGTAATTTTGAGGTCTCGAAATCAAATTCGTAGAAAGATACTTCTTTATCGAAAACTACGTTACTTCAGAGGGGGCTGTTAGCTTTTAACAATATTACTTTGAGAAATAACCAATATCGTCCACTGCCTTTAAATCTCTTTTACTCTGAAGGGAAGAATATTGTTTGGTGCAAGAAACGAAGTAAATAATTGAAAATTACATCGGCAAATTAGAACTTCCGAATTTGGAATGCGTACAATATGAAACTATGCTACCCAAAAACTAACAGACAATAGTTTTGTCTCAGTTCGTGTATGTTCTCAGAATCTATGACCACGTGGGGCGTGCGTGGTCTTTCTATTGTTCCGTTTGTTAATAATTTTGTATTGTTTCCCCATTGATACAGGAAAACAACACTATCGGGTAGTCAAAATAAAACTGCACTAATAGACCTTATCGCAAATACCAATGCGCAAGCGCAGACTGTTGAATGAGGTGCATTGTGGGATAGATATGGATCAAATTTGGATACCAGCTAGACCACAATGCACCTAATTCCAAGCTTTACGCGCGCGCCCCAGTATTTGCGAAAAGGTCTATTGTCATGCAAGAAAAGTTTACCCTTTGAAAGCGCCCTCATGCGGTCAGAAATGAAGTAAATTTCCATCAAACCTTAACAAAAAGCTACGATCGTTTTTATTAAAACAAACAAAATTAATAACAACACATTAGGCGAGAGTTCCCATCGAAAACTTGATACGTTGTTATCCTGGAGAAAGAATCGTCTCTTGAGTCACATTATTTAAGTAAGAATAGTGCTAAATTGTTTAGTGCTCATTATGTCAAAGTTTAACGCGAAAGAAAAATGAAAATGGGCTTTCAAAAGAGGGCGTTGTGTTTTCGAGCCGAACCAAATCATTCCACCCGGTTTGACCTCAATGCCTTTAGTAGCTTTGAGGTCATTATTTTAGCAAGTAGAATGGCGTCCCGACGAAAACAATTCTCAGCAGTGACCGATTTTGTTCTTGTATATAATTCAGCGAGACATTTTCAGGAAGTTTGACACACAAAGTACCCTTAAAAAAAAACTTTGTTAGCATTACGGTTTTTTATTCAAATACGCTAAGTCTCTTTTAAATCAACGCAGGCTTATAATCGTAACCGTTTTACCTTAATGGCACTCGACATGAATTGTTAGTATTGTCAAAAACTATAAAAACAAAAATCTGTGACAATTTGGGCCCAATTAGTGATCAAAGTTGCAAGAAATTAATGAAAGAAAAATATGCCCTTGCTGCACAAAGTGTGTGCTTTCAGATGCCTGAGAAAGGCTTCAAACCTGAGGTCCTTCTCAGGTTCAGATATTTTAAAGAGAAATTTACCTCTTTTTCAAAAACTACGTTACTTCTCAGAGGGAGCCGTTTCTCACAATGTGTTATATTATCAGCAGCTCTCCATCGCACTTTACCAAGTAAGTTTTGATGCTAAATGATGGCAAATAAGGGGCGACCTCAAAAACCGTCAATATTGTAAACTGTACAAAATATAATATGTCTCTTGCAATTGTGCACCGTCAGTTATAAGTAGGCCTACCATATAACTATGAATATAATGATCTAATTAAGGATCAATCGCCTGACGACGACTATCCAGCAATTCTACCTCCTTTAAATAGCGAATACAACCAAGCTGGTCTTCTTCAGAGCCTGTGTAGAGAGCATCCTTCTGTATGGAGCGGAAACCTGGACCATGAAAAAAAGAGTTTCAAGATCGCATCGACGGCACATACACCAGGCTTCTTATGAGGGTACAGAACATCTCATGGCCGGAGCACAAGACCAATGAACAGATCTACGGAGATCCACCAATCTCTACTACTGTTAGCTCAACTCAGAGTCCGCTTCGCAGGTCACTGCTTTCGTGCCAGCCAAAGACCAGGTCATCCCTGACGTGTTATACTGGAGACTACCGCGCCCTAATAGAGGACATCGACCACTCAACTACATCGACGTGATCGGGATACGGAGGCTGAGATAGTAGACCTTCCAAACATGATGAGGGATAAACAACTCTGGCGTGACGTTGTGCATGGAATCTCGGTTGCGACCTCTAAATGATGATGATGACCTCCATGGAATAGTTTAGGCAAAATAATAATAATATAATAATATCGAAGTCTTATATAGCGCACGTATCTACCAAACAAGGTACTCAAGGCGCTGAGTATTATACAAACTTTCAGAAAGATAGGTTATTGCAGTGATGAATTCTGAGACCCAATTATTTAGCACCTTATAAGGGTTTACAAGGTGCTGCGGCGCATTAAGCAGCCACAACCAGGAACACCGGGGCGAACCCCTTCTCTTTTCGATAAGTGCACTGGGTTCTTTTACATGCGTTACACAACACATGGGACCAACGGCTTTACGTCCCATCCGAATTAATTGAGACCAATTAATAACTCACTCCGTGATAGTGAAGTTAATAACGATCCACTAAAAGCTATCGTATTAGTCCCAGCCGATTTTCTATACCTTCCTCCCATCCTGTTATCAGTTATCAGCAGGACAGTTCTTTTCAGAACTGAGAAGTCTCCCTAATTCCGATAATCTACTCCGTGTTAGGAATATTTAAAGCAAGACAGTTCTCTAAAGAACGAAAATCAACCTGGCATATAGACACACACATGGTGTTACCGCAAACCAACTATAAAATGGTTATAAAATTATTATGACTTGACAAATTTTCTAACATTATTTTCATCGATGTATCTCTTTCCTCTGAAGATATTGTGGGTGGATTTACTTCTTGGACTCAGCAAATTTGACGAGGTCTTGGTGAACTTCATCGTATGCTGGGTTAAGACGTTTGGCCACTCGGTCCTTCCATGCCGCTAGCTTGGAGTGGTTTGCCAGTATATGAGTTCCCGGCCGTTGGAACCAAAGAATTTGCGTGAACTGCCACCGAGAAAAGAACAAAAAAATGTATAAACACAATTATTACAAAATTGTTTTTTTTGCTAACCAAACATTTGCTGGTTGTGTAAGTACTTTATGTAATCCACCTTATACATAAACTGACAAACCTGTAGAAGTTTGAGAAAATAGTGCAAAACCGATAACACATTTTTGCATGGCATCGATGCAAAATGAAAAAAGAATAAAACGCTCACTAACACAAAATAAGATTATTTATCTCTCAACAAATATAATATTTCTGACAATAATATTTCAGGGGATGTTTTCTACTATCATCATCATTAGACCGTGTAAGTTTTAATGCTAATCTGTAATTTTTAGAACCATTTCACTTTTAAATGATAGCAGGTTTTTATGTCAACCAGTTTGAAGTTGAGAAACGTTACTGTCAGACGTTTCTCAGATTATGTATCCAATTAGGGTGGACCTAACCGCTGCGGATCATAAAAAATTAGACAAAAAATATTTAAGAAATAACAGCGCAATCTTTGAAATGTTCATAGGCTAGTTTCATCGTATATCATTTTTAAATTTATAGGTTTCAATAGATAATAAAAATAATAATAATTAATAATTGTAAATTTATAACGCGCACATATCTGTCTCAATAGAGACACCCAAGGCGCACAAAAAAAAAAGAAAATTAATGTAACATTTAACAGAAAACTTGAAACTGAATTAGTAAGAACGCTTAAATAACTTGAACAAATCGAACGGTTCCAAAATATAATTATTTTCCTTTGAATAGCAATATTTTCAACTTGCGCCTCTTTCATCTTTGTTCCTTACCTCTGAAATGGCGCAAATGTCTGCAATGGTTATCTCATCACCGCACAGGAAATCACCATCTCCAAGAAATGTCTTTTCCACAACCCCAAGTATCTTGTCAAAGTTATCGTAATCTTTGACGAGCTTTTCTTCATCTGTCGGCATTCCAAACAGCGAGGTTTTTAGGAACTTTGAAAATAAAAGAAAACATACTTTGTGATTTGTTCACACTTTATTTCAAATAATGATAGGGAATGTGTACTAACTAGCCTTTGAGAAGTTGACACAAAGTTGTGGCAAATTGGGGCTGAATTGTAACACAATACCCCGTTGGCCTGAAAATATAAAATAATTGCAAAAACATCGAAAACAAAACATTGTCCACATATAGATGATACAGATAGTAGAAATAAAAATAAAAAAGTACGAAGCTCACAAATTTACGATGAAGTTCAATAGTTAATGAAATTAGTTTTTCAAACTTTAAACCAGTGTTTCCAGTTGTACAAATTAGTTGTCTTTATTTCAGGTACATATCGAGCCATGTATTTGGGTACATAAATCTCAAGTTCAACTCCGAGTTCATTGTGTCGAGCCCGAGATCAACTTCGTGATAAAGGGCCTAGTCACAAATTACTTTTAAAGGCAGTGGACACTATTGGTAATTGTCAAAGACTAGCCTTCACAGTTGGTGTATCTCAACATATGCATAAAATAACAAACCTGTGAAAATTTGAGCTCAATCGGTCATCAAAGTTGCGAGATAATAATGAAAGAATAAAACACCCTTGTCACACGAAGTTGTGTGCGTTTAGATGGTTGATTTCGAGACCTCAAGTTCTAAATCTGAGGTCTCGAAATCAAATTCATTGACAATTACTTCTTTCTCGAAAACTACGTCACTTCAGAGGAAGTGGTTTCTCATAGAGTTTTATACCATAAAACCCATTACTCGTCACCAAGAAAGGTTTTAGGCTGATAATTATTTTGAGTAATTACCAATAGTGTCCACTGCCTTTAAGGTCGATTCAGGGTCCGGGTTGGTATCAGAGTAACGGGTCCCAACTGTCGAGTCAGATTCCGAGTTAGAGTCAGCGTAATGAGGCACTACGGTCGAGTCAGGGTCAGAGTCAGAGTCAGAGTTACGCAGGTCGAGTAGGGGTCTGATTCACGAGTCGCGCACCATTTACCTGCTCTCGACAGATGTCCATGCCCCCCCGTCGAAGACCGGTATGATGCCAGTCCAGATACTCATTCACTTTCGCTCGGGCCTTCAACTCTGCCGGGTACCAGTGATCGGCGACCTTGTGCTTATCCGCAAGATACTTTATTATCGAAAAACTAAACAGAGAAATACATGGTTACAATTTAGTTGTTTAAAGGAATAGAAGACATTCATTTTGATTGATTAATTTGATTTAGTTTCTCATGTCGTTTAATTTTCGTTTACAACTTTGGAGGCTTTCATAACTTTTACTCCCCAAGCTTGCGACATTCCAAACCTTCCTTTGGTTTCATGTGAAGATTAATTGCATAAACAGTTATTGTTTCAAATTGATTTACCATTCAGTGAGAACGAAGTCGTCATCCTTGATGCTGGGAACTTGCCCGAAGGGATTGATTTTCAGGTAGTCTTCTCCTTTGTGTTCACCTGTGAATTCGAAAACAGTCACAATGTTGGTATTTTTTAGAACGCTAGGTGGCAGCAGACTTACAAGGTGAAAACCAGTTTTTATGTGCGGGTACTCAAACTATGGAAATTAATTACCCGGTAAGTCAAAAATCTTGATGATTCAAAAGAGGGCGCTATCAGAAGAAGTCTGTACAGTTCACCATGGGGTACAAAATCTCCTGTCATACTGGACTTCCAAATCGCTTTACGGACTGAATCTGATCTAGGCCTACTTCTCTGTCTAGTTAGAAGCAGGGGGTTTTCAAAACAAAACTGACACGCAATCAATGGTTCCGGGTATTTACCGCTAGATATATCATTTTGAACTCTGAAAACAGTGACCCGGTTCAGCATTGACCCAGGTTTTTGGTATCCATGCAGGGACTTGACACATTTATGGTTCAGGCTATAAATACAACCCCGAACCAGTTTTTTTTTAAATGGGGGTTAACTCTGATTCTGCGTCAGTTTGACCAATTTAGGGTCACTTTGACGCAGGTTCCAGGTCATAATGACCGACATTGGGGCTAAACTCACGGTGCTAATATCTAGGTCAGAGGTTTTCAGATCAATATTTTAAATGTCAGTAGGATTTGAAACTTTTCATGGTGGAAATACGATACAAAAATGTTTGGTGTAACACCATGTAAATGCCTCTAAATGAGTAGGGGTGGTTCTGAAAAGAACGTTGTTTCAACTTGACGCAGTGTATGGCCTATGCGCTGATCGTCTTCTGGAGAAAGATGGACTCTCGACACTGCATCATAATTTTTAATAGCGTTGGTGTCCATCGTCTCCTCACTCTCACCTTTGACTATGGCGACAGTTTTCTCCGTGTACGGGATACCAGTGACTTTGCAGAACAAAAACACACTCCGGCTTGGTTGGGAGATCATGTCTCCATACACGATGAGACCCATGGCGATCACACTTTAATAAGTTAATATAGAACCATTTTTATACAGTTGGGGTGGAATGAATGTATTTGGTATTCGGTTTAAAAGGAACACGTCGCTTTGGATCGGACGAGTTGGTCCATAAAAAGCGTTTGAAATCGTTTGTTATGAAACGTATATGGTTAGAAAGATGTTTTAAAAGTAGAATATAACGATCCACACAAGTATCTCTCAAAATTGCACGGTTTTCTTTTTACGTCGCGAACTATCATGGTCGGTCATTTATGGGAGTCAAAATTGTGACTCCCATAAATGGCCGACCGTGATATTGAACGAAGGTAAAAAGAAAACCATGCAATTTCGAGGCATATTTGTGTAGATCAATGTATTCTACTTTGACATCATCTTTCTAACCATATGCATTTTATAACAAACGGTCACAAAACGCTTTTCAAAGACCAACTCGACCGATCCAAGGCAACGTGTTCCTTTAAATGTCATTGGTTCAACATAGTACCATTGTGTACATTATAAATGGAGTTGAAATTAATATATTATTTGGGTATTCGGTTTAAAGCCATTGGATCCTTTCGGAACAGAAAAAAAAAAAGTTCACAGATTTACAAATAACTTACAGGGTTTACAGAAAGTAGTGGTGAAATACTTCTCTTGAAATATTATTCCATGAAATGCTTTACTTTTTTAGAAAACAGTAAAACAATATCAATTCTCGTTAACGAGAATTACGGATTTATTTTAAACACATGTCATGACACGGCGAAACGCGCGGATACAAGGGTGGGTTTTCCCATTATTTTCTCCCGACTCCGATGACCGATTAAGCCCAAATTTTCACAGGTTTGTTATTTGATATAGAAGTTGTGATACACGAAGTGTGGGCCTTGAACAATACTGTTTACCGAAAGGTTCTAATGGCTTTAAAATGTCATTGGTTCAACATAGTACCATTGTGTAAATATATGGAGTGGAAATTAATATATTATTTTGGTATTCGGTTTAAAAAGCCATTGGTTCAACTATTAGAACAACTCTTCCCATCGAATTTACCATCTGCGATAAAAGGGTATGAAATCAACAATACAAAATGTAGGCCTGAACCAAAACATTAAGCATTATCATAAAACATGGTTCATAAACCATGAAAAATATTTACACCTTCATATTAACACATTTTCAAAAACATGCAAGTTTATGATGATTAAGTTGTCAGGTGCCTAGTTTATGGTTTCAAAACTATCACTGGGTGAAACTTTAGTAACATTCCGACCATCAGAAATCCTACTTATGATTGATTTACTTGCTAGAGTTTAGGGTAGAGTATTATAGGGTTAGGGGAAAAAACTTTGTTGGGGGTGTTGGAACATGAGGGGTGTCGAAACTTGGGGATGCCTGAACATTGTGTAACACTGAACAATGCAAATAAAATTCCAATGAATACATTAAACCGAAGAAAAAAAATGCTTACCTGTTCTTCTCCGAGACGACGTAAACAACCCAATTTATCCGTAGCTTTTTAAAAAGAAGACGGCTTGTCCACGGAGTGGATTTGAGTTTTACTTTTTCATTACTCGGTGTTGTCTAAAATGAAAACATTCCTGCTATGTCAATTTATATTTACCCAAGCAGTTGTCGAAAGCACACACCCGTGACTATGGATTATCACTATAGAGGGTTTTTATCAAGCGACCAACAAGTCTATGAATGCGGCAATAATGAATTGTGGTGGCCTTTAAAGGCACAGATGCTTTTGGTTATTAGTCAAAATAGTTGTCAGCATAAAACCTCACTTTGTAAAAAGCAATGGAGAGCTGTTGATAGTATAAAACATTGTAAGAGACTGCCCTCTCTAGGGGTAACCTAGTTTTTGAGAAAGAGGCAACTTCAAGAGGAATTCGGCCTGAAGTCTTAAGGCATCAGTAAGCACACGTGTGCAACAAGGGTGTTTTTTCTTTCATTATTTTCTTGCAACCTCGATGAACAATTGAGCCAAGTTGTTCGAAGATTATTTTATGCATATATTATGTTGGGATACACCAAGTTACTGGTCTTTGACAATATTACCGAACGCGTCCAGTGCCTTTAAATTTGTATCATTATTTAACAAACTGTTTGTATTTCCGTTAACCCCCATAACTCACGCACGTTTATTGTGTGAGCTTTTACAGTGGTGTGTTGGAGTGGTTTGAAGAGATCTATCCTGTTTGGAAAGGCACAAAACATGCAGAGATCAAGGTCCTTCTACCAGTATATGTTTGTATACAAGAATAGCTTTAGACTCCACGACCTTTAGTTTCAACTGTATGCACCGGTAGGTATAGGTGGCGCCAGACACTGGGTGCACCAGAGTATAACGAGCATAAGGTACCAAATGCTAAAACTTATTATTTCGCAGTTAGATTTTAATTTCAGATACATTTATTTCATGTCAGCATCAATCAATACATAGCTGTGCTCATCCTTTATCAATAAATTCAAGCCAGACTCCATCTTCAACAAAAATGGGCCACGCTTAACAGGGGTCATCTTTTTTAGAAGGCAAGTATACGGCAAGTATACCTAAAGTGCTCCAGATTGAAAATCAGCGACATCGGGACGATTTTCCGCAAAGGTTGTTGGTTTACATCCACTCCAAATCAAATCCTCCTAAAAAAACAAAACAATGTAATTTCTGGTTCCATACAGTAAATAGTATTCTGAAATATTATTTACATACCTCTAGTTCAGTAGCTCCCCCCCCCCCACCAAAAAAAAAAAAATGTTATGTGTATGGGTGAATTTGTTTCGTTTGAAGGTCAGTAACAATTATTTGTCAACTGAGCTCAAATTCAGCTATCAGTCGTGGTGTTTAAATCTCCAAACGTGGCACTATTTATACAAATTAAATTGCGCGCCTTACGCACACAAACAGTTCTCACGCATATGAACGCCCCCATTATCTATGGTGGCCCACAACTGTTTTTTGGTTTGCAGTGGCTCTTTGCGTTTTGCCGTGACTCTTTGCGTTTTGCCGTGGCTCTTTGCGTTTTGCCGTAGCTCTTTTCGTTTTGCCGTAGCTCTTTTCGTTTTGCCGTGGCGCTTTTCGTTTTGCCGTGGCGCTTTTCGTTTTGCCGTGGCGCTTTTTGTTTTGCCGTGGCGCTTTGTGTTTTGCCGTGGCGCTTTTTTTTTTTTGCCGTGGTGCTTTTTGTTTTGCCGTAGTGCTTTTTGTTTTGCCGTGACAGTTGTGGGATTTCAGCTCAATAAGTTCAAGTAAAGAATCGGCTCAGAAACACGTATTTTATTCAGATTTATACTGAATGAAAGTGCTAAAATATTCTGTGATAATTGTCCTTTCCATTGAATAAAAGAAATAATTAATTAAGCGCAAACCTAGCTTGTAAAGATATCCATTCATCAAATTCGAGAATGCATATTACAAACAAACCTGATTTTCATTGATAAAAATTGTAAGACATCATCTCATGAATATTAATTAGCCTTACAGAACACTGTGCAGACGATAATCTGCATCGTTTTTCTACTTAATTTAACCACCGGAAAAGTTTCATTACAATGTGCACCAAAACCATAAAAGTTTGTTGAGCATGAAATAATGTAAATAATATACACTCATAAAGTAAGGTATATTTGTGGCTAATCACAAACGATAAAATTATTTACCAGCTGTTAACCAATCGTAGCAAAAGAACAACGGCAGACGCCATCTTGGATTTCATATAAACAGTATTTGACACGTGTACAACATAACAAACGTGTGTATACTTTTATGCAATCGCTATACACCAGTGGATATGATTTTTACATCGGAAATACCTCATAATACAGTATTTAAAAAAAATGGAAATAAATGCTGAGCACATTGTACAAAAAGTAGAGTATCTGAAGGTAAGATTGTCGAGAATTACAAGTTTTCGACGGGG
Source organism: Asterias rubens (assembly GCF_902459465.1). Lineage (NCBI taxonomy): Eukaryota > Metazoa > Echinodermata > Asteroidea > Forcipulatida > Asteriidae > Asterias > Asterias rubens. The sequence goes on along the minus strand of NC_047066.1, from coordinate 9,411,588 downwards.
GCATTTTCGTCAAACAACTTTGACATGGGGATGGCCGACTCCAATTTGCGAAAATCACGGTAAACTTCATCGTATGCAGGGTTGAGACGTTTGGTCACTCGGTCCTTCCATGCCGCTAGCTTGGGGTGACTCGCCAGTATGTCACGCCGTTGTATTGGAACAATGTTCGATATCTAAAAAAAGACATATAACAAAAATGTCAGCTTATTTCTACCTCCATGCTTAAAGGCACTGGACACTAATGACTCATATAACTATTAGCATAACAGATTACTCAAACGAGCAATGGAGAGCTGTTGATAGTATAAAATATTGTTTGAGACGGCTCCCTCTGAAGTAACGTAGGAGAAAGAGGTTACTCAAATAATTAATACAATACTTCAGTTGAAGTCTTTTTTCTACATCGCATAAATGCACACAAATTTGTGCATCAAGGGTGTTTTTTCTTTCATTATTCTTTTGCAACTTCGATAACAAACAATGAGCCCGATTTTGTACAGGTTTGTTATTTTAATGCATATATTGGGATACACCACAAGTGAGAATACTGGTTTTTGACAATTACCAAACGTGTCCGGTGCCTTTCAATGCCGATTGAAATGTAACTGAGTGAGCCTGGTGTTAAAATTAATGAATTTCTGTTAAAATAGGCTAGGAAAAACCTATACTGCAAATTAGCAACGCATTTTAGCCTTCCTCAACGCACACTGCAAAACATCTCCTTGCCTAGACGTGTGAACAAGTCGTTAATATTGTATGTCGCGGTGATAGTCGAAATAGTCGCAAGAGAGCCGTTTCGCTATCACTGCGACAGACGCCTTTAACGACTTTTCGACAAGTCTAGTCACTGTAAGTTCCTCACCTCTGACATGACACAAATGTCCGCTATGCTTATCTCACCACCGAATAAGAATGCATCATCGCCAAGAAATATCTTTTCCAGATGTCCAAGTACTTCATCGAGGAACTCATAATCTTTGACGAGTTTTGCTTCATCTGTTGGCTTTCCAAACTTTAATTTGTTCCAAACCTTGGGAAATAAGAAATAAAAAACTTCTGTGAGAAAATCGAAAAAATCACTATATTTTATACATTTTGCATTGAACATGGACATGATTTCATTGGTTACAATTATTTCATTGGAAGCAATGATTTCATTTGTTAAGTTAAAGGCAGTACACAAATTGATAATTACTCAAAATAACTGTTAGCATAAAACCTTACTTGGTAACGAGTAATGGGGAGAGGTTGATAGTATAAAACATTGTGAGAAACGGCTCCCTCGAAAGTGACGTAGTTTCGAGAAAGAAGTCAAGGAGTCTCGAAATCAAGCATCTGAAAGCACACAAATTCGTATGACCATACCTGCCAACATTCGAAACCCAGAAATATGGACAAGCCTGGCCAGGGTCCAGGGGTCACCAAGGCGCCTTGTATCCTTTGGCAATTTGGCGCTTTATAAATACTGTTATTATTATTATTATTATTATTAAGGCGGGGTACTGTGAATGAGTGTTTTCTTCCAGGGGGCTCTGCATTGCAGGGGACAGTGCCCCCTGGAAGCTAACAGAACTACACAGCTTCCAGAGTCATTTGGGGGCTAAACATTAACATAAAGTAAATTAACTTTGAATGTGGAACTACTCCATAAAAACAATACATTAGTTCATTATTATTTGATAACACAGCTTTTCACCACCTTTCTATTGGTGTAGACCTTTGTATGTGGATTGTTTTGCTTGTTTTAGGAGGGCTGGACTGTATTTTGTGTCGAAGCAAGTTTCCCTCTTTGGCAGTTTTTAGGTGGGCGACTATATCTCCCCGTCCACCGTGAGCAATACTCACATCGGTTCTACTACCACAGAAAGCGTGATGCCTACTTTTTGTTGAGCTTTTAAGGCACAAGAAATCTGTGGCGTAATTATCGTTAAAAACGCAGGATCTCTTCGATTTACTGCCACTCATTTTGAAAATCAACTTACGGTTTTAAAAAAATGGCGACCGCAACACCCTTCGTACCACGACGTCGTCGACGAAGCAAATACATGTGCATAACGTATTATGTATGTACACACGCACACACTCACGCACCGCATGTATTGGCTTGACACAATAAACTTGGTACAAGTCTTCTCCACGAATCTCTCTACGCGTACAATGTTGTTGCACGGACTAAACGGACACTTTTTGAGGGAGCGCATGTTTCAACAAGTCTATGATACAACTAAACTCTTCATCAGTCGTTTACAACATTTGTTTTTATTGATATACACACACACACACGCACACACCACATGCTTGACAAATGATTTAATAAACTTGATACAAGTCCTCCACACGAATCTCCCTCTACACGTGCGTACTTGTTCACTCACACGGCTACTTTGGGATGAAATGCACGTTCGCTCAGCAAGTCTAAAATACATCTAGTCTTGTTTTCAGCCGTTCATTATCAATTTTCTTACTTTTTAATAATAAAATCGTGAAATCTGAGAAACCGGGACAGTCCCGATTTTAGGCGTCTTTGAAACTCAGAAACCGGGACTGTCCCGGGAAATCGGGACAGTTGGCAGGTATGGTATGACAATGGTGTTTTTTCTTTCTTTATTATCTCGCAACTTATCTCGACGACCAATTGAGCTCAAATGTTCACATGTTTGTTATTTTATGCATATGTTGAGATACACCAAGTGTCCAGTGTCTTTAAAGGTGCAGTGACGTAAAGCTTTCCTATCTGTGTTTTGATTGATCCGAAGGAGTGTGACGTCAGATGTCCGGGCTTACCTGTTCGTGTTTGACGGCTGATACCGCCTTCCGGAGAGTAGTATGGTGCCAGTCCAGATACTCATTCACTTTCGCTCGGGCCTTCAACTCAGCCGGGTACCAGTGATCGGCTACCTTGTGCTTATCCGCCAGATACTTTAAGATCGAAAAGCTGTCACAGAAATGTATGGACAAAATTTGACTCAAAAGCGGGACTCTCATGTTTGTTGATTAAGGCGTTTTATTTTCTTGTATCGCTTCATTCCTCCACATTCACGTTTCGATTGCCACAATATTGCAATCGAGGTGATGAGGTGGTTATGTTGTTAAGTTGAGTAGAGTGTTTTCAAATACATAAGTTCATTTGTTTGTTGGTATGATTGTCTGTTCATTAGGGGTTGTTTGTTTTTTTGTGTGTCTGTTGGGGTGTTGATGTTTTGTGGGCTGTTTTTCAATTAGCACGCACTATGTTTGTGTGCCACCAGCCTGCCGGCGACATAACAATGTCACCCCCGCCGTTGTCAAACTTGTCTGTTAGGGTACAAGTTGTTGTGTTTTTGCTTTTCTTTGAAAAGATTAGTTGGTATTTTCATATTTTTATATTGCAAATTATTGCTTACCATTCAGTGAGAATGAAGTCATCGTCCACGATGCACGGGACTTTCCCGACGGGATTTATTTTCAGATAGGCTTCTCCTTTGTGTTCCCCTGTGAATTTGAAGAAAGAAAACAATATTTACTGGACAGTTGAACATTTGCTTTTTCGATATTGTACATTGGACATTCACAAAGGTTTGAACAGCAACAAATGTAAACATAAATCAAAATACATACAATCAACTACATGTAATGGGTAAACATTTGTGGCTTTGTTTTATTAGAAAAGGCAATTCCTTGCGACTCAAGTCTCCTGACGATGACTAGAGCAAGCCAGTCAAAACGTTGAGACCAATTTAATAGCTGACTCTACGGCAGTACAGTTAATTACGATCCTATAAGCTAAAGTAGTAGTCCAGCCTATTTTCTATACCATCCGCCCAGGTAACAGTTAATAAGCAGGACAGTTTTTTTCAAAACTGAAAAGTCTCCCGAACCTCCGATTATCTACTCCGCGGCAGTAGAATAAAGAAAGACAGTTCTCTACGAACAACTCTACCTGCCAAGTAGATACACACATGGTGTTACCGCAAACCAAATATACATTGATACCGCACCATGCAATGCCTAAAATCTTATAGACTAAGTTGGACATGTTCACCTTTTAACACATAAAAATAAATGAGTAAATAAATGATTAGATGATACATTAATTTGTAAGATTTTTAATGGATTGTCACTAAACAAAATATTATATAATTTTAAATAAATGGCACATTTATTAAATTGTATATTCAATAATGTGTCACTAAACAAAACATTCCTAGTTAATAATTAAAATATGACACAATAATCAATGTTTGTAATTATTTGTCCCTAAACAAAAATTAATTTAAAAGAGTGTCAGTTCCAGTCTTTTGCAGGAGTGGTGTCAGTATCACTCTACTGTGACATTTTTTAAAAGTGCAATTGGAGACTTTCCAACGCTAGGCGGCAGCAGACATACCGGGTAAATTTCCATTGTTTACGTAGTTCTGAACATGCGCATAATTCTGAGAACAATGGATTTACCCGGTAAGTCTGCTGCCCTCTATCGTCCCAGAAAGTCTCCCATTGGAACGACTTCCAATCTATAAATCGAGTTGAAAGTACCCGTCTTTCTAAAAAGAGTTGTCCGCCATAATGGCTCTTTGCAAAAGTTGTCGAACAAAACGAGTGTTGTTTCACTCTTTTACATTAAAAGAGTGTATTATAGGTGTGATTTTGAATAAATATATATATATATTTTAAAGACACTGGATACAATTGGTAATTGTCAAAAACCAGTCTTCTCACTTAATGTATCTCAACATATGCATAAAATAACAAACCTGTGAAAATTTGAGCTCTAATGGTCGTCGAAGTTGCGAGATAATAGTGAAAGAAAAAACACCCTTGTCACACGAAGTTGTGTGCTTTTATAAATTGTTAATTTCGAGACCTCAAATTCTAAATCTGAGGTCTCGAAATCAAATTCGAAAATTACTTCTTTCTCGAAAACTATGTCACTTCAGAGGGAGCCGTTTCTCACAATGTTTTATTATCATCTTCTCACCATTACTCGTTACCAAGTGAGGTTTTATGCTAATAATTATTTTGAGTATACCAAAAGTGTCCACTGCCTTTAATGAATAGACTCACATTCTGTCATTTGTATAGTTTTATCTGTATACGGGATACCAGTGACTTTGCAGAATACATAAACGCTGCGACTTGGTGGCGAGATACCGGATCCATACACCGTCAGGCCCATGGTGATATCCAACTGGAACAATCAATATAATTCAATATTGTAATAATAATAATAATAATAATAATAATAATAATAATAATAATAATAATAATAATAATAATAATAATAATAATAATAATAATAATAATAATAATAATAATAATAATAATAATAATAATAATAATAATAATAATAATAATAATAATAATAATAATAATAATAATAATAATAATAATAATAATAATAATAATAATAATAATAATAATAATAATAATAATAATAATAATAATAATGTCGAAGTCTTATGTAGCGCACGTTTCTACCAAACAAGGTACTCAATGTGCCGAGTATAATTATACAAACTTTCAGAAAGATTAGGAACATTATTATTATTATTATTATTATTATTTATTTTTATTATTTTTTTTTTTAGCTTAACATTTGCTGGTAGAGTAAGCACTCCATATAATCCACCACATACATAGACTGACAAACCAGTAGAATTTTTAGATCGACTGGCCATCTGGGTCAGGAGAAAATGTGGAAAAACCGATGACACATTTTGCATGACATCTTAAAAAAAAAAGAGAATAAACCGATCACTGAGGGATAAACTCCAAACGAGAAATAAGTTTTATTTATTTCGCATCAAATTAATGATATGACATTTCAAGGGATGCTTTCTACTATCGTCATCATTAGACTGTTTTTAAACAGTCTATTGATGTTTTATGTAAATTATGTGATCTTTATGGACGGTTTTTTGTCTTAATAATTCTGTAATGTACCTTTAATTTGAGTTGTGATGGCAATGCCTCTGCGTTGCGGAACACTACATGGTTGTGAGTTGACTAACAAACAGTTAAGTTGTTTTAAATGACACATATAGCACTTCGGAGCTAACTGAGATTAAGTATGTATAATACTAACCTTTAGGATTGTTTTATGCTCAAGCTCTGCATGGATCGCTGCTAATGGAGAGTTTTACACTTACCGACTTGAGTGCTACGAAAAAAGGTTCTAATTCGTTGAGAGTATACTAATGAAGGCAGCGTTCACTTCCAATGCTGAATTGTAGTACATGGCAGACTACATTGTACTTGTTGGTCAGTTTGTTTGTAAGCACCTCGACCCGTGTCGACTGACCTGTGTACTGGAGTACAAGGTACACCGAAAGAGTGGTTGGGGTTGCGAAAGAGGTATTGTGCAACCATTCTGAAAGCGCTTTTGATACGTAGCCTGCACTCCTTAAAGGCAGTGGACACTATTGGTAATTGTCAAAGACTAGCCTTCACAGTTGGTGTGTCTCAACATCCGCATAAAATAACAAACCTGTGAAAATTTGAGCTCAATCGGTCATCGAACTTGCGAGATAATAATGTAAGAAAAACACCCTTGTCACACTAAGTTGTGTGCGTTTAGATGGTTGATTTCGAGTTCTAAATCTGAGGTCTCGGAATCAAATTTGTGGAAAATTACTTCTTTCTCGAAAACTATGGCACTTCAGAGGGAGCCATTTCTCACGATGTTTTATACCATCAACCTCTCCCCATTACTCGTCACCAAGTAAGGTTTTATGCTACTAATTATTTTGAGTAATTGGCAATAGTGTCCACTGCCTTTAAAGACGTGTAGGCACAGAAAAGAGAAAAAGAAAACATGTACACTGTAAGAATGTTCTCTTTAAAGGGCCTGGGTACTTTTTGTAGAACACAAAAATACAGGTTTACTACACAGTTTGAAAATAATGATAGTAGAACTGCTTCCCTTACAGACAGTGGAAATAGTGTCAAGACCAGTCTTCTCACTGTGTGTATCTCAACACATGCATAAAATAACAAACCTTTGAAAATTTGAGCTCAATTGGTCGTTGAAGTTGCGAGATAATGAAAGAAAAAAACACCCTTGCCACACGAAGTTGTATGCTTTCAGATGCTTGGTTTCGAGACCTCAAAGTCTAAATCTGAGGTCTCGAAATCAAATTCATGGGAAATTACTTCTTTCTAGAAAACTACGTTACTTCAGAGGGAGCCGTTTCTCCGAATGTTTTATACTATTAACCTCTCCCCATTACTAAGTTACCAAGTAAGGTAACATAAACATCCAGCGAACTCAAATAAATCAACAGGATGAACACGATTCTTTCCTTAAAATATAAAAGAAAAGTATTTTAATAAAAGGGAATTAAAACTTACATAAAAGTACAGGAAATTACAAATAGGACCGAATAAGGATGAACCCCGACCTCAGAGTAATATACGAATTTTGACTACACGTCAGATAATACAGGGTGCGTTCGTTTAGCTTCCCTGTGGGTCGACCCCGGTGTGTGGCGGTTTTTGTTTCCAGGACGCACGTGGGTAATTATCTGCACCCATTCGTCCTGGAAAATGAAACGACACACACCGGTGTGGCGGTTTCAGTCTTCCGCCGTGTTCAGTTTTCCGGGTGACGTAGCCGGACATTTCACCACGTTGTTGGAACGGTTTTAGCTTTCCGGCGTGTTCAGTTTTCCGGGTGACTTAGCCAGACAAAAATACAGCCGCGAGTACCCTGGCGAGTACTGTAGTTCTCTCAGTGACCCCAAATTGTTTATTATTACGATTCTTTTCTGTTTGGTCACATTCTCTTGCCCCATCTTTACACGTATTCATGCGTACAGCTGTAAGCAGGTCACACTGCTTGTGCCACACCAAATTCTCTCATACGATCCACACGCGTTCGCCGCTCGTTGTACTCGTGGACGCCGCCATGACAGCTACCGGAGAGTAACACGGATGACTCAATACAGCACTAAAAATTGACTGCTTTTGCTTGCTGTGCGCAGGCATCGCATGACGTAATTTTACCGTATTTGGTCATTCGGAAAACTGAACACGGCGGAAAGTTGAAACCGCCACACCGGGGTCGACCCGGGGGCGTATTTTTTTTCCTAGGACGAACGTGGGCAATTAACATAATATGGGCGTGTTTTTGCCAGAAAAACACCCTCGGGCATGCACGAGCTTTAGTGATGACCGCAAGGGACCTTGGACCACTGGTGGTGGTATGTGGAATGAAAATAGTTGTGGTAAATAAATGGGGACCACACAACCTGCTTTTCTTCTACTACGCTTCACACAATGGTGTACAGGTTGTGATGAACCAGTCTACCTCCTCCTCCATGGTCTCACCATGGAGATATATGGTCGATTTTTAAACTGGGCACATTTGGTAATTATTGTCGAAGACCAGTATTTTCACTTGATGTATCCAAACATGCATAAGATAACAAACCTGTGGAAAAAAAAACACATGATTGTGGTTGCATAATTGTGTGTGGTCCAGATGCATATGTGCTGTTTGTAATGCAGTATTAAATAAAAAAATTAAAAAATTAGGGACCACAACCGTTCATTATGACCGTAAGTCTATTTTCATAGTTACCCTCCCTCCCCCTCCCAACCATATCCAAACGTATTTTATCGGGCAATCAAGACTTGGCAATGAAAGCAAGCGCGACGCATTTTATGGACAAACGGTAGAGTTGTACAAATACGCAGTTTTACATGGTACATGGTACTAAATATAATGTACATTGTACATGTAACATGAACACGTGTATGCGTGTATGTGTACATGTTTAATAATATGCGTGAGTGTATTTCCACAACTATTATTACGTCGAAGTACGCATGTGCATGGGAAAATGTATAGTTAACTACGCCCATTTATGTAAATTGCCCACGTTCGTCCTAGGAAAAAAAAATACGCGAGCCGGGGAAGCTAATCGAACGCACCCACAACTGGGCTGTTTGATCAACTCTCCGCGAACTGAACAGACTAAGGAGTTTCGCGGGATAAAAAGTAAAAAAAATACACAGAATGGCTCCACAGAATGGAAATACTTTGAGATAAAGACACCGACGAGACCGAATACTTAAAAATTCTGGATTTAACATGTAAAATGCTGGACTCAACACTTTCAAAGTATAGTCACTCACCGAACTATTCCAAGTGTTGGATTCAACTCTTTAGTTTTTAGAGTGTTTTGACTGCACCATCATCATCAAAGCTGACCATGACGACTTCTCTAGTAACTTCACCACCCTCTTTATACCCTCGCTTGTCTTTCATCTTCACTAGGACTTCGTCAGTGTAGTAGAGGAGCATAGAAACACAGAGTAGAGTGGTGAGGCCATACAACTTGTAAGAGATGCATACAGATGATGGGATACTGGTAGCAAATGATATGGTGTTTCCGATAGAACTGAAGAAGTAAATCGCGGAGAATACCGGCTCTTGGTTGTTTGGGAACAGCACGCTGGCTAGTACTGCAACGTACAATATCAAGATTGTGGTTTGTTTACTTCCGAATTATAGGTATCAACACATCAAATACAACAACGGTAGCAGGCAGGTGCAATACTGAAAAACAGCTTAATTAACAATATACCAACAATGAAAAATAAAAAATAAAAAATAAAAAACAACGCCAACAGTAACAACAGCCAAAACATCTTCATCAGCGGCCGTGCGGCAGCAACAACAACAACAACAACAACAACAACAACAACAACAACAACAACAACAACAACAACAACAACAACAACAACAACAACAACAACAACAACACCAACAACAACAACAACAACAACAACAACAACAACAGCAGAACATTAACTTTGCATTTATTCCGTTAGCGAAAATCAGAGGGATCTGCTGAGTGATTGGATGTGCTTGGACGAAACTATACAATAACCAAAATAATGCATTCGCTGTTGAACTATGGTCAAAGATTATTTTATTATGCCTATTTATAACAGGTTGCAAACTTTGTGAGTTTGTGGTTATTCATTACACAAAATTAACTTGTACCTCGTATCTGTATCGTCCATACTGCATCACACAAAGCCAATGCTACTGCCAGTGAGTGCAGATGCCATCTCTCTCCTAAGTCAGGGTTCCAGACCAAGCACACGGCCATTACGGCAATGTTTATCGCCGCTGCCCCAGTAAATAACGCCAATCTACCCAGCACCTTCCTAATCCAGCCTATCACTACTGTGAAAACTGCATCAGCTGTTGCAAACGTCATGATGACGTAACCGACCATGTGAATGCCTTGCGTGCAGCTAACGAAAGACTGGAATTCATAAAAAAATAAAGGTAGATAACATTTGAACAAATTATAGTTTTATAAACAAGTAACATATTACATTTAGCAAGTTCGAGTGCGCACATTTTAGTCTAGTCGACCTCCCACCTTTTTGCTTAAGTGTCACTGGTTCCCCTCTGCGCTTAACACATGTTAGAACGGAACATGCTATGTGGACCAGTGGTTCGAGGCTGGTTCCAAATGGTCGACCACAGTAGTCAACCAATGGTCGACCAGCCTGGGTTCGAGTAAAAATGGTCAACCTTTAGTTAACCATGTGCACACTCGAACTTGCTCATGGTCACTGTCTTGGTCTGACAGTAGACCTTATCGCAAATAGTCGACGTGTGCTGTTGGCGTTGAATGAGGTGCATGCTGGTCTAGCTAGCGGTCAAGTTTGATACCTAGCTTAGAGACACTGGACACTACTGGAGATTGTCAAAGACCAGTCTTCTCACTTGGTGTATCTCAACACATTTTTCACTTTTATGCATAATAACAATCCTGTGAAAATTTGAGCTCAATTGGTCGTCGAAGTAAGTTGCGAGTGATAATGAAAAAAAAACCACCCTTGTCACACGAAGTTGTGTGCTTTCAGATGCTTGAATTAGAGACCTCAAAATCTAATTCTGAGGTCTCGAAATCAAATTCGTGGAAACATACTTCTTTCTCGAAAACTACGTTACTTCAGCGTTAGAGGGAGCCATTTCTCACAATGTTTTTCACTATCAACCTCTCTCCATTACTCGTAACCAAGTAAGGCGTTAACAATTATTTTGAGTGGCCGTGTCCGAAACGGTGACTTCGGCTACAGCTACGTCTAGATCGCGCGCGTCTGCCTATTCTTCAACACTGACAGACGCGCTGATCTAGACGTAGCTGTAGCCGAAGTCGTCGTTTCGGACACGGCCTAATAACCAATAACCAATAGCAAAAATTCCACCATGTTCAACATTGTTGTGACTTCTGCCCGCTCAACTTTTACTTTAATAATTTAAAAATAGGTATGTAAAAAATATTTGATCGTCCTTTGTTTTGTTAGATTGGCTTTTTTAAGCCAAATAAATTCAACTGAACTGAAAACAAAATTACCTTTGTAAAGTCCGCCATTACAAATGAGTAGAACATGCCGGTATATACAGCAAACGGTGTGAGCATCAAGAGCTGTGGCCTTTGTAATGCTTTGAGTGTAGCCAGCCAGGTAATAGTCTCCTCTCCAGGCGTTGCATCCACTTCTGCAGCAGACACAGCCTTATACTTTGGCCCGATGTCTTGAATGAAGAATACGCCCACAAGAGGTGCCACAATCAAACCACTCGTTGAAAAACATGCTAAGAAAATGTGGATGATATAATCGGGCGGTTTGACCGCACCGACTGCCTCTTGCGGCATATCAGCACCGCAGTCCCTCGCACCACATCGGGACACGCTGAAATTCTGCATCATCAAGACGCCATCTTCTTCGGCGTTATTTGTCATCACATTTGAAACAAAAAATGTAGAGATGATGTACGCTACTTGCCATGCGGTATTGACCAAACCGAGATATCGACTTGTGAGCACCTCTGCCCGCTCTTCACCGGTAACCCTGGCTTTGTCCTGGGCAAGGGTATGCAAATAAGTCGACACCGCAGACCAGTTCGGTCCGGCGGCAAGCCCACAGATGAGCGCAGACGGGACTATCGTATAAAACCGCGGGAAAAAGTTCGACACTGCGTACAGACCAGTCGTCAGTGAGCCAAGAATCATGGTCCTCTTCGTGCCGAGTTTCCTGATCATTATTGGAGATATAAATAGACTTGACAAAGACATTGCAGCGAAGAGACAGCTCAGGCTAGCCAGGCCAAGCCCTTTGGACGGGTTCAAGCTGCTCTGCAGGGACTGTAGAGAGCTATAGGAAAACGAGTTAAAAGCAAAGACTACGCATACTGCTACGATGTTTACCGTGTTCCTTCTTGAAGTCGTATTGAAGCTGAAATAGAACAAAGAATGTTATATTTCCTTGTACTAGTTTCAACTCTTGGCTCAAACACCGTTTTATCTCCTGGATTTGTTTGTCTTCGTTTTATTTGTTTGTTTGTGTTGCTGGGCCAAAAGTGTACACTTAAAATACAACGCTAAATTAATGATAGCTCAATCGGTCATCGAATGTTGCGAGATAATAATGAAAGTAAAAACACCCCTGTCATACGCAAAGTTGTGTGCTTTCAGATGCTCGTTACCAAGTGAGGTTTCATGCTAATAATTATGTTGAGTAATAACCAATAGTGTGAAGTGTGTCCACTGCCTTTAATGGGGGGTATTAGTCGGCAGCCAGGAGCTTCGCGCGAGAGCAGTGATCTCGCGAGAGATAGTCTTCGATCGTGCGAACCTGAACCATTACGCCACCACCACGACTTAACTATCTTACAGCGACAGACCATTAACGACTTGTCCACAACTTCTATGAAACATTTGGACTGAGCGACACCACCGTCAGATTGGATGTCCATTGATAGCTGTATAAATATATTGTTTTAATGCAACGTCGTAAAGGTTGATAAAGATTGGGAGGCCATAAATACAAGGCAAAAACACATCGTAACAATGTTACAAAAACAAACAAAACAGGTTATTATAGTTAATGACACCAACTCACACATTCCCTGCGGTCTCCATGATGCACAACTGCCGTTCACTGGCTCTGGAATAGGTAAGATGTTCAGTGTACAATATATCATGAAACAGAAAGGTTATTAATATAGGGAGACTGATAACAACCAAATTGTAAGCTGGGTGGGCTTATAATACTCTCGTACATCTAGTCAATAACGCATCAGGTCGACTGTGCGTATTATCAGATTGTACAAATATACGGCACTGATGGACACCTCTGGTAATTTTTTGTCAAAGACCAGTCTTTTCCTTTGGTGTATCTCAATTTTTTTTAAATTATGCATAACAGGCGCGGATCCAGGATTTTTTAACCAAATTATATGTCTCATCTCAGTGAGGAATGTAGACCTTTGAGTATGCAATTTATATTATTGCCGAGAATACAGTTTCTACCAATACCACAGGAACTGTTTATATTACGTAATATTACATTATCTCCATCAATCTTTGAGATGGGATTGAGTTCAGTCAAAGGTCACCACGACCCTTCTGAAGTTTGCCAACCGGCAGTGTCCCCTTTGACATGCCCACATACACATGTTGTACACATCCATATTGAAACACATGGAGACTAACTTTTGCAGCAAGCATTTCTACACGAACCTTGAATTGTATGGATGGATAAAGGTTTGCAGCCAACAAGAGTCTATACCTTTCTATCTGTTTGTTAGGCTAAGTATATATATCTATATACTGAGTGCTTGTGTCTCTGCCCTCAATGCTAGTAATCAGTCCCGCCCCTCAGTGAGTCATATTAAGGAACTCATGAGCCACATTCTAATGAAGAATAATTTCACATTTTCTGACAGGCATTTTCTACAGGTACAGGGTACTGCCATGGGTACCAAAATGGCACCCTCATATGCTAACCTATTCATGTCTCAGTTGGAGGACAGACTCCTGTCCTCCGCCCCCAACCGACCACTAGTTTGGTGGAGATTTATTGATAATATTTTCTCCATCTGGTGTGGTGACCAAGACAGCTTGGATGAGTTTATTGACCATATCAACTCATTTCACCCCACCATAAAGTTCACTACCGAACAATCTCTCACCAGTGTGAACTTTCTAGATGTGACAATAACCAAGTCTCCTAATGGCCTTGCCACAGATGTTTACAGTAAACCCACCGACACCCACCAGTACCTTCTCTCCAATAGTTCACCCTGGTCACTGTAAGAAGGCAATTGCTTACAGTCAGGCCTTACGTATCAGGCGTATCTGTTCCACAGATACCCTGTACAAGAGGCGCTCATCAGAGCTAAGGTAACACCTTGTATCTAGGGGACATAGCGAACGTAGGGTCCAACTTGCTATCAACAGGGCTCTCAACGTACCTCGTCATACTCTGTTGACTAACACGGGAGCTAAAAAAGCTCCTACCAATAGAGTGGCTTTGGTCACTACCTTCCACCCCAAACTACCCAAACTTCCCTCAATTCTCAATAATAACATGCCTATACTTCACTCCTCCAGCAGGTTACACTCAGCAATCCCTGAGGTTCCCATGGTTGCATTCCGCCGCCCTAAGAACCTTGGTGACATACTAGTCAGGGCCAAACTTCCCCTAGGTACAGTCCAAACACAACCCCGACAGATATACTGGGCTGTCACAAATTTACCCGTTCCAAATGCAAAACGTGTCTGCACATTAAGCCCTCACTTAAGGTGAAGAGTCATACCACTGGCTCTTCATACACCATCAAGACCGACTCTGAACGCAGCACGTCTAATGTAGTCTATGTCATATCATGTAAGAGATGTGGGCTACAATATGTGGGAGAGACTAAGACAAAACTTAGTCTTCGCTTTGCGAATCATGTCTCTTCCATAAAGACTAAGAAACCGTACCCAGTCTCTATCCACTTCAACAGCCCCAATCATAGTGTCATTGATGTTGAACTTCTGGTGATTGAAGCTTGCAATGGTGATGACACACACCGCAAGAGTAGAGAATCACACTGGATCCACCAACTCAAGACAGTCAAACCCTTTGGACTCAACATAAACACTGTTGTATATATTTTGTACATAAAGTATAAATTAATCTAGTTTAAAGTTGTTTTTATAAATTCATCACTGTAACTATCTGATGTAAGTAACCCCCCCCCCTTTTTTTCCACAGGTCCCTCATACCTTTTTTAAAAATCATCATACCTTTGATCTTGCTATTCTTATTAATTGACCATTGTTAGTTGCATCATGATGCAACTTGCTCTCTAATCCTACCCTTTCATGTCTCCCTGCATTGTTGTCGAACAATACATTTACCACTTTTATGGTCCAGTAACCCATCCTTTCATTCTAAACATCCTTTGTCCTCGCCACTTCACTCCTATTGGTTCATAGCCACCAGTATTGTCTCTGAAATAGAAACTATGATTGGCTGTTATTTTCCCGCTTCTTTCTGGATCCTTTCCTTAATCCCTTTCCCCCTCTCTTTTTCTATAAATGGATATGTATTTGTTTGTACTTGTTTTATGCCTCTGAAGAAGGTCCGGATTGGATCGAAAGCTAAGGCCATCTACCCTATTCATTACATGTATATATATATTTGGTTTGCGGTAACATGTCCACTTGCCAGGTAGAATGTTGGTGTACCGCAAGTCAAGTTACAAAAATATCTCACCATGCAATGCCTCAAATCCCATACCAGGTTAAAACAACGGATTTCTAGTATGGTAATTACCTTCGGACTACCCTCGAACAGACTTAAATGTACTCTAATTAAAAGTCACTTCCAATCGTTTACTAACTAGTAAGGTGCAGGAATGCGTCGGTCGACGAGATTTGTAGATTTTCAAATCTACAAAAATCAAAGTCTCCATTCCCTCGCGTCAAATCGCTGTTTCCGACATTTCAGAGATCATTTAGAATGGCAGATAAAGAATTCCGAAACTAGTTACTAACACACTAAAGAGTTGAATCCAATCCGTGCATGATTTCGGTGAGTGACTACACTTTGAAAGTGTTGCATCCATTGTTTTTTTTGTTAAATCTAGCGTTTAACATTTCTGATCCAGAATAAAAAGGGTTGTTGACCGAATACTTTAAAATGCTGGATTTAACATATACAATGCTGGACTCATCACTTTCAAAGTGTAGTCACTCACCGAACTATTCCAAGTGTTGGATTCAACTCTTTAGTTTTTAGAGTGTTTTGACTGCACCATCACCATCAAAGCTGACCATGACGACTTCTCTAGTAACTTCACCACCCTCTTTATACCCTCGCTTGTCTTTCATCTTCACTAGGACTTCATCAGTGTAGTAGAGGAGCATAGAAACACAGAGTAGAGTGGTGAGGCCATACAACTTGTAAGAGATGCATACAGATGATGGGATACTGGTAGCAAATGATATGGTGTATCCGATAGAACTGAAGAAGTAAATCGCGGAGAATACCGCCTCTTGGTTGTTTGGGAACAGCACGCTGGCTAGTACTGCAATGTACAATATCAAGATTGTGGTTTGTTTACTTCCGAATTATAGGTATCAACACATCAAATACAACAACGGTAGCAGGCAGGTGCAATACTGAAAAACAGCTTAATTAACAATATACCAACAATAAAAAATAAAAAATAAAAAATAAAAAACAACGCCAACAGTAACAACAGCCAAAACATCTTCATCAGCGACCGTGCGGCGGCGGCGGCGGCGGCAGCGGCGGAAGCACCACCCCCACCACCAGCACCACCAGCACCAGCACCACCACCACCACCACCACCACAGTGACCACCACCACAGTGACCACCACCACCACCACCACCACCACCACCACCACCACCACCACCACCACCACCACCACGCCCACCACCACCGCCACCAACAACAACAACAACAACAACAACAACAACAACAACAACAACAACAACAACAACAACAACAACAACAACAACAACACCAACAACAACAACAACAACAACAACAACAACAACAACAACAACAACAACAACAACAACAACAACAACAACAACAACAACAACAACAACAACAACAACAAAAACAGCAGAACATTAACTTTGCATTTATTCCGTTAGCGAAAATCAGAGAGATCTGCTGAGTGATCGGATGTGCTTGTACTTGTTCTGTACAAAACGAAACTATACAATAACCAAAATAATGCATTCGCTGTTGAACTATGTTCAAAGATTATTTTATTATGCCTATATTTATAACAGGTTGCAAACTTTGTGAATTTGTGGTTATTCATTACACAAAATTAACTTGTACCTCGTATCTGTATCGTCCATACTGCATCACACAAAGCCAATGCCACTGCCAGTGAGTACAGATGCCATCTCTCTCCTAAGTCAGGGTTCCAGACCAAGCACACGGCCATTACGGCAATGTTTATCGCCGCTGCCCCAGTAAATAACGCCAATCTACCCAGCACCTTCCCAATCCAGCCTATCACTACTGTGAAAACTGCATCAGCTGTTGCAAACGTCATGATGACGTAACCGACCATGTGAATGCCTTGCGTGCAGCTAACGAAAGACTGGAATTCATAAAAAAAAAAAATGTAGATAACATTTGAAAAAAAAATATAGTTTTATAAACAAGCAACATATTACATTTAGCAACTTCGAGTGCGCACATTTTAGTCCACCAGTGGTCGACCACAGACTAGCAACGCACATGTGCAGTGACGTACTCACCCGAACGACTCGTTTGGTAGTCTAGTCGACCTCCCACCTTTTTGCTTAAGTGTCACTGGTTCCCCTCTGCGCTTAACACATGTTAGAACGGAACATGCTATTGGGACCAGTGAAGAAACCATGGGCTCGAGGCTGGTTCCAAATGGTCGACCACAGTAGTCAACCAATGGTCGACCAGCCTGGGTTCGAGTAAAAATGGTCAACCTTTAGTTAACCATTGTGCACACTCGAACTTGCTCATGGTCACTGTCTTGGTCTGACAGTAGACCTTATCGCAAATAGTCGACGTGTGCTGTTGGCGTTGAATGAGGTGCATGCTGGTCTAGCAAGCGGTCAAGTTTGATACCTTGCTTAGAGACACTGGACACTACTGGAGATTGTCAAAGACCAGTCTTCTCACTTGGTGTATCTCAACACATTTTTCACTTTTATGCATAATAACAATCCTGTGAAAATTTGAGCTCAATTGGTCGTCGAAGTAAGTTGCGAGTGATAATGAAAAAAAAAAAACACCCTTGTCACACGAAGTTGTGGGCTTTCAGATGCTTGAATTAGAGACCTCAAAATCTAATTCTGAGGTCTCGAAATCAAATTCGTGGAAACATACTTCTTTCTCGAACACTACGTTACTTCAGCGTTAGAGGGAGCCATTTCTCACAATGTTTTTCACTATCAACCTCTCTCCATTACTCGTAACCAAGTAAGGCGTTAACAATTATTTTGAGTAATAACCAATAGTGTCCACTGCCTTTAAGAAATTTAGCAAAAATTCCACCATGTTCAACATTGTTGTGACTTCTGCCCGCTCAACTTTTACTTTAATAATTTAAAAATAGGTATGTAAAAAATATTTGATCGTCCTTTGTTTTGTTAGATTGGCTTTTTTAAGCCAAATTAATTCAACTGAACTGAAAACAAAATTACCTTTGTAAAGTCCGCCATTACAAATGAGTAGAACATGCCGGTATATACAGCAAACGGTGTGAGCATCAAGAGCTGTGGCCTTTGTAATGCTTTGAGTGTAGCCAGCCAGTTAATAGTCTCCTCTCCAGGCGTTGCATCCACTTCTGCAGCAGACACAGCCTTATACTTTGGCCCGATGTCTTGAATGAAGAATACGCCCACAAGAGGTGCCACAATCAAACCACTCGTTGAAAAGCATGCTAAGAAAATGTGGATGATATAATCAGGCGGTTTGACCGCACCGACTGCCTCTTGCGGCATATCAGCACCGCAGTCCCTCGCACCACATCGGGACACGCTGAAATTCTGCATCATCAAGACGCCATCTTCTTCGGCGTTATTTGTCATCACATTTGAAACTAGAAATGTTGAGATGATGTACGCTACTTGCCATGCAGTATTGATCAAACCGAGATATCGACTTGTGAGCACCTCTGCCCGCTCTTCACCGGTACCCCTGGCTTTGTCCTGAGCAAGGGTGTGCAAATAAGTCGACACCGCGGACCAGTTCGGTCCGGTGGCAAGCCCACAGATGAGCGCAGACGGGACTATCGTATAAAACCGCGGGAAAAAGTTCGACACTGCGTACAGACCAAAGGCCAGTGAGCCAAGAATCATGGTCCTCTTCGTGCCGAGTTTCCTGATCATTATTGGAGATATAAATAGACTTGACAAAGTCATTGCAGCGTAGAGACAGCTCAGGCTAGCCAGGCCAAGCCCTTTGGACGGGTTCAAGCTGCTCTGCATGGACTGTAGAGAGCTATAGGAAAACGAGTTAAAAGCAAAGACTACGCATACTGCTACGATGTTTACCGTGTTCCTTCTTGAAGTCGTATTGAAGCTGAAATAGAACAAAGATAGTTATATTGCCTTGTACTAGTTTCAACTCTTGGCTCAAACACCGTTTTATCTTCTGGATTTTTTTTCTTCTTCGTTTTATTTGTTTGTTTGTATTGCTGGGCAAAAAGTGTACACTTAAAATACAACGCTAAATTAATGATAGCTCAATCGGTCATCGAATGTTGCGAGATAATAATGAAAGTAAAAACACGAAGTTGTGTGCTTTCAGATGCTTGATTTCGAGACCTCAAATTCTAAATCTGAGGTCTCGAAATCCACTTTACTCGTTACCAAGTGAGGTTTCATGCTAATAATTATGTTGAGTGATTACCAATAGTGTGAAGTGTGTCCACTGCCTTTAATGGGGGGGGGGGGGGGGGGGGGGGGCATTAGTCGGCAGCCAGGAGCTTCGCGCGAGAGCAGTGATCTCGCGAGAGATAGTCTTCGATCGTGCAAACCTGAACCATTACGCCACCACCACGACTCAACTATCTTACAGCGACATACCATTAACGACTTGTCCACAACTTCTATGAAACATTTGGACTGAGCGACACCACCGTCAGATTGGATGTCCATTGATAGCTGTATAAATATATTGTTTTAATGCAACGTCGTAAAGATTGGCAAAGATTGGGAGGCCATAAATACAAGGCAAAAACACATCGTAACAATGTAACACAAACAATAAAAACAGGTTATTATAGTTCATGACACCAACTCACACATTCCCTGCGGTCTCCATGATGCACAACTGCCGTTCACTGGCTCTGGAATAGGTATCATGTTCAGTGTAGAATATAACATGAAACAGAAAGGTTGTTAATATAGGGAGACTGATAACAACCAAATTGTAAACTGGATGGGCTAATAATACTCACGTACATCTAGTCAATAACGCATCAGGACTGTGCATATTATCAGATTGTACGAATATACGGCAAACAATGCCCCTTAAAGGCACTGATGGACACCTCTGGTAATTTTGTCAAAGACCAGTCTTTTCCTTTGGTGTATCTCAATTTTTTTTAATTATGCATAACAGGCGCGGATCCAGGATTTTTTAACCGGGGGACAACTTTGTAGTCATAGTATTTGTTGTTTTGCTGAAACAAATTGTTTTGTTGTTCGCGAAGCGCGCGGCCATTACGGCGTGGGGTCCTAGGCCCGCTTTAGGGCCCCGGGAAATCGTTATGCCGTAGATACTCTCTGGTGCAATCTAAGGCCTTTTCGGAGACATTTCTTGGACCCTTCCACTTCATCTGAAGTTACTTAAAGGTACACATGCAATACAAATAATGCAGTAAAAGTTTGTCAACAAAATATTGTTGGAGCCTTGTGATACTCCTGATTTTGCTTTACCCGGGGGGCACGTGCCCTCCGGGCCACCCCCTGGTTCCGCTGCATAACACAACAAACCTGTGAAAATGTGAACTCAATATTGGTCTTCGAAATTGCGAGAGAATAAAAGAGGGAAAACACCCTTGAAGTTGTGTGCTTTCAGAGTTCGAGAACTCAGCTGAGGCCTCCAATTCCATTCAAATATCTTAGTGAAAAATTCATAAACTACGTTACTTCAGACGAGGGAGCCGTTTCTCACAGTGGTTAATACTATCAACGGCTCTCCATTGCTAGTTACCAAGTAAGTTTTTATGCTAACAATTATTTTGAGTAATTACCAATAGTGTATATGCCTTTAAAACCATTATTTGCACAGAGTGTCAATTTATCTGGAAATTACGACCAATTCACGCCGCTATCAATCCAGGTCAAGCTTTCAACGGGTATCAAGGTAAAGGTAACTTTGTGCGAGGAAAACGGTTCAGTATCACGATGGATCAGGGAAATAGAAATATCCTCAAGAACCTTGGAGCTGTGATGCTCATGGCTGCTCTCAATTCGCTGTGTTTTAGCTCTTTACAATCACTACAGAGCAGTTTTAATTCGTCCGAAGGTCTCGGTCTAGCGAGCTTGAGTTGCATGTACGCAGCAGGCATGGTGTCCACTCTGCTGCTCGCACCCGTTATGAATAGGAGGCTTGGACTTAAGACCACAATGATCATAGGTTCACTGTCAATCGGTGTGTACGCTGTCAGCAATTTCTTTCCTCGTTTTGAAATCATCATTCCTTTGGCTCTTCTATGTGGTCTTGGAATCAATTCTATATGGACAGCAATATCGACGTATTTGAATACCCTTGCCTCGAAGAAGGCACGTTTGACAAGCCAAACAACAGAGGGCCTTACGAACCGCTACTTAGCGCTTATTCAAATGTCTTGGCAAATCAGCTATGTAGTGTCAACGTTTCTTGTATCTAAAGTGTTAGCAGTTACTATGACTGGTTCGGAGGATAATATCTTCAAGGGCCGGAATTTCAGTCTGGGGCGTTGTGGAGCCCGGGACTGCGGAGCGGAGATCCCGCAGGAGGCAACTGGTGCAGTCGAGGCACCCCGTCAAATCATCTGGATATTTCTCGGGTGTTTCTCAGCATGTGGTTTGGTCCTCTCGCCTCTTGTTCTTGTCATTTTCCTTGATCCGATGAAACCAAACTTGTACTCTACCGTCTCTAAGGATGATGCTGAG
Organism: Asterias rubens; assembly: GCF_902459465.1. Classification (NCBI taxonomy): domain Eukaryota; kingdom Metazoa; phylum Echinodermata; class Asteroidea; order Forcipulatida; family Asteriidae; genus Asterias; species Asterias rubens. The sequence goes on along the minus strand of NC_047066.1, from coordinate 9,389,615 downwards.
ATGTCTGAGAAAGAGGTAGTGACTGTCAAGGAGGGTACTACTAGTGATGCTGGTTGGTTAGCGGTGCTGAGAGCCTTGAAGGAACCACACCTACTGATGCTCATGCCACTGGCTTTCTTTGCTGGAGTCCATTTCTCTTTTGTCATGGGAGATTTCACCAAGGTGTAGTATTATTAACTGCTTGAATGGGACATTTATTTTAACTTTGTTTGTGAATAATATATTTAAAGGCACGGTTATGGAGACCTTTGTCAAAGACCAGTGCAGTATTCTCACATGGTATGTCTCATGTATAAAATAGCAAACCTGTGAAAATTTGAGCTCAATTGGTCGTCCAGATTCCAAGTAAACAATGTGCTTCAGATGCCTTGAATTCGATACCTCAGCTGAGGTCTCTTATATTTTTAGGAGAATAATGTCTTCCTCAAAAACTACATTACTTCAGAGGAAGCCGTTTCTCACAGTTTTTTTGTATACTGTCAACAGCTTTACATAACTTGTTCAGTAAGTTTTTCTGCTAGCAATAATTTTGAGTAATTACCAACAATGTCTGCCTTTATATGTTACAATATGGGACCAATACATTACCCGTTGTCCAAGGACACCGTTATCAATCGTGTTATGTAATCCCTGGTAAACCCTGGTATTCAAATAATAATAACGTTTTCTCCGAACAAGGTCACTAATGGCAACTTTATCTGTAATGATCAAAGTATGTTAATTAATGAAAAATGTTTTTTTTAAAATAGGTACAATTAAACAAGTGATTGCTTTACTTACAAAGTGATTGTTTCTTTTTGCCAAACAATTACTTTGGAGACCACTTTTGATCAATAAACCCGAACTACCAGGAGCTCCAAACTATGCAAAGGCAATGGGAGACTTTTGGGACGCTTGGTGGCAGCAGGTAAAATCCATTGTTCTCGGTAATGTGCGCATGCTCAGAACTATACGTAAACAATGGAAATTTACCTGGTAAGTCTGCTGACACCTAGCGTTCCAAAGTCTCCCATTATGAAACCCTTACAAAATACGCCAGAGTGATATTTCTGAGCAATGGGCAGATGATAGAAGTCATGTGTGTATCCACGGGCCCCGACTCCTGCATGCTCTTGTGTAAGCTTCAATAACTAGTGCCGTATAATAGCTGTTACCTCGCCACAGAATTAACTTTCGTGTGCCCGCTTGTGCATCTTTTTTTCCCAGGACAGATGAGGCCACTTACCATAAATGGGCGCGTTTTACCAACTTTCGGGTCTGTTCCCACCAGGACAGAATGAGGGCCACTTAGCATGCGCCCATTATGGTAAGCGGTTTCATCTGTCCTGGAAAAAAAATAACGCTTCTCGCTTGATTTCAATTCGTCAGGTACTTCTTCGTTGTTCGATCCTACCTCTAACCTTTCTCTCCGTCATGGCCTTTGTTACATGCTATATTGGTTCCACCATCTTCTGGCAAATTCCTGAATCCGCGCTTGATTGTAATACAATCAAAGGGTAATAAATCTTTATAGAAACCCATGGTAACCAAATTATATGTCTCATCTCAGTGAGGAATGTAGACCTTTGAGTATGCAATTTATATTATTGCCGAGAAAAAAGTTTCTACCAATACCACAGGAACTGTTTATATTACGTAATATTACATTATCTCCATCAACCTTTGAGATGGGATTGAGTTCAGTCAAAGGTCACCACGGTCACCACGGTCTGCAGCCAACAAGAGTCTATACCTTTCTATCTGTTTGTTAGGCTAAGTATATATATCTATATATATAGTATATATATCTAAATATAATTATGTTTGGTTTGCGGTAACATGTCCACTTGCAAGGTAGAATGTTGGTGTACCGCAAGTCAAGTTACAAAAATATCTCACCATGCAATGCGTCAAATCCCATACCAGGTTAAAACAACGGATTTCTAGTATGGTAATTACCTTCGGACTACCCTCGAACAGACTTAAATGTACTCTAATTAAAAGTCCCTTCCAATGAAGCGAAATTATTTCGTCAGTGTTTTTTGTTTAGCAGCCTCGGCCTCCAGGGTTTTAACCCAGGACAGTCACATCAACATATCTTTTAATATTATGTTTATTCATTTGCAAATCATCTTAGATAAAAACGACTGAATAACTGTGACAGACTATTCAACATTTTAAAATTATTAACATTTTTAAATAGCTCGGGGAAAAAAAGATTTGTTTTCGAAAGAATCGTTCTCGCTGGGAGAATCGTACAACCCATAGGAAGACAGCATTGAGAGTGACGGGGTTCCATCTCAACCATACTAGAACAAACATGAGAAAACCACATCTCTAGTTTTTAGTTGTTCTTTCTTTTCTTCCCACACAGTCATACGTGAACTGTACACAGGGTATACACGCAGTCGGTTACGTCATTATGGCATTTGCTTCTGCCGATGCCGTAGGAAACTTGGCCATCGGACTGATCCGTCAGTATGTTGGGCGAGTGATGTTTATAACAATATCCGGAGCTCATACTTTGGCTTTGTTGGTCGTATGTTTAGTCTGGGACCCAGAGACAGGTGAAGTCTGGCACCTGTACGCCATTGCTGTTTTGTTCGGGTATGGGGATGCAGTGTGGCAACTACAAACACGAGGTGGGTTCAGCAGAATTTATACACTGTCCAGCAGATTTATACATTATGTAGACTGCCGAAGTTGTTGCAAAATGGACAACTATGGGCAGCCGTATTAAGTGAAAAGCCAAAAATAATTTGAATGTCACTCAAAAATAAAAAAAATAAAAACAATTATTCACGGAAGGTAATTTTCTTTGATTGAAAGTTTGCAGAGCTGTTGTATTTGGACACAATTATTAGTTACATCAGTTAACATGAGTCAATGTTTTTGTATAAATGTGGTACCGTACCGGTGCCCTAGGGAAATCTGTCACCGGAGATTTTGTATGTCCCCCACATTGGAAATGATTTCATGGGATGGAAGAGAGTTTGTACACAATTCGCCGTGAGGGGGGGGGGGTGGGGGTTAGTGGCACAATCTCCAGGGGTACACAATTCCCTTTTTTCCATCCCTTTGGAGACATGTTTTGTTCTTTCCATTGCCCCGTACTGTAGATCTTCCCACAAAACTCCTTGTGGGGCACCCAGGCCTTTAGAGTGTCCCTATGGAGTCCTTTTATTTTCCCTTTTTTGTTTTTTCCTTGGTCTCCATAAGGTAGTGAAAACGAATAGGCATGTTTTAGCTGGCTCGTTTCTCTTTATATCTAGTGTTCATCAGCGTGCTGTATCCAGATAACCCAGGGCCAGCTTTCTCTGCCTACTACTTCTGTTTCTTCTGTGGACTAACAGCTTCATTTGCTGTCAGCATCCCAGCGTCGGTATGTGTGTCTTACAAACTCTACTCTATCATCTCGCTACTTCTTGTGTCTGTCTCGCTATACTATGTCGTCGAGATAAGACTGAAGAGGCAAAAGCGTGCAAGGACGTGTGGGCAGACGGAGGAAATAAGGATGTGATTCACACGCGGATGGACTAGATGTGGAAAACTTTGAGCATCATGGTTTTTTTTTTTTTTTTGCGGTTCTGAGCGTGCCTTTTATGTACATTATGCTCAGTATTGCGCGCGTAGGTCTGAGCACGCGCACTATCACTACTGGCGAGAACTGTCAGAGAAAAGGACCGACCAAAAGTGTCCCATTGAAATGAAGTCGGGGTGCATGCATTAAAACCATTTCAAATTCCTTTATTTCCTAGAAATGACCATTCCACATTAAAAAAGGGGGGGTCAGATTAGAGACTGTTTGTTACTATTTTACAGGGTAGAGAAATATGTTACAAGGGTGGTTTTTTTCTTTCATTATTATCTCGCAACTTCGACGACCAATTGAGTTTGAAAAACACAGGTTTGTTATTTTATGCATGGGTTGAGATACAGAAAGTGAGAAGACTGGTCTTTGACAATTACTAAAGTTGTCCAGTGCCCTTAAAGGCAGTGGACACTATTGGTAATTGTCAAAGACTAGCCTTTACAGTTGGTGTATCTCAACATATGCATAAAATAATAAACCTGTAAAAATTTGAGCTCAATCGGTCATCGAACTTGCGAGATAATAATGAAAGAAGAAAAAAAACTTTGTCACACGAAGTTGTGTGCGTTTAGATGGTTGATTTCGAGACCGCAAGTTCTAAATCTGAGGTCTCGAAATCAAATTCGTAAAAAAATTACTCCTTTCTCGAAAACTATGCCACTTCAGAGGGAGCCGTTTCTCACAATGTTTCATACCATCAACCTCTCCCCATTACTCGTCACCAAGAAAGGTTTTATGCTAATAATTATTTTGAGTAATTACCAACAGTGTCCAGTGCCTTTAAAGCAACACAAAACAAACATCCAAACGTAACACGTAAATTGATTCTCATTTCTGGTTTATTTCATATAATAAACTCCAATTACTGTTTCGGAAAAATTTCAACAATAAGTTTACTTTTTTAAGTTTAAATGAGTGGTGAAGTGACTTAAGAATTCAATGTTTTCCTTAAACTTTTAAGATTTTTTGCCAGAGAAACGCTGTCATATTACGAAGCATCACCAACATTATTTGTGCTAAAACGCACTGATCAAAATGTACAAATAATGTAATCACCATTTTAAAAGTTTAGTTTTGATTTACTATTCGTAATGCACCATTACGCCATACACTATGTACGAGACAGGAAAAGTAAGGGAAAAAAACATCCACCGACTTTGCAAAGTGGCTGATAGATTAATCAAGAGCAAGGGTTGCAAAAGTTATAAACATAATACAAATTATTGCAATTAATTAATATCTTGTTTACACACAAGTACGCAAAAAGGCACGAGAAACGATGCTTGGATATTTTGGGCACTGTGCGGCCGCGATTAAATTACATGTACATCTAAATCATAGCAATATATTCGAAAATAACAGCAGAAATAACATTTTTGCCTTAAAGTAACGCGCGCTATTTGAGTCCGATTCCACGCTATCGATTACTTGTTATGCAATAATTTTCTTGTAAAGTATCATCATGCTATAGAAGTATAAAACCTTAGTCGGTCTAGTATCACATTGTCTAGTTTCTGTACTCCCAATCAGCATTGAGTAATAGTGATTTTTATTACACCTAAACGGGGCTCCGACTAATAACATCCAAACCTTGTTTCAGTTACATTAATTTAAACGCTAGGTAACGTACAGACGCCTCCACTAAAAAACAAAACAACGTTGACATATTAAATTTTGAAAGCAGGATACCCTAAACTTTGGGTTCTTTTCGAAGAGCACGAAGAATAAACTGGGTTTTTTTTAAAGAAGAAAACGTATATAACTTGATCAATCGTTTACTTTTAATTAAAGTTTGGAGATAAACATTTAAACAATGTCAATGTGACATATTATGGTTGCAAGTTCAATAAAACCTCGTATAATATCCGAATGTTTAGAAAATGCAAAATACCAGTCACTAATACACACGTTCAGACACTTAAAATGGCAGCACAATAAAACAACACACGCCCTGTGTATAGATTCTCCAAGTCAATTTCAGCAACGATTAATTTAGTTTCATTTTACAACCTCTACCATAAGCCCAACGACAAAGAGAAGGGAAAAACCAAGCAAATAGAAATAAAGACAAAGAAGGGGAGAGAGAGGCCTATCAACATCGTTTGTTAAAGGCAGTGGACACTATTGGTAATTACTCAAAATAATTATCAACATAAAACCTTATTTTGTATCGAGTAATAGGGAGAGGTTGATAGTAAAACAATTTGTGAAAAACGTTTCCATCTGAAGTGACGTAGTTTTCGAAAAAAGGAATTTTCCATGAATTTGATTTCGAGACCTCAGATTTAGATTTTGAGGTCTAGAAATCAAGCATCTGAAAGCACACAACTTCGTGTGACAATTTTTTATCTTTTCATTATTATCTCTTAACTTCAACGACCGATTTAAGCTCAAATTTTCACAGGTTTGTTATTTTATGTATATGTTGAGATACATCAAAGTGAAAACTGGTCTTTGACAATCAATAGTGTCCAGTGTTTTTAAGCTAAATTTTGATTTTTGGTTCATCCTTAGTTACTTCATATTTCAATTGGTCACACTAACGTTTATATTACTTTTCCAATTATATACAAAAACTAAATAAAAATACTAAATTTTTAGCCATATCTTCCCTTGGGTCGTTTTTTTACACTGTAGAATTTTAGGCTTCAGTTTTACTTTCCCGACAACAAATAAACTAAACAACAAAAATAAAAAGTTAAAAACATTTATTTCAGCAGCGATTTATTATTTTTAGATTCCCCCCCCCCAAAAAAAAAGCGAATGCTCTTTTCTATTTTCAGCTGACGGTCATTCAATCATGCTTAGCAGTACTAAATCCAGTTATCTTGATACTTTCTGCAAATTAATACCCATTTTGGGTGACGTTAGTCCACTTCCATGTCACACAAACTGGCAGCGGTTCCACTTATTACCAAAAACCCATATAAATTGCATTGAGCTAGCTGGCTGTTCTTTGGTAACTATGCAAGACAAATTTCTAATCTTGACTTGGCTTTGTGATACCTTCTTCAAGTCTTCTCAGATTTTAAACAAGATATTCTGACCCAGGTTGGTTCAAATTATTATAATTTCAATACAGTTTTATATTACTCTAAGCAAAGTGAACACTAATTGTGCATGGAAGGAATTTCATGCTAGTTATAAAATAGTGCCTTAGTTTCACAGAAACAAGGCTCTTCCTGCCGAACTGCCTAAGTTCCAGGTTAGATATGGATTGGCCCAAGACCTCAGCAATCCACAGTGGAAAGTGTACTGCACTCAGGGGTAAATCGTTATAGCGCCCTCTTAGGGCATGATTTAACCAACTTGTAAATCATGCACTAAAGAGCGGCTATAACGATTAACTGTCCTTACTCTATGATTAAATTCAGCAGAGTGTGGGTTTGAATCCCCAGCCTTGACACTTGTGTCCTTCAGCAAGACACTTATCATTGCCTCGTCCTTCGGATGGGACGTAAAACAGTTGGTCCCATGTGTTGTGTAACACATGTAAAAGAACCCAGTGCACTTATCGAAAAGAGGAGGGGTTAGCCCCGGTGTTCCTGGCTGTGGCTGCTGTATGCGCCGTAGCACATTGTAAACCCTTATAAGGTGCTAAATAATTGAGTCTCAGAATTCATAACTGCAATAACCTATCTCTCTGAAAGATACATGCGCTAAATAAGACTTCAATATTAAATTACTGTGAATTACTGAGGTCTTAGGCCAAGACTAAGACCCACCAGCTCATGAAGCAGTCTAAAAGAAGACAGAACATTCACATTATCGCATTATCCCATCATTAGTCTTCCGGATTCTAAAAGCTGTTAGAGTGTGCCTCTTTAGAGCCAAAGTGTTAATTTTTACACGTTTTTGAAGGTTGTCGGTGGCTAGAGGCAGTTTGAATTCATTTTTTGTAGCAGCTACACTGCAAGGATTTAATATATGTTAAAACTGCATCAGGGATAAAGAACATTAATTCTTGTTTAACCCTTACACCGATGTGTGTTAGCACTGTATTTATCAGTACTTTCCCGAGTTCTGTGAAAAAAAGATACCAGGCATATTACTCGAGTAGAATTCAAACCCATGACCAAGTGGGTACAGTGTTGATTACACCTGTGCTCTTTGAAGTTGACTAACATTTGTTGGGGTATGTTTAGTTGCAAGGCAGTGAACAAAAGAAATGAATATTGTATCGCCGTAGTAACCGCTACATGGGCTGCTACATGTACATGGGTAGTGTGACCAGCCGTCGATTTCACCAAACTCATCCTAACTTAAGATTTATCTTAGGACTTAGGACGAGTCCCAACCCTGCACTGTAGCGTGCTAACTCGAGATAGGATTAATCCTAGCGTTTCGTCAAATCGGCTGCAGGTTGGCTGATATGGGTAAGCCGCTGGCAAACAACACTATCCAAAAGAATTACGGATAAATGCGGATGCTTTCAGAACTTTCTTAAAAGAGCTGTAGTCACAACTTGAATGTTGTCTTCACATTCCCACCATGTACATGTAGACTCAGGATTAGATATGAAAACTTTCTTGCTTCAGAACTGTTGTTAAAGTGCCGTAGTCCCCACCTTCTGGACTAACTATTAGATATGGAAAACTTTCTGAGTTATTGTCGCTAACTTTCGGCCTCGAGATTAGATACGAAAGCTTTCATGCTTGCCATCGATGTGTCTGAGTCTTAAGTAGACATCTGTGCCAAAACCCTGCATGGTTTGCAAGGTCAACGACCCTCCCAGGTACTCCGCATAGGCTTTGGAGGCTGGCAACCCAAAACCAAACCTGAAAAAAAAGAAAGTGGATATAAGTCAACAATGAACTCTAGATTTTTTTTTATAGCGAAACCTACAAGGCCATTTTAAAGGAAACCAACATTGAATTACGTTTAAGCCTAAAAGTGAATCAATTCATTACCTTTGCTTAACCTAAGATGTAAATTTAAGTATGAATTTATATATTCTACAGGCTTATTAACTTCGTAATCATCATCTTAAGACTGGTGCCCTGTATCATGGTGCTCCTTGATGAAAGGAATTATGAGCTTATCGGACATAGAAATACATGCATTATAGGTCGCCGTCGTCACAAAATTTATTCGGTGAGCAATGGCATAAAATGTTGTGAAAGTATTTTGCTGTTGTTGTTATTGTTTACATTGAGTTAATAATTTAGGTAAAATACCAAAGGGTGGCTGGACATTCATCACAGACACAGACAAAATCCAAACATGACACACCTCCACTTTATGATAGAAAAGGAAAGCAAAAGATCAAGTGAGGGAATCCTAAAAGAGTGTGGAAATAGAAGCAGCAATACAACAACTGGGAAATAGAAGCAGAAATACAACAACTGGCCAATGTAACATGAATACAACTCAATGGCTAACTTTAAATAATTTATAAACCAGGATTTAAAGAACGCCAAAATTAATGAAAAAAGAAACCAAGCTCTACTTAGACAACAAATACTTAAGGAAAGAATCCCAATAATAAAAGTACAGTGTTACTTACAAAGATACAGTACATGGACAATTTGAAGTAGAAACATGATAAAAATGGAATAGATATTTGACAAAAATCATGTCTTAAAATGGATGGACCCGATGCATTAGCTGCCTAACGCTCAGGTCAGACATTGTCAGACAATAGAAACATGCACGGGTGTAAACGCAGCGCACATCTCTCGGCCAATATTAGGCCTTCATTGACCTCAGTTTGGGTCTTGTGTGGTCATAAGCAAGGAAACACTGAGAAATACAACAAATGCATTCATTAAACATCATTATGTGACAATGCATATAACTACAATCAAAAAAATGTAGTAAGGAAGTAATAATTTACAAGTATGCAGGGGACCAGTAGAAACCAGCTTCAAGTATTTGGGGATACACAGGGTAAAGACATGTAGAAAATACGTAGCCAGTCTATCATCTTCAAATTCATTTCCAAATGAAGTTAAAGAATGACCCTACACAGTCCATGGGTCATTACTTTTATCATAAAATACTCAATTGTCAACAACAGCACAATTTTTACTGAACAAAAGTTTGACCTTATGCATTCCCTCCAGGGCATTTTCTGGCAGGCTATATGCTGTGGTGATTCACAGTGTGTATAATAAATCTGGCACAATATCAAGTGGGATCCACAAAAAAAAAAAAAACCAGATTTAACATTTTCTTCCATTGAAAATTGCTCCTGAAGGAAGTCCGCGGTGGATTTCACAAGGAGTTAATTAAGACTAGTCTTAGCTCGAATTAGGACTAGCCTTAAATTATAATAAATCATAAGGAGTCGTAGGACTATCTTTATGAAATAGACCCCTGGTTTTGTGGTTCACAAGTAACAAGGTCAATATGTGTACATACCCGCACAATGGCCCCGGCGTCGTTCCTGCAGTCACGTTAGTCAGAGCACCAAACGTTCCCCCCGTCACTCTAGGATCTAGATTATCCTGCGCTGTTGTGAAGTTATACTGAAATACCTTGTTGACGATGTTGTTAGGGATGCCACCCCCTCTGTCCGAGATTCTACAAAATACGAAGAAGAAAACATTAGAATCATACATACATTTTGAAACAGGACAATTAGTTTTTTTTAGCCTCCCGACTTCCAAAATCTACTCTATGGCAGTAAAATAAAAAGCAAGACCTAGTTCCCAAGACTTAAATATACACAGCAAAGAAAATATGCACATAGTGTTACCACAAACCGAATATACTGCATAGGTATCAAAATAAATCAACAAAAAGAGAAAGTTTTGTACCATAACCAACTTCAATTGTATAACTTTTGTGCAAATCTATGCGCTTATTAGTTTTTAGCCCTTACCTTAGCCCATAAGCAGCTGAAAACGTCATACCATATACATGTACTGTTCTTTTTCACATTCTGTTATCTCTTTG